>NC_052165.1:14742935-15398631 GCF_902713615.1 Scyliorhinus canicula
AAAGTCAGAGGACAGAAACATGACGGTAAAGGACATTTTTTTTCACATTCTTAAAGTATTTGATTGTACTTTTTTGATTGGAAAAATACTGTAATTCATTTAAACAATTACACAATGCTGGCCAACATACCTTTGCATTGTACGTCCTAATGATGAACCACTGCATTTAAAACAAGCCTACATTGCACACAGCACCTAACAGTGACGTTTGAAAGTGTCAAAGCTTTTTGCACTTAACTTTCAGAATGTCCTGAACTATTATGGGCGGCACGGTGGCACAGTGGTTAGCACTACTGCCTCACAGTTTCAAATTCCTCGGGGTGCACATCACCAGAAATCTGTCCTGGTCCACTCATGTTGACGCTATCACCAAGAAAGCACAACAGCGCTTATACTTCCTCAGGAAACTAAGGAAATTCGGCATGTCCACATTAACCCTTACCAACTTTTACAGATGCACCATAGAAAGCATCCTATCGGGCTGCATTACAGCCTGGTATGGCAACTGCTCGGCCCAGGACCACAAGGAACTTCAGAGAGTCGTGAATACCGCCCAGTCCATCACACAAACCTGTCTCCCATCCATGGACTCCATCTACACCTCCCGCTGCCTGGGGAAAGCGGGCAGCATAAGCAAGGATCCCTCCCACCCGGCTTACTCACTCTTCCAACTTCTTCCATCAGGCAGGAGATACAGAAGTCTGAGAACACGCACAAACAGACTCAAAAACAGCTTCTTCCCCACTGTCACCAGACTCCTAAATGACCCTCTTATTGACTGACCTCATTAACACTGTACCCTGTATGCTTCATCCGATGCCAGTGCTTATGTAGTTACATTGTATATCTTGTGTTGCCCTATTATGTATTTTCTTGAATTTTGTTTAATTCCCTTTTCTTCCCATGTACTGAATGATCTGTTGAGCTGCTTGCAGAAAAATACTTTTCACTGTAACTCGGTACACGTGGCAATAAACAAATCCAATCCAATCCAATCCAATCTATACAAACGCCAAAGGAAAATGAGGCAGCATCAGGATTGCAGAGGAAAATCAGATTTCCTCAAAGTTGGTTCGAAGTATATCGCCTTTCGTACACTGAAACATGCCTCTGTAGCCAGACAAAAATACAGCCCATAGGTTTTTTTAAATTTGCAAATTAAATTTGACAGGAAATAGCTGTTGAGTAATTTTCAATGAACATTAAATGTCACATGTACTAAAAAAACATAGTGCGAGATCTTTGGGCTGTTCACCCCGGCAGGATCTTCAGTCCAAAGTTCACCATTTGCCAGGGCAGGATTTGAACCCATGGTCCTTGGATCTTGCTCTCAGTATATGGATTACTAGTCCAGTGACAATACCATTGTACCACTGCCTCCCCATTTTACAAGATAATGGGAACTATGATGGAGTAGATGGGAAAATGCTTAATCACTCCAGCAAGTGAATCAATAACAAGGCATGATAAATTTAAAATCAGTGGCTAAAGATTTAGAAGGAGAAATCTTTTCACTCAGAGGGTGGAATCTTCCCTTCTGGACACTAATCCCGCTGGCAGACAGCAAAGTTAGAGTGATTCCCACGGGCAGGCAGCGCAGTTGAACAGGGGCAATCTTCCGCTTATCAGCTCATTAATTAGCAACTGTGTGGAGCTCGGAAAATCTCGCGGTGGGAAAGGCCGGAAGTACCCGCTCCACCGAAAGTCTTGGCATCATATTTACATGGCACCCAGATTGCTGTTGACTCACTTGCAAGTCAGGGAGCTGAATTCTCCGATTCTGAGGCTATGCCCCCACGCCGGTGTGGGAACGGTGGCGTTTTACACCAGAAAAACTGGCGCAAAACGGCCACCGATTCTCCGTTTTGCTGGGGGCTAGCAGGACGGCAGCGTAGAGCATCCGACTCTAGCTGCCGATACGCCCCGGAGAATTACCGGCTCAAGGGGCACACATGCACAAGCAGTTTACTGTAGCGACCGCGCTGTGCTACGTGGTGGCGGCCGCTCGCGGACCCGGCCCACAAAATAGTCCTCCCCCTCGGCCAGCTCGCCCGCCCCGGACCACCCCCCAACAGTGCCCCCAGCCCCGAATCCAGCCGTGAATGGTGGAGGACAATTAAACTCACTGGAGGAGGAGGCTCCACAAATATTCCCATCCTCAATGATGGAGCAACCCAGCACATCAGTGAAAAGGGAAGGCTGAGGCATTCGCAACAATATTCAGCCAAAGATGCCGAGTGGATGATCCATCTCGGTCTCCTCTGGAGGCCCCCAGCATCACAGATGCCAGTCTTTAACCTGTTGATCCACTCCATGTGATATCCAGAAACGGCTGAAGGCACTGTATGCTGCAAATAACACGGGTCCTGATAATATTCTTACAATAGCACTGAAGACCTGTGCCTCAGAACTTGCCACGCCCCCAGCTAAGCTATTCTAATACGATGACAAAACAGACATCTGTTTGGCAGAGTGGAAAATTGTCCTGCTATGTCCTGTACGCATTAAGGAAGACAAATCCAACATGGCTATTTGCCACCCCATCAGTGAACATCAGTTAGGCGATGAAAGGTGTCATCAACAGTGCTATCAAACAGCACTTACTCAGCAATAACCTGCTCACTGAGGTTTAGTTTAGGTCCTGCCAGGGTCACATCAGCTCCTGATCCCATTCCAGCCTTCGTTCAAACATGGGCTAAAGAGCTGAACTCCGGAGGTGAGGCGAGAGTGACTGCCCTTGACGTCAAAGCCGCCATTTGACAAGGTGTGGGCCTTAAGGAGCCCGAGCAAAACTGGGATCACTTGAGAATCGGGGGGGGAAACTCTTCACTGGTTGGAGTCATACCTAGCACAAGGGATGTAATTAATGGGAAGAGCTAAGGTATTTTGTAAAAATGCAATTCAGTTGGGATTTAGATTGGGATGTGATCAGAAGTCAAGCATCTGCTCTCATTGCACTTCAGCTGAAAGATTTGACTGGGGATTGACCAGAAACTGAATTTGCCTGCGAACGGGATCGGCAATTCCCACAGAGAGTTGAGACAAACCGGAGTTTGCAGTTGGTTCCAGAGATGGAAGTCAAAGCATGACAGTTTCTGAAGACTTACAAAATTACAATGAAATATTGGGAGTTTCTGTCCAATGTTGAGAATAGTAATACACGATCAGAGTGAATTCTGGGACAGGCTCGAAGGGCCGAAAAGTTTACTCCTATTTTCTATGATTTAATGCATGTTTCTCAGCAAAAGCTGAGAGGTATTTAATAAAGCTGAAGTGTTATTGAAAGATACTGTTACTTCATTAACCTATAATATCTGAGGGAGAAAGGTCCACGGAACACTGTTTTAATTGGCTTCATGTCAAGGTGAATCCTTTGATAAAATATCCAACAGTATTCAGCTGACTGGTCTGATATTCCCTGTGGTTATTTATGTGAATACACATTTTTATACTATGTGAGGTATACAGCAAAATAAGATAAACAGAAAGCATCTGTCAAAATTCTTTGCCAAAATATTTAATCGGATACAGTGCCCAAGATAACAGCAAAGCACATGGGGCGCAATTCTCCCAGCCCCGCGACGGGCCAGAGAATCACCGCAACCGCGCCCCGACACCAGTGCTCGATTCTCCGAGATGCGGAGAATCGGCGCCATTTGCGCCGGTGCGTTTGGCGCAGCGCCGGTCGCGGGCCGCTGTCCGTGGCCGGGCCGCCAATTCTCCGGCCCGAATGGGCCGAACGGCTGCCCAGAAATGGCAGAGTCCGGCCGGCGCCATCCACACCTGGTTGCAGCCGGTGGAAACTCTGCGCGGAGGGTCGGGGGTGCGGCCTGTAGGGCGGGGACAAGCGCTCCTTCACTGGGGGAGGCCTCCGATGGGGTCTGACCCGCGATCGGGACTCTCCAATCGGCGGGCTGGCCTCTCACCCCCCCCCGGGCCTACTTTGTTCCGCTTCCGGCCCCAGAAACCCCGCGCCATGTTGCATCGGGGCCAGAGCGTTGAATAAGTCCCCCGCGCATCCGCGGGTTGGCACGGCCCAACTGCGCATCCGCGGGTTGGCGTGGTGCCCATTTGGCACCGGGAAGGGAGGCTGGAGCGGTGTGAACCACTCCAGCACTGTGCTGGCCCCCTGTGGGGGGGCCAGAATCGGTAGTCCCCGCGCCCGTTTCGCGGCGTCGTGGAAGGCGACGGAGTTCACGACGGCGCGATCACTTAGTCTCCATTTTGGAGAATCGCGCCCATGGCGTCCACATTCTCAAGTCTACAGGGCAATTAATAGAATTATAATAAGCATAATGTATTTAATTTTAAACATAAAATGCTGCATTATCTTTTCATGGTTCATAAAGAAAACGTGATTCACTTTAAAACATGCTTATGGGCTCAATTTAATGGCCCAGGTGCATCACACAAGAGGCCCCTGGCAAACTTTTCACCGCTCAACGCCACAAAAGATTTACCAGAGTCTCGCGAGATGCCATGATCTGGATCTTGCCCTCACTGGGGGTGAACCAGGTCAGCATAGGGTGCGACCTTCCAAGGGTGCCATTTAGTACTAGTTTCCATAAACGTGGAACAGTCGTAATAGTACCGGGGGGGGGTCTCACAGACCATTAGAAATCCCCAGGTGATCGGGAACAAGGCAGTGTGGCACCTTGGTGATCCCTCAGGCACCCTGGCACTGCCATCCTAGTACCCTGGCAGTGCCAACCGGGCACCCTAGAAGTGGCAGCCCAGCATGGCCAGGGTGCCTGGGTTGCACTGCAAGGTTGGCTGGGCACTGCCATGGTGGCGGTGCCAGGTTGGCACAGCCAGGTGGAGGGGGTGAGGGGTCCTCCCTGAGGTTAAGGACGTGAGCAGGAGTCAAATCCCGGGGGATTTAACTGCTGAAATTTAACTGTTGCCAGAGCCGGACACGTTCCAAGTGGAAACTTATAAAAGGTTTACAGGACGATGGTTACCATTACTGGTGGAAATGGTTGAGGACTCGGTAGCACAGGTTTCTCTTCTTGAGACGTTGATGCAAGCAGTCATTTTGCTTTTATATTAAAAGGAAAAGGACCTGGTGGAGTGTGGGTCGTACCTCCTGTAATGACTTAGACCAGGCCTTTGAGATTGGCCAATTGGATTACGAGTTCCCCTGACTAGCGGGCCAATCAGAGAACCTCTTGTTTGTATATAACACGGAGTGTCAAATCCTCTGCACTCCCAGTGTAGACAGGGAGCTGAATGTACTCCCGGTGTAGACAGTGAGCTGAATAAACTCCTGGTGTAGACAGCGAGCTGAATGCACTCCCAGTGTAGACAGTGAGCTGAATGCACTCCCGGTGTAGACAGTGAGCTGAATGCACTCCCGGTGTAGACAGCGAGCTGAATGCACTCCCGGTGAAGACAGTGAGCTGAATAAACTCCTGATGTAGTCAGCGAGCTGAATGCACTCCCAGTGTAGACAGCGAGCTGAATGCACTCCCGGTGTAGACAGCGAGCTGAATGCACTCCCGGTGTAGACAGCGAGCTGAATGCACTCCCAGTGTAGACAGTGAGCTGAATGCACTCCCAGTGTAGACAGCAAGCTGAATGCACTCCCGGTGTAGACAGCGAGCTGAATGCACTCCCGGTGTAGACAGCGAGCTGAATGCACTCCCGGTGTAGACAGTGAGCTGAATAAACTCCTGGTGTAGACAGCGAGCTGAATGCACTCCCAGTGTAGACAGCAAGCTGAATGCACTCCCGGTGTAGACAGCGAGCTGAATGCACTCTCGGTGTAGACAGCGAGCTGAATGCACATGGTCGTACTGCTGTTGGCTTTGTTAATAAAAACAAAGGCAGTGATTAGGGCAGTGATTACTGGCATTGCCGTGGCTTTGAAGGTTCATAAATCTACTGGAATTCTTTGAGGATGTAACTTGTGGAGTTGACGAGGGGAAGCCAGTGAATGTGGTATATTTGGACTTTCAGAAGGCTTTTGACAAAGTCCTGCATAAGAGGTTAGTGTGCAAAATTAAAGCCCATGCGATTAGAGGTAGTGTATTGAGATGGATAGTAAACTGTTTGGCAGACAGGGAACAAAGAGTCGGAATTAAAAGGTCCTTTTCCAAATGGCAGGCAGTGATTAGTGGCATACAGCAGGTATCGGTGCTGGAAGCCCAGTTATTCACAATATATGTCAATGATTTGGATAGGGAACGAAATGTAGTACCTCCAAATTTGCAGATGACACAATGTTGGGTGGGAGGGTGAGCTGTGAGGGGGATTCAGTGTGGTTTGGACAAGCTGAGTGACTGGGCAAATGAATGGCTGATGCAGTATAATTTAGAGAAATGCAAGATTATCCACTTTCTTAGCAAAAACGAGACGGCAGCCTATTATCTGAGTGGCCATAAATTGGAGAGGGAAATGTGCAATGAGACCTGGGTGTCCTCATACCTCAGTCACTGAAGATAAGCATTCAGGTACAGCAGGCGGTAAAGAAGGCAAACGGTATGTTGGCCATCATAGTAAGTGGATTCGAGTTCAGGGGCACGGATGTCTTGCTGCAATTATACAGGGCCTTGGTGAGACCACACCTGGAATATTGTGTGCAGTTTTGGTCTCCTTATCTGAGAAAAGACGTTCTTGCTCCAGAAGGAGTGCAACAAAGGTTTACCGGACTGATTCTTGGGATGGCAGGACTGACGTATGAGGAGAGATTGAGTCGGTTTGGATTGTATTCGTAGGAGTTCAGAAGAATGAGGGGGGAATGATATAGAAACTTATAAAATTCTAACAGGATTAGATAGGGTACCGAGAGGAAGGATGTTCTTGATGGTGGGTGTGTCCAGAACCACGGGTCACAGTCTGAGGATACGGGGGTCGACCATTTAGGACAGAGATGAGGATCCCAGAGAATGATCAGCTCATGGAATTCACTACCACAGGACGTAGTTGAGGCCAAAGCATCTGTTTTCAAGAAGCAGTTAGATTTAGCACTGAGGGGGAAAGGGATCAAAGGATTGGGGGGGGAAGCGGGATTTGGCTATTGAGATAGATGATTAGCCATGATCTTAATGAATGGCGGTGCAGGCTCGAAGGGCCGAATGGCCTCCTCCTGCTCCTATTTTCTATGTTTATGTGCCTGGCTCCTTCCAGGCTGAAGCTGGAGATATAAGTAACACCTCACAGTGTTGTGTCAGGGAGGTCTGTGAGCCTCTCTGCCTAATGACAGCAAACTACATTTAATTCTCTCCTTTCTAAGAACTCAGCCTTCCCCATGGTGCACACAATTTTGTATGTGCCTCATGCCAACTCTTCCCTGTAATGTAACCAAAAGAGATGCCATTCCCTCAGTGTCCTGTCACAATGAAACCATAGACAGCGAATCATGCAAGTTAACATATCACTGGCAGCAGTAATGATGCCCATATTCTGCAGTAATGCCAGCTGCATTACCAAAGCAAGCCGAAAGGTGGCTCCTGGGTGGCAAAGAGAGAGCTGATGACTTCAGTGTGCAACCCACACACGCATATAATGAAAATCATGCTCCCACACGAAACGTGATAAGAGTGAACCTGTGGTGTGCTAAAACAAAGCCCGGACCGCTCTAAAGGAGCAGTTATGTCAAGTTTTGTGGTGGCCTGCTGCACGCGGTACACCCTCACCATCATGAGGAGACAACCCTTTCCACCAACAAATCGCTACAAAGCAGGTGGAGGACGAAAAGAAAGGAAGAGGCAATCTAGGCAACCTTTTCTGGCTGGCCCGTCTGTGAAGAACTCATCTCAGTGCAATGCCAGTAATCACTGCCCTAATTCCCCATTGATCTCAGTCCCACACCTTACCTCCCGGCTGACACTGATTACTTGACAACTTGGCCACAAAGCAACAGTTAAAGCCACCACAAGATAAACATTGCAAACCAAATTGGTCTCCCAGGGGATCGGAGGCCCCCAGCTGCATGCCTTTTGGGCAGGGTGGTGCCCTGGCACTGCTGGTGTCACCTGGACACTCTGGCAATGCCAGCCTATCTCCTTGGCAGTGCCACCTGGATGCCAGCTGACATGGGCACTGCTAAGCTGGCATTTTTTTGCACACATGCGATCGGGCTGCGGATGCCCTGTGTTGGGGGGGGGATGCCGGGGACCCACCCTATACTGCGTTCGGGCTGGTAGGGAGGTCGGTGCCCACTTCGGGTACCTCGGATATTGGGATGCCACGCTCTGACCTCTCGCTACACTGGGGAGATCTGGCGAGCAGAGCTCTCCACTGTACAAAAGGGGGCTATGAACGGCCTCGGCCGTGGGTTCCCCGATGAGGGCTGGTATACAACGCGAGTCGCGTTTAGTAGCCATAAGTTTCTCGGCACTGTGAGCGCCGGGGCACATGCGGCTAAACGCGCTCAATAGGGAACTTTATTCCCATTTGGCTGAATCGCCCTGTGTGTTTATTAATAAAACAGTTGCTGAGTGTTCGCAGGAGTGCATAAACCGTGTATTTTACCATTGTAAAACCAAACCACTGTTGCAGATAATTGAAATTAAGTCAAAATATTATCTATCACATTGTAAATAGAATTTTTAAAATTACACTATCTGGTAGACTGAGGTATCACTTGAGTAAATAGTTTGTGACTTGAAATTATAATTAATAATAAATAACCTCATTCAAATCTCATTCATCGGTAAGGGGTTTTCAATATTCCATGGTCAATGTTAAATATTATCAAGGAAAATATGTAGATAAATTATTAATGCGTTTGTCTGTTGTTGTTTATACAGAAAGCCAGACTTGCAAGAATCCGTGTGGCAAAGTCAGGGAGTGCTAATGCTTTTATGCAGAGCAAGCACAATGGCTTACTAAGTGATTCACTGGAGCAGGTAATGGGCCGCTGAGAACTCAGTGTTGCATTTTATTCTTCCTTTCACAGAAAACAGAATTGAGCCAAACAAAGATCAGCTGTGATTACCCAATTTCCATATGTTCACTGATATATTGTTTTCTTTCATTTAAATGTTCAGAGAAAAACTGCTTTCACGGAAATTGAAATCCTGCGCATGAACCCAGTGCCTGAATGTGTTCTGTATTTTCTGTTCAGGTTGAGCAAGTTGAGTTGTGTACCTTCTGAAAGTGTTCACTGGAAGTTCTAGCTAGGATTTATTACAAGCTGGCTATATGTGATGGATGCGGGACTGGAGGGTTACAAAATGGGGAGCCATTGCACAGCATCAAGCTGCACAGTTTACGAGCACAGCAGGAGCTGACAGCAGCGGTTCCAGCTGTGGCATATGTTGGCAGCAGCCCATGTGTCTTAAATCCTCACTGAGACGTTGATTATATCAAATGGGGAAAAAAAAAACAGTGAAAGAAATAATTTCCCCTTGTTTCCACACTGGCCCGGAAAGCCAGGCAGCCAATGTAGAAATCGGCATAGCAAAGGAAAGAGCATAAAAATTACAAACACAGGCCAGCATTGGCTGTTCAATTGTCAAGGACATTTGAGCTCGTTGAAGGATGAAGCCTGGGTTAATTAGAGCCACCACCACAGATGCTCTATTAAAAGGTACAAATTTGGGATTTTAAATGGTCACTCGAAACATTCTGGCAATCTCCATCACTGAAGTCCAGTTTCAGGGCAAGTGTCTGAATACTTTCATCATTTTGTACAACAACAACATGAAGGTATCGCTGAGCTTGGGTTAGGCATTCTGAAAGACTAAAGAGCAATGGTTCCCATGTGATACTCCAGCTTGATGCTGTTCAATGGTATTTTTCCACGATGTACCTAGAGCTGCTCTTTGATACTGTTGTGCATTTTTGAACTTGAATTATTTGCCATCCTGTTTTGCCGAGTTTTTTTTCAAAAGTGGTTTGATAACTGGCCAGGATTAGTTAAGATGAATTTCAGCAGCACTTCTCCTGTTTGATGCCGATGACGAAGGAATATGTATTGCATCTCAAGTTTATCTTTGATTATTATTGCGCACTTTCAAATGAATTTGTAATTGTTACTCACTTCTCCTGCTGCATTGGCAGAACCTCAAAAGCGGTGTAAAGATAGCAGAACAAAGAGAAGATGAGCTTATTCCCTATTTTCTGACCTTCAGATAAAGTAGCCTCTCGCCAACCAAAGAAGCCGAGTAATTACTAATCTAGAGACGCTTCAAACAACATCAGCTTGTAATTAGCCTCAGGGTGTGCCTTTTCAGAGCACCTCCTTCTCTGGAATGGAAGCTTCAGAGAGACGAGTCAGATTAGCAACTAAGCATTGTAGCCCAGTTTCAATACCTCAGCCAATCCTTGAGCAAGGCCACAAGACGCCAGCAAATAAGTATGCAGCTTCTCCCATGAACCATCATAACATCAGCAGAGACTGGGTGGAGGAGACCCTGTTTACTCAAGCAACTGAAATTTACACCAAACATATGCTGAAGTTATAGCAAGGCGGTCCTGAAGAACCACCCACTCCTCACCCACCGCACCCACCCCCAGTCGATCCAGCTCAGTTGTCATTTTTTTTTTAAAGATAGACAAAACAACATGAGTAACAATTACAAATTCATTTGAAAGTGCACAATAATAATCAAAGATAAACTTGAGATGCAATACATATTCCTTCGTCATCGGCATCAAACATGAATCACATGGATTTTTGGATTTATTGGCCTTGATTTTAAACTACCTAAACTCCCAATCCTCACAAATGGGCGGCAGAGGGTTGGGAGGTGGTTAAAATATCGGGATCAAGCACTAACTCATTCCCTTTCACCTTAACGAGGAGGCCAACCATGGCGCGCCTGCCAAAGGCAGGCAGGGGGCTATTTAACACTCCGTTGCCAGGGCCGGGCGACATCATGGATGCCACACATTAAATTTAACTATAAAGCAGAGGGAGACCCAAACTTTCAGCAACCAGGTCCCAGATCCGAGGTGGGAGGCATGACTGCCTGAAATCAGCTCCTTTCAGCTTCCTCCCCTACCCCTCAAATGTGGCCCAGAGCTTCTACTTGCCCCCTACCTGCAACTTACAGTCCTGATGGTAGGCTTGATGATGCTCCCCTCTCCCCCATGCCCACCAACGATTGCGGAGGATCATCCAAGTCATGTCATTCTGCCGCCAACCAGCTACTGACCGGGCTGTTGATCTAGCTGCCTGTTAACCTTCCCAATATTCTTCAAATGGGACCATGCCGTGGAAATGGGCAGTGCCTTCAGATCCTCAGCCTTGCCAGATTCCTCACCCACTAACACCCCAACACCCACACAGCGTTTTACCGATACACAATTCAGATGAACCCGTATGCTCCCCCACTGCTAACTGTGCAGCATAAATTGCCCCAGTGCTCCCAGTAGCTGGAAATCAGGAAAGTCTTTCTTCAAGTGAAGATTTTTTTATTGATGCTGCCGGGTGGCCAATGCTCCAAATATCCCAGAAGCCCTTGCATTCTCTCCTGGCCTCCCCAACTCTGCCGCTCCCACTTCCTCAGCAAACTCCCCACTTTGTGCATCATGAGTTAGTGCAAATGCAACAAAAAGTATTAAAAACTACTGGAGTCAGGTGCAGATAACAAACGAAAGAAACAATGAGAATAATGCTGAACAAAGGGAAGAGGCATCTCCAGCAGAGATGGACCTTTAAATAAAAAATCACTGCAGAGGAAGGATACTGTCGCAGGAATGATGCACTGGCGAATGAGACAGAAATCACTGCATAAGAGACAAGAGCAATGCAGATGCGGAGTGAATATAGAAATCAAGGGAATAATGAGTTATCCAGTTGAATAAACTGAAGAATCAGACACAGTTTAAGCAGTTGGATATCTGGACATAATGAATTACGAAAGAATAGTGTTCCAATTCCATGTAAAAACATCAAAGTGAACTAAACAGGTTCTCTTTTGGATACTTTTATTGTAAGAAACCTAATTTTCCAACCTCATTAGGGGGTTAGGTTTCTTATTTCCATATGCAAAGAGACTAATACCTGTTCAGGTCTATGCCCTGGATGCCAGTGGAGAAGCCATTAGCAATACGGACAGCCAATGATTCCCAGCCTTTGACCACTTTCCTTTCGTAGAAGGTCCCTTGCTGGGATCAATTATATTAGGTAATTAGGTAAGATTTCAGATCTTCCAGAAGGTGTCACAGGGACTTGTGCCTGCTCTTGACTCCAACCTTTCTAGAATTAGGGGTCACTGTTTAAAAATACGACAGAGATGAGGAAAATCTTTTTTCTCTCAGATGGTCCTGAGCCTCTGGAACCCTAATGTTGGGGGTAGGCAGGAATGTGGGATTGAAGTTACAATCAGATCAGCCATGATCTTATTGAATGGTGGGAGGAGCAGACTCAGGGGGCCAAGTGGCCTATTCCTGCTCCTAGTTCATATATTTGTAAGAGTATAAAGATCAAAAGATCTGTCCCCTGAAATATTCTGGCTGTACTCTCTTGTGGTCCTTGACATTGGAGGAGTAGATCTAGCAAATCAGCAGACATCTGCTGATACCCCAAACCTCATCCCCTCACCAAGTGGGAAACAGGCTATTGACCCTCAGAAACCGCATGAATTGCGATGTCGATGTATTTTGCGGTGTCTACACAAGTAAAGACAATAGAGTTCATTTATGTTGAAGGAGAGTTTGAAATCTTTTCATTAATTGGCTACAATATTTTCAAGTTGTTGTTTCTTGATTTTTCCAGATGTCCAACGATGAAGAACAAGCCCTCGTTAGCAAGTCAGGGCCTTCATTCCAGAGGCAGCATCATCATCTCTTACATTGTTTAGAGAAGACTACGGTAAGGAATGATATCTGAGGCTTCCTGAAAACCTGCAAGTAAAATGAGCTCATCCTCTCAGAATTAGCTTTGATGTTTTGCATTTTTGCTTGAAAACTAATTGTCCTAAGATTATGGTGGATGTTTTGAAGACAATCATTTGCCCTTTCGCTGTAAAGCTACACCAATAGACATTATGAAAAATTCTGTTACGCAGCCCCACGTCATTCTTGCTTCACCTTTATCACCTAGCCAACCGTTCACCTCCCGTGGGAATGTGCTGGGAGCAAGAATAAGTCAAAATAAGAATATTCCAGATAATAAGTAATAGGATCTCGTGATGCCTAAAATAATGTCGTAAAAGAATGAAACCTTTGAGAAACTATTTTGACTCCAGGATAAAAAGTGCAAAAGTCTTGGGGAAATCTGATTGTTTTAAATTTTGGTAATAATTTAGATTTAATTGATTTGATTGTTCTAATTTTTCTTTTGAAATTTTCCAAAACCCTATTTTTGCATGAAATAATTTAAATTTGATACACCGACTTGTTTTATTTATTCATTTGTGGATGTGGGCAACATGCATTACCCACCCCTATTTGACCCTCAGGAGGTAGCGGAGAGCACCTTGTTGAACCATTGCGGTCCAAGCAGTGAACGTGTTTCTACAGTGCTGTTAGGTCGAGAGTTCCAGAATTTTTATCCAACGTCAATGAGGAGAAGTGATATATTTCCAAGTCATGATGATATGTGACTTAAGGGAACTTAGCGGTGGTTGTGTTCCCATGAGCCTGCTGCCCTTATCCTTCTAAATAGTAGAAGTTGCAGGTTTGGGAAGCACTGTCAGAGAAGCCTTGATGAGTTGCTGCAGTGCATCTTGTACACTGCTGCCGTGTTGAGTTGGTGGTGGAGGGAGTGAATGCTTAAGGTTTGGCTGGGCTGCCAGTCAAAGCGGGCTGCTTTGTCCTGGGTGGTGTCGAGCTTCTTCAGTCTCGTTGGAGCTGCCCTCATCCAGGTGAGTGGAGAGGATTCCATCACACTCCTAACTTGTGTCTTGTAGATAGAGAAAGGCTTTGGGGAATCAGAAGGTGAATTTCTTGCCCCAGTGTACTCAGTCTTGGGACTTGCTGTGGCAGAGATAGTGTTTGAGTAGTTGGCCCAGTTAAATTTCAGGTCAATGGTGAGCCTCCAGGATATTGATGGTAGGTGATTTGACAGCGTTAATGCCAATGAATGTCAAGGGCAGGTATTTAGGATCTCTCTTGTTGGAGATGGTCATTGCTGGTACTTCTGTGATACGGACACTTTCCAGCCCAAGCTTGAACTATGTTCAGACCTTGCTGCATGCACATTGCTTCATCTGAGGAGTTAAAAATGGAACTGAATACCACGCAGTCATTAACAAACATCCCCACTTCTGTCCTTATATAGAAGAGAAAGTGATTGATGAAGCAGCTGGAGATGGTTAGGCCGAGAAAGCAATGTCAAAGATCCCTTCCATCGCTTTGCTGATGATTGAGAGTAGCCTCATGGGGCGGTTTTTTGCCAGAATGGATTTTCACTGCTTTTTGTGACATATGACATGGCTGGGAAATGTTCACGACGTGCCAGTGTTGTACCTGCACTGGAACAACTTGACAAAAGGCACAGCTGGTTTAGGAGAACAAGTCTTCAGCACTACAGCTAAAATGTTGGCAGGGTCCATCGCCTTAACTGCATCCAGTGCATTCAGTTGTTCTTGATATCATGTGAAGTGAATTGAATAAAGCTGAAAACTAGCATCCTCCATCGGAGGAGGCTGAAATAGATCATCAAGTCGGCACCTCTGGCTGAAAATGGTCGCACATGCATCACCCTTGTCTGTTATTCGCATATATTGGGTGTGATTTTCCAATTACGCCCACCCCTAGACCCAAAATTCCAACCCGAAGTCAACCCACCAAATCTCCTGTCCCAAAAGTGACAATTCCTGCAGCAGACGGGGCCAGAAAATTTGCCCCATTGGGTCCAGTATCACAAGAACATAAGAGTTAGAAGCAGGAGAAGACCATTCAGCATCTTGGGCCTGCTCTGCGATTCATTATGACCATGGTTGATCTTGCGCTTCCAGCGCACTTTCCCTCTTGTTCCCCATATCCCTTGATTTTGTGAGAAACCAAAATTTTGCCCCTCGTCTTTAAATATATTCGATACTGGAGCACCCACAACCGTCTGGGGTAGAGAATTCCAAAGATTGACAACCCTCCGAGTGAAGAAGTTTATCTTAATCTCAGCCTTAAATTATTGGCCCCTTGTCCTGAGACTGTGCCCCCTTGTTCTCAATGTCGCAGCCAGGGGGAAATAGTGTCTCAGCATGAATCCTTATCCTGTGTGTTCATCTTTTGTCATTGAGAATGGAGCTGCTCATGGAAACTCTTCTTCATATTAGATGTTTAAGTGTCCTGTCATCTTCACAACTAGATGTGGCAGGACTCCAGAACTTTGATCTGCTCTGTTAGCTGTGGGACCGCTTAGCTGTCTATACATATGCTGTCTTTCTGTAGTTCTATATTGTAGCTTCACCAGATTGTCACCGAATCTTCCGATACACCTGCTGCTGCTTTTGGCATATTCCTCTACATTCTTCATTAAACCAGGATTGGTCCCTGACTGAATATTAATGATAGAACAGGGGATATGTTGGGTCATAGCATTATGAATTTTGGTTGAATACAATTCTGCTGCTGGTGGTGGCCCACAGTGCCTCGTAGATCCTCAGTTTTGAGCAGCTGGGCCTACTCTGAATCTATCCATTTATCACGGTGGTAGCACAATACGATGGAAGGTGTCCTCAGCGTGAAGGTGGAACTTCCTCCCAATATGGACTGTGCGCTGGTCGCTCCTACCAATACTGAAATGGGCCAATGCACCTGAAACAGTAGATTGGTGAGGACGAGGTTGAATGAACTTTTCCCTTGTGTTGGTTCTCTCAGCACCTGGCACAGGCCCAGTCTTGCAGCTGTGTCCTTCAGCATTCTGCAGCTTGGTCAGTGGTGGCACAACTGAACCAGTGTTAGTGAAGAACATTGAAGTGCTTTCTCTGCCCTTCCTCCTCTACAGATCCAACAATACCATTATTCAAAAAAAAAAATCACTTTACACAATATGCTTTGGTATTTATTACAAAATTATTTTCAACCATGGAAGAATCGCATCAAAAATAAGAGCCAAGATATACCGAACAAAAGAATTTGGCTAGATAATACAAATTGTAAAAATATTTGGAAATTTTGCCAGGGCATCAGGGAGGCCATAATGCAAAGATCAAATCACTTGTCACAATGAAGGAAAGTGAAACTGGAAGAAAATATCATTCCTTGCTATTGCAGGGTACATAGATTCTGCAAACTCATTTAACAGCAGCATTAGAAATGTACCAGAAGCACAATTTCAGCTGAGGAATTGTACATGTATCAAGCAACTTAAGGAAGAAGTTTCAAAATATGGATTGTTTTAGAACATGGAGATTTGGAAAAGTACAATGAAATCCGCAAAATAATTTAGCATTCAAATGTTTTTTTAATAGTTTTACTTTTTAGGTACCAAACTATAAGCCAGACATTTCATTTACCTGGAGATGTTACTGAATGGTAAACCAGCCATATTACCTATGACAGTAACAGATCACATTTCTTTCCTGAGGATGATAAATTCACAGCATGGTGCTTCGCAGCTGTGCCAATATTTTGCTTTTAGAAAGCAATTTCAGCAACCCCCCCACCTACAGCATGACATTATGTTTGTTACAAAGGAACATGGTCCTAATAGAAGCTTGCATTTTCATTCTCCTGTCAAACATTGAAAATTATAATTTCACACCCAGTGAAATACCATTTGTGGAATATCAGTTGTATCAGTTGTGGGGCGGTAATACTAACAATCATCTCCAGAGAACAAATACATACTGTTATCATTTTCAGCACAAGCCCAAAGCAACAGAAATTGTTCTGATCATTGCCCCTTGAGACAGTCAATCTTGTAAACTTTTAGGTCATGTCATCGCCGCCGATATTAATGAATTCTGGCCCATGATCTTAGCTGGCATTGGTAATTGAGATTATTTCCCTCTAGTGAAAATGCAAATCTTTCGTATTGTGCACAAGCAATTGTTATTCATCTCTTTCAGTTTTTCAATTTGCAGCTTCGTGTAATTGAACTCAGAAAGGAAAAGCACTTGCAAGGGATGTTATGCCAGGAGTAATCTGCAACCAATGTTATGGCTGCTGGAACAATGACCTCGATCACAATCACCTTGCAATATTTCAGTTAGTGGTTTCACTTCTAGCAATTGGCGACCAAAAAAAGCACTTTGCAAAGCACCATGCCATACAAATAGAAAAGACATTGGGAAATAAGCATTTGAGGAGTTAAGGACTTTATTAAAATAGTACATAGTGTTAAAAATAACACACAGGAAGCTCAGCACCCTCGTGAGGAATGAGCCAAGAATCACTCAATAATTTCTCATTTCCATGGGCCATCAGTCTGTTTTATTAACCTTCTGTGTTTGCATCTGTGGGAACGTATATGCCAACCAGTGTCTGAAGTTGCAAGATAATTTGCATGACTTGGAATGTTTTCTGATGAAATGAGCGAAGGAACTTTATTGTTTGTAGTACTGTGTGTTTGTTCTTTGTTGTCTGCATAATCTTTCTCTAACTCTAATGTTATTTTTATTTATATGTATGCACCCATTAAGGTAACAGGTGTTAGTGCTGCGAAATGGAAGCAATGGATAGCATTTCCCATTTTGGGCACCTAATTTCAGCATCAATTAGTTCCAGGTCAGATATGAGAACAGGTTCGACTCAATGTTCTACTTTGCTTTAGCAATGAGCCTTAACTGTTAACCTGAGAGGAACACCACTCTGCACCATAGTGGCTTTTTAAAATTTACACCCATATAGTCCTTTTGACTCCTCTGAATGGGATTGCTAATTTAGTATTAGTTTTTGCCCCTGGATGCACATCTGCAAGGATGAACACTAACAATGCCCAAGCTCATCCCACACTGCATTATTGCAGTCAAGTATAGAATCCAGAAGTAAAAGTGCTAGTCCACGATGCCACCACTCAGTTACCTAATGTAAAACTTGCATTCAAACCCACAAATAATATCTCCTAAAGCCCTCCTTATTTACGTTAAATATTCCACATAGAATAGAAATAAATTTACTTGGCCCACTTTACTTGATGAATGCTTGAGTTGAAAGGACTGTAGGGAAATCTAAAGGCTTTTCGTAATATTCAGGAAAGTCGTCAATCGACCTGGCTATTATTCCACCCCACATCAGGAGATCGTAATGGCAAAACCATTGAAATTTCACACAGCCAATTTTGAGCAGGACATTGTTTTCCAGTGCCGTATAATAATTTTTCGAAATCTCATTCTGTCAGCTAAATGCCAGAATAGCAAATTTAAAAACTTGGCATTGAGCAGGTAACTATTGAAATTGTTTTAAGCACCTTTTTAAAGCCTTAAATAAATTCAGTAGCCTACTCTAAAGGTATTACTTGTGAAAGAACAGGTAAAGTGCAATCATCTCCCATACATTTATGAAACAGCAGACTTTTAAACCACATATAACGTCTGCTTCAATATGCCCTTTAAAGATAGTTTAAACCTTATTTGTCCAAAATTATCTTTTGTGAAGAAAGGTAATTAAAATCCTACTAGCAATGACTTATTATTAAATACACCTGAAATGTTCTGACAAACAAACGTAGATATTAACGGTGATTATCTGTATAAGACGCCCAGTTAATGAAGGTATCAGAAGAGATGCTGGTGTTTTGTTCAGATATTTGAATATACTCATTTTAAACTGTTAAGATGCATTAGTTATTGTTTCTTTTTTGTTGGCATGTTACCATATAGGGATTGTCCTATCTTGTGGATGATCCCCTCTTGTCAATTCGGTCTTCAGCATCCATTAAGGTACCAGTTTGATTGTTCGTGTCAGACTATCTGAATTTAAGTGTCTGTAACTCTGCATTTTCTGGTATTTGTGCTGTAGCTGTTGATGTTTTGACAGTCTGAAGATGTTTGTGTTGTATGCTGGTATTCTGTGATTGTGCAAAAGCTTTTCTGCTGGCTACTTGTTTTGCTGTTTTAATGGGTTTAGTGTCATTCCCTCTAGAATGTATTGACCCACTTAGCATCAGCGCCCACTGTTTGATAAGCGTATGTGGCAATGATAGTGACAAATGAAAGCTGGTAGGTAATGTTTTGTCACATACACTGAATACATCACTGATTTTATAAGCGTATGTGGCAATGATAGTGACAAATGAAAGCTGGTAGGTAATGTTTTGTCACATACACTGAGTACATCACTGATTTTATGACCTAGAATTTTAGACATCTTTTCACTCTTAATGCTGCAAAAATACAATGATCTATTTCTGGTTGAAGGGATTGTGGCAAGTGAGTGCAAATGATTCCAAACTTTAAACTTTGGGCAGTAGAAGTTTAAAGTTGATGAGAACAAATTTGAAAGCAATGGACAAATACGTGTATATCTATATAAACATGTGGTTGGTGATTTCTGTATAAAATTGTACGAGATCCAAGAAAGTTGAATATTTTTTCAAGGTACCATTTACATTCATTGAATATACAAGTTTTTCACAAATTTAGTGGTTCCAAAAATCCCTGGGGTTTCTGCCTTCTTCTGCTATAACACAACAGAAGAACAGCAAAATCCACCATGCAACAGCAGGAACCTGGCTTTGCTGGGTCTCCATTGTTCCTGGGAATTGCCAGCATGTCTTCTGCAGGCTGGAAGCTCAACTTGTCCCTTGCAAAGTGAATGGCATCAGGAGGCGCACCAGGAGTGGGGACTTTCTACAAATGGAAATACTGCTTCCTGGGTTCAGTTGGGGCCCAATAGAAAAACTGGCGACTGGGGCACCCGGTGAAGGGAGGCCTCCAGAATAAATGACATCGGGCCCCGACAAAGGACGTCGGGCCAGGAACCCTCTTGACAACCGAAGAAGGGGGCTGATTTTTAATTTAAAACTTGATTGGTGCCTTTACGCAGAGGGCTGAGGGGAGCCTAACTGGAATCTGGAAAACAAGTGTCAGCAACCCACCCACCCCATCCCCTGCCACAACGGCCATCATAAGGGAAGGCTCCAACTTCCATAAGCGCAAGGCACAGATGAGCACCAGGAATCCATCTGCAATGGTGTTCGCACCTGTTTACCCCATCCACAGCCACCAATTCTCCAAATTACTGCCGTGGTCCCTGCTGAGGACGCCAGTTGGTGCAATCCCAACACAATGACCAGGATATAAATTGAGTAATTTTTGAATCAGTGGGCAGGGTTCTCCGGTGGCCCAGCCTAGTGTTTATCGGCCGTGCCCCGTTTGTTGGTATATTTATTGTTTTTGTCAGCTTGTTTAACTAATACTGTGGTTGCAAGGAATGAATGACTTGCATCAAATTATCAAGCCTCAAAGAAGGAACTAGCTTCTATGATATTTGCAACGTTCCGTGCCGATGGTTACACCTCTTAGCCTTGACTACGTCATAAATTGACCATTGGGGGAATTTTAACAAGTGATTTGGGGTCAGGTTGGAAGGGAAAGTGTAACATCTTCGAACGGGTATGCAAGCCACCTCAAATCCAGCCACATCTGATTTTGAAGGAGATGGGACAAGCAGTCGACAACCAATCCACTCCCAGGAGGTGGGCTTGTTGGTGAAACCTCCTCACAATCACCTCCAACCTCGTAATCACCTCCAACCTCCTTACAATCACCTCCAACCTCCTTACAATCACCTCCAACCTCCCCACAATCACCTCCAACCTCCCCACAATCACCTCCAACCTCCCCACAATCACCTCCAACCTCCCCACAATCATCTCCAACCTCGTAATCACCTCCAACCTCCTTACAATCACCTCCATCCTCCTCACAATCACCTCCAACCTCGTAATCACCTCCAACCTCCTTACAATCACCTCCAACCTCCTCACAATCACCTCCAACCTCGTAATCACTTCCAACCGCCTCGCAATCACCTCCAACCTCCCCATAATCACCTCCAACCTCCCCACAAATTACCTCCAACCTCCTCGCAATCACCACCAACCTCTTTACAATCACCTCCAACCACCCCACAAATCACCTCCAACCACCTCACAAATCACCTCCAACCTCCTCACAATCACCTCCAATCTCACCACTATTGCCTCCAAGCTCCTCGCAATCACCTCCAACCTCTCCACTATTACCTCCAACCTCACCACAATTACCTGCAACTCACCTGTGATCACTCCCAACAGCCATTCTCTATCCATCCCCACCACCACCACTAACCCCACCTGCTCCTCGACTTTTCCATTTCAGGAAGTCTTCCTTGGTTGCAGACAGCCCAGTCTATCAGTCAGGCTGATTTTTCAGTGGGGGGGTGGGGGAACCGGAAAAAAAAAACATTGTGTAATTAAAATGCCCGTGTATTTAAGAAGAACCTGTGCTTCTGGGTTTCCTGACTGTAACATCCCCGCACCCTGCCCCAAAACTCCGCTCAAGAATTCACTCATTTGCCTGTCTTTTCCCCTGTTTTTTTCTCCAAAATGGACCTCTCAGACAGAGGAAATAGACGAGCAAAGTTGTTGAAATATTTAAAAGTCGGAAAGCAAGAAAAGTTAGACTCGAGTATATTAATTAGAAATCATATAGAGTTAAAATCAGAAAAGAAGGAAGGTTGAAATGGCAACATGTAGTTTTTTTTTCAGCATTTATTTAATATAACTTTATTACTGTGATACTAAGACTAGCTTCAGCATCCTAGAGAAATCTGGAATTCTCGACTTGTAACCAGTCTTAAGAGTTCATTAATTAGTGGTTTGGTGCGCAGTGAACAATGGGTGAAATATACCTTTGATCTATAAAACTTTATAAAATACGATGCAGCCTATTACAAGAAATTCCATGAACAATTTCTATCACATTTCTTATCTATGATCAAGTGTAAAAAAATATCGTATTATAATGCTTTTTTAAAATCCAGTGTTTGCAATGACTCCCTCGGTCAGAACCAAAGGTTGATTTGGGGTTAGTGTATCGATGCATATCCACTGTAGCACATTTTATTCTTACTGACTCTTTTAAACTTGAACATGCAGAATCACTGATATTTTCTGCAATCGTCTGTCTTTCCAACAACTGCAGCATCTTTACCGACTTGGCTGATCAGGATTGCCCAGATGTATTGGTGGACGTCAGTAGAAAATACTGCATTTATACCAAAGGAATGTGTTAAAAACAGCGCTGCTGCTTCACTGAAACAAGCAATTTGATTTCGCTGATATGAAATTGTATGCTGCATGATTGACATACAAACATCCTGACACGAAACACTATTGTCAGCTATTTTAAGAATTACTGCTAACCCGATTATTTTGAACAGGTTAAAAACTTCAAAAATAGCAGAGTGGAATTTCATGCAAGTAGCATAACACCTGATTCCATGCTACCGTCTCTTCTGTGCTTTCTCTTTTGTTATTATTTGTCACCCATCATCATTAGAGTACTGGATTTTACAGATCCATGCTCTCAGTGTAAAACCTCAACCCCTCTCGAGAGCTGTGTACAGTGGTCAGTACACCTGAACGTTTTTGTGGAGTCTACTGACCTCTGTGACACACTCCCACTATGTACCACTGACGTGACAAATTCCATGTTTTTTTTAAAATCATTTTTATTGAAAATTTTTTACAAAATATATAACAACAAACAGTAATAAACAACAATAAAACAACATAATAAGCATAACACCCCCAAGACCGTAACAACGCATATATCGAGCCCCCCCACCCCCCCCAAACCCGGTAAACAGCAAAAGAACTTGAAAATAAATAAAATAAAATAAACATAGTCAGCACCACCCCCCCCCCCCCCCCCGCCCTTTTTTCCCCACTCCCCCCAGGTTGCTGCTGCTACTGACCTAGTTCCCTATCGTTGAGCCAGAAAGTCGAGGAAAGGCTGCCACCGCCTAAAGAACCCTTGTACCGATCCCCTCAGGGCGAATTTGACCTTCTCCAGCTTAATAAAACCCGCCATGTCATTGATCCAGGTCTCCACGCTTGGGGGTCTCGCATCCTTCCACTGTAGCAAGATCCTCCGCCAGGCTACTAGGGACGCAAAGGCCAAAACATCGGCCTCTCTCGCCTCCTGCACTCATGACACCACCGCAACCCCAAAAATTGCGAGTCCCCAGCTTGGCTTGACCCTGGATCCTACCGCCCTCGACACCGTCCTCACCACCCCCTTCCTGAACTCCTCCAGTGCCAGGCATGGCCAGAACATATGGGCATGGTTCGCTGGACTCCCTGAACACCTGACACACCTGTCTTCGCCCCCAAAGAACCTACTCATCCTAGTCCCGGACATATGGGCCCGGTGCAGCACCTTGAATTGGATGAGGCTAAGCCGCGCACATGAGGAGGAAGAGTTAACCCTCTCCAGGGCATCCGCCCATGTCCCATCCTCGATCTTCTTCCCCAGCTCCCCCTCCCACTTAGCCTTTAGCTCCTCTACTGATGCCTCCTCCACCTCCTACATTACCTTGTAGATATCAGATACCTTCCCATCCCCGACCCAGACCCCCGAAAGCACCCTGTCCCTCACGCCCCCCGCGGGCAGCAAAGGGAATCCTTCCACCTGCCGTCTAGCAAATGCCTTTACCTGCAGGTACCTGAACATATTCCCCGAGGGGAGCTCAAATTTTTCCTCCAACTCTCCCAGGCTCGCAAACCTCCCGTCAGCGCACAGGTCCCTTAGCTTTCTGATGCCCGCTCTGTGCCACCCCAGGAACCCCCCATCAATGTTCCCCGGGAAGAACCGATGGTTCCCCCTTAGCGGAGCCGCCATCGAGCCCCCTATGTCGCCTCCACTGCCCCCAAATCTTGAGGGTAGCCGCCACCACCGGACTCGTGGTATACCTTGTAGGAGGGAGCGGCAACGGCGCCGTTACCAGGGCCCCCAGGCTTGTGCCTCCACAGGACGCCATCTCCAACCTTTTCCATGCTTCCCCCTCCATCACTCACTTGCGCACCATCGACACATTGGCCGCCCAATAATACCCCGAGAGGTTGGGTAACGCCAGCCCCCCACCATCTCTGCCCCGCTCCAAGAAGACCCTCTTCACCCTCGGGGTCCCATGCGCCCAAAGAAAGCTCATGATGCTGCTAGTCACCCTCCTAAAAAAGGCCCTAGGGATAAGGATGGGCAGGCACTGAAAAAGGAACAAGAACCTCGGGAGCACCGTCATTTTGACGGACTGCACTCTACCCGCCAGCGATAGCGGCACCATGTCCCACCTTTTAAATTCCTCCTCCATCTGCTCCACAAGCCTGGTAAAATTAAGCTTGTGGAGAGTCCCCCAACTCCTGCCCACCTGCACCCCCAGGTATCTGAAACTCTTCACTGCCCTCTTAAACGGGAGCCTCCCAATTCCCTCCTCCTGATCACCCGGGTGCACGACAAATACCTCACTCTTACCCAGATTCAGCTTATAGCCCGAGAAACCCCCAAATTCAGCCAACAGCTCCATCACCCCCAGCATTCCCCCCTCTGGGTCCGCCACATACAGCAGCAGGTCGTCCGCTTACAGCGATACCCGATGTTCCTCCCCACCTCGCACCACACCCCTCCACCTCCCCGACTCCCTCAGCGCCAAAGCCAGAGGTTCAATCGCCAATGCAAAGAGCAAGGGGGACAGGGGGCACCCCTGCCTGGTCCCACGGTAGAGCCTGAAGTACTCTGACCTCCTTCCATTAGTAGCTACACTCGCCATCGGGGCCTCATAAAGCAACCTCACCCATTTGATGAACCCCTCCCCAAATCCAAACCTCTCCAGCACCTCCCACAGGTACCCCCACTCAACTCTATCAAAGGCCTTCTCTGCATCTAGCGTCACCACTATCTCCGCCTCCCCCTCCACCGCCAGCATCATAATAACATTTAACAACCTCCGCACATTCGTGTTAAGCTGTCTTCCCTTGACAAATCCTGTCTGATCCTCGTGTATCACCCCTGGCACACAGTCCTCTATCCTGGTGGCCAGGACCTTCGCCAGCAACTTAGCGTCAACATTGAGGAGCGAGATTGGCCTGTATGATCCACACTGCAGGGGGTCCTTATCCCGCATCAGGATCAAAGAAATCAGCGCCCGTGACATCGTCGGGGGCAAAGCCCCCCCCTCCCATGCCTCATTGAAGGCTCGCACCAACAGGGGCCCACCAGGTCCGCATACTTTTTATAAAATTCCACCCATCCGGCCCCGGCGCCTTACCTGACTGCATTTGACCAATCCCCCTGACTAGCTCCTCCAACTCAATCGGTGCCCCCAGCCCCTCCACCAGCTCCTCTTGCACCTTTGGGAAACGTAGCCTGTTCATGAAGCTCTCCATCCCCCCTCTCCCCATCGGAGGTTCTGACCGGTACAGTTCCTCATAAAAGTCCCTAAAGACCCCGTTCACCTCTGCCCCCTTCTGCACCACATTCCCACCCATATCCGTCACTCCACCAATTTCCCTAGCCGCATCCCGCCTGCGGAGCTGATGCGCCAGCATCCTGCTCGCCTTCTCCCCATACTCATATACCGCGCCCTGCGCCCTCCTCCACTGTGTCTCCGCCTTTCTGGTGGTCAGCAAGTCGAACTTGGCCTGCAAGCTACGCCGTTCCCCCAACAGTCCCTCCTCCGGGGCCTCCGCGTACCTCCTATCCACATCTAGGAGCTCCCCCACCAGTCTCTCCCTCTCCCTCCTTTCCCTGTGGGCCCAGATGGAAATCAGCTCCCCCCGGATCACTGCCTTCAGAGCCTCCCAAACCATCCCCACCCGGATCTCCCCCGTATCATTGGTCTCAAGGTACCCCTCAATACTTCCCCGGACCCTCCTACACACCTCATCAGCCAGCAACCCAACGTCCAGACGCCACAGCGGGCGCTGGTCCCGCACCTCCCCCATCTCCAGATCGACCCAGTGCAGAGCATGGTCTGAAATTACTATGGCCGAATACTCGGCATCCTCCACCCTCGGGATCAATGTCCTGCTCAGAACGAAGAAATCTATTCGGGAGTAAACCCTATGCACATGGGAAAAAAAGGAATACTCCCGCGCCCTCCGCCTCCCAAACCTCCAGGGATCCACCCCTCCCATCTGGTCCATAAACCCCCTCAGCACCTTGGCCGCCGCCGGCCTCCTACCGGTCTAGTGGGGGATCCAGCACCGTGTTAAAGTCTCCCCCCATGATCAGGCCCCCCGCCTGCAGGTCCGGAATGCGGCCCAACATACGCCTCATAAAGCCAGCGTCATCCCAATTCGGGGCATACACGTTTACCAGCACCACCTTCTCTCCCTGCAGCCTACCCTTCACCATAACAAACCTGCCCTCCTTGTCCGCCGCCACCTCAGACGCCTCGAACGCCACCCTCTTCCCCACCAGAATCGCCACCCCCCGGTTCTTCGCGTCTAATCCTGAGTGGAAAACCTGCCCCACCCACCCCTTCCTCAGACGAACCTGGTCTGCCACCTTCAAGTGGGTCTCCTGGAGCATAGCCACGTCCGCCTTCAGCCCCTTCAAATGAGAAAATACCCGAGCCCGCTTAACCGGCCCATTCAGCCCCCTCACGTTCCAGGTGATCAGCCGGATCAGAGGGCACCCCGCCCCCCTCCCCCGCCGACTAGCCATAGCTCATCGACTGCTCGCCCCAGGCCAACACACCCCGCCCGACCCGTTCCCCATGACGATAACGCCTCTCCTCTACCCCCCCCCCCCCCCGGCCCACACCAGCTCCTTCCTGGCCATTCCAGCAGCAACCCGGTATCCCCTCCCCCCCCCCCCCCCCCCCCCCCCCACCCCCAGGCTAGGACCCCTCCTAGCCACGACGCACCCTCCATTGTACTTCCGTGAGTCAGCTGACTTCTGCTGACCCCGGCAACTCCCACCAAAACCCGACCCTTCCCGACATGGGGTCATCCCCCCTCCTGCCACTCCTCCTTGGCACCACTCCAGCGCGGGGAAAAAACAGTAGAGGCCACGCCCCCACCGCCAGCTCCACCCCTCCTGCCCCGCAGCGCGGGAAACCAGAGGAAAGCCCGTGCTTTCACACTGCCCCACCCCACCTTTCTGACGCAGCTCCCAAATTCCAGCTCCACCCCATCCCCCAGCCCCGTACAGAAAAAAAAACAAACCCCCAACATCCCCCGCATAACACAAAACCATACCCAACAGAACCACCCGGAAACAGAGCAAGAACCAGCATAAAAACACGTCAAAATTACAAAAACAGCAACAACAAAAACAGCAACAACCGTAGTACACAAGACCCCGCAGCCCCCAAACCCTAGTTCGAGTCCAGCTTCTCCGCCCGCACAAAGGCCCATGCCTCCTCCGGGGACTCGAAGTAGTAATGCCGGTCCTTATATGTCACCCACAGACGCGCAGGCTGCAGCATTCCAAATATAACCTGCTCATTATGCAGCACCTCCTTCGTCCGGTTAAACCCGGCCCGCCGCTTAGCCACCTCTGCACTCCAGTCCTGGTAGATTCGCACCACCGAGTTCTCCCACTTGCTGCTCCTCCTTCTTGGCCCAGCGCAGCACACACTCCCGGTCACTGAACCGATGGAACCGCACCAGCAACGCCCGCGGGGGTTCATTCGTCTTGGGTCTCCTGGAGAGCACTCTGTGGGCTCCCTCAAGCTCCAGGGGCAAATGGAAGGACCCCGCCCCCACCAACGAATTCAGCATCGTAGCCATATAGGACGGTAGATCCGACCCCTCCAGCCCCTCCACAAGGCCCAGGATCCTCAAATTCTTCCGCCTCGTGTGAAAGTCCAGCTCCTCCAAGCGGTCTTGCCACTTTTTGTGAAGTGCCTAGTGCATCTCCACCTTCCCCACAAGGACCACGGCTTCCTCCTCCCGATCAGCGGCCTGCTGCTGCAACACCTGAATGGCTGCCCCCTGGGCTGTCTGGGTCTCAAGCAGCTTGCTGGTAGTCATCTGCAGGGAGTCCAGCAACTCAGCCTTCAGCTCCGCAAAACAGCATAGGAGAGCAGCTTGCTGCTCCTGCGCCCACTGCCTCCAATCCTCGGGTGCTCCGCCGGCCGCCATTTTGTCCTCCTTCCCCCGCTTTTTCTGGGGAGATGCTGCCGCCTTTTTCTTTGCCCCACTCCGGGTGCGCACCATAAATTCCGGGGAATGTTCCTCCAAGCACCTTTCCCCACCGGGAATCGTCGAAACAGCGCCGTTTGGGGCCCTGAAACGGACCCGAAAGTCCTTTGATAGCGGGAGCTGCCAAACGTGCGGCTTAGCAAGGAACCAGAAGTCGACGAATTCCAGTTAGGGTGTTCAAATTTTGTGATCCTCTGCTTGCTATAGATCCCTTCTGGGAAATTGGTCTGCTCTGCCACCTGATTTACCACATGATAAACTCACTCAGTAACTCGTACTAACAGGATACTAAGCATTACTTAGCACAGGCGCCACTAAAACCTTACTGCACACCATTATCATCGCAACCTAACTGTGGGGAAAACAAGATGTGAAATCAGAGTAACAACAAATAGGTGGTTAGCTAATTGCAGTTTCTGCCGCGAGTGGTCGATATTCCAGATTGGAATTCAACAGTAAGTGCCTGCCAATGTGCCTAGAGTTTTAATCCATATTAAGACCCCGATTCGTCCTGTTGATATATTCTTTTAAAAAGAGGAAAAGTGCCAAGATGTCCCTAAAACTGATAAATAAAATGCTTTTCTATCTCTGTCCCTTTTTCTCTTTCATCTAGAATCACGACTTTGTGGATGAACAAACATACAAAGAAAATTGTCTAGAAGGATCTACAAGAAATCGATCAAATTCACACAGCTCCTCTCTCTTGTCTCAACATGGTTTAACAGGAACATGTTGCTCAAGGCGGAGCAAAAAGCCTTTCCGACTCCCAAATTCCAATATTTCTTGCAGTCACCCTGGAAGTGTACAGGAACTCAGTACCATTCAGATTCAATGTGTGCAGCAGAGTGCTCTCTCCAATAGGTATCTGCGTCTGAATGTCTTTTTCTTTTGCAAATTGTGTAATAGCCTATTTTTTTAAAACGTAAAAAGTAAATATAAAAATATCTTCTTTATAAATTATAGAAACTAATACCACATCAATTAAATGAAAAGGTAATTGTTAACTATTTGGTAATACATGGGGGGTAAACCTGTACACAAAATGTAGGATTTAAACTCTTTCAACCAATGAATGACATTGGTCTGATTCTTCCACTTTCTGGATTGTACAACCCACGATGCGCATCTGGACCTCGCAGTTGATCCCGTACGCTGGGAATTACCCGGGAAGTCTAAACTTCCAGTTGGTTATTCCCTGCTCTCCGGGACCCTCCAAAACAGTCTCCAACTCTTAAGTTAGAATCAGAGACTTAGGACAGTTCAGTGGGACGTGCCTGGCTAGTTACTCAGGACATGTCAGAGAGAAAGACCCGAGTCTAACTTCTGGGTAACTATAAAACTGACCTCTCCCCTCTCACCAAAACTGCTGACTACGCAGTAGTTCATCCCAAAAACTGCCTCCCCTGACCTACCCAACCCATCTATCCCCGAGCAGTTCTGACTACTCCCAACCACATGACTATCTTCATACCACTTGACTCTCTCCCAACCCAATTTGCGCTATTACCAGAGGCAGCTGGTCATTTAAGTCATCAGCTGTGTCCACTGAAGTGGGATTTTAGTAGGCCAGAAGCGTGGTATCCGGAGTGTGCCGATTAAACCAGACGAGAGGAGATCTGAACTTGGTGGATTTGTTTGGATCGCCAAGGTACCCCTTTGGATACAGTCCCAGAAAACCGTTTCAAGAGGCAAGGTACTCTTTAGGAGTGGGATTGTTAAAAGTGAGCATGGTTGTGCACTTTATATGCACAAACTCATTGGAGCTGTCAGACTATCAAGGAACTGTCCAGCTGGCAAGGAACTGTTAAGGAGCTGTCTAATTGTCCAGAAGCTGTTGGAGAGCTGCCCAGTTCTCAAAAGAACTATTTCACAGACAGCTGTCTATTAAGTGTCAAAACTATCAAGGATCTGTCCAAATATACAAGGTGAGTTGTCATGAATGGGGTAAGGGCAATGGATGGTGGATAGGAAGCATGGATTGGCATGAGTTGCCACTAAATTCGCATGGGGTATGTGGGCAATGAGGGGTGGGTAGAGGACACCAAGTGATCACAGGAAGTGTGAGGGGCCATGAGGAGGGGGGTAAGGGCAGGGATTGGCATAGTTTGGCATGAATGGAGAATATGGAATGTGTGGGGAATGAAGAAAGGGTGAAGGCTGGAGGGATGTTTCTGGTTTTATTGTTGTACATTTATTTAAACACAGTTCCGGAGCATAGAGGCAGGCCTTGCGCCAAGCTCGCTTCAGCATCCGGCAGCCTCCTCACTCATTCGGAGGTCTCCCACCCCAGCTCCTATTTCAGACCAGCCCCCGACCGAAAATTTGACCTGCGGGCAGCCATTTTCAGAGGTCGGATTCACCGGGCTGGGAAATCTCCCGACTCTGACAACCCAACCCGGGGCAAAAGTCTGTACCTTAATCTTACCTTAGGGCAGACGGTGCCAAAAATGTGGTGGTGTGCTTTCTGCACCAGTTCCCTTTGCTGCTCTCTATGTGGATTCCTGCCCTGAGGGAGTTCTTTGTCAGCATGGATCGGAAGTCTGGTCTTGTTAAATGTATCCAGGTAAGTGGGTAGTTTTCTATCTGGTCAGTGTCACATAATCGGAAGATTTAGGCCATTATTTTCAAGAACTTTACAAGTTAAAGTAGCATCTGTGTCAATCTTGTGCTCTGTTTTAAATATTGTGAGAGGTCATAAAATTACTGGGCAAGGCGGCACCCCTGGAGTAGGTCCACCTTTGGCCTAGTCCTGGAACACAGTGTGCTAGAACACAGCTGCAAGCCTAGGCCTGAGGAAATGTAATAGCCACCGGCATTGGACCAGTTGCATTGCTGCCTGAAGACCTGCGTTGAGATTCCAAAGATGTCCTGTGCCTGGGTCCTATAAACACTGAAAACTGAGTGGGCCCCTGCCCAAGGCTGAACGCCAGCTCGGGCGCCTCTGAAGTGGATGCTGAACCTTTTGCTGTAATTAAAACTTTGGCAGGAGGGCCAACATCTTTCCCGACCTTGGGCTGGGCTCTCCATTTGGGAGGCTATGTTCTCCCGCCGGAGGTGAATTGCAACTGCTCCCCCTGGGAATGCAAACCGGCAATCAATTTCGTATTCCTTGCCATGCAAACGTATGCATGGCGTGGAAAAACGAGGGATTCCCGGGGGAATCCCGATGTCGGCTGCCATGTTGAGCGGGCGGCCCGATAGTGAAGCCCTGCAGCCTGCCAGCCTCCCCCCTCCCACCCCTCTGTGCACCACAACGCACCCCCAAATTTCTCTCTCTCTCTCTCTCTCTCCCCCCCCCCCCCCCCCCCCCCCGCCGCACCGTACAGCAGCCCCAGCCCCCAGATTACCTGGATGCCACCCCAACCACAAGTAAGGGGGTGACCCGACTCACTCCCCCCCCCCAGGGATGCATGTAATAGGCATAACCCCCCCCCCCCCCCCCACACACACACACACACACAGGGATGCCAATAATAGGGATGCCACCCACAGGGACCCTTGTAATAAGGGGACCCTCCGAGGGACCCTGAAATAGGGTGGGGTGGGCCCACCCCCCCCCCCCACCCCCACAGTGATGCCTGTAATAGGGATACTTCCCAGGGACACCTGTACTAGCCCCCCCCAACATGGACCCCTCAAATAGGGGGACCCTGCAAATAATAGAGACCCCCCTCAGGGACCCCTCTAATAGAGGGACCCCTGTGAAAGGGAAACCCCCCACAGAGACCCGTGTAAGAAGGAGACCCCCAGGCACCCCTGTAATAGGGAGACCCTCCCACAGGGACCCATATAATAGGCGGAGCCCCTACAGGACCTAAAAGGACCTCCCCACAGAACCCTGCCTCACACAGATCCCCCCCCCCTCCTCTCCCAGAAAAGAGACCCCTGTCTGGAAGCTTGAGAGCAGTCCAGACAGGGGCAGTGAGAAGAATTATAGCTGTAACACTTACCTTGAAATTCCGCGTATCCATTCCTCGAAGGAGAACAGTTGTTACCTGCCTCTGATTTCCACAGATCCATTAGCTGAAAGCCATGCATAGCTTTCTCCTACAAACTATTTGCAGCTTTGATTCATTCATCTCCCTTCACGGTTCAGTGGCCTAAGAGGTGAAACCCCAATGTTTACAAACATTGACCACAGCAAAGAGAGGTAAGTGCATTCCAAGCACTAAGTGCATTCTAAGCACTCAAGCATTGATTTTGTAGTACCATCGGTAAGTTTCTTTTCATCTTTTCATTTCTTTGAATTAACCTGACTCACTTAAAGCTTGAAGAGTCATTTATCTGATGGAAAATATACAGTTATGATGATTGGAGAATGCAGTTTGATTTTGACTTTTGAAGAGTGTAGTGTCCTTGATGGTGAGGCCTTTTAAAATACATTATATGAATCAATTTAGCTATTTCTTTTGCGAATCACTTTCACAAGGAGACAAAAATTTGAGGATTTAGCGAACCAACATATCGCCTACTTTAATGACCACTTTGAATTTGTAACAATTGCTTTCAGTATTTTTGTGAAACATTATTTAAACAGCTCACCGTAAGGTGGTCCCTACTTTGCCAGTACCTTGCAAGCTCTAACAACGAGTGTTTATTCTTCCAGCCGATCCAGCTTGAATGCAAACATAGAGGAAAGTCTCAAACTAAATTGTGAGCAATCATATATAACAAAAGCGGTAATATGCATGCCCAGCCCTCCTGCTACAACACCTGAAGGAAATAACCGACCTGACTCTCCGGACCAAGCAGATATCAACATCGTAAAAGTGTCAGCGCTGTAAAAGTCTTACCAAGTCAAACGTGAGCCTGGAAAGTCATCTGACCATCTGTGTTATGTTCCTGCTATTGGAGAAATAGAAAAGAACATCACAGACTGGAGAACAAGAGGAGAGCATCAGGGTTTTCCCTGGTAGTTTTGCATTGTGAAGTTCATGACAACAGTGATTATCGCACTGAAGATATTTATCAGTGAAGCTTGACATCAAAGTTATGTAACATTGGCAGTGGGATGAGCAAAAGGAGGTATCATTAAAAGCTTGCAAAATTCCTGCATTCGTTACTTTGCAGTTGAGCACAATGAGACATTTCCACTTCTGCTACCTTTCCTGCCCCAGAGGCTTGTTTTGTTATAAAAGTACACGTGAACTGGCAAAGTGTGCATGGGGTGAATAAAATACAAAAAGAAAAACGATCGGTGAAACGTTCTTCTTTGCAGCAACAGTGGATTCAGCAAAAATAAAATGAACTTGCTTAAGTTGGAGGTTACTGTAAATACTGGACTGAGGACTAACATATTGTAAATCAAACCAAGACCACAAAAGTGCATGTTAACTTTTCCTTGCGGCAGTACATAGCGTTCTTTGTTTTTCCATGCAATGGGCACGTACAACATTTTGCCAAAATCGGGGCCTGTTTCTTACCGGAGGACTATGTATAGTTGGCCATTATTTACTAAAAAACTGTTTAGTTAACATCTGATAGAAAATCCGATGGCAGTAACGGGTGGTGCTTGATACTAACCACCTCTGCTGCAATAACACCTTCGGAATAATGAGCCTCAGATTAAAAACTATTGTACTGAGGCAGATGCAGCTAGACAGAGCAGAATACAAATTTTTACCCAGACTCTCTTTTTCCTGTACAAGCTGGTACTGCAGCGCCTATAATAAGTGTAAACAATTTTCAGACCTGAATGAGTGGACTGCAGTTGATGTGTATTAAAGATTTTATCCTTTTTCATTTTGCAGCTGTAGCAAGGCTAACAGACTGTTCTTTCTGCATGGTCTCCCAGATTTATATGGGATTTAATGGATGGTATTCAGCAAGCTATGTACTCTTTTCATTTGTCGCTGTGGAAGCTGTTCTTCCTCCTATAAATATATGTATATTTTTGAGTCAGTATCTTCAAATATACTGAATTGCAGTATTAATTCCTTTTCTAAAAAAAAAAATTGGGGATTTCAGGTGTGGCAATTTTGCTTCAACCATCGTTCCTTAAAATTACATTGGATGGTATTATGAAGTAAGGGAGTTGCCTTTATTCTCAGCCACAGCCCAAAGGAAAGACCACAATAATCCGCACTCTTTGGACAATGCTGAGCAGGCAGCGCATAGTTTCAGCAGAGTTAACCTGTTTACCCACCCCTATCCCCACCCTACAGATAACCGAATGATAACAGTGCTTCAAACAGAGGTTAGAAGGACAGAGTCTTCAAGTTTGCATGATTGATATTTTCTGTGGCAAAGCAACGGATTTCCACTCCATTCTTTTTTTCTTTTTGTAACGCTGTTGTACTTTGACTAATGTATCTAGTTTACAAATGTGAACATTGTTGACGTGCTGTTAAATGGGGTAGGTTGCTTGGAAAGAAAAATAAAATATATATTGCATTTTTGTTCAACGTTTTCATAGTATGGTCTCTGGCTGAAGCACTGCAAAGTAATACAGCAATACTTCTTTAAAGATCAAATGAATATGTATCTAGTCGCAAATATAAAATTATTTGCTTAACACTCTTACAGCAAAGGACAGCAGAAGTTGCACCTGGAACTTTCTCATCTACACTTAAGTATTACTTATGCAAAAGTTTCCTTTCTGACCATTTTTTTTTAATATAATGTCCTTAAGATGTTGTAAGAGTGACTCAGAAATCTTTGTCAGATTTACTGTCCTCAGTTGTAAAATGACTGTCGCAGTATGCATTGCACTGTGCTGTAGCTGTGAGTTTGTAGTGTATTATATGATTTCACCGTTTTGAATCTGAACAGCTTTCATAAGTTCTACTTTGGTGAAGCAGCATAATTCGTCACCTATTATGCTGGGTAACTAGACATCAAAATGCCTGCATGCTTCAATCGGGAGAGTTGGTATTGTAACTGGAGGTAATGCTTGATAAAACGACAGCATTCATGTTCTGAACTACAGAAAGATGAAGTCTTGTAAAACTATCCATAAGTAAATTATTCGAGGCCAGTCGTGGAAGAATAATGTGAGAAAGCAATGAAGTATTTTTGCAGATAGGATGTGCAACGAGAAAACAGACTGTATTTAATAGAAATAAGAGATACAAAGAATGTTTGAACTGAGCATCTTTATCTGTAAAATATACATAAAAAGATGTGTTGTTAAAATGCACAAATTCGTTAGAACAAGGGATCAAAAATTATGCATTTTACATAATTTTTAAAAAGAAAGGCGCATCAGAGACACATGATGAAGAAAATGATTCCCATGTACACAAGTTGAAATTAAAATGTTTTAATTTTGGGCATGTGTGTTTTCTGTCATCTCGATAATGCTATGTTTGAGGTATAGTGGAGTGTATGGTCACTTGTTTCAAAAGTCTACCATAGTTACATTCTAAAACAAAGTAAAACTTGATCATATGTAATATTAATCGGCAATATCTCGGGCACACTGATGACTTACCTCTCTGAGCCAACCCACTGCTATTGCTACTCTGCTCTAAGGTTTTTCTGGTGCCCAGTCTTGGAGGAGTTGCATTTTCTTCCAGTTATAATACTGAGATAACCGAAGTTATCACCTTTGGCCCTTGCCACTAACTCAGTACCCTCGTCATCAATTCCAGTCCCCTCCTTGGCAATGCTATGTTGGCCTTCATTGCACTGAGTATAAAACCAATGCAGCCTTGCTACAATTGTGTAGACCATTGGCAAGGCCTCACCTGGAATGTTGTGTACAGTTTTACTCTCCTTATCTAAGGAAGGATATAGTTGCCAAAAAGGGAATAAATGATGGTTTACCAGACTGATCTCTGGGATGGCGGGATCGTCTTTTGAGGAGAATGGAATGTTGGCATTTATAACTAATGGAATAGAGTATAAAGGTAAGGAAGTGCTGTTGCAACTATCTACGGCATTAGTGAGATCACACCTGGAGTATTGTGTACCGTTTTGGTCCCCTTATTTGAGGAAAGATGTAGTGGCATTGGAAGCAGTTCACAGGAGGTTCACTAGATTGATTCCAGAGATGAGGGGCTTGGCATGTGAAGAGAGAGTGAACAGTTTAGGCCTATACTCTCTGGAGTTTAAAAGAATGCGACACAATCAAATTGAGGTATAGAAGATAATAAAAGGCATGGATAAAGTAGACGTGGAGCGGATGCCTCCTCTTGTGGTTCATTTTAAAACGAGAGGTCATAGTGTCAGGATAAGAGGTAGCAAATTTATAACGGAGTTGACTACTTCTCCCAAAGGGTGAATCTGTGGAATCCGCTACCCCAGAGTGCGGTGGATGCTGGGACAGTGAGTAAATTTAAGGAGGAGTCAGACGGATTTTTAATTGGTCTAATTCTGCTCCTGTATCTTATGAGAGATTGAGGAGACTGGGCCTGTACTCTCTTGTGTTTAGAAGAGTGAGATATGATCTCATTGAATGTCGGATTGATGTTTCTCCCTGTCTGAATGTCGGATTGATGTTTCCCCCTGTCTGAATGTCGGATTGATGTTTCCCCTGTCTGGGAGGGTATCTGGAACCAGGGGGCACAGTCTCAGAATAATTGCCCCTTCAGATTGAGATAAGGAGGAATTTCTCACTCAGAGGGTGACGAACCTTTTCTGCCCAGAGGGTTGTGGAGGCTCAGCCATTGAATACATTCAAGATAGAGATTGATGGATAGGATATCAAAGGATATGAGGATAGTGCAACAAAATGGTATTGGGGTAGAACCCTTGATCAGTTTGAATGGTGGAGCAGGCATAAGGGGCAAATGGCAAACTACTGCCCCAATTTCCTATGTTTCTATGATCTCCTATTGAAACAGAATTTGCAATGTTGACTGAACCCCGCACCCCCTTCATCACAAATGCCGCCCACATAATTCGATCGCTTGCCAATCAGCAGATCCAAAGTTCCACTGCCCATGATCTTCTCCCGCACTGAGACCCAATTATCCATCGCCTTGATCCTCATTCTCTTCATTGCTTCCCAATGCCTCAAATTTAATAATTCACTTTAAAAATTACATTAAAAGAACTCTTTAGGTGGTTTTAGCTGAACTCTAAAGATCAGGAACGTTCCCGGTTTGATCCGAATCTGTGCTGAGTTAGCCTAGCCCAGCCAAGCAGTTGGCATCTCACTTATAGCTGGCTTCAGGATCCTGGATAAGGAAGGGAAATATCAACCACACATCATTCCCCTGACTGTCTTTCAATATCCCCCGTAGAAATTTATGGGTGGATATCAGATGGAAACACGATAATGCCAGTTAAGCTGCCCACTATCAATTAACTTGGTTATGGGGCAGCACGGTGGCACAGTGGTTAGCATTGCTGGCTACGGCGCTGAGGACCTGCGTTCGAATCCCGGCCCTGGGTCACTGTCCGTGTGGAGTTTGCACATTCTCCCCGTGTCTGCGTGGGTTTCACACCCACAACCCAAAGATGTGCAGGGTAGGTGGATTGGCCACACTAAATTGCCCCTTAATTGGAAAAAAGTAATTGGGTAATCTAAATTTATTTTTGTAAAGATATTGATTTTACTCGGCTGTGATTGGCCGCTTCCACACACCCCAGCTGTTGCTTCATTCATCGTCCTTCACGGTTGAGTAACGTTAAAGTGCTCCAACCGCAATGTTTCCCAACACCGAGCATTGATTGACAGCTCCTGGACCTTCAAACAGGGTTAACTGTTGTTAATTTCGAGCTGACTGCTTCAAAATCATTCAATCATGAAGGGAAGTCATTGGAAAGCACTTGATTGGTTTTCTCTTTCCAGGAATTGTCAGGTGTTGCTTCCTGTGTTTAAGCCAGCAAGTGTATTGCCCAGGTGAGTGTTAAAGCAGTAATATTTTCACTACCTCTGACTGCTCTGCTCGAGACTGCGGTCTCTCTTCTGGGAGGGTTGGGGGTTGGCCAGGGGTGCCTTCCTGACAGGGGTCTCTTTTCTGGGAGGCTTCCTCACGGGGATCTCTATTCTGGGGGAGGGGGGGATACACAACAGGGGTCACTTTTTTCTGGGATGTTCTGTGAGGGGTCTCCTTATTAAGGAAGGGTGTCTTTATTTAGGAGGTCTCGGGAGGTCCTTATTTAGGAGGTCTTCGGGTGGGGGGTCCATTTTTTGGGGTCTCTATGGAGGAGGCGGGGGTCAGATCATGCCCGTACTAAGGGGACCCAGAAAATCCGGGGTTGGGGGCTGAATTCCGCTGCGAGGGGGGGGGGGGCTGAATTACGTTGTGGGGAGGGGTATCCAGCCACAGGACCTTGCTATTGGGCCACCCGCTCAAAATGGTGGTCCAATAGTGGGATTCCCTCGGAAATTCCTCACAATCCTTCGCTTAGCATAAAGGATTGGGAATCGCTTCCTGGTGTAGGCCAGCTCCCTCGGGAGAACAAAGAGCGGGATTTGTCGGTTCTCCAGCCACCTCTTTGTCGGCAATGCGCTGAGCTTGCTGCTGGCGGAATTCTATCTTCCCGCCGCTTGTCAGTGGGATTTCCCAATGTAACTACCCAATCCCACCGGGAAGCAGGGAGACGTGGGTACGCTGCCAGCGGGAATTCCGGACAAAATTTCCCCAAACGGAGAATTTCCCGCATTGTGTCTAATAATTGTGACAAATCATCTATATATGCTCCACCTGGCCAAATTTCAAGGACGCAATAAGAAAATGTGCCAGATTTTGTGAAAACTTCAGATAACTTAGTTTTGCAGAACCTGGCAAATGGCTCAGCTAATTGTACATGTAAAGAAGCTTCAGTTAGGCTACAGTCAAAACGCACCTTCTTCCTTTAAAACCTTCCTTTAAAACCGACACGAATTCATCCACAACTTATCCAATGTAATTACTAAATAATTATCAGTATTCAGCAATGATTAATTCAAAATGGACCTGGAATGCTAAAAGGCCTCCGGCAAGTACAGAAGTTCTGCAAAGGTTTACATTATTAATTTAGGTCATTGAAACAAAACTAAAATCAATGCCCCTTGGCTGCTGTTGATTAAATTCCCAAGAGCTAAATGAAATGAACATCCAAATTGGCAAAGGAAAGGAAGTCACTTGTGACAGAAAATGTAAGGAGTGGCTCAGTATCACTACCTCAGGCCGAGCTGGTTGGGGCCTAAAGAACGCAGCTGTTAGAATGGGACTGCGGGGCGGTGGTGAGAGAGTCAGCAAGAGGGAAAAACATACTTCACCTGATGCTCACCAACCTGCTTCAGCTGCATCTGCCCATGATCAGGAGGAGTGACCATCGCACAGTCCTTGTGGAAACAATGTCCCGTCTTCCCATTGTGTTGTGCGGCACTACCACTGTACTAAATGGGATAGACTGCAAACAAATCTCGCAACTCAAGACTGGGCATCCATGAGGCGCTGTGGGCCATCAGCAGCAACAGAATTGTATTCAACCACAATCTGCAACCTCATGGCCTGGCATATCCCCCACTCTACCATTACCCACAAGCCAAGGGATCTTTTGTCATTTGTTCATGGGACTTGAGTGTCATTGGCTGTGCCAGCATTTATTGCCCATCCCTAAGAGTCAACCACATTGCTGTAGGTCTGGAGTCACATGCAGACTCCACACAGACAGTGACCCAAGCCGGGAATCGAACCTGGGACCCTGGAGCTCTGAAGCATCAGTGCTACCCACTGGCTACCATGCCGCCCACATAATAATCTTTATTGTCACCATTAGGCTTACATTAAAGCCGCAATGAGGTTACTGTGAAACACCCCCAGTCACCACATTCCGGCGCCTGTTTGGGTACACGGAGGGAGAATTCAGAATGTCCAATTTACCTCACAGCATGTCTTTCGCGACTTGTGGGAGGAAACCGGAGCATTAGGAGGAAACCTACGCAGACACGGGGAGAACGTGCAGACTCCACACATACATTGACCCAAGCCGGGAATCGAACCTGAGACCCTGGTGCTGTGAAGCAACAATGCTAACCACTGTATTACCGTGCCGCCGGATGTTTACTCTATTATGACACCCTAGGCTAGAACATAGAACAGTACAGCACAGAACAGGCCCTTCGGCCCTCGATGTTGTGCCGAGCAATGATCACCCTACTTAAACCCACGTAACCCGTATACCCGTAACCCAACAATCCCCCCATTAACCTTACACTACGGGCAATTTAGCATGGCCAATCCACCTAACCCGCACATCTTTGGACTGTGGGGGGATACCGGAGCACCCGGAGGAAACCCACGCACACACGGGGAGGACGTGCAGACTCCACACAGACAGTGACCCAGCCGGGAATCGAACCTGGGACCCTGGAGCTGTGAAGCATTTATGCTAACCACCATGCTACCGTGAGGCCCCGTGAGGCTAGTGCGCAGTCAATACAAGCCCCACAGACCATGGAGTCCCAGCACAAATGAAATAATAATTTGTATATCGTTTATGATTTCTTTTACCCTTGACTCTGTGCAGGCACCAGATTTGTAAGTTAAACACACATTAAAAACCTTTTTTGTAACAATCGAGATAAGACACGCAATGATTATGATAGAATATCGGCCAGCTAATCTATTACTCCTCCCTCCCTTCCCCCCACTTTTACCACCCCACCTTCTTCTCAAAGACACACAGTACAGACACACACACAGGGGAAAGGGGTAAAATGATTGGGGTTAAAATGGAAGAAAGAGGTAAGTGTCCTTGTTGCTGATATCAAAGTTGTTGTAGCCAGCTATGTTCCCAGGACACGGAGTGTTGAAATGATCTGTTGATTTGGATCTTCTGACATGTCCATTCAATCAGAACTCTCAGGCTGTACGACTTCCTCTGGGGAGCCATTTCACTTTCAGTAACTTGAGCTTTCAACAGATAGAACAGTACCAGGCCTGTGTAATTCGCATGTTTCCAGCTTCAGTAGATCGGCCCACAGCTTATCTCAGTTAGGTGGATTGGCCATGCTAAATTGCCCCTTTGTGTCCAAAAGGTTAGGTGGTGTTATGGGGAGTGGGTGGTGAGCATGGACCTAGGTAGAGTGCCCTTTCAGAGGGTTGGTGCAGACTTGATGGGCCAAATGGCCTCCTTCTGCACTGTAGTTATTTTATACTCCATTTGCCAACTTTTTGCCCGTTTACATACCCTAAAAATATCTCTTTGCAAACTTTTTGTACTCCTTTCACAACTTGTCTTTCCACCCGCACAGGCAGCAGAATGTGGCGACTAAGGGAATTTCACAGTAACTTCATTGGGTACCGGTGGGTGGGTACCGGAGCAATAGGTCAGAAGATGAAAGCATTGAGGGAGAACTAGGGAATAGGGCCAGTATGGCTCTGTGGAAGGCAGACAGGGAGATGTTCCTAAAAACAGCGGGCCTGGTGGCCTGAAACGCATATGTTTTAATGTAAGAAGTATAACGGGTAAACGGGTGAACCTAGAGCTTGGATTAGTACTTGGAACTATGATGTTGTTGCCATTACAGAAACCTGGTTGAGGGAAGGACAGGATTGGCAGCTAAACCATGATTTAGATGTTTCAGGTGGGACAGAGGGGGGTGTAAAAGGGGTGGCAGAGTTGCGCTACTGGTTAGGGAGAATATCACAGCTGTACTACGGGAGGACACCTCAGAGGGCAGCGAGGCTATATGGGTAGAGATCAGGAATAAGAAGGGTGCAGTCACAATGTTGGGGGTTTACGACAGGCCTCCCAACAGCCAGCAGGAGATAGAGGAGCAGATAGGTAGACAGATTTTGGAAAAGAGTAAAAACAACAGGGTTGTTGTGATGGGAGACTTCAACTTCCCCAATATTGACTGGGACTCACTTAGTGCTGGGGGCTTAGACGGGGCAGAGTTTGTAAGGAGCATCCAGGAGGGCTTCTTAAAACAATATGTAGACAGTCCGACTAGGGAAGGGGCTGTACTGGACCTGGTATTGGGGAATGAGCCCGGCCAGGTGGTAGAAGTTTCAGTAGGGGAGCATTTTGTGAACAGTGACCACAAATCAGTAAGTTTTAAAGTGCTGCTGGACAAGGATAAGAGTGGCGCTAGGGAGAATGTGCTAAATTGGGTGACGGCTAATTATAACAATATTCAGCAGATGTTTGAGGGTAAATCAACATCTGACATGTGGGAGGCTTTCAAATTTCAGTTGAAAGGAATTCAGGACCAGCATGTTCCTGTGCGGAAGAAGGATAAATATTGCAAATTTCGGGAACCTTGGATAACGAGAGATATTGTAGGCCTCGTCAAAAAGAAAAAGGAGGCATTTGTCTGGGCTAGAAGGCTGGGAACAGACGAAGCCTATGTGGAATATAAGGAAAGTAGGAAGGAACTTAAGCAAGGAGTCAGGAGGGCTAGAAGGGGTCACAAAAAATTATTGGCAAATAGGGTTAAGGAAAATCCCAAGCTTTTTACACATACATAAAAAGCAAGAGGATAGCCAGGAAAAGGATTGGCCCACTGAAGGATAGGCAAGGGAATCTATGTTTGGAGCCAGAGGAAATGGGTGAGGTACTAAATGAATACTTTGCATCAGTATTCACCAAAGAGAAGGAATTGGTGGATGTTGAGTCTGGAGAAGGGTGTGTAGATAGCCTGGGTCACACTGAGATCCAAAAAGATGAGGTGTTGGGCGTCTTGAAAAATATTAAGGTAGATAAGTCCCCAGGGCCAGATGGAATCTACCCCAGAATACTGAAGGAGGCAAGAGAGGAAATTACTGAGGCCTTGACAGAAATCTTTGGATCCTCACTGTCTTCAGGTGCTGTCCCGGAGGACTGGAGAATAGCCAATGTTGTTCCTTTGTTTAAGAAGGGTAGTAAGGATAATCCAGGGAACTACAGGCCGGTGAGTCTTACGTCAGTGGTAGAGAAGTTACTGGAGAGAATTCTTCGAGACAGGATCTACTCCCATTTGGAAGCAAATGGACGTATTAGTGAGAGGCAGCGTGGTTTTGTGAAGGGGAGGTTGTGTCTCACTAACTTGACAGCGTTTTTCGAAGAGGTCACAAAGATGATTGATGCAGGTAGGGCAGTGGATGTTGTCTATATGGACTTCAGTAAGGCATTTGACAAGGTCCCTCTAGGTAGACTGGTACAAAAGGTGAAGTCACACGGGATCAGGGGTGAGCTGGCAAGATGGATACAGAACTGACAAAGGTCATAGAAGGCAGAGAGTAGCAATGGAAGGGTGCTTTTCTAATTGTAGTGCTTTGACTAGTGGTGTTCCGCAGGGATCAGTGCTGGGACCTTTGCTGTTCGTAATCTATATAAATGATTTGGAGGAAAATGTAACTGGTCTGATTAGTAAGTTTGCAGACGACACAAAGGTTGGTGGAATTGCGGATAGTGAAGAGGACTGTCAGAGGATACAGCAGGATTTAGATCATTTGGAGACTTGGGCAGAAAGATGGCAGATGGAGTTTAATCCGGACAAACGTGAGGTAATGCATTTTGGAAGGTCTAATGCAGGTGAGGAATATACAGGGAATGGTAGAACCCTCAAGAGTATTGAAAGTCAGAGAGATCTAGGTGTACAGGTCCATAGGTCACTGAAAGGGGCAACACAGGTGGATAAGGTAGTCAAGAAGGCATACGGCATGCTTGCCCTCATTGGCCGGGGCACTGAGTGTAAGAATTGGTAAGTCATGTTGCAGCTGTATAGAACCTTAGTTAGGCCACACCTGGAGTATAGTGTTCAATTCTGGTTGCCACACTACCAGAAGGATGTGGAGGCTTAGAGAGGGTGCAGAAGAGATTTACCAGGATGTTTACTGGTGTGGAGGGCATTAGCTATGAGGAGCGGTTGAATAAACTCGGTTTGTTCTCACTGGAATGACAGAGGTTGAGGGGCGACCTGATAGAGGTCTAGTAGCGGGGTCAATTACTAGGGGGCATAGGTTTAAGGTGCGAGGGGCAAGTTTTAGAGTAGATGTACGAGGCAAGTTTTTTACATAGAGGGTAGTGGGTGCCTGGAACTCGATGCCGGAGGAGGTGGTGGAAGCAGGGACGATAGTCTCATTTAAGGGGCATCTGGACAAATACATGAATAGGATGGGAATAGAGGGATACAGACCCAGAAAGTGTAGAAGATTTTAGTTTAGACGAGCAGCATGGTCGGCATGGGCTTGGAGAGCCGAAGGGCCTGTTCCTCTGCTGTACTTTTCTTTGTTCTTTGTTCTTTGTTTCATTGCAGTGTTAATGTAAGCCTACTTGTGACAATAAAGATTATTATTATTGTATCTTCTGCAAATGTGGTTACAGTGCATTCACTTCCTTCCTCCAAGTCATAAATATCTGTTGTGAACAGTTGCAGTCCCAGCACTGATTCCTGTGGAGCCGCACTGCTTAGAGGTCACCAACTTGAAAAGGAACCCCCATATTGCCACTCGCAATTACCAATTCTCTATCCATGCCAATATGCCATCTCCAACACCATGGGCTCTTATCTTATGACTTACCTTGTCAAAAGCCTTCTGGAAGTCTAAATACAACACATCTACACATTCCCTTCTATCCACTCTGTTTTTTTCCTTGAAGATCTCAAATTAATTAGTCAGATAAGATTTCCCTTTCATGAAGCCATGATGATTCTGTTTGATTAGATTATGATTTTCCAAATTTGCTACTATCACTTCTTTAATAATTGATTCCAACATTTTTCTAACAATAGATGTTAGGCTAATAGTTACTGCTTTTTTCCTTCCTCCCTTTTTGTATAGAGGTGTCAAGGTGGCAGTTTCCCAATCCTCTGGTAGTTTTCCAGACTCCAAAGATTTGGGGAAAACTACAACCAATGCCTCCATTATCTGTGTAGCTACTACTTTTAGGATCCTAGGATGCAAGTCATCTGGGCAAGGGAACATGTCTGTCTTTAGCCCCATTAGTTTGCCAAATATTAGGGGACCCACCAACCCCGCCTTGGTCCGAACCCACCACCATCCCCTGTGACCTGGCCCCACTACTGCCCCTCTCCACCGCCCCCCCCCCCCCCGAGGTTGGACCCCACATGAGTTCTGATCCCCGACCTCGAACCCCCAATCTTCCCAACCTCTGACCCCCCTGACATCTAAATGCCTGACCTCCAATCACTGCCCTCAAAACCCCCCATAACCTCCAACACCCCCAACAGATCCGAGTTCCAAACCAACCCCTGACCCCCCCCCCACCCCACATCTTCTAAATCCCATCCACTTACGTTAGCCTTCACCCGGACCTGTCCTTCAATCTGACTGAGCTCGACAGCGATGCTCAGCCTCGAGGATAGCTGTCCTGACAGGATTGTGGACAGGATTGTGGATAGCACAAATGCTTCACAACTCCAGGGTCCCAGGTTCGAATCCCGGCTTGGGTCACTGTCTGTGTGGAGTCTGCACATTCTCCCCGTGTGTGCGTGGGTTTCCTCCGGGTGCTCCGGTTTCCTCCCACAGTCCAAAGATGTGCAGGTTAGGTGGATTGGCCATGATAAATTGCCCTTAGGGTCCAAATTGCCCTTAATGTTAGATGGGGTTACTGGGTTATGGGGATAGGGTGGAGGTATGGGCTTGGGTAGGGTGCTCTTTCCAAGAGCCGGTGCAGACTCGATGGGCCGAATGGCCTCCTTCTGCACTGTAAATTCTACAAGCCAGAGTGGGAAGGTTGGGCGAGACAGGCACAGAGTGGCAATCCAATCGCAATTTGGAACTACATGACAATTGGGGTTCCTGACGGAGGCTTGTAAAAAGGCATGAAGAACAATACGTTCAAGGGTCGCTGCTTCTAGACAGAAGCTACATTCACACTCCAAGCCTCAATATTCCTAGGGCACCATGCCAAAAGCGATGGCATTATAGCAAGGCCAAGGTGTCTATTTTGACTGTCTGAGTTAAACCATTACGTGACGGAAGGTTCTCTCACATGGCTGTATCCACCCTGATCGAGACCCTTTTTGCGCAGGTATACACATGTCTGACGGGGAAGATCAGCCACCTGAGGGCCTCCAGAATATGGTTCATCTACAAGATGTGGCCAGGGGATGACGTTTCTAGACAGAGGTCAAGGAATTTGCGTTGGCTTCCTGGCTTGAAGATGGAGGGAAACCAGTCAAGGGAAAGTTTAAATCAATTCTCAAATCTATTCATTGTCAGAAGCAAAGAGAGGTGGAGAATGCAGGCTGCAGACAACCCTACATTGTCCATAGCTCGAATACGAATGAGGAGAAGAAGGACCCTAGCTGATTGATGCAGGTTCAGGATGGTGCAGCTGCATGAGCAGCAAGAGAGAGCAGGGCCCCAAGAATTCCAAGATGCTCCTGAAAGAGGGGCAAATTCAATGAAAATCAGTGGCCCAATTGAAAATAGAAAATACTGCTCATATATGGAGATTCGCGAAATGCTGCAGGCACCTGTGATTGTCCAGGAATGTGGTAGCTCACATTTGCCACTCTCTCTGTGAAGAACTAACGTTGCAAGAATTTGGAGGGCATCGTCAGATTGAAGGACAGGTCCGGGTGAAGGCTAACGTAAGTGGATGGGACTTAGAAGATGTGGGGTGGGGGTCAGGGATTGGTTTGGAACTCGCATGTCGCATTGCATTCCCTCCCCCCCCCCCCCCCCCCCCCACCATCTGGCCTGGGCTTGTGAAATCCTGCCAACTGTCCTGGCTTGAGACAATTCACACCTCTTTAACCTGGGGTTACCCCTATCTCTGGATCTGTAAAGATTCAATTACCTGCAAATGCTCACATTCTAAGCTGGCATCATTGAATTTGTCTATATATATGTTTCTGGAACATACCTCCTCATTCACCTGAGGAAGGAGCAGTGCTCCAAAAGTTGGTGTTTGAAACAAACGTTGGACTTTAACCTGGTGTTGTAAGACTTCTTACTGTGCTCACCCCAGTCCAACGTAGGCATCTCCACATCATTGTTACCATCAACATAGAGATTACAATGCTGCACATTCCACCACCAGGTCCTTGAAGAGCAGGCCATTGGCCTGCTGAAGATCTGTTTCCGATGATTAGCTCTCCAATACCCACTGCAGACAGTGTCATGCATCATTGTTGTCCTGTACAATGTGGTTGCCTGAGGGAGAAATGGAGGAATAAGACTTCTTCTGGGAGGAGGATGGATCTGAAGAGGGCAAGATATAGTCGAGCCACATGTAGAGGCTGTCGTAAGGGAACCATGTGGAAGAAATGCCCGTGACATCCTGATAGCTAAAGGACTCTAGAGGGGGCGAAAGTGTAGGCAAATCCTCAGAATTGTTAGTTTATTTTACCTTTGTTGCCTGGAAGGCCCTATCACCTTCAATCTCAACGAGAAATTCACTCAAAAGTTCAATGCTTTCCCCCATAATGGTTATGGAAATACTAATACTCACTATCTGCCCTAATGATGGGATAATTCTTAGAAGGGTTTCAACCATGGTCAACTGAGTAGTCTTGGCAACATACGGCCATTTTAATTTTGTAAGACTGTGAGGAAAGGACACTTTCCGGAAGTGATTCCACGCACAAATAGGGATATGGTATATTAAAACAAACTTTATTACAAACACAGAATTAAAATCTTTCACATCGCACCGTAATATAGCTTATAATTACCCCTTAAACAATTCCACTCAATACAGTGAATATAATACCCTTAATTGCTATCTTTATTCCCATTTAACAACAAGAAAACAAACCACCTCAGCTCTCAATCCACCTTAAATACATAAGGCACAGCGGAATATTTGCTTTACAGAGATATTCTTTTGAGTAAGAGGTCTCTTGACGCTATTTTATTTCAATTTATTTCAAAACATGACTTCAGCAGTCAAACACACTCTAACCCAGGCTTTTAACCCTTACTGTGGAAGAGCAATCCCTTCTCACACATCCTGAGGCAGCTTTACAGAGTACAGTACTTTCACCCATATACTCACCATGTCAGTGTGCATGGCAGCTTATATACAGCTGGAAATCCTAATTACACAGGGGTGCACTCATGTCAGTCTGCCGCCTGCTCAACAATGTGACTCCAGCACACATATCACTCTTTCAGGTATTACCGACTAGATGGCTCAACAGGGAGCAGCACGGTGAGTGTCATACATCCCATCACCAGCACTTCTCAAAGCAGGATGAATCACCATCATGTCACTGTCCCCCAATCGGCATTCGCACATCATTAAGCAATAACCACTAACATCGAGATCATGTAGTACCGTTTTGAGGTTTATTTTATTACAATCCCAGACCAGACCCCAACAATAGCTGGGACACTGGACAGAACCCCCAATAGTTTATTTTAATTTTGTAAGACTGTGAGAAAAGGATACTTTGCTACAGGAGTGATTCCACGCACAAATAGGGATACGGTATGTTAAAACAAACTTTATTACTAACACAGTATTAAAATCTTTCACATCACACCATAATAGAGCTTACAATTACCCCTTAAACAATACCACTCAATACAGTGAAAACAATGCCCTTAATTGCTATCTTTATTCCCACTTAACAACAGGAAAACAAACCATCTCAGCTCTCAATCCACCTTAAATACGTAAGGCACAGCGGAATACTTGCTTTGCTGAAATATTCTTTTGAGAAAGAGGTCTCTTGACACTATTTTATTTCAATTTATTTCAAAACATGACTCCAGCAGTCAAACACACTCTAACCCAGGCTTTTAACCCTTACTTCACCAAATACGTACAGTACAATATAGCTGAAATTCCTACATTCATCACAGTTTGCACTGTCCTCACCGAGCGTCCCTCACCGAGACAATGTTTGGCCGAGGGGCTTGGGATTCTGAAATCACTGAAACCTGTCAAGTCTCTGCCCGAGGTGATCTTGAGCAGTCATCATTGCCACAACAGCCAATAATATTTTGCTGCATGGACCCTTTGAGGTCTGAAGAGAGTTGCATTTGCACCATATTGAGAGATTCACTCTTCTCACTGTGAACTGTGTACAGTTCACAGTGCCATTACTGTCGATATATCCAAAGTCAATCGGAGCCCTGTCATGCAATTCATTCCACATCGAGTGGCGTGTCTTTCCCCAAGGAGTATGTAAAGCTTTGCTAAGGAGCCATGCAGGTCCAAATAAAGTTTGTGGGAGATCAGGAAATGGCTCCATCAAGATGAACACACGCCTCTTAAATCGTATGCTCGACACACTCTTGTAGTGGAAAAGTGGAAAACCCCTACCCTCAGCCCCATTACTCCAGCATATTCTCAGGACAGCTAAAGACCGTAAATACAGTATCATCAAAGTTCATAGCCATCATCGTTCTTCCCCCCCCCCCCCCCCCCCCCCCCGGTAACGTTAAGGCAAACACCCTAGTAAAGGCAGGTTCCAGACACGGTCACTTTTGGAATTCCCCCCGAGCGTGCCCCAGTTCACGCGGTCCAGGTCTCACAGACCAATATTCAGGATTTAGCTCAAGCCCAAAAGGAAGACGCACAGCTCAGGGAAGTTTTAAAAGGTAACTTCCCAGCCCCCTACATTAAGTACAGAAACACTTTAACGACACATTACGACATAATTTTAAAGGATGGTATTTATGTGGTCCCCACCCAGGACAGAAACCAAATTATCTGCCAATTCCATGACAACCATTGACACCAAGGGATAGATGCTACCCTCGCCCACCTCAGACCTCTCTGCTGGTGGCCCGATTTGAAATCCAATGTAACGCACTACATTGAAAATTATCTAATTTGTGCCCAGATCAAACCAGACAGATATGCAAGGAAAGGTCAGCTCAGTCATACCCGCCCTGTTAATGGCCCCTGGACGAATTTGCAGATTGATTATATAGGACCCCTGCCCCCCTGCGAGAATGGTTTTAAGTACGTGTTGGTAGTCATCGACACCTTCACGAAACGGGTGGAAGCTTTTCCATCCAGAACTAACATGGTAATAACGACAGACAAAATCCTAACGCAGCACATCTTCACGAGATGGGGACTTCCCCGTAGTATAGAGTCAGACCAAGGCTCACATTTTACAGGACGCATGATGAAAAACGTCCTCACAATTTTCGGCATCCAACAGACATTTCAAGTTGCCTATCACCCCCAATCAAGTGGAATCGTAGAGAGAGTGAATAGAACCCTCAGGGCAACCCTCAGGAAAATGGTGCAACAGCACAATACCACACAGGTCACAGTTCTCCCCTTTGCACTAATGTTCATAAGGAACAGGGTATCCACTTCGACCGGATACACCCCCCGCACCCTCATGACCGGACAAACCATGAAGGGACCACAATACTTGTTAGGACTTGATTTGGCCAGCCCTGCAGTCACCGCCCTCACGCATGAGAAAGCAGTCCAGCAGATCCTCGATAATGTTAAAGCAGCCCAGCTCGCCGCAGCTGTTAGGCTTGGAACATGAAAAAGCAATGTAAGGTATGTTTTGACAAAATGGTACATGCCCCAGAATTTTCTGTGGGACAGCAGGTCATGCTCTCCCTGTACAACCCCAGTTCATTTCTTTCCCCCAAATTCGTAGGACCCTACTCCATTTCAGATAAAGTCAGCCCCTCCGTTTACAAGATCACTTATCCCAATGGCAAGTCAGGATGGTTTCACATAAACCAGCTTAAGGCTTATGGCACACAGAACAACCACTCACACCACATCTCACTCGCAGCAGCAGACGAACACGCCCCGCCCATGGACAACCTATTCCCACCCTCCACCAACCAGTCCAGCCCATCCTCGGACACCACCTCAACTCCACCCCCAGAGGCATGACTCCGCCTCTCCATTCATTCGACCAGCACCGACAGTGATAGCACTGATACATTAGACCCCATGGAACCGCCACACGATTTCAATTCTGCACCAGGCCCCACTCCCAGTGACTCCGAACAGGATTTGTTCGACGACTTTGAGACTACTTATATAAAAGCCCCTGAACCGGACCCACCACCCGACGACTATGGATTGCCCCCTACCACCTCCAACCTCGACACAAAACCCTGGCACCGCGACAATTCCTACAGACTCATCCGTAACAATGAGATAGACCCCACATCATCCCAAGCAGCCTTGGCACGGTTACTCCAGTGTGGCAACCGGGAGAAGATGATGATTCAGAGTCTGACTCCCACCAGATGAGCCCCTTTGCGACTCTTTTTGTTATAGAGCAATGAGGTGTCCAGATGATGGTAGATGGGAACCGATTGAAATTTACGGTGTCCTTCTTTCTGATGGAGCCTGCCCGATTTTGTTATTTTAGTTTGTTAATTTTAGTTTGTTTGTGCACTTAAAGTTTATTCATGGCCCCACGCCAAATTTTGATGCAGTCATAACCACTCTTTTAATGCCGAGTGGCAGTTAAAGGAACAAGTTTGTCGACAGACACCCATCATAGCTACTCTTCTGATTCGAAGGTAATCAGAAGAGGCAGTATCCACGATGAACACAAATTCTTTCCGTTCTTGTCCGGTCACCCAGGCAGTGGAGTAACGGCACTGATCCCCGCCCTGCCTGAGGACCCCCATCTGGTCAGCTACACTCGGGTAGTGCACTTACGGCACTGGCCACCGTCCTACCCGAGGATTCCACCCATTCTTAACCGCATTCTTGCCCATACCCACCCCATTTGGAACTTTTGGTTTGAAACTCTTTTACTGTTCTTTTAGTCTGTGGTTTAAAGAATGCTCTTTGCCACAAGTTTTGTTTGCTTTCCAGCGACCCTTAGGTCGCTCTCCCATATGCGATTTACATCCTCAAACACTTGAATGAAATACTTCACTGCTGGACGGAGAAATTGTCCGACCACTCACCGCGTCGATCACACCGGCTGCGAGACTGCTCGCACCTTGACAGTATTTTCTTCCCGGATGTCTTGTCCCCAAAAATATTTGGTTTAAAAAAAAATGAGGGTGTCACATATGGTGACAATTCTAATGGACAATTGATAATAAAAGGACAGACAGACATACGAGATCTTAAACAAGGTAATAACAGATATTATACTTGTGTCCTCAGGAAATTCAGAACAACAGAAGACAGAGGAAGACCAAGAAGGAAAAAGAGAACATGAAGACAGACATCATGATCTACATCTGGATCTTCGCGGGATCCCTACAGTTGCACGCGGACGCGACCCCCCCTGACCCCTAACCCATAGGCCGTGAATGTTTCCCATCCCTGCCATACACCACACCCAAAGACAGCCACTGATACACCAATCTGGTTTGACACATTTATCACATGGTATTCCGTGTCATACATCGTGGAAGCACTGTTAGTCATAACGATACTCTGTAGCATCATCCAGACACTGAGACTTAGGAAATGGCGAAGGAAAGCCTCCCGCACTCCGGTATATACCCTCAGACACCCTATTTTCAGACTTCAGCAAACCCCCCACTCCCTCTAAGTAAATAAAGTGCATCGACTAATTTTTTTGTTTGTTCTAATAAAAGATGTGAAATTCTGTACTTGACCGCCAAGATACAGAGACATGTAATGCTGCTATTGTATAGTTTATGCTGTTGTAAATTCTTTTTAATTGACTAAGGATAGTTTAGAGAAGGATAGTTAGAGGTTCTCATGTTTTGTAATGCATGCTTGAATGTCATAGTGCCCCTTAGGATTTTATAATAATGTGATGTACATAAAGCAATTTAGGTAATTGTTCCAATCCATAGGACAGAGTAGGATAGAACCTGTCCTTGATTGCGGGTGTTTGACTTAGGCAGAGAACAAAGAAGATTCAGTAATATGATCCTTCACGCTTCGCGTTGAGGATCACAAGGAGGGAGTGTCGCCATCTGGGTTGGCCACTTTCAGTATTCAAAATGGACACTCGCAGAGGCTATAGGGAAATGTGGACAATATTAAGCAACAAGCAGGCACAGAGCCTGAATGTATATTTGGAAGGCAGTCTGCAGAGGGAATCGAAACTCTGGGGCGATTTACACATTGATGGCCCATCTCCGGGAAACAAAGGACGAGTGCTCAGGTAGCCGATACTGTTCCAGACAGTCCGGTGCCACTACCCCAACCATAAAACACAAACAAAGCAAGGCCAACGGTCACCTAAGACACGCTCAGCCATCAAGGCACCCACCCCTTCATTGGTTTAGATCGATGACAGTGATAAAGAAGCTGCCCAATTAATTGGGACCAAGTTTAAGGCCCACCTAAAAGCGCTCGAAGCCCCTCCAAGTATAAGAAGGAACCCCTGCCAAAGGTTCGGCCTCTTGGATTCAGCTCTCAAGCGGAGAGACCCTTCCACCAGCAAGACCAGAAGCAGTAAGTTCAAGGCCAACACTCGTTACCAGACGGACGACCTTAGCTGTTCCCCTGTTACCTCTTCGAACCCAACAGCCTCAGATCCGAACAACGGCCATTGTTCCTCTGACCTAAGTGGGCACCCGAAGTTAAGTATAGGTGTTAGTGATAGATATAGTTTAGCCTGTAGTGTTATTGTGCATGAGTAGATCATACTGTGTGTAAATAAAGTAGTATTGACTTTGAACTAACTAACTGTTGTATTGGCTCTTTGGTATTCGGGTTGAACCTTGAGGCGGTATCGAGAGATACCCGGCGACTCTGAAAGTATACTCAAAATTAGGATTAAGAAATGCGACCTTATTAACGGCCATATTTATAGCAAGTAAACAAAGCAACACTCCTGATCAGGTGTCGATGCACCCACCTCAGCGTGACCTCCTGGAGTTGATGAGGTCACTATGGTGGAGGAAATTTGATGCAGCAGGGTACCCTTGGAGTCTCCTGGATGGACACTCCTGGGTGCCCGGCTGATGTTCCTTCGGGTGCCCAATGGCCCCTCCCTGACTCCTTGAGAAGAAGAGGCACCTGGAGAGGGAGGTTGAGGTGCACCGTTTGTCTCATCCAGCTACTGCTGAAAAGCACCAACAGCTGGAGAGATGCTGGGGAGGTTTAAGCAGAAACTGATGGACCTTGGACTCCAAGGTGACTTCCACCCTTCTCGCATTAACTTGGCCGAAACTGCGACTGCCGACAGAACGTGGCTAGACTCCTCCATTTCTCAATCCAGTCTGCAGAAGGCCTCTGCCTGATGGTCCCCGACTGTCACGACATCTCCCAGGGCCAAACCCAGAGGTTCATCATCGGACATGGACTCAGTAGGGGCCTGGTCTCCAGCAGTCCTCCGAATGCCAGAGAGCCTCGGCTGTCGCTGCCCCTAGCTGTTGTGGACCCATGTCCGTGAGGTTCTCACCAGATTGTAAACCTGAGCCTATCCTAGAATTAGGACCCATCCAGGTGCGTGTATCTGCACTGGTGAGGGTGGAGGTGAATTCTGTGAAGGTGCTTCCTAAGAGGATACTGCAACTTCCTCTGCCTTCTGCCAGGCTCAATCTCTCCCCCCGTCCTACAAATAGGAACAAAGGACTTATGAGCAGGGATAGACCATTCAGCCCTTCAAGCCGGTTCTACCAATTGATAAGCTCTCGGTTGCTCTGGTCGTGTCTCAACTTCACTTTGCCGTCTGTCTCCCATTATCCTGGACTTTCTTGTCGGCCTGTTCCTCAACATTTGAGAGGGGCCGGATTTCCGAGATGCTACCTTAGCTTCTTGCCATGCCCTCTCTCCTTATCAACTATCTTGCTTGGCTGAAAGTCGGAAGGATTGACTGAGATCCTAGACATGCTGGTCAATTGTACTCAGAAGGTAATCACAGGGCAAATTGGAGTCTGCACTCTCTGTTCATCAGAATCATGGCATGGGCGCAAAATGCAATTCTCTCCGGCATGATTGGGATTTGCAATTCTCTCCCCCCCCCCTTCCCCCCAACCAACCCAGTGTAGTGTGAACAGAGCCTGGGAACCTCATTTTAATATATTAGCATGTCATTAGTGAGCACTCCCTCCAGACCATCCCCCTCACGGAATGTTCACCAGGTTACAAAATCGTGAACCTCACAGCTTCACCTCCAAGGGAAATATTGGAGGTGAACGCTCAGGCAGCCATGAATCTCTCGGGTCTTCACTGCTTAAGGTACACCGGAGAGGACATGGGGGACGAAGGGACTTCGCCGGCCGGCGGAAGTCCGCGCATGCGCCGGAGCGTCAGCGGCTGCTGACGTCATCCTCGCACATGCGCAGGGAAGGGGGTCACTTCCGCCTCCGCCATCGTGAGGATCAGGGCGAAGGCGAAGGAAAAGAGTGCCCCCACGGCACAGGCCTGTCCGCCGATCGGTGGACCCCGATCACGGGCCAGGCCACCGTGGGGGCACCCCCCGGGGCCAGATTGCCCCTCCCCCCCCCCCCCCCCCCAGGACCCCGAAGCCCGCTCGCGCCGCCTGGTCCCGCCAGTAAGGTAGGTGGTTTGATCCACGCCGGCGGGACCAGCATGACAGCAGCGGGACTTCGGCCGGTGAATCGCTGGGGGGGGGGGGGGGGCGCTGAACATTCCCGCCCCCGCCGAATCTCCGTGCAGGAGACTTCGGGACACGGCGGGGGCGGGATTGACGCCGGCCCCCGGGTCGGAGAATCTCGCCCAAGGACTCAGGAAGGATTGCATCACTGGGAAGCACGACTGCACTGTGAGTAGAATCCCACATCCAGGCAGCTCGGTGAGGGAAAAGGGATTAAGCTCTTTGGATTTGCAATTCCACTTTTCTGTTGGGCTGTGAAATGGGAGAATGAGGGTGCCCTCTAGGTTTGTGCTTGGCTTCACTCTGATCAGCTTTGCCTCACCTGCCACCGTCGGCAGTCGTTTGCATGATAATCTGACCTGCATTGAAAGAATGGCTGCCCACGTGCCATTTAAACATGGTGCCAGGACCTGGGAGCCCACCAGGCAATGGCAGGCAGCCAGTCTCCTGCCCGGCCCACCGTGAGATTCACCGATGCAAAATGAATGAAGCGAAAAGCGGAAGATTATGCGTGTGTTGCCATCCTGCCGCCCAACGGGAATCAATCCAACTTTGCCGACCGCTACTGGATTTAATCTCCAAAACGGAAAAGTCCCCACTGTAAAGCACAGAAAACCTTATTGATGCAATAGCTTGCAATGTTTAGAATACAATTACTGAGGCACAGCAGTTCATAAATAACAGAATGTAATCATAAATGGGATTTTTGTAATCATACAATAAACAGGCCATTTGTACATCTGTAGGTTTATTAGACGATGGAGATTTGCGACATGCGGTGTCAGAAAGTTTACAAGGGATCTCATTCCAAAGAGCAATTTCCGAAAAGGCAATTACTATGCAAACCAGTGCATAACACAAAACGGTACATCATTTAAAACAATTACACCAATGGCTCGTTAACACAGAATGTTAACAAATTAAAGTTAACGGGTTTGTTTGATTCTATAGTTCTGAAAGATTTTCCAAGCTTTTCTGGCAAAGATTATTGCCAACCCAAAGCTCCTGATCGATAATAAACAGCATCAATGTCCCACAAGAACTGCCGGAAGAAGTATATTTCATTAAGGCACTTGTCCATTGGCCAGAACGTTACTGATAAAAAAAATGCTCAGGAGTACCACTGCCGGGGAACCAAACGTTCCTGAATTAAAGGTTCAAGTTGAAGATATGAAGAAAAAATGAAATGAAAATTGCTTATTGTCGCGAGTAGGCTTCAATGAATTTATTGTGTAAAGCCCCTAGTCGCCACATTCCGGCGCCTGTCTGGGGAGGCTGGTACGGGAATCGAACCGTGCTGCTGGCCTGCTTGGTCTGCTTTAAAAGCCAGCAATTTAGCCCAGTGAGCTAAACCAGCATCCAATGATGGTCTAAGAGGGACTCGCACTGGAGGAACTTCAGGGCTCTCTAATGCAACAATGGAAAAGTGCCTTAATCAAAGTAAACCCAGTTACCCTCACTGAAAAGTTTATTTCTTGCTCTCCCATCCATTTTGTTTGGGATGATGCTGGTCATGCAGACTTCAAAAGTTCTCTTGAAACCTTATGGGCGACATTTGGGTGCAAAGGGTAGAAGGGAATTTTGTGCAAAGTTTGCAGCGTCCTGCCGATGTCATCAACTCCAGCTACAATTCCTCTATTTCGAAAGGCGTGCAGAAGGTGTGAGGGGCGCCTGCCTGCCTCAGCTCACAGTTCTTTGGGACATACTTCATCAGTTCTACTGAATGACAGGCCAGGTGTTGGGAACTTGGCCTTTTTTGGCTCGATATCCTTTGACCGCTCCTTGGTTCTGTTTTGTCATAGTATAAAGCCCAAAGCAACGTAATGGTGAGAATCATGGCCAGTATCTGTGCTACTCCGATGGAAATCCCCAGAAACCTCAACACTTGTAACTGTTTGGTGCCACGCAAGAAATTGTACATTTTCTGCCCGCAGCCCTGCAGCAAAAACAAAAGGTGGTACATTGAATAACCAGATAACAATCCTCTGTGACATACATGTTTTTTCCCTTCCCCACTATAATGCACTCTGATGTGCGATGCACTGTGTTCTGCAACAACAGACAGTAGCTTTTTCTGAGACCTCGGGCAGGATTCCCGATGACCGACGCCGAATTCACAATCAGTGATCGGGCGGAGAATCGATTCTGCCGCCAGAATCAGGGCCGGTGCCCGTTTGATGCCAATTTGTGGTTCCCCGCCCCATCCAAAGCCGGCATCATCGTGATGTGCGCCGCGTGCAGTCGTAATGCCGTTGGCTCCTCATCAGCCGGCCCACTCGCGATGCCCTGAGTCCCAAATTCTGCCGGGATCCATGCCGCTGGCTGGAGGGGGCGTCTGTCAAGGCTGGGGGGACTGATGGGGGGTGGCCGCGGGGGGTGGGCTGTGGGGTCGGTGGGTAGGTCACATGCACAGCCGGCGCCATGTTGTACGGCGTGACCGGTGCAGGTTGTCAGCTGTGCGCATGCGCGGCTCGGGGCCTGGGCGTTCTCGACGCATTACGCGGGCACTTCATGCGCCGCCGGTGCGAGCCCCTCATCGGTGCTAGCCCCTCACTTAGCCGCAGGAGCGAAGAATCCTGCCCCTCAATCCTTTGGGAAAACTTTGCACACTCCCATTTCTCCAAACTACATTTTGATATGCAAGGTGCCAATTACTGTTTGCACACATTCCACACACTAGAGGCAGAATTCTCCCACCACCCGCGCTGGAATCGCGCCCGGCGCAGGGGTGGAGAATAGCCGTTCACGTTGGAAAAAAAACTGGCGTGACAGCGCTTCTGCTATTCTCCGTGGACCCGACAGTTGCGCAGTTGACGCGTTGCTGGTCGGAGGTCACTGAAAGAGCCCCCCGCGGCAATTCTCCGCGGTCGACCGGCCGAACCCCCACCGGCGTGGTTTACATCTGATACCACCCGGCAGGAGCTCGGACCCACGGCCGCTGTCTGACTCCGGGAGGGGCCTCAGCGGTGGTCAGGCTGCGATCGGGGGCCACCGATTGGTGGGCCATCATGATCTGGGGGGGGACCTCCCTTACTCCGCTCGGGCCCACTGTGTGGCTCCGCCATGTCACCGGCGCCCACGCTGAAGAGGGCCGCCGTGCGCATGCGCAGACCCACTTGCGGCCGACATGCGCTTGCGCGGTCGCGCAGTCTGAGCAGCAGGCCTCGCCGGCAGCCAGAGCTGCAGGACGCATGCCGGGGTCCTGCTAATCCCCTGGAAAACGGAGAATCAACCCGGACTTTCAAGGAAAAAGTCCGGAGTGATTCTCGCCCGTTTTCCGGCGGGCGTGGTGACTTAGTCCACAAAAGGGAGAATCCCGCCCTAGGTTACTGGGCCAGAACGTTCTGGCAAAATCAGAAGGAGATTAAGGCATTGCTAGTGTGTAAATTGTCCAACAACTTATGCCAAGGAAGGGAGATGGTTGTGATTTGTAAAGTTTTGCAAGCTGATGGTTACTTTTGACCGCTCTGCAGTTAGCCCTGCAAGAACCCAGAAACTCACTCTCAACCCCCTCTGCTAGTTTCAAGAAATGGCTGCATTTGCAATTAAATTACCAATTAAACTCACCTCAGAAGGTTATTCTGGCCATTCAGATTCGTACACTTATAACAAGCTAAATTTCATGCTTACACACACACTCCTCACGCACACACACATACACACACACACTCACACATACACACACACAGACTCTCACACCATCTCACACGCACACTCACACACACTCACACCCACACACAAGCGCACACTCATACACACTCTCACACACACTAACACTCACACACACTCAGACATATTCCTCATACAACATTCATACACTCTCTCACACACATTCACACAAACACACGTCACACACTCATCAACACACATACACACTCTCACACACACTCTCACACAATCACATTCATACACACTCCTGACACAAACACTCACACACTCAAGACATACTCCTCACACAACACTCACACACTCACACACACACTCCTTACACACATTCACACTCTCACTAACACTTACACTCTCTCACACACACAAACACTCACTTTCACGCATTCTCACACACACAACTCTCACTCACACTCAGCCGCACACATTCACACACACTCACACACACACACATTCTCACACACACACCACATGCATCATCTGTTTCTTCTGTGATGTTGACTGAGAGATAAATATTGGCTGGGCCCTCAGGAATCTCTGTTCTTCACAACAATGCTACGGATTCTTTTACATTCACCTGAGAGAGCAGGTAGGGCCTCATCCGAAAGACGGCGGACGGGATTCTCCGCTCCCCAGCCGTGTGTTTCTCAGCGGCGCGCGATGCACTGGTGGCAGGGTTCTCTCTTCCCGCTGCTTGGTCAATGGGATTTCCCATTGAAGCCGACCCACTCCGCCGGGAAATCCACGGGCGAGGGTGCACTGCCGGCAGGAATAGAGAACCACAACGGCTGGAGAATTCCAGCCAGACTCTCTGCATTCCTTCAGTACCGCACTGTACTGTCAGCCTCCATTATTGTGTTCAAATCCTAAAGTTGGACTTAGCCCAATTTGTACATTGCACACCAGAATGTAATTTGAACATTGTTGTAGAAACATAGGGCGCGATTCTCCGCCCCCACGCTGGGTGGGAGAATAGCGGGAGGGCCTCACGACATTTTTCACGCCCTCCCACTATTCTCCCCCCCCCCATTCTCCCCCCCCCCCCCACGCCCGACCCACGCCACGAATCGCCGCTCACCGTTATTTACGGCGAACGGCGATTCTCCGAGGCCGATGGGCCGAGCGGCCGGGCCATCACGCCCGTTTCAATGCGGCAGCAAACACACCTGCTCGCAGCCGTCGTGAAAGGGGCGCCAGATGCCCGTTTGGGGCATCTGGGGGCCCGATTGGCACGGCAGTACCACGGCCGTGCCAAGGGGGCCATAGGCCCGCGATCGGTGGGTACCGATCGCGGGCCTTGCATCCGTAACAGACGCACTCTTTTCCCTCTGCCGCCCCGCAAGATCAAGCCACCACGTCTTGCGGGGCGGCTGAGGGAAAAGACGGCAACTGCGCATGCGTTGTCCAACCTGCACATGCGCGGCCGACGTCATCGGCCGCGTCAGCCGGCTTGACGCTTGACGTGCGGCCTTGACGACCGCTCCTAGCCCCGCCCGGGGGAGAGAATCGGCCCCGGAAGTGAGCGTGAAGGCTGCCGTGGGTCACGGCCTGTCCCACAGCAGCCTTTACGATTCTCCGCATTTGCGGAGAATCTCATGTTTTGAACTTGCAAGCTGAGGGAACCATCTATTATTTATTTGAAAGTCAGAACATTTTAAAGGATCCTTTTTCAATAAAATGTTTATGTGCCGTAAATATTCCAACCTTTACAGAGTAATATGGTCACAGAAATTGTACCATCTTATAAAAATGAATCATGTAAGTATTGCCAATAAGATGCCGAGAGAGCAGTATTTTACAGTGACTTCTGAAACCTTCAAGTGGGTAATGTTCTGATCTTTCTTCGTGGTAGGTTTTGGTTCCACTGAAGGGCAAATAAGAAAGAGGCCCTAATTTCCGTCTACTTTCCACAGCGGTTCTCGGGGATCAGGAGGTTGAGGATCTGTCGGAGGTTACCTGCCTTTCACTTTAATGTGTCCCTGCCAGTGGGCACATGATGCACTTGCTGCTACCGTACATTATCCACCTACAGATGCAAGATAATAACGACAGTGACTCAGCTATCATGGGACTACTGCCTCCTGCATGCCGTACTGCAAATTAAATGCAACCCAGCAGATCATTGTCTGAGATGAGTGCTGCAAGATATGAAGTAAATATACAATTCCTGGACTGCGAAATAAATTTAATGGAAGGTACTTCTACATTTCTGAGTTCTGACAAAGAAACAATGTGCGCCTATAAATGTCATAAATCTTGCCCAGTTGCAAGGACATTTTCTAACAAATCACCTGATGTTCTGATATTCTCTGGTGACATTCACTTGTAAATATATTCAAGGTTAGTGATACCCTTCAGCGCACAATAAATAGAGTGAGGGCACTTTGAATCACCGCTGATGGGATGATTTCTGAGGTGCTGACATGCTTATCTCTTAAACAGCCTTTCGAACACCTGGATCTATTTCCCAAAGGATTCAATTTCAAAATATCTTGGGTATAATTTCTTGCTTGACAGATTTCAGTGGATGTCAACAGGGTTTGGGAAACTAAAGTAATATTCCGTAGGACACAGGTCACTACCTAGAAATATTTGCAGCAAATTAACTATTTAAAAGCTACCGACTACATCATTGTGCCTTTTGTGGCGTTCAGCTCCCTGTGGTACAGGCACGCTATTTAGCACACTCTTGTTATCGGATGTCAGTTCAAAAATTAGATCAAGGTTTGGCAAGTTATTAATTCCATAGCAGTTTTTGACCAATTGAGGATTCTTCAGGTTTCAGGGAAAACGGGAATGGCCAGGCAGCAGAACTCTGTTACTTCAACTTCGATAAAAAGGCAGAGGTTAAAATGTAGGGAACAGAAAATTAGAGTGATGTGCGATCAATAACCACAGAAACGAAGGAGTAGTCCGAATTGAAGGCTTTAATCTACAAGATGTTTCCCCAGCAGCTCGAGTACAGAAAGAACGATGGCTGCTGGGAAACACGGGTTCTTATACCCCGCCTCATTGGGCGGAGCTACCTTCGTCTTGACCAATGAGAAAGCAACGCTTGGGCCAATGAGCAGCGAGCCTTCTCCACCAATAGCAGCTCACACTCCCAGGTACCGTAATACCAATAGTCATACTACCACAGAGAGGAACAAAAATCAAGTTGAAATCCGACAGATGAAGTGATTAGGGGGCAACAGGGATTGGGGGAAAGGATTTCCAGAAGTTTTTTTTAAACCTTCACAGATCTAGAGGAAAGTTTTTGTTGACACCTAAATAGCCAGCGGCAACATTCCTGCATAATGAAGGACCTTTCAGTGTCAGGCTCTGAAACCAAATCTGTAACGAAATGCACCCTCCAGAGGCAATCATGTGGCTCCTTTCCATATTGAAATGCTTTTGCAGACAACTATCAAAAATAATATATGCATTTTACATTCAATGAAAACCTCATTCATGTTGTAAATGACATTTGAAATACAAACATTTACAATGCAAGCTTTAATACCTCCACAAATTTAGAATTCGCTCTTATATTCATGCGTTCGAGTTAGATTATTGCTTTAGAAATCTAGTGCTTTAAGAGCTATAATAAACAAAAGTGCATTTACGACCAAATAAATTTCTGTTTACACTGCTCCACATACAATTAACCGGTATCATTAAAAGGTTGTTGAGCAGCTTTTAGAGTGTAATATTGCATTTGAAAAAAACGTTTTTGGAAAAAATATGTTTCAGTGTTTTGCATCCGGGGCAAAAAACACTTTCCAATGATGGGAGTTCTGTTTTGCCACTGTGTATTCATGCTGCTGCAGTGGGAACTTTCACACATATAATATAAACACTAACCAATGCTTGATGTAAACAAAATGAGAAAAAGAGAGAGGAAATGTGAATGCTTAGTTCATTATCTCCAGGCAGAAATCACTTCTGAATCAACTGCAAAATGCCTGAGAGACCTACTTTGGCATAAAATGCATTTATTTGTTAACTAGTTCTGGATGATTTACTTCTTCCCAGTTAACAAAAAGCTTCATTGAAATGCACTCCATTCATGATTATATTACTGCAAAGCCAATTCAACACCAACTGCCTTAAGCCAGGTTTCTGCTCGTCACTCTGCTGCCCACTAATACCTGAAGGCAAAACCTATTGCAAAACCAAAGTTAAGCACCAGAGAGGGAGAGCCAATGCTTTAAATTGGGAAGTCGCGACCAGGGAACGTTAAGCTTGGCTCTTGAAAGTACGAACATTGGAGAGGCATGGGAAGACTTAAGGACAGTAAGAAATGAACAAGGGGCAGAAGAGAATGAAATGATTCTCGCCGGCCGGGATCCTGGAAGGCGGAAGAGTCCACAGGGTAAATGCTTGTCTTTGATGCCAGGGTGATAAGCTGGAGGAGTGGACCCGATAACGTTACTCATTTACTAACATTCCAGTAATTTCAATAGAATGAAAATCAGGCAGATCTTACAATGGATGGGTGACCAGGTCCCTCAGTGAAGAGAATATATCACCACAACTCTAGCCTTGGTTTACATAAAGATATGCAATTATAATAATCTTTATTGCCACAAGTAGAATTTCATAGAATTTACAGTGCAGAAGGAGGCCATTTGGTCCATCGAGTCTGCACCGGCCCTTACAAAGAGCACCCTACTCAAGCCCACGAATTTACCCCATCCTCGTAACCCAGTAGCCCCCACTTAAGCTTTTTGCACACTAAGGTCAATTTAGCATGGCCAACCTACCTAACCTGCACATCTTTGGACTGTGGGAGGAAACCGGAGCACCCGGAGGAAACCCACACAGACACGGAGAGAAAGTGCAAACTCCGCACAGACAGTGACCCAGCCAGGAATGGAACCTGGGACCCTGGAGCTGTGAAGCAACTGTGCTAACCACTATGCTACCATGCTGCCCAAATGTAAGTAGGCTTACATTAACAGTGCAATGAAGTTACTGTGCAAATCCTCCAGTCGCCGCAGTTTGGCGCCAGTTTGGGTACACAGAGGGAAAATTCAGAATGTCCAAATTACCCAACAGCACGTCTTTAAGGACTTGTGGGAGGAAACCGGAGCACCCGGAGGAAACCCACGCAGACACAGGGAAAACGTGCAGACTCCATATAGACAGTGACCCAAGTCGGGAATCGAACCTAGGACCCTGGAACTGTGAAGCAACAGTGCTAACCACTGTGCTATCGTGCTGCCCACAATGTATATGTTCACAATTAATATAAAATGTCATTGTTATCGGTATTGGGAGAATTGATGTGTGCATTTCTATTAATCATTCCGTTAATTATGCTTGGCCCTCGATTTTCTAACCATATAATTAATTCTTCCAGTGCAGGGTATTTCAACGTGAGCAGCTGGAGCTGATTAAAAAAAACTTCATCTCCCTGTAGTCATACATTTGAGATGCTATGCTACTCTATATTGGAATAATCACATTCTACACTTGATATGATTCTTGGCTGGGGTACCCCACAAAAGTACAGCTTTGCGTTTGAGACTAAGCTAAAATAAAACGTTGATCCTCTTCCGTTTTGTTCTGTAATTAGCAAGTCAGCTATTGGTTAGTATGAAGCAGCATTGGCGTTGGTGGACGCCAGTATCTGACTTCCCCTCAGCACTGAAAGAGAATGAGTGAAAATTAGTTGCCTAACAAGGACAAAAAGAAATTACAAAAGGGCGGCCTGGTTTTCCATATTGGAAATGCCCATTATTTGAGCATCACGTGCATATCCTCTATTGCCAGGTCGAACCTCTGTAATTTTGTAACTAGGGTAGCATTTGGTGCTAGTTTGTGGGGAATTAATGTAGCTTAGTGCGTAAGAATGTAATGATCTTTTGTATATCTGATTTTCCATCGCTTCTGTAGATTTTGCGCTTTTCTTTTATACAAACACTTAAACTGAGCATTCCCAGCCAAAGATGCTGATGTGTTAGGCAGGTTAGTTTGACGTTGACTGCAACTGGATGCAGGGAAGCTAGAAACAAATATCTGACACCGGAGATGATCCAACACGGGTTTATTTAACTATGGACTGCTGTACATGTTCAGCTGTGGGTTGACACTCTACTAATCCAACTGATGACCACTTACAGGCTTGACCAGACTTACTAGCTACCGCATGGTAATAATGCTCACTGGCTTGTGCACTCTGACTGTCTCAGTAGCTGGGTCCTGAGAGAGGGAGAGTCTTAATGCCCTGTGGGCTTTATAGTGGTGGTGTCCTGTCTGGTGATTGGTTCTTCTGTGTTGTGTGTTCATTGGTCATCCTGTGTGTCAATCACTGCCTGTCTGCATCTCATTATATACATGAGTGGATATTATGACATCTCCCTTTTTTAAAAAATAAATTTCGGAACGTGAAGGTATATACGTGCCTGACTATGTACAAGTGGTAAGTTAACAAACATATGTACATGAGAAGGTGTCTATCATGCAGATACGGAGCAAACTGAACAAAAAATTTACAAGAGTAAAGTATATAAATTCAGTCTTTGAGGCGGGCGATGAATTCTTGTCGATCGCCGCAGAGGTGGAACAGGAGACGCCGGCACTTGGACAGGCGGGATTGCTGGCATTGCAGCGGGATTGCTGGCATTGCGGCGGGATTGCTGGCATTGCGGTGGTGTCGTGGGCAGGCGGGATCGCTGGCATTGCGGCGGGATTGCTGGCATTGCGGCGGGATTGCTGGCATTGCGGCGGTGTCATGGACAAGCGGGATCGCTGGCATTGCGGCGGGTTTGCTGGCATTGCGGTGGTGTCGTGGACAGGCGGGGTCGCTGGCATTGCGGCGGGGTCATGGACAGGCGGGATTGCTGGCATTGCGGCGGTGTCATGGACAGGCGGGATCGCTGGCATTGCGGCGGGATCATGGACAGGCGGGATCGCTGGCATTGCGGCGGGGTCATGGACAGACGGGATCGCTGGCATTGTGACGGGATTGCTGGCATTGCAGCGGGATTGCTGGCATTGCGGCGGGATTGCTGGCATTGCGGCGGGATTGCTGGCATTGCGGCGGGGTCATGGACAGGCGGGATTGCTGGCATTGCGGCGGGATCGCTGGCATTGTGGCGGGGTTGTAGAAGTGGATTTCATTTGGAACTTCGCTGATAGGGTTAATATAACAGTTCTGAAAAGCTCTGTGAAAGAGATGTCAACAGGTCAAGGGATGAAATAAAGGGAGCGTGTTCTGACCGGCATCTGTGAAAGCAGAGATGTCAGAAGGTTATGGGATGGAAAGAGGGGAGTGTGGCTTTAGTACTATTTAATGTTCTGACCCGCATCTGTGAAAGCAGAGAGGTCAAAAAGTCAAAGAATGGAATGAATGGGAAGCGTTACTTTATTGCAGAGATAGCGTAATTAAGCTCGTTTGACCAGTTGGAACAAATAAACATTGAAATGTAAAAGGAATGGGCTTTGGAATGAGTTAAGCCAGATGGCCATGGGATACAAAAACCTTTGTAATAATATTAATAGTGACTTGTGCTAATGATTATGTCAAAAATAACCTCCCGACCTCGAAGAATAATTCCATATATGTACATGTTCTGGATCCTTGCCAAATCATAGGTGTATCTAGGAATTTAAGGGGACCACCCCTAAGCTGTAAAATGTATAAAAATACAGTCCTTATTCTGGGATTTTGGCACTTCTCGAAGGTAGTTACCCGACTGCTTAGAGATTTGTCCCGGCCGTGAATAAACGAATATTCGTTACTGACATGTTCGAGTGTTTTACTTCTGGACTGACGATCAGATACGTGAAAGCGCAATTCACAGGGTCGCTAGCATTGTGGCGGTGTCATGGACAGGCGGGATTGCTGGCATTGCGGCGGGATTGCTGGCATTGCGGCGGGATCGCTGGCATTGCGGCGGGGTCATGGACAGGCGGGATTGCTGGCATTGCGGCGGGATCGCTGGCATTGTGGCGGGGTCATGGACAGGCGGGATTGCTGGCATTGCGGCGGGGTCATGGACAGGCGGGATTGCTGTCATTGCGGCGGGATCGCTGGCATTGCGGCGGGGTCATGGACAGGCGGGATCGCTGGCATTGCGGCGGGGTCATGGACAGGCGGGATCGCTGGCATTGCGGCGGGGTCATGGACAGGCGGGATTGCTGGCATTGCGGCGGGATTGCTGGCATTGCTGCGGTGTCATGGACAGGCGGGATCGCTGGCATTGCGGCGGGGTCATGGACAGGCGGGATTGCTGGCATTGCGGCGGGATTGCTGGCATTGCGGCGGGATTGCTGGCATTGCGGCGGGATCATGGACAGGCGGGATTGCTGGCATTGCGGCGGGATTGCTGGCATTGCGGCAGGATCGCTGGCATTGCGGCGGGATTGCTGGCATTGCGGCGGGATCATGGACAGGCGGGATTGCTGGCATTGCGGCGGGATTGCTGGCATTGCGGCGGGATTGCTGGCATTGCGGCGGGATCGCTGGCATTGCGGCGGGGTCATGGACAGGCGGGATTGCTGGCATTGCGGCGGGATTGCTGGCATTGTAGTGGGGTCATGGACAGGCGGGATTGCTGGCATTGCGGCGGGGTCATGGACAGGCGGGATTGCTGGCATTGCGGCGGGGTCATGGACAGGCGGGATTGCTGGCATTGCGGCGGGGTCATGGACAGGCGGGATTGCTGGCATTGCGGCGGGGTCATGGACAGGCGGGATTGCTGGCATTGCGGCGGGATTGCTGGCATTGCAGCGGGATTGCTGCCATTGCGGCGGGGTCATTGACAGGCGGGATTGCTGGCATTGCGGCGGGATTGCTGGCATTGCGGCGGGATCATGGACAGGCGGGATTGCTGGCATTGCGGCGGGATTGCTGGCATTGCGGCGGGATCATGGACAGGCGGGATCGCTGGCATTGCGGCGGGATTGCTGGCATTGCGGCGGGATCGCTGGCATTGCGGCGGTGTCATGGACAGCCGGGATTGCTGGCATTGCGGCGGGATCGCTGGCATTGCGGCGGGGTCATGGACAGGCGGGATTGCTGGCATTGCGGCGGGGTCATGGACAGGCGGGATTGCTGGCATTGCGGCCGTGTCGGGGACAGGCGGGATTGCTGGCATTGCGGCGGGATTGCTGGCATTGCGGCGGGATTGCTGGCATTGCGGCGGGATCGCTGGCATTGCGGCGGGATTGCTGGCATTGCGGCGGGGTCATGGACAGGCGGGATTGCTGGCATTGCGGCGGGATTGCTGGCATTGTGGCGGGATTGCTGGCATTGCGGCGGGATTGCTGGCATTGCGGCGGGATTGCTGGGATTGCTGGCATTGCGGCGGGATTGCTGGGATTGCTGGCATTGCGGTGGTGTCATGGACAGCCGGGATCGCTGGCATTGCGGCGGGATTGCTGGCATTGCGGCGGGATTGCTGGCATTGCGGCGGGATTGCTGGCATTGCGGCGGGATTGCTGGCATTGCGGCGGGATTGCTGGCATTGCGGCGGGATTGCTGGCATTGCGGCAGTGTCATGGACAGGCGGGATCGCTGGCATTGCGGCGGGGTCATGGACAGGCGGGATTGCTGGCATTGCGGTGGGATCGCTGGCATTGCGGCGGGATTGCTGGCATTGCGGCGGGATTGCTGGCATTGCGGCGGTGTCATGGACAGCCGGGATTGCTGGCATTGCGGCGGGATTGCTGGCATTGCGGCGGGGTCATGGACAGCCGGGATCGCTGGCATTGCGGCGGGATTGCTGGCATTGCGGCGGTGTCATGGACAGGCGGGATCGCTGGCATTGTGGCGGGATTGCTGGCATTGCGGCGGGGTCATGGACAGGCGGGATTGCTGGCATTGCGGCGGGATTGCTGGCATTGCGGCGGGATTGCTGGCATTGCGGCGGGGTCATGGACGGGCGGGATTGCTGGCATTGCGGCGGGGTCATGGACAGGTGGGATCGCTGGCATTGCGGCGGGGTCATGGACAGGCGGGATTGCTGGCATTGCGGCGGGATTGCTGGCATTGCGGCGGGGTCATGGACAGGTGGGATCGCTGGCATTGCGGCTGTGTCGTGGACAGGCGGGATCGCTGGCAGATCGGTGGCCTCATGGCAGGAGACATCCGGAGGAGGCATGATAACCGGTGGAGCAATGCGGTTAGTCGGTGGGCGGGGAACTCTCCACAGCGCACTCCTGCTGCACCGGAGAATGGAGCCGTCAGCCATTTGAACAATGAAGGACCTCGGGGCGGCCTTCCTGACAACAACAGCTGGGGCTGACCAACCTCCCTCAGGCAACTGGACGCGAATAACATCTGCTGGAGCCAGCGCAGGCAGATCCGTGGCATGAGCATCATACGTGATCTTCTGCTGGTCCCTGGATTGATGAATTTTTTGCAGCACCGTGAGGTGGTCAAGGTCTGGAATGTGAATGACTGGAACAGTCGCCCTCAGGTTGCGGTTCATGAGAATCTGTGCCAGAGACAAACCAGTCGACAGAGGGGTTGCCCTGTAAGCCAGCAGAGCCAAGTTGAAATCGGAGGCTGAGTCTGCAGCCTTGCACAACAACCGCTTAACAATATAGACCCCTTTCTCGGCCTTCCCGTTTGATTGCGGGTAATGGGGACTGGAGGTGATGTGTCTGAAGTGGTAGGATCGTGCAAAATCAGACCACTCCTGGCTGTAGAAACACGGACCATTGTCACTCATTACCGTGAGTGGTATCCCATGCCTGGCAAACGTCTCTTTGCGGCTTTGATGACGGACCTAGACGTGAGGTCCGACAATTTCACCACTTCCGGGTAACTGGAGAAGTAGTCGACCAAGAGCACGTAATGACGCCCATTGGCGTGAAAGAGGCCTACCCACACTTTAGACCACGGAGAGGTCACAATCTCGCGCTGTTGCAGTGTTTCCTTGGGCTGAGCTGGTTGAAACTTCTGGCAGGTTTCCGTGACCGTGTCGGCAATGTCCTGGTTGATGCCCGGCCAATAAACCGCCTCCCAAGTTCCGCGTCAACATTTTTCGACCCCATGGTGACCCTCATGTATCTGTCTGAGCACCATAGCTCGCATGCTTTGAGGAATGACGATCCTGTCCAGTTTAAGAAGGTTTCCCTCAATGACCGTCCTTAACTCATCCTTAACGTTAAAGAACTGGGGACATTGCCCCTTTGCCAGCCATTGGCGAGGTGTTGCATCACGCGCTGCAGTAGAGGATCCTTGGTAGTTTCTTCACGTATTTGGACCACACGTTCATCAGTGGCTGGTAGGTTGCTGGTACACAACTGCACCTGTGCCTCTATGTGGCAGATGAAGTCGCCCTGTTCACACGGCGTGGTATCGGGATAGGGCATCCCCGATGATCAGCTCCTTACCCGGTGTGTAGACGAGTTCAAAGTCATATCGGCGAAGACGAAGAAGAATTTGCTGCAGCCGAGGTGTCATGTCATTTCAATCCTTCTGGATTATGTGGACTAAAGGCCTGTGGTCTGTTTCCACCCTGAACTTCGGCAGGCCGTATATGCAGTCATGAAACTTGACTATTCCTGTCAGGAGACCCAAGCACTCCTTTTCGATCTGGGCATACCGTTGTTCGGTCGGAGTCATGGCCCTGGAGGCGTATGCCACTGGAGCCCAGGACAAGGAGTCGTCTCGCTGGAGGAGCACCGCCCCAATGCCGTCCTGGCTAGCATCAGTAGATATCTTGGAGTCCCTGGTTGGGTCAAAGAACGCCAGTACTGGGGCTGTGGTGAGCTTCGCCTTTAGCTCGAGCCACTCCTTTTCATGTGCGGGCAGCCACTGGAACACTGTTGACTTCTTTACGAGATGCCTGAGGGCCGTGGTGTGGGCTGCCAAATTGGGAATGAATTTCCCGAGAAAATTTACCATCCCGAGGAAGCGGAGGACCACCTTCTTGTCCTCCGGGGTCTTCATGGCATTGATCACCAGCACCTTGTCAGCGTCAGGTTGCACACCCTGCTGTGCAATGTGGTCACCCAGAAACTTGATAGCGGATCGACCAAATGAGCATTTGGCCCTGTTGAGCTGGAGGCCATTTTCATGAATCCGCTGGAAGACCTGTTTGGGGCGAGCAATGTGATCCTCGGGCGTTGTGGACCAGATGATCATGTCGTCCACATAGACTCGCCCCCTCGATGCCCTCCATCATTTGCTCCATTATGCAATGAAATACTTCGGAAGCTGATATGATACCAAAAGGCATGCGGTTGTAGCAATACCTGCCGAACGGAGTGTTAAACGGGCAGAGCTTCCGACTGGATGCGTCCAGCTATATCTGCCAGAACCCACGGGAGGCGTCCAGCTTGGTGAAGAATTTGGCGTGAGCCATCTCACTGGTTAACTCTTCACGCTTCGGGATCGGGTAGTGCTCATGCATGATGTTGTGGTTCAGGTCTTTGGGATCAATGCAAATGCGGAGTTCACCAGAGGGTTTTTTTTACGCAGATCATGGAGCTGACCCAGTCTGTTGGTTCCGTGACCTTTGAGATGATGCCCTGGTCATGGAGGTCTTGCAGCTGCTTTTTCAGATGATCCTTGAGAGGAGCCGGCACCTGGCGTGGTGCATGGATCACTGGGGTGGCTTTCGGCTTGAGCAGAATTTTGTAGCGATATGGCAGCGTGCCCATTCCATCAAACACGTTGTGGTATTGCGTGAGAATGTCGTCTATCTCAGCCTGGAGATCTACATCGGGCGAGGCAGTCGCCGGTGTCGAGGACATGGTGTGGACTCGCTGGACCAGATTCAGGAGTTTGCAGGCGCGAGCACCGAGCAGGGACGCCCTGTCAGGCCGGACGATTTCGAAACATAATGTTGCCTTTATTGCCTTGTGAGATACACCTAGCTGACACGATCCACTGGCAGCTATGGCATTGCCATTGTAGTCAAGGAGTTGGCAGGCTGCTGGAAGAATGCTTGATTGGTCACAGATGCTGTCGAGATCTGACTGTGATATGAGAGTTGCAGACGCACCGGTGTCCAGTTTAAATCGGATGCGAGCCTGGTTGACTGTGGGGATAGCACACGATTCGTCATCGGGATCCACACTGAGGATTGAAAGGCGGGTTGCAGATGCAGTGGAGACCAGCTCGCGTGTCGTTATAATGCCCACCCGATATGGAGACACGAGACAGTCAGCATCGGGGTCCGTTGGGCTGTCGGGATCAGAATCCTGCATGTCTTGTTGTACCGAGCGGACACTTCTGCGCCGTATCTGGGATCGCTGTCTGATAATCGGTGGAGCAGACCTGCAGAAGACCGAGTAATGGCCAGGCTTCTCACACTGTAGATATCGCCATCCTTTGGCTGGACATTGCCTCTTTAAATGGGCGGAGCCACAATTCAGACACGTCATGACGCTGACGTCAGCACGTTCCGTGCTCCATTGTGCATGCGCAGTGCGGTCGGCCGACATACGCACCTGAGCATTAAGGTTTACGGCCTCGGCGTCCACCCAGTCGTGGCGCACATGCGTAGGGACCCGGGAAAAGTGCGCGAAATGGCCACTCTCCTCGAGGCTCAGGCCTTGTATTTTTGCGATGGCCTGCACCCGTTCTGCCTCGTGGGAGGCCAGTTTTGCAGTTTCTGCCGCCCTGATGTGGGAGTAACGATTTCTGGCATGCTCATGGATTACACAAGTCTCGATAGCGACAGAGAGGGTTAGCTGTTTGATTTTGAGGAGCTGCTGCCGCAGGGAATCGGACTGGACCCCGAAAACGATCTGATCTCGGATCATGGAATCAGCCGTCGAGCCGTAATTACATGACTGCGCTAGGATGCGGAGATGGGTCAGGAAGGACTGAAAAGGTTCATCCTTACCCTGAAGCCTTTGTTGGAAGATGTACCATTCAAAGCTCTCATTCACTTCAATGCCACAGTGGCTGTCGAATTTAAGCAGAACTATCTTGAACTTCATCTCGTCTTCGCCATCGGCAAACGTAAGTGAGTTGTAGATACGGATGGCGTGATCCCCCGCGGTTGAGAGAAATAGCACGATCTTCCTGGCATCCGATGCTGCCTCGAGGTCGGAGGCCTCGATATACAGGAGGAACTTTTGCTTGAAGATTTTCCAATTGGCGGCGAGGTTGCCGGAGATGCGGAGCTGCGGAGGAGGCTGGATATTTTCCATTTCGCTGGTTGGCCGCTTGCTGGTTGTTGCAGATTCACTCAAGGTAGGTTCGGCAGGATTAATAGCACTTCTGGTACCATGTCTCAGTGGCAGGGTCCTGAGAGAGGGAGAGGCTTAATGCCCTGTGGGCTTTATAGTGGTGGTGTCCTGTCTGGTGATTGGTTCTTCTGTGTTGTGTGTTCATTGGTCATCCTGTGTGTCAATCACTGCCTGTCTGCATCTCATTATATACATGAGTGGATATTATGACAGATGACACGCTCTCTGCTGGAGTAATTTAAACAGATCAAGATTAAGACATGGACATTGTCAGTCCATTGTGGAAGTTTTCATCAGCATGTTAGGCAGCATCATGAGAGAATCAAAGGCTCCTGTGAATGCTCAGCCACACCTCATGACTCCCCTGCAAAACCCAAGTTCAATGCAGTCCCAAAGGTGTATTCTGACCATCTGCCATTATCCACATCGACAGGCAGGTATTTTGTTTTGGCAAATGATTCGTGTATGCAGAAGCTTCAATTCCTAGCAATGATGAGACTGAGAACCTAACAGCACCAACATGACATGTAAAGGCTTTGTAAAGGCCATGTAAAGGGGCCTCACGGTAGCATGGTGGTTAGCATCAATGCTTCACAGCTCCAGGGTCCCAGGTTCGATTCCTGGCTGGGTCACTGTCTGTGTGGAGTCTGCACGTCCTCCCCGTGTGCGCGTGGGTTTCCTCTGGGTGCTCCGGTTTCCTCCCACAGTCCAAAGATGTGCGGGTTAGGTGGATTGGCCATGCTAAATTGCTCGTAGTGTAAGGTTAATGGGGGGATTGTTGGGTTACGGGTATACGGGTTACGTGGGTTTAAGTGGGGTGATCATTGTTCGGCACAACATCGAGGGCCGAAGGGCCTGTTCTGTGCTGTACTGTTCTAATCATTCTTCTGCATGGTCGTCCAGAAGTATTGAATTGTGGTGTCATGCTTTGGGGTATGTACGAATATGAAAGGAAGCTTGGCAGGATGACCAGTAACCAGCATTGCCTAATTGGCTGCAGTTGCTAAGGTACCACAGATACTATCTGCAGGTCCTGGAAGAGACTGTTTTCATCAGCTTTGCATCAGCAAGTGGCCAGATGCAGAGCTACGCCCTTTGTTGTGAATAGACCTGGGTATAAGATGAAACACATTGCCGGGAACAGCCAGTCAGCTATGGCTGTAGACATGCTGGCACCTCCTTCCAGGCACCCTGCAATCCTATCCCATTCGGATGATGTAGTAGAGTGGCTCACAAGCACCTCATGCATCACTACCAATTTAACAGCTATCAGCTGGAATGGATGTTGGGTTGCGTCATCACTAGCCTGCAGAGCCACATCCACACAGTGGATCCCCTTTTGCTTCATAGAATAGTGCAGAAGGAGGCAATTCAGCCCATCGAGTCTGCACTGGCCCTTGGAAAGAGCACCCTACTTAAGTCCACACCTCCACCCTATCCCCGTAATCCAGTAACCACACTAAGCGGCAATTTATTCTGGCCAATCCACCTAACCTGCACATCTTTGGACTGTGGGTGGGAACCAGAGCACCCGGAGGAAACCCAGGCAGACACACGGGGAGAATGTGCAGACTTCACACAGTCACCCGAGGTCGGAATTGAACCCGGGTCCCTGGAGCTGTGAGGCAGCAGTGCTAACCACTGTGCTGCCATGGCGCCCTCATGTTTGTTTACCATTTCTTGCCCCTGTCCTTTTTCAGGCAGCTTGGCAAAGAGTGTCAATGGGCCAGTAACCAAGGAGCTTTTCCAAAACTGTAAAGGGTTTGTCCCCCTATTCAGACACTCCACGTCCCATTTAAATTTCACCTCTGCGGGACCTGCCCCTTCCAGCCCCTATCCAAATGATAATGAGCTGACCATGAAAAATGTCCGTGGGAAGAGTGCACTGCCTTTCCAATGAGATGAGCACAAATCTCCAACCATTTGCTTATCGTTTAACCACATATTACTATTTATTTAATAAATGTGGAAAGGACTCAGCCCTCTTACCTCTTGATAAATATCAATGAAATGCCCATTGTGGGCGTGTTCAGAGCACCCTGGAAATTCCCGAACGCAGCAGGAGTCAGGAGGCCTCTCCATTTCTGTCATCTCCAGCCAATCAGTAAAGTACATCACTCCACAACACTTGAACTGGAAAGAACAATAAAATTCACAGCATTCTAAACTTCATGACATGTTCCAAACCAAAACTATTCAGTGATCTTTTGCTGCATAAAATAAAATGTTTTCCTGAAATAAACCTGTCAGTTGTCATAAGTTTGCATTCAGAGAACAGCAGGGAGTTCCTAGTGGCTCTGCCAACATTTATTCTCTGAAACAACACCAGCTAAAATAATGATCTGATTATCTATCACATTGGTGTTTGTGGAACCTTGGTTTCTGCAACATTGTGGGCCACAGTACCTGCACTGCAACTTCAAAAGTGATTCATCATAGAATCATAACGGTTGCAACAGGGAGGGAATCTATTCAGTCCATCATCTCCATACTAGCTCTCTGCCATAGCAACTCAGCAACTCCCCCGTAGCCTTGCAATTTTTTTATCTCCAATTAATTTGCTGCCAATGGGAACTTTTTCTCCCCATCTGTTCTGTCCAGAGCCCTCATGAATTGGAACACCTCTATCAAGTCTCCTCTCAGGAGAACAGACCCAACTTCTCCAATCTATCCACGTTCCTGGAGACCCTCCCTTCTACGACCGTTCTGGTAAGCCTTTTCCGCACACCCACTCTAATGCTTTCACGTCGTTACTAAAGGATAGTGCCCAGAGCAGGACACAATATTCCTGTTGGCCCAAACCAGTGTTTAATAAAGGTTTTCCACGATGTCCTTGTCTTTGTACTCCCCACCCCTATTCATATCCTATATGTCTTCTTAACCATATTTTGACTTGCCACATTCAACGATTTGTACAAATGTACCTCCAGGTCCCTCTGCTCCTGCAGCCACTTCAGAATGGTGTTTTTTACATTTTATTGTCCCTTCTTATTCTTCCGACTCAAATGCATCACTTCACACTTCTCGGCGTTAGATTCCATTCTATGTCTATGTCTCCTTGAAATCTATCTCATTATCATTCACAATGCTTCCAAGTTTTGTATCATCTTCAAATTTTGAAATAGTGTGCTGCACACCCAGGGTGCGATTCAGCAACCCCGTTGGGCCCAGCGAGGATCCAGGTGCAAAGGGTGAATCTCGCGCAAGCCCCAAATTGGGCTCCATGCCCAATCAGCTCACTGATGCTGCCCCACTACCGTGCTACATTCCCAGCGGTGGGCTGTCACAGGAATCAGCAGCCCACTCCACTGAGGACGGCAGGGAATAAAACCAATTAAGGCGCCCATCAAAGGCCATTTTCCCGAGTGGGACATCCTTCCGGTGTCGCATGGCCCCTTTGTTGTGGGATCTTGAAAATGCTGTGCAGGAGGCCTTTGGCAGGAGGTCAGTGGGCTATGGGTAGCCGATTTAATCGTCAGCATCGAAGGAGGGGTGGGATTGAGGGGTGGTGGTGGCAGTGCAGGCTCTCATCTGGGAGGGGCAACCCTTTTTCCTCCCGTTATCTACCTGGAAAATGTCAGATGAATACCAATTCCTGCCCACCTCTCCAAAATATTTTTTTAACCAGTCTAATGACCTCCCTTTCTTCCCAAGTTGTTCAAGGTTTCAAAACTCACCTCCTATCCCAAGCTGGACTCATCCATCACCTCTATTTCCATTGCCCAATTTGACTTTCTCTCTCCCAACAGTTCTAAACATTGGTCCGCATTTACAATGTCCTTCTTGGGTGAAACTTCGCCCAAGTCACCCAACTCGCTTGCTGGATTCAGCCGGCCTGGAGGCTTCACCCCAACGCTGTTTAGTACTGGTGCATACACACGTTGATCGGTCATAATGGCACTTTGGGGGGGGGGGGGGGGGGGGTCTCCCAGGCCATTAGAAACCCCCCGGGTGATCGGGAACAGGGCAGAGTGGAACCCTGGAACTCCTTCAGCACAGCCAGACTGCCACCCTGACAGTGCCATCTTGGCACTCTGGCACTGCCCGGTTGGCATTGCCAGGTAGGAGAGGATGAGGGGGGTCCATGGGGCAGCCCCAAGCTTGGGGGGGAGGGGGGTCAGAAATGCAGGGAGGGGGTCCTGGAAAGGAGGGGGGGGGGGAAGATCGGACAAAAATAGTGGCCCGACCTGCGAGAAGCCTTCACTGTTGAAGAGCTTCGACAGGAAGACCCTCTAAGTTCAGCCTCAGTGGGGAGAAACTCCTTGAGGCCAAAATAAATGGCAGAGTGTCATTGGATAGCATTCCTCTCGGCTGTAGCCAGTGAGAAACACCCCACTAAATGCACCGTTCAGCGGACTTTACTGAAGGCCGCTGAATCGTGCCCCAAAGTCCAGGTCATTAATCCAGGTCACAAAACTTGCCACAGTCTTTCTTATTCAATGGGCTTAAACCTTGCTGACAAGCCTGTGATGTGGCACTTTGTTAAATGCCTTTTGGAAGTCCATGTACACCAACCACATTACCCTCAGCAACCCTCTGTAAATTTATCAAGTTCGTTAATCATGTCTTGCCCGTAACAAATATGCGCAGGTTTTCTTAATTAATCCACATTGGTTGAAGTGACTGTTCATTTTGTCCCGGATCGTTGTTTCTAAACATTTTCTTATCACTGGGTTTAGACTGACTGGCCTGACGTTGCTGTGCTTATCCTTATACCCTTTTCTGAACAACGGTATAATATTTACACTTCTCCTGTCCTCCAGCACCAAAAGATCAAATGAAAGATGAAAGATAATGGCCACTGCCTCCATAATTCCCATCCTTACTTCTCTCAGTATCCTTGGATGCATCCCATCTGAATCTGATGACTTATCAAGTTTAAGTCCAGAAAGCTTCCTATTACCTTCTATTTACTGATTTTAGCCATCCAGTGTCTTAATTACTTCCTCACTCACCATAACGATGGCACAGCTTCTTCCTTAGTAAAGTGCTCATTTAATATCTCAACCATGCCTCCTGCCTCCATGTGTCAATCACTTTTTTGATCCCTATTGGCCCTACTCGTCCTTTTACCACGCTTTTATTATTTAGATGCCTATAAAAAAACTTTACCAAGGGTAAAGTAGTAGCATGGATAGAGGATTGGTTAATTAATAGAAAGCAAAGAGTGGGGATTAATGGGTGTTTCTCTGGTTGGCAATCAGTAGCTAGTGGTGTCCCTCAGGGATCCGTGTTGGGCCCACAATTGTTCACAATTTACATAGATGATTTGGAGTTGGGGACCAAGGGCAATGTGTCCAAGTTTGCAGATGACACTAAGATGAGTGGTAAAGCGAAAAGTGCAGAGAATACTGTAAGTCTGCAGAGGGATTTGGATAGGTTAAGTGAATGGGCTAGGGTCTGGCAGATGGAATACAATGTTGACAAATGTGAGGTTATCCATTTTGGTAGGAATAACAGCAAACGGGATTATTATTTAAACAATAAAATATTAAAGCATGCCGCTGTGCAGAGAGACCTGGGTGTGCTAGTGCATGAGTCACAGAAAGTTGGTTTACAGGTGCAACAGCTGATTAAGAAGGCAAATGGAATTTTGTCGTTCATTGCTAGAGGGATGGAGTTTAAGACTAGGGAGGTTATGTTGCAATTGTATAAGGTGTTAGTGAGGCCACACCTGGAGTATTGTGTTCAGTTTTGGTCTCCTTACTTGAGAAAGGACATACTGGCACTGGAGGGTGTGCAGAGGAGATTCACTAGGTTAATCCCAGAGCTGAAGGGGTTGGATTATGAGGAGAGGTTGAGTAGACTGGGACTGTACTCGTTGGAATTTAGAAGGATGAGGGGGGATCTTATAGAAACATTTAAAATTATGAAGGGAATAGATAGGATAGATGCGGGCAGGTTGTTTCCACTGGCGGGTGAAAGCAGAACTAGGGGACATAGCCTCAAAATAAGGGGAAGTAGATTTAGGACTGAGTTTAGGAGGAACATCTTCACCCAAAGGGTTGTGAATCTATGGAATTCCTTGCCCAGTGAAGCAGTCGAGGCTCCTTCATTATATGTTTTTAAGGTAAAGATAGATCGTTTTTTGAAGAATAAAGGGAATAAGGGTTATGGTGTTTGGGCCGGAAAGTGGAGCTGAGTACACGAAAGATCAGCCATGATCTCATTGAATGGCGGAGCAGGCTCGAGGGGCCAGATGGCCTACTCCTGCTCCTAGTTCTTATGATCTTATATGTTCCTATATCACCACATAGGGGCTGGTTTAGCACACTGGGCTAAATCACTGGCTTTTAATGCAGACCAAGGCAGGCCAGCAGCACGGTTCAATTCCCATACCAGCCTCCCTGAGCAGGTGCTGGAATGTGGCAACTAGGGGCTTTTCACAGTAACTTCATTGAAGCCTACTCGTGACAATAAGCGATTTTCATTTCATTTCATTTCACATGGTTCCGTGTTAAATGTTGTTTTATAACCGGCCTGTGAAGCACCTTTGGAATATTTTATTCTATTAAAGGTGCTACTGTTGCTGTTGAAAACGAGTGAATAGTTTTTGATCTCTCCCTTTTCCTCTCACCTCCCCAATAAAGAAAAATCTATGATTAACACTTTTGGGGTCATGATGATGTTTTTGACTTTTATAACATTATTTACTGAGAAACATAGAAACTAGGAAGAACAGGCCATTCGGCCCTTGAAAATGAAAATCGTTTATTGTCACAAGTAGGCTTCAAATGAATTTACTGTGAAAAGCCCCTAGTCACCACATTCCGGCGCCTGTTCGGGGAGGCTGGTACTGGATTTGAACCGTGCTGCTGGCCTGCCTTGGCTGCTTTAAAAGCCAGTGATTTAGCCCTGTGCTAAACCAGCCCTTCAAGCCTGCTCCGCCATTGAATGCTGATCCTTGACCTCAGTGCCAGATTCCTGCTTTCTCCCCACAACTCTTGATACCATTAAACTCTAAAAGATTATCTATCTCTTTCTTGAATATATTCAGTGATTTGGCCTCCACTGCCTTCTCGGGTAGAGAATTCCACAGATTCACTATCCTTTGAGTGAAGAAGTCTTTCCTCACCTCAACCCTGTATGTTCCACCCTGTAACCTGAGACTGTGCCCCTCATTCTAGATTCTCCAACCAGGGAAAACATCCTCCCTGCAACTAGTTTGTCCAGCCTGTTAGAATTTTATATGTTTCAATCAGGTTTCTCTCCCATTTTCCTAGAATCCCCACAGTGCGGAAGGAAGCCATTCAGCCCATTGAGTCTGCACCAACTCTCTGAAAGAGTACCCCACCTTGGCCCAATGCCCCGCCCTCTGCTTTGGACACCAAAGGGCAATTTATCTTGGCCAACCCACCTAACCTGCACACCTTTGGCCTGTGGGAGCAAAATGGAGCACCCGGAGGAAACCCACGCAGACATGGGGAGAACGCGCAAACTCCATACTCCGCGTCCTTCTCCCTCTAATGATTGCAGATCCAGTCAAACCAATCACTCCTACAGGACAGTCCCATCAACCCTGATGTTAGCCTAGTGAACCTCGCTGCACCCCCTCTATGGCAAGTATATCCTTTCTTAGGTAAGGAGACCAAAACTGCGCACAATACTCCAGGGCAGGGGTGGGCAAACTACGGCCCGCGGGCCGCATGCGGCCCGCCAAAGGTATTTCTGCGGCCCACCAAGTCATTAAAAAAAAAAATTTTTTTAATTTTTTTTTTTTTTTTTTTAATTTTTTTTAAGGTTAATGGGGGGGGGGCTGTTGGGTTACTTACTGGTATAGGGTGGATACGTTGACTTGAGTAGGGTGATCATTGCTCTGCACAACGTCGAGGGCTGAAGGGCCTGTTCTGTGCTGTACTGTTCTAAGTTCTATATGAGGCGCCCAGAATCAGAACCAGGTGAAGTAATTATTTTACTTAATATACTATGCGGCCCTTTGTGAATTGTGAATTTCTGAATGTGGCCCTTGCACGGAAAAGTTTGCCCACCCCTGCTCCAGGGTATGGTCTCACCTGTATAACAACTGCTAGCCATCCCATTCCTTGCAAATCAGTGGTATTCCAATTAATCATGCATTCATGAATAAAATGTACAAGTATTATAAAATAATTCACAAAGTGCTTCCAAAATCTGCTTCCAGATTCCATTGTCAAAAAAACTCTTAATTTGTTTTCTGCCCCATTCTCTTCCAAATTAATAGCAATGATTGTGCTATTAGCAGACAACACTATAAAGGCAGAACATTGAAAAAGCATACAAACATACGTATTGATAAAATAAAATGAATTGAATTCCACAACAGAAACTAACATAACAGGAATACTGACAGAATTAATGTCAAGTTGAAAAATCTACCTCTCGCTGGAAGAAATTCCAGGCATGGGTTAACCACTGGTACCTGGCCAGACCATAATGAGACATTCGGGTTTTCAACCCAAGCACATCAGACCTTTGTATGGAGACCTAAAACAAAGAACGACGTCTCAGTGACATCATTATAATTAAACAGTGAATTTTAGGACCAGTATGGCAAAGAGCAAAATATCGACCACATAGCACATACCAACACATTTCGGATAGCTTATGATGTCTCCAATAGATTAAGATATATATGAACTAGAAAATATATATATTTCCCAACCAATATTATATAAGCATTAGGTTTAAGACCACATATAAATTAGTCTGTCCTTATGGCATTTATTGATACACGTGCCAGAAAGTTATGTAAATCTAAAGTATGATTGTTGCAGTAAATCCAGTAAGAATGCCCTGAAAATTACAGCTACTTCAGATAATCTATACTATAAATCAACATGCCTTTTCCCACAATCTAGTTTCTTACTGATCCCAAACGTAAGCCTCAATTGCTGGATTTCACAAAAACAGACCTTTTAAAATCACAGCCAAATTTTCTTCTTGCCGAAACGACTCTTCTCAGCTGTTTGCTTTCTGATCCTGATTGACATTAAAATGATCACGCGCGGCCTGTCTTGTGTCACAGGCATAAAGGGCAAAGAAAACAAAGAGCAAGTATCCAACATTTTTCCGACAAAAGGCATATGTTAACACCAACGAAAGCTACACTCTGAAAGCTAAAGTAAACTAATGATGCATTCAAGCAGTAAAATTGTTTTGGGTCACAGAGTGAAAACAATGTCCAGGATTGAATTGGCAAAGTGCATATTTAAGACCATGATTCTCCATACAGGAGGCATTCAATTCCTATGTGTCATCAGCAGAAGGTGCTGCGGGAGAGTCCGCTGACAACTGAGTCACTAATGCTAGTTTTGGGTGTCTCAATCTCATTGTGATCAATTCAAATTCAGTCATGAGAAAAGATCTGTCTGTCCCCCTGGCCTAAACCTGTCTCACTGGGCATGGTTTGGGGAAGATGTAATGGAACAGGAGAAAAAAACAAGTGCCACTTTTGAGTCGTCCTGGGGTGATTCGCTTTCTGCTTTTGCCAGCTTGGACTTGGCATCTGCTCAATAACTCCACCAGATGGCATAAAATGAGAACAGAGGGTTACTGTGTGGGAAACCACAGTGCAAATGCATGCCTGTAACTGTGCGGCATCACCTAGGTACTGCAAGCTGAGGAGTCTTGTAGTAATCCACGGGAGGCAGGAGTTCTGTCACCACACCAATATTTATTTACAATAACGATATTACAGGAGCAGCTACAAACAGTGCTGCTGGCAGTCCAGTCAACTTAAGACTGCTCACAAAGCCTACACAGGTGATTATATGGGGCCCCCTCAATGAGCTATCATTGAGGGAGCTCATACTCCAATTGGCCAACAAATAAAGCCAATTGGAGTTCATTACACCCCTCCCCCCAAGGTCCGAGGAATTCCTGCCAGCTGGCATTCCTCTGAGCTTCTTCCTGCTCCTCATGTCTGGGTCTGTCACCTCTGTGTCGTCCGCCGGGTCGTTCTCCGAAGTGGGCGGGGTGTACCTTATAGGTGCCCGTCTTTTCCTCGACGACCTCCTTGGAAGTTGTTCTTCCTCCTCCTCAGGGAGAGGTGTTGCGGCGGCCTCGTCGAGTGTGTCCATCTCAGACTCTGATGACTGGATGACGGGGTCTGGAGAAATTGCTCGGGGCTGGGGTGTGGGTATCCTTTCCGTCTGGGCTATCCCAGCTTGGGGCGGTCCTGCTTCGCCTGCCTCCAGGTGTGGTTCCGCTGCCCTTATTTGGTCTAGGTGTTTCTTCAGCACCTTACCTCCTATTGAAACCTCATAGGATATGGGCCCTGTTTGGGACTCTACCGTGCCTTTGACCCACGTTGGTCCAGTCCCATAATTCTTGACCCAAACCGGTGCCCCCACCTGGAAATGTCTCTGCTGTCGACTATTATCATGGCCCCTGCGTTGGGCCTCCTGTTGTTTCTCCAATTTCCCCGTTAAATTTGGGAAAAGGAGACTCAGCCTCGTTCACAGCCGCCTTCCCATTAAGAGTTCAGCTGGCGGTATGCCCGTTGTGGAATGCGGTGTGGTCCTGTAATCAAACAGCCAGCGGGAGAGCTTTGTGTCTATTGACGCTGCCGGCTGCTTCTTGAGTCCTGCTTTAAGTGTCTGGACCACTCTCTCTGCCAGGCCGTTGGTCGCTGGATGGTAAGGGGCCGTTTTGATGTGACAGACTCCGTTTTCCTTCAGGAATTTTCCAAATTCCCCACTTGTGAATGCCGTTCCGTTGTCCGACACCAATACCTCCGGAAGTCCATGTGTTGCAAACGAGGCCCTGAGCTTTTCAATTGTCGATGCTGTGCTTGCCGTGTTTACCCGGTGGACGTCCAACCATTTGGAGTGGGCGTCCACTATCACCAAAAACATTGAGCCCATGAAAGGGCCGGCGTGGTCAATATGCAGGCGGGTCCACGGTCTGCCTGGCCATTCCCACGGGTGCAATGGCGCCGCTGGTGGCACTCTTTGCCCCTGTTGGCACTCCTGGCACCGACGTACCAAGGCTGCTATGTCTGTGTCCAAGCCTGGCCACCAAACGTAGCTTCGAGCTAGCATCTTCATTTTAGACACCCCTGGGTGTCCGTGATGTAACTCAGTTAAGATTGCCTGACGGCCCTGAGCTGGGACAATTACCCGGGCTCCCCATAGTAGGATACCGTCTTCTACGGTTATTTGGTCCCTTCTGGTCTGGTCTTTCCAGTTCCCCTGTTAGCAGTAAATGCTTCATCTTGGCTAAAACTGGGTCTTTTTGTGTCCACAACCAAATATGTTGTGCGTCTACTGGTAGGGTGCCCAAAAAATTTAGAGTCATTACTGTCTCCTCTACTTTTGGTATTTGCGGCGGAGTGTCCGGGAGGGGAAGTCTGCTCAAAGCATCTGTGCTCCAGAACGTATCTATATGCCGCCAGTATCAACGCCCAGCATTGGATTCTAGCTGATGCAATCAGGGGTATTGACTTGTCTTCTTTTAATAACCCTAATAACGGCTTATGGTCCGTCACTATGGTGAATTTACGCCCGTACAGATACTGGTGAAAATTTTTTACTGCGAATATCACCGCCAGTCCTTCCTTCTCGATTTGGGCGTACTTCCTCTCAGCCATCGCCAAGGTCCTCGAAGCATAGGCTATTGGCCGTTCTTCCCATTTCCTTCCTCTATGGGCTAAGACGGTTCCTACCCCGTAGGGGGATGCATCACAAGTGACCACCAACTCCTTCCTTGGGTCATAATGCTCTAGGACATTTTCGGATGACAGCTGTTCCTTAATGTCCCTAAATGCTCGGTTTTGGCGGGCGGACCATTTCCATTCTTGCCCCTTTTTTAGTAGCTGGTGGAGGGGTTCTAGGATGGATGCCCTATTTTCAATAAATTTTCCATAATAGGTTACCAACCCTAGAAATGATCGTAACTCCTGGACCGCGGTGGGAGCTGGGGCTTCTTTTATTGCCCTTACTCTGTCTTCTAATGGATGTAAGCCTGACCCGTCTACTTTATATCCCAGGTACGTCACTTGTGGGGCCAGAAAAACACATTTTTCCCTTTTTAGCCGTACGCCTGCCTTTGCGAAACGCCTGAGCACTTCCTCCAGGTTCGTTAAGTGTTCCCTGTTTGTCCTACCCGTGATTAAGACATCGCCCAAATAAATCACCACCTGCGGTAGTCCCTGCAGAATATTTTCCATCGTACGCTGGAATATAGCGCAGGCTGATGACACTCCAAAAGGTAGCCTAGTATAACGAAAAAGGCACTTCAGGGTGTTGATCGTAGCGAACTTCTGGGAGCCCTTGTCCAGTTTTAACTGCAGGTAGGCGTGGCTCATGTCTAGTTTCGTGAACAAAAGCCCACCTGCCAATTTGGCATATAGGTCGTCTATTTTCGGGATTGGGTATTTGTCCAGCAGTGCGTATTTGTTTACTGTCTGTTTGAAATCTCCACAGAGACGTATCGAGCCGTCTGGCTTCAAAATTGGTACCACCGGCGCTGCCCATTCCGAAAATTGTACTGGTCTGATAATGCCGTTGCGCCGTAACCTTTCTATTTCGTCATCTACTTTCTTCCTTAATGCAAAAGGTACCGGTCTGGCCTTACAAAATTTCGGAAGGGCTTCTGGGTCCACGTGCAAAGTTGCTTTGGCGCCTATGCTTTCCCCCAAACCTTCCTGGAAGATCTCCGGGTATTTTTGGAGTACTCCACTCAACTGCCCGCTTCCACTCTGGAAAATTTTCATCCAATCTCATTTTAGGTCTTTCAGCCAGTTCCGTCCAATTAAGCTCGGTCCGGAGCCCTCTACTATCGTCAACGGTAATCTGAGCAATTGTTTCTCATATTCCACAGGTACATGAGTCGTGCCTAGAACTTCCAGGGGTTCCCCCGTGTAGGTTTTAAGTTTCGTCGATGTTTTTGTTAGGGTTAGTGGCTGGAGTCCATCTTTGATTTTTCTAAATGCTGCCACTCCCATTACTGATACGGCCGCACCCGTGTTTATTTCCATTATTGTCGGCCGCCCGTTCACCCGTGGGGTAATCCTAATGGGTTCTGCTTTCTTCGTTGTAATATTATATAATTGTTCCCCTTCGAAGGAGGATGGGGTGTCTAGGTTGTGTACTTCCCTGCGTCCCCACCTGCTATTCCTCTTTTGCCACCTCCTTCTAGGGTTTCTGTCGTTGTTACCCCACTCTGTCTGGTGCCAGAAACGGTCCTTCTCTGTTGGGGGAGCCTCAGCCGGTACTTCCCTCTGTCTCCAGTTAGTCCTGGCAGACTTGGGGGCAGTTCTGGGGTTTTCCTTTTTCCCTCTAGTCCTCAGGTTTTTCCTGAGAGCGGCTATCTGGTAGCAGGACCCGTTGTGGTAGTCCCTCTCACAGGTATCTACCTCCATTGGCGTGCCCTGTAGTTCCTGCGTCCCATTTGCTGCCTTTTCTAGGTACAGTGCGAGCTGTAACGCCTGCCTGCAGTCTAGCTCCGTTTCCGCCAACAGGCGTTTCTGTATTGTGAGGTCGTTTATACCACACACTAACCGGTCCCGAAGCATTTCATTTAGCGTCGGGCTGAACTCACATTTTTCCGCCAGCCTTCTCAGGCGGGTCAAGAAATTTGTGACTGACTCCCTGTCTTCCCGCTTCGCTGTGTAGAATCTGTACCTACGCAAAATGAGGGGTGGTTTTGGGTCGTAGTGCTCTTTCACCAATTCCGTTACTTCTTGGAAAGTTTTCATGTCCGGCGCATTGGGATAAGTCAGACTACGTATAATGGTGAAAGCGAAGGGTCCGCACGCCGACAGCAGGATAAGCCGTCTCCTTTCGTCCGTCAGTATATCATTTGCCCGGAAGAACATAATAAGAACATAAGAACATAAGAACTAGGAGCAGGAGTAGGCCATCTGGCCCCTCGAGCCTGCTCCACCATTCAATGAGATCATGGCTGATCTTTTGTGGACTCAGCTCCACTTTCCGGCCCGAACACCATAACCCTTAATCCCTTTATTCTTCAAAAAACTATCTATCTTTACCTTAAAAACATGTAATGAAGGAGCCTCAACTGCTTCACTGGGCAAGGAATTCCATAGATTCACAACCCTTTGGGTGAAGAAGTTCCTCCTAAACTCAGTCCTAAATCTACTTCCCTTTATTTTGAGGCTATGTCCCCTAGTTCTGCTGTCACCCGCCAATGGAAACAACCTGCTAACAGTGGCCCCCCCAGGCGATTCTCCGGCCCTCGATGGGCCGAGTGGCCGCCCATTTTCGGCGGGACCCGACGGCGTATGTTACAACAGGTACTTACCGGCGGGACCTGGCTCCGCGGGTGGCCTCCGCGGTCCTCGGAGGGGGGAGGGAATCTGGCCCCGGGGGTGTTCCCATGGTGGCCTGGCCTGCGGGTGGGCCTGTGCCATGGGGGCACTGTTCCTCTGCGCCAGCTGGTGTAACGGCATGCGATGGGCGGCGCGGAGATGAACCCTCCTGCGCATACGCTGGGATGATGCCAGCACACTCTGGCGCTCCCGCGCATGCACCAATTCACGCCGGCTGGTGGAGGCCCTTCGCCGCCGGTTGGCATAGCGCCAAGCCCCTTCCGCGCCGACCGGCGTGGCGCAAGCCACTCCAGTGTCGGTCTGGCCCCTGAAGGCCCAAAGGGCGGAATTCTCTGGCCTTCCTGCAGCGCCTCTCTTGGCGGCGGGAGACTGCGCACCATTCGCTGGCGGCGCGATTCTCTGTTCCACCACTGTTGGTGGGAATTCCCATCAAAGCCACCCCACACTGCCGGGCAACCCACGGGCGGGGTGCACTGCCGGCACGGCCAGCGGATCCCGCCGCGTGACTGGCCCGAGAATTCCGAGTTAGCCCTCCGTAAATGAGACGACCATTTTGACACTTTGGTACTGTGGGTTCCAAAGTTTGAGTCTGTCAGGCTGCTTCATGGTCATGGCTAGCAAAGCCAATATTTATTGTCCACCCCTCATTGCTTTTGAGAAGGTCACTTGAACACAGAAAGCTCAACAGTTCAATTCCATCAGTATGAATCTGGCTTGAACCTCGATCTCAGGATTAACTTGCTGCACCAGTGGGTCCTCCAGCAGGTACTTCAGTAAAGTCCTGAGCATTATGTGTCATGTCTATTTTTCATGGAATAAATGGCATTCTGGAGAAGCTTGCAACAAAGGATTTGAATGACTGTCTCACAGTCACCATTGCAGAACAGGGAGCGGTTGTGAGGAGGGGGAGGTTGTGATGAAGAGTCAGATCAGGGGATACATAGAAACAGAGATAGAAAATAGAAGCAGGAGGAGGCCATTTGGCCCTTCGAGCCTGCTTCCCCATTCATTATGATCATGGCCGATTATCAAGTTCAATACCCTGATCCCCCCATATCCCATGATCCCTTTAGCCCCAAGATCTAATTCCTTCTGGAAATTACACAATGTTTTGGCCTCAACTACTTTCTGTGGTGGTGAATTCCACAGATTCACCGCTCTCTGGTGAAGAAATGTAACCTGCCCTCAGTCTTAAAAGGTTTACCCCTCATCCTCAAACCATGACTCTAGTTCTGGACTCCACCACATCGGGGACATTCTTTCTGAATCCACTCTGTCTAATCCTGTTAGAAAGTTTCTTTGAGGTCCCCCGTCACTCTTCTAAACGCCACTGAATGGAAAAGATTAGGAGAGAATATGTTCTTGTGAGTTGTGGTAATGGAAGGTAAGAACTTTTGTTACTCCCAGTCCACAAGCAATGTTGGAAAGCACGTACTGCTAGATCGGGTAGTTACCACCTCCCTTTAGCTGACAACTTTCCTGAGCCAGTGCTTGTTAGGTGAATTGGACATTCTGAATTCTCCCTCGGCATACCCGAACAGGTGCCGGAATGTGGCGACGAGGGGCTTTTCACAGTCACTTCATTGCAGTATTAATGTAAGCCGACTTGTGACAATGATAAAGATTATTATTATTATTGTGGTAAGTTGGGTTTGGATTTCATATTTTTACCAATTTGAAACATCTCTCCCTCGCCCATTCTAGATTCCACCGACCCACTGAATGTATTTGATCAACTTGTATCTGTTAAATAATTAATGTTTTCTATAAAACTTCCAATACTTGATCAAAATAATACAAAGTTATTCAAATAGATGGGGCGGGATTTTCCGCCGATGGGATGCTCCGTTTTGCCGGCAGCCCGGGGGGGGGGGTTCCCGACAGCGTGGGGCTGCCCCAAAATGGGAAACCCCATTGATCGGCCGGTGTAACGGAGAATCCCACCGGCGGGGTGAACCAGAAATGTGGCGCGGCGGGGCAGAGAATCCAGCCCATGTTCTTTGTTAGGGCTGCATGAAGCGGTAGACAAATCCAGTGCTCATGAAATGAAGGGGCAACTAATCAAAAGTGGAAGGCAAGTTTACAAAGTTAATGTAAATTATCACCAAACTTGAGAGATTGTACTTCTTAATCTTAAAAATTCAATAACATGAACATTTCTGCTACTGCTCAGATGAGTGATCTTAAAACATAGAACTGGTAGAGTGCAGAAGGAGACCATTCAGCCCATCGAGTATGTACTGAACCTAGGCGCACTCCGCACCCTATCCCACATGTCACATGATAATATTTAAAATTTGTTGCCATTAGTGGGTATTTTATAGCTAAATGTTGACGGTAGATAAATTCCCCAAGTTAATAGGGAGGGGGTCAAAGGGTTTGGAAGTGCCACAGCTTGGCAAAGAGGGTATGAAGGGCCATGGAGGCAGGTGGAGGGGCATGGCTTGGCATAAGAACGAGGAGAATTTTGGCATTTTGAGTCTGCTCCACCATTCCAGAAGATCTTGGCTCACCTGGTTATGGTCTCAGATCCACTTACCTGACAGCACCTCATGACCTTTGTCCCCCCTGCCGAACAGAACTCTGCCTTAAATAAGTTCAAAACTTGCTGGTTAGAAACTCTGTCCAATCCTTGGACCTACCATTAATCTTTGTAGATTTGTGCAGTGTTTCTTACACTTTAATACCATCCTGAACTTCCATTGGTGATGCATTTTCTCAAAGAGCCTTTCTTTCTACTGTGATAAATCTTTTCAAAGTGTTATTAAATAGCTGCTTAAAAGTCTACGACTCCAACAATACTGTGCTACCTTTTAATCTTGTTTCCCAGTTTGCCTTACCCACAGGGGGCATGTGGGGCCTTGGGGGCGTATGGAGGGGCATAACTTGACATAACAGAGCCTGTGGGGCCATAGGGGTTGTTTGGTGACATACATAGAGGGCATGAGGTGATGGATTGGAGACATGGGGGGATGTGCTGGGGGGAGGGGGGGTCGGCTGGAGGGCCTTTGTTGATTTAACTGGGACAAAGTCCCACAGCACCAAGTTGGGTCCTTCAAATAGGTGTTGTTTTCCCCCCCCCCCCCCCCCCTCCTCCCCACCCCCCAACACACACAATGAAAATTTGGTTCTTGCCGGCACTTTCTCCCAAGGTGGGTGGGCCAAGGCAAGAATTTTCCCGAGTCCCGCCACAAGTCTCGAAGATGAAAATCCAGGTCACCATTTTCCGATGCCGTTTCACCAGCGAATCTCCAAAAGACTACTAAAATCCCTGTCTGTAACTCTGTACAGAGTGCTCATGCAGCATTTGTGGTGATTATTTCTCTTGTTGCCTCAACATATAATGAACAATGATTTGTAAGAAAAGCAATTAACGTTTTGGAAATACAAATTAGAACCATTCACTTTAATTTGCCACTTAAATTACTTTGACATTCCAAATTCCTCACTACTGTCGGCACGAACTCAAATTGTTCAGTCTCATTTAAGCATCACGTCTACACTCTGATATTAAATGTACAATGTTTGTAGTAGATATTTTGCAATGTGTGACATATGTTTTTCATTATATGGCTAATTTGACGAACTGTTCTGACAAGGTGACAGGTTGTTCTGATAAATTGGCGTCGTGTCACGCTAAGGTAGCTTACTCAAGCATTTCTACCTGTTTACAGGGATTTTCTTATTCGTTAATCGAATTGTTGTGAATGCCACAAGTCCTTCGAAAATAAACTCTGGGCGCGATTCTCCCAAAACGGGAGAAATCGTAAGGCTGGCGTCAAACCCGGGCGGGTTTGACGCCAGCGCGCCCCTTCCCGACCGGGAACCGATTCTGGTCCCCGGTCGGGGCTAGCAGCCCGACGCCGCAAGCTCCGGCATCACGGGCTTAACGAATTCCGTTAAGCCCGCTTGCCGGAGTTAGCGCCGGCTGACGCGTCATATGACGTCAGCCGCACATGCGCGGATTGGAAGACTCCAACCCGCGCATGCGCGGATGACGTCATCGTGTATTTGCGCGAAACCCGCGCATGCGCGGGCCGGGTTGCCCTCAGCCGCCCCGCGAATGGATACTGCGGGGCGGCGGAAGGACAAATAGTGCGCGGGCATCGGGCCCGCTGCCCGCGATCGGTGCCCACCGATCGCGGGCCCATGGCACCCTTGGCACGGCCGTGGTACTGCCGTGCCAATCGGTGCCATGGTTATAAAAAGCGAGTTGTTCCCGCCGTTTTTACGAACGGCCAGACCAGGTCTGTTTGCCGTTCGTAAAAACAGCGTAAAGGGCTGGGACTTCGGCCCATCGAACAGCTGTGAATCGCTGCCGGCCGTAAAAAACGGCGGCAGCGATTCGTGTCGGGAGTTGGGCGGGGGGGGGGGGGGGGAGAATAGCGGGAGGGCAGGAAAAATGTCAGGAAGGCCCTCCCGCTATTCTCCGACCCGTCGTGGGGGTCGGAGAATTTCGCCCTCTGTTTTTTTTGTGCATGCGGGAGTTCCCATCACGAGCTGAACTCAATATTATGCAGCTATTTTTGCAGAGGGATCAGCGAGAAAAGGCTTTTTTTTCTGAATCATTGTGCCTGTTCATCAAGGTGGGCGGGTATTAATAATATGGAACAGACTCTAAAAGCAAATAACCTTTAACTCTCTCAAATTGTAGTGACTAAATCTTTACATTTTGATGTGTTTCATGCCCTTCCAGGAGGAAATTAAATTCTCATCTTTCAAACTTTCAAAAGAATTGGCGTGCACAAAAATAAGGGGATTGCTCACAGGAGGGTGGTGATTTGAGGCAAATATGAATCTAGTGTTACCGGGGAAGGCACTGTGGGATTGAGGGTGCGAGGCAGAGGGGAGTAAGTGCATTTTGGAGGTGGTGGGCAGGGTAATGTGGAAGGTTTGAGGATATTCTGGTATAACCAATTAATTCCTGACACCTAAAATTTGGTCAATTTTCCCACGCTAAATTGCCCCTTAATTGGGAAAAATGACTTGGGTACTCTAAATTTATAAAATAACAGTGAGAAGTCTTACAGCACCAGGTTAAAGTCCAACAGGTTTGTTTCAAACACTAGCTTTCGGAGCACTGCTCCTTCCTCAGGTGAATTTATAAAATAAAACATGGGAAATTGAAAGTGTCCATGTAGAAATTTGAAGCATTTATCTTTCATTCATTATCTTGAATTCTGAAGCAAAAGGCAGAAACCTTCTTAGTGGGCTGTATTTTCACCACCTAATAATAATCTTTATTGTCACAAGTAGACTTACATTAACACTGCAATGAAGTTACTGTGAAAATCTCCTACTTGCCACACTCCGGCGCCTCTTCAGGTACAGAGGAAGAATTCAGAATGTCCAATTCACCTAACAAGCATGACAAGATTGTTGGTCTCTCTCCTTCTCCAATGCCTCACAGAGACCAGAATGGCTGGTGTTGTCAATCCTGCAGAGGATGCCCTTGCGGTGCTGGCGGCTACCCAGACGGCCGGACGCTGTAGAAGGCAACAGCGTTGACTGGAGGCGGCGCCCATGTGCAGGGGGAAGCCACACACCCTGAAGGCCTGCTCGCCCATCAGGCCGAGGAAATACCTAGACCGGGATATCAGCAACGTCCCAAGGCATCATTGATGTTTCGAGGAGATGACGGACAGTGCGTGTCGCAGGTGACTCCGTCACATCAAAGAGACCTCGCAGACTTGGTCCACGCGGAGGGTGGAGGAGGACACCCAACTCCCGGTGGCTGTGAAGGTAACTCCAGCCCTGAACATTTATGCCTGGCACACTGGCAGCGTCATCTGGGTGCCAGCCTGGCACTGCCAAGATTCCCAGCTGGTACTGCCACCTGGCAGGGGCAGTGCCAGGGTGCTAGGCTGGCATTTTTCCCATGACGGATTCCCTTGCGGGTGTGAGGTGCGGTGCGGGGTGGAGGGCGATCCCCAAGGACCCCCTTATATGTGAGTTGGGACTTTGTGGTGGGTTCGGGGGTCACGTCGGGAGATCGGGACACCATTTAAAAACGGGACTAAGTGAGGCCTCGGAGTACTGACAGATAGCGTGGTGTTTCTCAGTGCTGTGAGCGCATGGAAACACACGCCTAAATGCACTTGTCATGGAAATTTGGTTAGATCACGCCAAATTTCCTGAAATCTGCCTTGTCCAGCCCCCTCATTCTCTCATGTTTCAATAAAATAACCTCTCATTCTTCGAAACTATATTTTGCTTACAATTTCTCACCACATTCCTAAAATATATCGGTGGAAATTTATACATAGCCCTCAGCACAGATGAAAAGTGGACGGATAATACAACACATAATGAAATAAGTATGACTACGAATTGTATAAACTAAAGTGGTGCGTGAAGAAAATATATTTTATATTTTTCTGGGTGAGAGCTGCAACTGATTTCTTAAAATGCAAGAACTTGATGGAAATTTTATTTTAGAACATGTTCTAAATGGATACTCACCCAATAATCCTGATCGTAGTTCCACACTCCACAGGCTAGTTCCAGGCAGAATATTATCAGCAGGATACAAAAATACTGAAAAAGTACAACATGGGTCGGTTTTGTGTGCCAAATACAGTAGCTGAGTTAATTTGCTGAACATCATGAGTCACAGAATAAAGCGGAAGCAGCTCACAGCATTGCATGACGTGATCAGTAGGATTTTCTGAGTTTTTATTTTGCCAAGTAGGTGTTATTAATTGGAAACGTGGCACAGAGTAAAGCACCAAAAAGGGCATGACACCCTTCAAAATCATACCAAGCAAACCAAGAAACTTTAAACTCAAACATTCCGATGTAAGCTTTCTGCTTGGAAGCCATTTTCCAGCAAGATTGGGGTTGCGTACATGCCAGAGATACCAACTCCCCTTCACCCTACACCACCACCAACCCTCATCACCACCCCCCCCCCCCCCCCCCCCCCCCAACCAATACCAAACAAAATTTGTGTCGCAGCAGTTTTTGCCCTCGGAGTTTGATTTGGATAGGTTAAGTGAATGGGCTAGGGTCTGGCAGATGGAATACAATGTTGACAAATGTGAGGTTATCCATTTTGGTAGGAATAACAGTAAAAGGGATTATTATTTAAATGATAAAATATTAAAGCATGCTGCTGTGCAGAGAGACCTGGGTGTGCTCGTGCACGAGTTGCAAAATGTTGGTTTACAAGTGCAACAGGTGATTAAGAAGGCAAATGGAATTTTGTCCTTCATAGCTAGAGGGATGGAGTTTAAGACTAGGGAGGATATGCTGCAATTGTATAAGGTGTTAGTGAGGCCACACCTGGAGTATTTTCAGTTTTGGTCTCCTTACCTGAGAAAGGACATACTGGCACTGGAGGGTGTGCAGAGGAGATTCACTAGGTTAATCCCAGAGATGAAGGGGTTGAATTACGAGGAGAGGTTGAGTAGACTGGAACTGTACTCGTTGGAATTTAGAAGGATGCGGGGGATCTTATAGAAACATATAAAATTATGAAGGGAATAGATAGGATAGATGCGGGCAGGTGTTTCCTTTGGCGGGTGAAAGCAAAACTAGGGGGCATAGCCTCAAAATAAGGGGAAGTAGATTTAGGACTGGGTTTAGGAGGAACTTCTTCACCCAAAGGGTTGTGAATCTATGGAATTCCTTGCCCAGTGAAGCAGTTGAGGCTCCTTCATTAAATGTTTTTAAGATAAAGATAGATAGTTTTTTGAAGAATAAAGGGATTAAGGGTTATGATGTTCAGGCCGGAAAGTGGAGCTGAGTCCACAAAAGATCAGCCATGATCTCATTGAATGGCGGAGAAGGCTCGAGGAGTCATATGGCCTACTCCTGCTCCTAGTTCTTATGTTCTTAGGTTTAATTCTGTCATCAGTAAATGCACATCACAATGGGGGGTGGACATATCTTATACATACAACCATAGAATTCCTACAGTAGGACAGAACGGTGGCACAGAGGTTAGCACAGCTGCCTCATGGCGCCGAGGTCCCAGGTTCGAACCCGGCTCTGGGTCACTGTCCGCGCGGAGTTTGTACATTCTCCCCGTGTTTGCGTGGGTTTTGCCCCCACAGCCCAAAAAATGTGCAGGGTAGGTGGAGTGGCCACGCTAAATTGCCCCTTAATTGGAAAAAATGAATTGGGTACACTAAATTCAAGTAAAAAGAATTCCTACAGTACAGAATGAAGCCATTTGGCCCATCGAGTCTGCACTGACACTCTGAAAGAGCACCCTACACTATCCTGTAATTCCATAATCCCATCGAACCTGCACATGTTTGGACACTAAAGGACGATTTATCATGGCCAATCGATCTAACCTGCACATCTTTGGATTGCAGGAGGAAACCAGAGCACTGGGAGCTGCCCCTACCAGAATTTAGCACGTGTTTAGAGCTGGCCTAACTCTACCCTTTGTGCACTCAATTCCAGTCTCACCCACCAGAACTAAACCACTTTTGTCCCACCCGAGGTTTCAGAGTTTGAGGGCCCTCCAACTCTCGAATTGGTAACTTGTAACAGTTAAATAGAAAGCAAAGGAATATGGCTTTTTAAACCGATTGATGTACTTCCATGTAGAAATAAGCCAAATCTAAAGTAACACATTTTGAAAAGAACGTTATTTCAATATGGCAAATTGGTTTAACATTTCTTTGGTATACCATTCTGCAGTCAGCAATTTCTAAAGATGTACGAACCCCCAAGCTGCAGAAAGGAAACAGTTTATTGAACTTATTTGCATCATCTGTTTATTCCAAATGGATCGAAATCAGGGGTTGGTTAGCCTTAGGAAAACAGTACAGATCAGTCAATTCTCCTCACTTGCATCAAGTCAAAAGGCCAGGCAATCGGTTTGTTTCTTTCAAAGGCACATTATTATCCAGGGATCAACTCAAAACCTTCAAGTTATTTCAATGAAAGGAAAGACATAGCTGACAAGTGTTTCATATATTTTGACACCTGTAACTGACAAACAGGAACCTTGACACAAAATTGAGCTTGAATTAATACTTCAACTAAAGTGTGGGGTGGCATGTGGCGCAGTGTTTATCACTGAGACTGCAGCACTTAGGACCCAGGTTTGAATCCCGGCCCTGGCTCACTGTCCGTGTGGAGTTTGCACATTCTCCCCGTGTCTGTGTGGGTTTCACCCCCACAACCCAAAGATGTACAGGCTCGGTGGATTGGCCACGCTAAATTGCCCCTTAATTAGAAAGAAAATAATTGGGTACTCTAAATTTATATAAAAAAAACTAAAGTGCTTAATTAGCTTTCACTATAATGATTAGGAGCACCATTTCAGATGAAGGGCTGGATGTTTTTTTTTATATAATCTTTATTGATGTCACAAGTAGGCTTATATTAACACTGCAATGAAGTTACTGATAAAATCCACTCGTCGCCACACTCCGGCGCCTGTTTGGGTACACTGAGGGGGAATTCAGAATGTCCAATTCACCTGATAGCACATCTTTCGGGATTGTGGGAGGTTCGGAGCACCCGGAGGAAACCCACGCATACACGGAGAGAACGTGCAGACTCCGCACAGACAGTGACCCAAGTCGGGAATCGAACCTGGGACCCTGAAGCTGTGAAGTAACAGTGCTAACCACTGTGCTATCATGGCTGAGCTGGGGAGGGTGAGGGGTTGGGAGCCTGGGAACAGGGTAGAAAGCAAATCCTGAACCCACAGGTGAAGATAGGTCTAAATATTCTTGGGCCAAGATTCATAGGGGAAAGGCCTCTGGGGAGGTCGTCGGGGGCTGAAGCTGTGGCTTTCCCCGCCCCATGGCCCCTCCTTTGGCCCATGAGGCCTTTCCTGTCTGGCTGCCACTGGAAGCGTGGCACCTCCATTTAGCTACCAGCCTCCCGATGAGGAGGGAGACCGCCCCACCATTGATAAAATACTGATTGTAATATAAAATGGCCCTTAATAGAGCCCAATCGGAAACCATGGCTTAAACAGGAGTTTGACTCCCTACTGAGGGCTGGGTCTGAGGCGATCGTCAGACGACCCTGAGCTATATAAGAAATCCAGGTGTGACCTCTGCAAATCCATCCAGGATGCCACGAGACAATATCTGACCAAGCTACAGTGACAAACTAATGTCACGGACTCTCATCGGTTGTGACAAGGTTTAAACAGTATAATGGGCTATAAAGTGAATCCCATCAGAATCTCCGGCCGCAGCGCACCCCTCCCCGGTGAACTCAATGCATTCTACGCTCGGTTCGAGCAGGAAACCATCAAACCGCTGCCAACTTCTCCAGCAGTCCCGGACACACCCATACGTTCCATCACAGCTTCCAAAGTCAGATCAGCCTTCTTGAAAATGAACCCTCTGAAGGCAGCGGGTCCTGACAGGGTGCCTGGTCATGCACTCAGATCCTGCGCAGACTAGCTGGCAGATCTGTTCGCGGACAGCTTCTATCTCTCCCTACTCCCTTCTGAGGTCCCACCTGCTTCAAGAAGACCATCATTATAGATGTGCCAAGGAAGAACCTGGCAACGTGCCTCAGTGACTATCGTCCGGTGGCCTTGACATCGATCGTAATGAAGTGCCGAGAGGTTGGTCATGAGACACATCAACTCCATACTCCCAGAATGCCTTGATCCACTGCAATTTGCATACCACCAATACCGGTCCACAGCAGACACCATTTCCCTGGCCCTACACTCATTCTTGGAGCATCTCGACAACAAGGACTCCTACATCGGACTCCTATTTATTGACTACAGCTCCACCTTCAACATCATAATCCCAGCCAAGCTCATACCAAAATCTAGGATTTAGCTATTCCCTCCAGAACTGGATCCTCGTCTTCCTGACCCACAGACCATAATCAGTAAGAATAAATAACAACACCTCCTCCAAAATAGTCCTCAATACTGGGGCCCTGCAAGGACGCGTACTTAACCCCCTACTATACTCCCTATGCACACAATACTGTGTGGCAAAATTTGGCTCCAACTCCATCTACAGGTTTGCTGAAGTGGGTTGGATCTTAAATATAATGAGTCTTAATATTTTGTACTACACAATTATACAGGAAATCATGTTCTTGATTTGCTTTACCTCTCATATTCAGATTACATAAAGCAATAATTTTAGTTTACAGACAGAAGGTTAATTTTGTCCCCTTGGTACGATTTTCCTTGGAACTCAGAGACTTAATCATTCCTCCTTTTCAAGTTTTCTTCTACTGAACAGGTATAATCTGAAGGTGTTTTTTATATTAGAGCATTAGGAAAAGCAATGGGCCCAAATCATTTTGCCTGGACTCTTTATGATACACATCCTTAACTCTGGAAGTTAGCAGATTCAAAGAGAAATGGATGGAAAAGTCTGACATGAATAATACAGAAATAGCCAATTTCTGAAATGACTGTTTTGTGGGAAGGGATCCGAGGTGGATTTGATATTAGCATGTTAAATTACCGTGCAGGATCAGCAAACCTAGCAAATAAATGCATACTTTGCTCAATCAGATTAATGTCGTTCACGCTAAAACTGCAGATGCCACCTCAAATACGTAAAAATAAACCCAACTCTGGTCAGTTCTGGTCACCAAGGCAGAAACATAATATTCAAGCCATGGAGAGGATGAATCTGATCCCAGTGTCAACGAATATACATTCTATTAGTGTAAGAATTAGTCAGAGGTTCTTTCACCTCTTGCATTACCATCCATGACTAAGTATGGCTTTCATATGTAAATCAACATTTGTTGCTATTAAACTGCAACCAATTAAATTAAATTGCAGCCTCCTGACCCATAGACCACAATCAGTAAGAATAAACAACAACACCTCCTCCACGATAGTCCTCAATACCAGGGACCTGCAAGGCTGTGTACTTAACCCCCTACTATACTCCCTGTACACACAGGACTGCGTGGCAACATCTGCTTCCAACTTCATCCACACATTTGCTGACGACCGTTGTGAGTCGGATCTCGAACAACGATGTGGCAGAATACAGGAGGGGAGGGCAGCACGGTGGCGCAGTGGTTAGCACTGCTGCCTCACGGCGCCGAGGTCCCAGGTTCGATCCCGGCCCTGGCCACTGTCCGTGTGGAGTTTGCACATTCACCCAGTGTTCGAGTGGGTTTCACCCCCACAACCCAAAGATGTGCAGGGTAGGTGGATTGGCCAGACTAAATTGCCCCCTAATTGGAAAAACTGAATTGGGTACTCTAAATTTATAAATAATAAAAAAGAATACAGGAGGAGACAGGGAACCTAGTGGAGTGGTACAACAACAACAATCTCGCCCTCAATGTCAGCAAAATTAAAGAGCTGGTCAGTGACTTCAGGAAGCAAAGTACTGTACACACACCTGTCTGCATCAATGGGGCCAAGCTGGAGATGGTGACAACTTCAAATTCCTAGATGTGTACATCACCAACAATCTGTCCTGGTCCACCCATGTCAACGCTATGACCGAGAAAGCACAACAGTGCCTATACTTCCTCAGGAAACTAAGGAAACTCAGCATGTGCACATTGACTCTTGCCAAATTTTACAGATGCACCATAGAAAGCATCCTATCGGGCTGCATCACAGCCTGGTATGGCAACTGCTCGGCCCAGGACCGCAAGAAACTACAGAGAGTCGTGAACACCGCCCAGTCCTTCACAGGAACCTGCCTCCCGTCCATTGACTCTGTCTACACCTCCCGCTGCCTGGGGAAAGCGGGCAGCATAATCAAAGACCCCTCCCACATGGCTTACTCACTCTTCCAACTTCTTCCATTAGGCAGGAGATACAAAAATCTGAGAACACGCACTAACAGATTCAAAAACCGCCTCTTCCCTTCTGTTACCAGACTCTTAAACAACCTCTTATGGACTGATGGACTGATCTAACCTCTTCACACGTCTTCTCTACTGAGTCGTACTACACTCCTGTATGCTTCACCCGTTGCCTGTGTCTATGTATTTAAATTGTGTATTTTATGTTTCTCTTATTATGTATTTTCTTTTCATGTACTGAATGCATGCACGCAGAACAATACTTTTCACTGTACCTCGGTGCACGTGACAATAAACAAATCCAATGTGAGGAAAAAATGTTCATTTACAAAGAATATATTATTAGATCTTTTGAACTAAAAGTCATTAGGCCAGATTTTGCACAGTGGCATAGTGGTTTTGTCACTGGGCTGGTGATTCAGAGACACAGGGTAACCCATGGGTCCCAAGTTCGATACCCGCTATGCCAGATGGTGGAAATTTTGATTCAAGAAATATAGAACATAGAACATAGAACAGTACAGCACAGAACAGGCCCTTCGGCCCTCGATGTTGTGCCGAACAATGATCACCCCACTTAAACCCACGTAACCCGTATACCCGTAACCCAACAATCCCCCCATTAACCTTACACTACGGGCAATTTAGCATGGCCAATCCACCTAACCCGCACATCTTTGGACTGTGGGAGGAAACCGGAGCACCCGGAGGAAACCCACGCACACACGGGGAGGACGTGCAGACTCCACACAGACAGTGACCCAGCCGGGAATCGAACCTGGGACCCTGGAGCTGTGAAGCATTGATGCTAACCACCATGCTACCGTGAGGCCCTTGAATTAAAAGTCTGATGACCAAGGAACCATTGTTGATTGTCATAAAAAACCCAGCTGGTTCACCCATGTCCTTTAGGAAAGGGAATCTGCAGTCCTCAACTGGGCTGGCCAATATGTGACTCCAGATTCACAGCAATGTGGTTGACCCTTAAGTGTGCTCTGAATTGGCCTAGCAGGCCACTCTGTTGTATCAAACTGCTGCAAAGAAAGCGGACGGACCACCCGACATCGACCAGGCCCTGGAAACCTCATCGGTAAACCCAGTCCTGTCAACCCTGCCAAGTCCTCCTCACTAAAATTTGGGGCTTGCGTCAAAATTGAGAAAACTGTCTCATCGACTTGTCAAGCATCAGACTTTACAGATAGCGTCCCAGATACCACTGTCATGAATGGTGGTGGACAATTAAACAACTCACTGGAGGAGGAGGCTCCACAAATATCCCCATCCTCAATGATGGAGGAGCTCAGCACATCAGTGCAAAAGACAAAGCTGAAGCGTTTATAATAATCTTCAGCCAGAAGTGCCGGGTGGATGATCCATCTCGGTCTCCTCCAGACATCCCCAGCATCACAGATGTCAGTCTTCAGCCAATACGATTCACTCCACGTGATATCAATAAATGGCTGAAGGCACCGAATACCGCAAAGGCTATGGGCCCTGTCAATAATTCGGCAATAGCGCTGAATACTTGTGCTCCAGGTCTTGCCGTGCCCCTAGCCAAGCTGTTCCAGAACAACTGCAACACTGGCATCTACCCAGCAATGTAGAAAATTACCCAGGTATGTCCTGCACACAAAAAGCAGGACAAATGGCCTCACGGTAGCATGGTGGTTAGCATCAATGCTTCACAGCTCCAGGGTCCCAGGTTCGATTCCCGGCTGGGTCACTGTCTGTGTGGAGTCTGCACGTCCTCCCCGTGTGTGCGTGGGTTTCCTCCGGGTGCTCCGGTTTCCTCCCACAGTCCAAAGATGTGCGGGTTAGGTGGATTGGCCATGCTAAATTGCCCGTAGTGTAAGGTTAATAGGGGGATTGTTGGGTTACGGGTATACGGGTTACGTGGGTTTAAGTAGGGTGATCATTGCTCGGCACAACATCGAGGGCCGAAGGGCCTGTTCTGTGCTGTACTGTTCTATGTTCTAAATCCAGCCTGTTCATTTACCACCCTATCAGTATACTCTGAGTCATCAGTAAAGTGATGGAAGGGGTCAACAACAGTGCTATCTAGTGGCACTTACTCAGCAATAACCTGCTCATGGACGCTCAGTTTGGGTTCTGCCAGGGCCACTCAGCTCTTGACCTCATTACAGCCTTGGTTCAAACGTAGATAAAAGAGCTGGAGGTGAGGTGAGGTAAGAATGACTGCTCTTACTCAAGGCAGCATTATATTGAGCATGGCTTAAGGAGCTCTAACAAAACTGGCGTCAATGGGAATAAGGGTAAAAACTTCCCACTGGTTGGAGTCATATCTGACACAAAGGAAGATGGTTGTGGTTGTTGAAGGTCAGTCTTCAGAGTCCCAGGACATCAATACAGGAGCTCCTCAGGGTAGTGTCCGAGGCCCAGCCATCTTCAGCTCCTTCATCATCAAGTCAAATGTGGAGATGTTTGTTGATGATTGCACACTGTTTAGCACCATTCGTGACTCCTCAGATACTGAAGCAGTCCATGTTCAAATGTCCAGTTTTGGGCTGACAATATCCAGGTTTGGGCTTACAGGTGGCAAGTAACATTCGCACCACACAAGTGCCAGGCAATGACCATCTCCTACATCACCCCTTGACATTCAGGGCATTACCATCATTGAATCTCCCACTATCAACATCCTAGAGTTACCATTGGCCAGTGAGGGCCGGTTTAGTTCAGTTGGCTAGACAGCTGGCTCTTGATGCCGAGCGAAGCCAGCAGTGGGGATTTAATTCCCATACCGGCTGAGGTTATCCATGGCCTTCTCAACCTTGTACAATGCCTGAGGTGTGGCGATCCTCAGGATAAATCACCACCAGTCAGCTCTCCCCATCAAAGGGGAAAGCAGCCTGTGGTCATCTGGGACTGTGCCAATTTTACCTTACCATTGGCCAGAAACTGAACAGAACTAGCCACATAAATACCATGGCTACAGAGCTGATCAGATGCGAGGAATCCTGCGGTGAGTAACTCAGCTCCTCACTCTCCAAAGCCTAACCACAACCTACAAGTCACAAGTCAGGAGTGTGGTGGAATATTCTCCACTTACCTGGATGAGTGCAGCTCCAACAAGACTCAAGAAGCTCAACACCATCCAGGACAAAGCAGCCCGCTTGATTGGCATCCCTTCCACAAACATTTACTCCCTCCATCACCAATGAACAGTAGCAGCCATGTGTACCATCTAAAAGATGCACTGCAGTAACGTAGGCTCCTTAGGCAGCACCTTCCAAACCCACAATGACTACAATCTAGAAGGACAAGGGCAGCAGCTACTTGAAAGTTCCCTCCAAGCCACTCACTATCCCGACTTGGAAATGTATCACCGTTCTTTCACTGTCGCTTGGTCAAAATCCTGGAGCACACTCCCTAGCACAGTGGGATGCCTACACCACATAGACAGCAGCGGTTCAAGAAGGTAGCTAACCACCAGCTTCCCAAAGGCAATTAGGGATGGCCCAAAATGCTGCCCTAACCAGCAAAGCCCACATCCCAGAAAATTACATTTGAATTCCAATCCCATGACCATTCCCATCTATAGGAACAAAGACAATAGACATATGGAAACACCACCGTCTGGAAGTTCCCCTCCAAGCCACTCATTATCCTGACATGGAACTATATCACCGTTCCTTCACTGTCGCTGGGCACAATCCTGGAATTCACTCCCTAACAGCACTGTGGGTATACCTATACCACATGGACTGTAGTCATTCAAGAAGGTAGAGCACCATCACCTTCTCAAGGGCGATTAGAGATGGGCAATAAACGCTGGCCTAGCCCGCGACATCCATAATCCCATGAATACATTTTTAATAGCGTAAATTGTCCAGCAACCTATGCTGAGGAAGTGATAGCCCAGGAATTGCAAATCACCCTGAGTTTCTGGATGAATGAAGCTGGGAAACCTTTAGCTTGGCGAAAATGGCACTTCATCAACAACCTTTCTGTGCATTTTGTGAAGTTGCTGCATTTGTACATTGATTGTCCATTGACACAGAAAGTTAATTAATACATGTTCTCCTTTAACTACATGACAATTTTTAATAACTATCAATCAGCCTAGGGCAGCAGGGTAGCATGGTGGTTAGCATAAATGCTTCACAGCTCCAGGGTCCCAGGTTCAATTCCCGGCTGGGTCACTGTCTGTGTGGAGTCTGCACGTTCTCCCCCTGTGTGCGTGGGTTTCCTCCGGGTGCTCCGGTTTCCTCCCACAGTCCAAAGATGTGCGGGTTAGGTGGATTGGCCATGATAAATTGCCCGTAGTGTCCTAATAAAAGTAAGGTTAAGGGGGGGGGTTGTTGGGTTACGGGTATAGGGTGGATACGTGGGTTTGAGTAGGGTGATCATGGCTCGGCACAACATTGAGGGCCGAAGGGCCTGTTATGTGCTGTACTGTTCTATGTTCTATGTTCTAACCACTCTTGCCCAGGTCGTGAACAATTATATTTGTGGTGCCTCATTCCTTCAGTTGGAGAATTGGTGAAAATTTTAAAATATTAAAATATTGAATTTTTCTTATTTTTCATTTCTGTCTAGTTATTTTTGTCATCTTAATCCTGTCTTTCTTTCTATTTATCTTTCTGTACTCGAATTTGCCCACTCTATCACCCTTCTTCACAGTTCATCCTCTGCTTACTTCTCAATCCTTAAATCGCATTGAGAGGATCTGCGCTGTTTGTCCTATCACTCGCCAAAGTCACAATTGCCCCGTTGCCCTCGCTGGGCCGTTATCAGCTCACAATTGCAGGAACGTTGTGGGCAAAATTTTTGAACCCTAAACAAGAGGAACCTACCTAACTGGGCATGACACAGAATGCCCTCCTCCAGCAAAACCTGCAATGTTAGTTCTTCTACGCAAGCTCTGTATCGAATGCGAAAAGGGAAGTTAGAGGGCTGAATATTCCTGTGGCCTTTGAGATCCTGATGCCAGGACCAAATGAGGGTTCCGACCCGGCATTTGCGGTTTCCCACCCCGCACTTTGCCAGCAGTGAGACTGGTGCAGCAATCTGCCCAGGGGTGCCTCCATATTGGCCGCCTCCAAGCTGGTCGTCCTGTGAAGTGCAGTCAATGAGCCCCTGATGTCTTCTGTCCCAATCAATGGGCAACAGTTCTGGAGACTTGGCAGCTGCACTGGCAAGGGTGGGCACTGCTGAGGCACGTCAGTGATTATGATGGCAAATATTTGAATGAAACTTCAATGGGGAAAAAAATCAATAGGTCCCTCAAAATGGGCAGAAATCCCTCCAGTCAGATCACCTGGGCCACAGGTGCAGACCTGTGTGCCCACTGCCATGTTTAACAAGCAGCCGGTACAGTTCCCAGACCATTGAACAGGGAAGCTCCTCCAGGGTGGGAATACATCGGGGAGCCACCCTGACACGGCTGCCTCCATTTCCTACCCCCTTGCCCCCCAAACCTGCCACCATGGGGTCAGGAAAATTCAACCCAATATTTTAGCCATGAGCTGTATGAGCAGTCACTTAGCTAAGTTTCAGAGTATTCTTCACTAAAAACATACATACCCAAGCAAGGAGCATCGGATTTCCCTTTACTGTTCCACAGCAGCCTAACATTCCAACTATTATTAAAAAACAGCACACAGCAATCATTAAGGGGTGGATCACTGGAAAATATGTCAGAATGAATGCTTCTTCCAGCCTGCAAAAGAACATTGAACCTGAGTTAATGGTACCCAAAGAGCATCACATTTATTTTTTTTAATTATCATGACGAAAACAAAACTTTCTGTACAACAATAACATCTCCAGATGCTAATGATGTTTCATGGTCAAGGTCCCCACTCCCCTCAGCTAATGAATCATTCCTCCTCCATGATGAAAATTACTTGACGGATGCACTGAGGGTGGCAAAGGCACAGATTGAACTCTGGTTAGAGGGCTTCAATGTTCAGCATAGAAAAGTTGCTTTGTAGTATCACTACTGACTAAGCTCAAAGATCCTGTATTAAAATCAGCCTTCCCCCACTTCAGAAAATTTGGGCGAAATTCTCCGACCCCCACGACGGGTCGGAGAATAGCGGGAGGGCCTTCCCGACATTTTTCCCGCCCTCCCGCTATTCTCCCACCCCCCCCCCCCCCCCCCCCCCCCCGCCCAACTCCCGACACGAATCGCTGCCGCCGTTTTTTTACGGCCGGCAGCGATTCACAGCTGATGGATGGGCCGAGTTCCCAGCCCTTTACGCTGTTTTTACGAACGGCAAACACACCTGGTCTGGCCGTTCGTAAAAACGGCGGGAACAACTCGCTTTTTATAACCATGGCACCGATTGGCACGGCAGTACCACGGCCGTGCCAAGGGTGCCATGGGCCCGCGATCGGTGGGCACCGATCGCGGGCAGCGGGCCCGATGCCCGCGCACTATTTGTCCTTCCGCCGCCCCGCAGTATCCATTCGCGGGGCGGCTGAGGGGCATCCCGCCCGCGCATGCGCGGGCTTCGCGCAAATATGCAATGACGTCATCCGCGCATGCGCGGGTTGGAGTCTTCCAATCCGCGCATGCGCGGCTAACGTCACATGACGCGTCAGCCGGCGCTAACTCCGGCAAGCGGGCTTAACGAAATTCGTTAAGCCCGTGATGCCGGAGCTTGCGGCGTCGGGCTGCTAGCCCCAACCGGGGACCAGAATCGGTTCCCGGTCGGGAAGGGGCGCGCTGGCGTCAAACCCGCCCGGGTTTGACGCCAGCCTTACGATTTCTCCCGTTTTGAGAGAATCGCGCCCTTTATTTCTGGTCCATTTTTGTCCTTTTAGTAGTTTTCATTCAACCACCTTAAATCATACCGATATATGGTCCCTATTATCGAAATGCTCCCCCCACTAACACTTCTACCTGCCTGGCTTCCTTCCCTAAGGAAGCCAGGTCCATTATTAGGTCAATTAGGTCTCCATTAGGCACCCCTTTTTCTGTCTGGTGGTCACCCATTTCCTCCCTGACTGCACTTCCTTAAGCTGTGGGGTGACTATGTCTAAACATTTGATCTCCAGGTAACTCTAAGCATCGCAGATACGCCGCTGTGCCTCTAAATGATGGTCAAGGAGTGTTGCTACCAAGCAACTTTTCTATGCTGAAATTTGGCTCGAAGCTGGTCAGACGTGTTGGCCGGCTGCCGGGACGAAGAATCCTACATCTGGGGCGGTATTCTCTCAGCCCGGGCTGAGCCGGAGAATCGCCAGGACGGGCTTGAATCATGCAACGCTGCCCCGATGCTAGTCTGCTGATTCTCCGGAGAGCCGGGGTCCGATCTATGGCCCCCCCCCCGGCGATTCTCGGCCCGGGATGGGCCGAGCGACCATACAAAATACACGAGTCCCGCCGGCGCTGTTCACACCTGGTCTTACCCAGATGGACCTCAGCGTTAATGGATCCGGGGTGCGGCCTGATGGGGTGGGATTGGGGGGTCCGACCCCAGGGGGGGTGGGGGGGGGGGCTCCGCTGTGGCCTGGCCCGCGATTGGGGTCTACCGATTGGCGGGCCGGCCTCTCGGGCTGGGGCCTCTTTTGTTCCGCGCCGGCCCCTGTAGCCCTACGCCATGTTGCGTCGGGGCCGGCGCGGAAAAGGGATCCACCGGGCATGCGCGGTAATCGCGCCGGTCACACTGCGCATGCGCGCATTAGCGCCGGCCGCACTGCACATGCGCAGACCCGTGATGCCCATTTGATGCCGGGATCAGCAGCTGGAGCAGCGTGTGTCGCTCCAGTGCCATGCTGGCCCCCTGTAGGGGTCAGAATCGCTGCTCCTGAGGCCATGTTGACGCCGTCAAGAAATGCGACACCATTTACAACGGCGTCAACGCTTGGCCTCAGGATCAGAGAATCCCGCCCCTGCTGTCTGGAGTATGGATCGCTTTGATCCACCCAAGGGCTCCCTCCCAGCTCAGCTCCCCGTGTCTGGAGCGTGGATGCTCCAGTCCTCCCCGCTGTTCCCTCACAGCCCAGCTCCCCAGTGTCTGGAGCGTGGATGCTCCAGTCCTCCCCCCTGTTTCCTTACAGCTCAGCTCCCCAGTGTCTGGAGCGTGGATGCTCCAGTCCTCCCCGCTGTTCCCTCACAGCTCAGCTCCCTGTGTCTGGAGCGTGGATGCTCCAGTCCTCCCCGCTGTTCCCTCCCAGCTCAGCTCCCCAGTGTCTGGAGCGTGGATGCTCCAGTCCTCCCCGCTGTTTCCTTACAGCTCAGCTCCCCAGTGTCTGGAGTCTGGAGTCAAATGTAATTTGTGACATTTGCATGATTGCTCTTCATATGCCCATTTGCCACAACATCATTCCTGTTTCTAGGTAACATTAATTTAGTTCTCTCACCATTGGACTCAATGAGCTTGATTGTCCTTTCTGGGTGGAGCAGTGTTAGGTGAGAACATCCTCGCACAATTCCAGCTGATTCCAACCTATTTTACTGGATCAGAGTCATTAAGGATGAGGATAGCCTCTCACTAGGATTAACATTGCAAAGAGGAAACTTGCTGCTGTGAGATTGGAAACTCTCAGATGAGGACTTTAAAAGGGCAAAAGACCCAAAAATCCAGAGAATCCCCAATGCTGTGGACTGAAGCAGAAATCATGAAAGACAAGTGCTGGACCTAAACTAAAGGGACGGGAGGCCTCACTAGCTCCTCTCTTTCTATTAACAGAAACTGGAGCATTCCCACTGCTTCCTTGAGCCAAATGCCACCTTTCTTCTGGGACACGGGGAATAGGAAGGAAATCTGCTGGGATTCTGGGACCTGCCCCTATTCCCTTGCCACTCTTACATGTAGTGGGTGAGGAAAGACCCTAACAGGAAGGAAATCGAGGTTGGGATGGGGCTGTGCAGGTCGGCCTGACTGTCCCATTTCTTGTCCCCCAATTCCCCATCTGCCACACCCCCACTCCCATTTCACTTGCTGTCCTGACTGACTTCAGCTGGTCTAGAGGAGAGCATTAACCTAGTACAGAAATCACTGTTTAGCAAAAAAGAATTCATTGAGATTAAATAGTAAACACAGAGATCAGTTCACGTTGATCGTGCCGTAGATCTTTACGTCAATTCCATGTTATGATAATGAAGCTGTCCTCAGTTCCGTGCCACGTTGATTCTCATCCTTGCAGATCACTGGACCATTTTCAGCACTGGATCCATGTGCGGTGCACTACTTCTTACCTGCATCTGGCATCCTGCCTTCCGTGCCCACCGTGCGCTGAGGCCATAACGTATGCCAAACTTTCCAGCTCCGTTAGGTTCCTCCCCAACTTTTGGCCACCTTCAGGGGGCTGCCTGGGTTCATTTTATCCCACCTCCGGGTCACCATTCGACGCAGTGCTCGCCGCACCCCTGCTGGGCCAGCGTCTGGGCATGTTTCATTAGAGTGCAATCACGTTAGTCCAATGTTCGCGGACAGAAGCAGACATTGCGGTCTTTTCCAGGCTTGCCGATCATGTGTGTGCATCAACAAGCACAAAATTCAGGCCAGAGTTAACATTTCAAGCCCATTGTGACTTTTCTTCGGAGCTCCGATTTTCTCTCTGCAGGTGCTGCCCGACCAGTCGAGATTTTCCAACTTTGCGGTTTTAATTCAAATCTCCTGCACCTGCAGGATATTTCTTGATATGATGACTATTATAATATTACTTGTGGTGTGATTGGAGACAATCTATAACTATTTGATGCTGAACTCTTGCACAAATCAGAACATTTTCCATTTTAACTTTAAAAAATAAGTTGCTGTTCTGAAACACACAGGACATCTTGACCAAAACCTTTATAAAAATGATTTCCCAAATTGTGTTAGTTTTTTTAAAAACGCAAAATAAGTCCCAGGGCTACAGCAACTTAGACCCTTATTTCACCTTTCGCATGTTTGGAACCACACTTAAAAAAACAGTCAGGTCATAATGGGATATCATCAGTTGCTCTGGGTTAAGCTATGAATCATAATTATGAACATTTTATATCTTCAAACTGCACCTCAAAAAACATGAATACTGTCAATGAAAGTCTCAAAAACGTGGCCTGCTATGCATTTTAGTAGCCAAAAGTAATCTGATGTTTTAAAGATGTTTAGTTGCATGGAAGAATTCAAGTCGATGGTCAACTTTTAACAAGAGGACCCTGAGCTAAACGAAGACAAGAAACCTTGCTCAAATTACCATAAAATTACAGGTTGAGTTTTGATTTTATATATCATGATTTATTGAAAGGAAATTATTGACGAGGGTTAGGGAGGATGCAGAGTCTGGCCTTATCAGAAGTTGTTTGTGGATGGCATCTACCGCATTGTAAACATGCACTTACATTTCATGTTTGACAAACCAAATAAGTAATTGCACTTATGGAATTTATCCAGTGCTTAGTTTATACATACCTGGTTTCTGTTGTTAACACAAGCACGTTATTCAGGTAATCTCTCATCCATGCAGACACACCCAGTACACAAACTGACATCAGCTGTAAAATATGCATGTCTTTTATTTACTATTCTGCAGGCAAATATTTAAAACCGTGCAGCAATTTCCTTTTTGCTCGACAGGTTTCCCATCATTACTGCTTATCAGCTTTCAGCCACAATTGTCTCTGTTCTACAAATATGTAGACATAGGTCCCATGCTGCTGATCAGCGTGGTTTTCTTTTCAGTGTATTTCATTGTAACACTGAGAGTTAGATGTAATTCACCTTCTTTATAAGCCGCTGAAAATTGTGTTCTATTATTTTGCAGTTAGGGTTGGCAGTGAGCAAAGTTCTAAAGAAAAGAAAGACTTGCATTTGTTTTGATGTGTAGACACTGGGAGGGCCCCCCGTTTTCGTTGGACGGGAATGGTGGCAGGGTTGGAGAATTGAGGGGGAAGTCCCAAAACGGTTTTCACGCCAGCAGGGTTTCCCTGCTCGATTGTTCCCGTTCCACGCCAGTGACATAATGGGGTTCCTGCCATGCAGTGATGGGAACCCCATTATGATACATTAACATATACTTGGAGGGCCTCCCTGCTGTATCGGCCCCCCTCATGTGACGAATTCTGCCCCCACTGGCAGGATCACATATCAGTGGGGTTCACAACACATTTTGTAAAACAGGAAACTGGTAAGCAGAGCCTGTCATGGGCGGACAGGTACATACGGCCTTCAGGGGGAGACGGCTATACCAGGATAGTACCATGGCAGTGCCCAGATACTGCTCTATGGCACTGCCCCCCGATTGTGCCTGGGTAGCGAACAGGAACGGCAGTGCCAGGGAGCACTTCCGGGAGGGGGCTTCCACTGGGGAGGCTCAGGTTGGGGGAGGTTCCCTGTGAGAGTCCTGTGTGCGTTAGGTGGGGTTGGGAGCGGGGTTCCGTGGGTTCTTTGTGATTTTATTTCAATCATTTTAAATTGGAACATCCTTTAAAAATGGGAACCCCGAACTTTAGAAAAGCTAAGTTGCAGGTGGGGCATGCTCAATTGGAGTCTGCCCCGTCAGCATGACGCAGTGAGACCAACCCCTTCCAATTTTGTTTCAAAGAATTTTTAAATATAGCAGAAAAAGCCGACAAGGCAGTCAGCCAGTTAACTCCCCTGCTCGTCTTCAAAATGGTGTCATTGGATCGAGCTGAGGAAGCGGAGTGTTAAGTTCAATGTCGTATCTGAATAATTGCAGCTCTGATAGTGTGGCACTGCCTCAGCATTGGAGTGTCAGCCTTGACTTGGGTGCTCAAGTGGAGTAGAGCTTGATCTCACACAGTTAATTTTGGGAAGTGATAAAGAGCTAAAACCGATTTCATCATCCCTTTATCCATAATGATATTGGTTTGTTTAGGATCTCAGGCAGAAAAATCAGAAAGACAAGACACTAATGACATTGTTCTAAATTCTGTCACAAACACGATAGAGGTATTATAGACTATAGATGTACAATCTATCTAAGACCAAAAATAACTCAGAATTTTAAAGTACATGGTGAAGTGTCAAGAATAAAGTTAAGCTATGAAAAACTAAATTTCAGAAAGATTATAAAAGCTATTTTCCAATATTATGTTTATTTGAAATGTATGATTACATTCCCAATTCAATGTTGGGTTCAGCTACATAAATCGCATGGAATATACAGGACACAAACAGGCCAGGTTAAAGGCACTAATCAGAGCAAAAGACACTAGTTGGTCCTCATCTGGAAAATTGTGCACAGTTTTGGGCGCCACACTATAGGAAGGATGTGAACGCATTGGAGGGAGCGCAGAAGAGGTTGACAAGAATGGCTCCAGGATGAGAGTTATGAGGATAAATTGGAGAGGCTGGGACTCCTTGGAGATAATAAGACGGATCAGAGGAGGTTTGATAGAGGTGTTCAAAATCATGAGGGGGCTGGTCAGAGTAGACAGGGAGAAACTGTTCCCGCTTATAAGAGAATCTAGAACGAGAGGGCACAGATTCAAAGTGATTTGCAAAAGAAGCAAATGCAATGTGAGAAAAAAACTTTTCGCACGAGTGGTTTGGGTCTGGGATGCACTGTCCTGGTAGTGGGGTGGAGGGAGGTTCGATCGCATTCAAGAGGGCATTAGATGCTTACTTGAACAGAAACAATGCGCAGGGCTATGGGGAATGGCACAAATTTACAATGCTGATTCAAAGAACTGGTGCAGACTCGATGAGAAGAATGCTTCCTTCAGTGCTGTAACGATTCTGTGATTCAACACAAATAGTCTGAGGCTGTCTTTGTGTTTCTTCCTACCTTAATTCATCTAACCCTCTTGCCATACTCTTCTGTTCCTTTCTCCCTGATGTGTAGTATAGTTTCCCTTTAAAGACTTCTATTCTCATTGCAGATGACCAACAAATATAGTCACGAACAGTAAAATCGTACAAATCACAGATGTACATTTGCAGAATGCGTAGGTGACTGTTAATTAATCCCCCAAATTCCTTTACTTGCTGATAGAATCTTGAGAATCTACACAAAATATCATCTCGATAAAGCTGTCTGGAAATTTAGTTGGTCCAGTCAACTCAAATTCAGTGAGTTGAAGCTTAATTGTTATAATAAGACCTTTTAATGTGCCTGGTAAAAGTGGCTCTATTACAAACACTGACTTTGAATTGAAAATATTATTTGTTCTAAGTTACGCAAAATGCTACTGAGAATTGTTGACCAACGGTATCAGGACCACTGCAAACATTAACCGTAATGTAAATAACAACAAGATCACTGTTGGAGCACACTGCTGGGATATCACTCAAACTATCAGAGACAAACTTTTCCCGCAGGAACATCCAAAGTTCAAGTGAAAATCGATCCATTCAGTAGTGGGGAGGGGAAAGGTTGCACTGGTTGGCCGTGTTGCAATTTTACTCAATTTTCCAGAAACTATCTAATGTCATTTGCAACCCACGGTTTGCATAGGCAGTTTGGCAACTGCTGCCTGTGGGTCAGTACTCACCCAGAAAAGGACATTCAAAGCATAAAGCGAGCAGCGCAGGCATTTGACGGAATCTTCTCTGGCCATTCTGAAAGAAGCTCAAGGGTTGACCCCATCATTGTGTTTCACAACCAGACCATCCCTGTCGTCGTAAAAAGGTTCGGGAGTAAAATGTCACAAAATTAAATGAACGATATACACAGAACAACTTTGCTGATAGTTCAAAGTCAAACTCTAAATTATTGCTCCAAAAGGCCATTTCTTTGAGTTTGAGGATTTTCTCAATATAAAAGAGTGGCAATACAATATAAATAAATGGAATCTGTATTTATTTGGCTGCTCCTAAATTGGCAGCCCATTGAACAGTGGTATTTTCACTGCACTCGTCATAGAAAGACCAAGGATAATGCTCTGGGGGCAGAAACAGAAAATGAAATGAAATGAAATGAAAATCGCTTATTGTCACAAGTAGGCTTCAATGAAGTTACTGTGAAAAGCCCCTAGTCGCCACATTCCGGCGCGCTGGACAATCTCAGGATGATCTGACAAAGCTTTGACAAGAGTCACCCAGACTCGAAACGTCAGCTCCGTTCTCTCTCCACAGATGCTGTCAGACCTGCTGGGATTGTCCAGTATTTTCTGTTTTTGTTTCAGATTCCAGCATCTGCAGTCATTTGCTTTTATCTAATTCACTGGGGACCCGGGTTGGAATCCCACTGCGGTAAATGCTGAAATCTGAATTCACTTAAAATCTGGAATAAAAGTCTAATCATTTTTTTTGTAAATTTAGTGTAGCCAATTCATTGATCCAATTAAGGGGCAATTTAATGTGGCCAATCCACCTAACCTGCACATCTGTGGGTTGTGGGGGCGAAACCCACGCAAACACGGGGAGAATGTGCGAACTCTACACAGAGCCTGGATCGAACCTGGGACCTCAGTGCCATAAGGCGTGTGCCACTATGCTGCCCTTTAAAAGTCTAATGATTGACTGTGAATCAATTGTGGTAAAAGTCCATCTGGTTTGTCAATGTTGTTTCGGGAAGGAAATCTGCCATTCTTACCGGGTCTGGCCTACATGTGAGTCCACAGCAGTGTGGTTCACTCTGCCCTACGAAATGGTTTCAGTGCAAGGACAATAAATGCTGGCCCAGCCAGCAATGCCCACATCCTATGAATTAATTAAAAACAAATCTAATTCTGCATTAGTTATGAGAAATGTTGGGCGGGTTTCTCCGTAGCCCGATGCCGAAATCATGATCAGCAATCGGGTGGAGAATATTTCCGATGCCGAAATCGGGACCGGCGTTGGTTTGACGCCAGTCCGCCATCTCCAAAATGGCACCATTGTGATGCTCGCCGTGCGCCGTTTCAGCGCCATTTCATCGGCCAGCCCACCCACGATGCTCCACTCCCGATGGGCCGAGTTCCTGACAGTCCAGGACATATGTGGTATCAGCCAACGTGCCGGCTGCGGACTGTGTCCAGTGCCGCCACAGTCCGCCGGGATCCGTGCCGCTGGCTGGGAGGGGTGGGGGGGGTGGTTCTGCTAGGGCCGGTGGGACTGGTGGGGGGGGGGGGGTGAGGATGCGGTTGGCGGGTTAGGTTTCGCGCACGGCCGGCGCCATGTTGTACGGCGAGACTGGTGCAGGTCGTCAGCCGTGCACATACGCGGCCCGGGAGCCAGCCATTCTCTGGCTGCTTCCGGCGCGATCACTTGGCGCCGGCGCTAGTCCCTCACCGGTACCAGGATTGATGAGGGGTAGGTGCTGAATTTCCTGACGTGAAAGTCCACACATACTGAGCTGGCGTCCGCACTTTCTCCAGAACGCAGAATCCCGCCCAATATTCTTGTTTTGGGTTTAATGTCAGTGTTCAGCAACTTCGGCTGCTTCAAAGTTCAGGTTGGAGTTTAAACAAGTTGGGTTACAGTTAGCTACAAGTGACTGTACGGAAGATTCTACACTGTCTCTTGTTAAAAAAGCGAGGAACAAAATTGTCACCTTAAAAAAAAGAATAGTCCTGCCTTTGAAGTTTTATTTGACATGCAAAATAACAACCCGTCATTGTAACTAAACTAAAACACCTATAACTTTTACCAGTTAATCGGGATATCGACACATTTAAAAATGAAGTTGGAAACTGACCAGTTAGCCTGTGAGTTCCTTCCTTCACTTTCCATTCTCCAGTGCATTTCTCAGCAGCTCTGTCATTCTGTTCAAGGTGAATTGCGAGTGTCGAAAATTCTCTGCTGACTTTCCGGAGAGAGAGAGAGAAAAAAATGATCGTCGGCAGAGTCACTCAGTTGCTCTGTAAATCTGGACAGGGTGAATATCCCGTAACCCGGAATGTTTGGCAATGGATAATCACAGCAACCCTCCTCCTGGCGGCGAGTTACTGATTTACCAGTTCACCGCCCAGCGGGCCTCCGAAACATCTGGAAGGGAACACAAACCAGGGAACTTTGCTTCCTTGTATTAAATCACTATCACCGGGACAGCAAAAAAAAATCACTATTCTACAGGTACTAAATCAGTATTACCGGTACAAACTCTCAATTCTACAGGTATAAACTCACACAAACTCAGTGCTACAGATACAAACACACGATTCTACAGGTATAAACTCATAGTGACATAGGTACAAACACATAGTGGCATAGGTAAAAAATTTTAAATCTTCAGTGTCACAAGCAGGCTTACATTAACACTGCAATGAAGTTACTGTGAAAAGCCCCTAGTCGCCACGTTCCAGCTCATGTTGGGGTATACAGAGGGAGAATTGAACCCACGCTGCTGACCTTGTTCTGCATCACAAATCAGCTGACTAGCCCACTGAGCTAAACAAGCCCACTGTTCACAATGTCATAGTTACAGGCTCACAATGCCATAGGTACAGTCTCACGGTGCCATAGGTACTGGCTCACAGTGCCATAGGTACAGGCTACAGGTTCACAGAGCCATAGGTACAGGCCCACAGTGCCATAGATACAGGCTCACAGAGCCATAGGTACAGGTTCACAGAGCCATAGGTACAGGCTCACAGAGCCATAGGTACAGGCTCACAGAGCCATAGGTACAGGCTCACAGTAGCATAGGTACAGGCTCACAGAGCCATAGGTACAGGCTCACAGTAGCATAGGTACAGACTCACAGTGCCATAGGTACAGGCTCACAGTAGCATAGGTACAGGCTCACAGTGGCATAGGTACAGACTCACAGTGCCATAGGTACAGGCTCACAGTGCCATAGGTACAGGCTCACAGTGCCATTGGTACAGGCTCACAGTGCCATAGGTACAGGCTCACAGTGGCATAGGTACAGGCTCACAGTGCCATTGGTACAGGCTCACAGTGTCATAGGTACAGGTTCACAGTGTCATAGGTACAGGCTCACAGAGCCATAAGTACAGACTCAGTACCATAGGTACAGGTTCACAGAGCCATAGGTACAGGTTCACAGAGCCATAGGTACAGACTCAAAGTGCCATAGGTACAGGCTCACAGTCATAGGTACAGACTCAGAGTATCGTAGGTACAGGTTCACAGTGCCATAGATATAGACTCAAAGCGTCATAAATACAGGCTGACAGTGTCATAGGTACAGGCTCACAGAGCCATAGGTACAGGTTCACAGAGCCATAGGTACAGGTTCACAGAGCCATAGGTACAGGCTGACAGTGTCATAGGTACAGACTCACAGTGTCATAAGTACAGGCTCACAGAGCCATAGGTACAGACTCACAGTGCCATAGGTACAGGTTCACAGTGCGATAGGTACAGACTCACAGAGCCATAGGTACAGGTTCACAGAGCCATAGTTACAGGCTCACAGTGCCATAGGTACAGACTCACAGTGTCATAAGTACAGGCTCACAGTGCGATAGGTACAGACTCACAGAGCCATAGGTACAGGTTCACAGAGCCATAGTTACAGGCTCACAGTGCCATAGGTACAGACTCACAATGTCATTGGTACAGACTCACAGTGCCATTGGTACAGACTCACAGTAGCATTGGTACAGGCTCACAGTGGCATAGGTACAGACTCACAGAGCCATAGTTACAGGCTCACAGTGCCATAGGTACAGACTCACAATGTCATTGGTACAGACTCACAGTGCCATTGGTACAGACTCACAGTAGCATAGGTACAGGCTCACAGTGGCATAGGTACAGGCTCACAGTGGCATAGGTACAGGCTCACAGTGGCATAGGTACAGGCTCACAGTGCCATAGGTACAGGCTCACAGTGGCATAGGTACAGGCTCACAGTGGCATAGGTACAGGCTCACAGTGGCATAGGTACAGGCTCACAGTGCCATAGGTACAGGCTCACTGCCGTATGTACAGACTCACAGTGTTGTAGGTACAGGCTCACAGAGCCATAGGCACAGGTTCACAGAGCCATAGGCACAGATTTACAGAGCCATAGTTACAGGCTCACAGTGCCATAGGCACAGATTTACAGAGCCATAGTTACAGGCTCACAGAGCCATAGGTACAGACTCACAGTGCCATAGGTGCAGACTCACAGTGCCATAGGTACAGACTCACAATGTCATTGGTACAGGCTCACAGTAGCATAGGTACAGGCTCACAGAGCCATAGGTACAGACTCACAGTGCTATTGGTACAGGCTCACAGTAGCATAGGTACAGGCTCACAGAGCCATAGGTACAGGCTCACAGTAGCATAGGTACAGGCTCACAGTGGCATAGGTACAGACTCACAGTGCCATAGGTACAGGCTCACAGTGCCATTGGTACAGGCTCACAGTAGCATAGGTACAGGCTCACAGTGCCATTGGTACAGGCTCACAGTAGCATAGGTACAGGCTCACAGTGCCATAAGTACAGGCTCACAGTGCCATAAGTACAGGCTCACATTATTATTATCAAGTATTATCAAGCAGCATTTTCTCAACATAAACCCACTCACAGTGCTCAGTTTAGTTTCTGCCAGGGCCATTCAGATCGCAATCTTATTACAAACTTGGCTCAAAAATTACCAAACGAGCTGAACTGAAAAGGTGAGGTGAAAGTATCTGCTCTTGTCATCAAGGGAGCATTTGACTAAGTGTGGCATCAAGGAGCCCGGGCAAAACTTAAGTCAATGGGAATCAGGGGGGAATCTCTCTGCTGATTGGAGTCATACCTATCTCAAAGGAAGATGTTGTAATTGTTGAATGTCAATCATCCCAGGACATCACTGCAGGCGTTCCTCAGGTTAGTTTCCTAGGCCCAACCATCTTCAGCTGCTTCATCAATTGACCTTGCCTCCATTGTAAGGTACAAAACAAGGATGTTTAGTACCATTCACTACTACTCTTATACTGAGGCAGTTAGCCAATATGCAGGAAGACCTGGTCAACATTCAGACCTAGGCTGTCATATCAGTGGCAAGTAACATCCACAACACACAGGTGTCAGGTAATGACCATATTCAACAAGGCAGAATTACTATTGCTGAATCCCACACTATCAACATCCTGGGGGGTTTCCATTATTAGAAACTGAACTGCCCCAGGCATTTAAATAGTGTGGCTACAAGAGCAAGTCAGAGGCTGGGAATTTTGTGGCAAATAACTCACCTCCTGACTCCCCAAACTTGATCCACCATCTACAAGGCACAAGTGTGAGGGAATACTCTCCACCTGCCTGGGTGAGTGCAGCTCCAACACTCAAGAAGCTCGACACCATCCAGGACAAAGCAGCGCACTCGATTGATATCCATTCCACCACCTTTAACATTCATTTGCTCCACCACTGACGCACAGTGGCAGCAATGTATACCATTTACAAGATGCATTGCAGCAATTCACTTACGCTTCTTCGGCAGCACCTTCCAAACCCACGACCTCCACCATCTAGGAATACAACGAGAAGTCTTACAACATCAGGCTAAAGTCCAACAGGTTTGTTCCAAACACTAGCTTTCGGAGCAGTTTGAAACAAACCTGTTGGACTTTAACCTGGTGTCGTAAGATTTCTCACTGTGCTCACCCCAGTCCAACGCCGGCATCTCCACATCATAGAAATACAAAGGCAGCAGATTCATGGGAACACCACAACCTGCAAATTCCCCTCCAAACCACACACTATTTCTTCTCTGTTGCTGAGGTCGACATCCTTGAACTCCTTTCCTAACAGAATTGTGGATTTCCTACACCACAAGAACTACAGTGGTACATGAAGGCAGCTCACCTCCATGTTCTCAAGGTATATACATTTGAAAGTATATATATATTTGCATCCTGTAATCATTTGGGATTACATTATGCATTGGAAAAGGTAACTAAATCTGGTTATAAAAGTGGTGAAATGTATCACAAGGTTTAACAACACTAAATTATCATAATCCAGGATACCTGTACTATAATTTGAACCACAATGTCATTTTTGTTTCTGCAGGGATGGAGCATTCCCAATGTGTATTTTAATATAGCATTCATGGCTTGCTGTTTTGTTTTACTTTCTTTTCCACTCACCTTTCTTGCATTCTCTTTGTTCTATTTTTAAGTTAAAATATTTTCACTGGTGTCATAGAATAACTAGCAAATAAATGCCCACTTCTCGCTTTGAATTTTCTGACAGGAGGCACCTAAGTAGAATAATAACCTTATGGGTATGTATGCGCACAGTGTTAGGTATATTACCAGATTGTGATAGTATGGCAAGAGGTATTACGGTACCTAGCAATGCCGAGACACCATTGGTGGAGAAGGCTCGCTGCTCATTGGCCCAACAGTATGTAACACTAGTCACCCATTGGTTAGAGCTGTAGGGTAACTCCGCCCTGTAAGGCGGGGTATAAGAGCCCGTGTGTTCCCCACAGCTGCCTTTCTGTACCTGAGCTGCTGGGGAAACATCTTGTCTATTAAAGCCTTCAGTTTCGGACTACAACCTCGCTTCTGTGGTCAATTGATAGTGCATCCCAGATTATGAGTACATTTTGTAAGCGCAAACAAATTGCAACTGATTTTTACGCATACAACATCGTGGTGATTACATTGGGCTTTTTTGGTATCAACGTACTTTTCGGCAATTAAAGAGAAGGGAAATTCATTTTGAAACAGCAATAGCTCTTTCACTAGTGGCTGATTTCTGTGCCCAGGAGATTTTTTAGCCAATGTTGTGACATTATGTGAAATGTTCAGAATACAAAGGGTTAATGTCATATCAAAATTAAACACTAGATGGAGCTAGTTGCCAAACTATCGAAAGCACTGACTCACAGACTTCTGTGAGGAGGCTGGAGGATGCTGAGGAAAAGGCTGGAGAGGAGCAGTCAGAGAGTACAGTTATAGGTAGAGTGTAGAGACTGAATCACAAAGAACGCCACAAATGTTGTTAAAGATGCAACTGTTCTCTTCAAAATCACTCTTTTGACATTTATTTAGGGCTGAGATTTTCACTATTTTTCACTTTCTAGATTTTTCACTCTAGTCTTGTTTTTTAAAAAAAAGATATTTAACCTCCGTTCAATTTTTCTCTTCTTTCTTGAATCTTTACCCAAGCCTAAGGAAATGACCAACACATCCCCTGCAAATAATGACTTAAAAGATTCTCTAACGATCTTGGGAGCATAAAAAGTCTGTCAAACCTCTTCCCATAGGTGCATATGGATGAGGTTTCTGATTGAAAATGGAAAAGCCTGTATAAATTGTAGTATTACAATCATTTCTACATGCAGGCCCACTCAACAGAGGTAATTGATATTCAAACAATGGCATCTCCTTCCATGCCTCGCCGAGTGGCTTGTACAGTAAAACTGCTGCATTTAAGTACAAGAGAAAGTACACATTTATGACAAGACTGCGTGTTCAAGCATAAAATAATACTTGTATTATTTAAAAACAGGCAATCAGCATGTCAAACAAAGCCATGCTATAGATAGCAAGATGAACAACACCATTTTAGCTCATTTCTAATAGCTAATAGCAGAATAGCTAATCCACCTGCCCTACACATCTTTGGACTGTGGGAGGAAACCGGAGCACCCGGAGGAAACCCATGCAGGCACGGGGAGAAAGTGCAAACTCCACACAGGCAGTCACCCGAGGCCAGAATTGAACCTGGGTCCCTGGAGCTTTGAGGCTGCAGTGCTAACCACTGTGCCACCGAAGTTAGTTGGAAGTAAATTTTCTCATCTACCTTTTCATTCTATTTACTATTCCGTTTGTGTTTCATTGATCAAAACTAGACACAATACTCCAGAAGAATGATTTTCCAAATGGTTTTTCCCAACCTAGAGCCTTATTTCGCACTGCAAGTCTTTCTTGAGGAATCACAGCCACACTCTCCACGATCTTCTTTCCATCATGTGAGTACAGAAATGCTGCATGGAGCACACCTCACGAGGGCGAGGATGAGCCGGTTCTTTGAAGGAGTAGAAGATGTGTGTGAACGTTGCGGGGGGGAGGGGGGGGGTGGAACACTAATCACATTCATATGTTTTGGTCCTGTCCAAAGCTAGAGGATTACTGGAAGGAGGGTTTAAGGATAATTTCTATAGTGGTGCACGTGAAACTGGACCCAGGCCCCCGGGGAGGCCATATTTGGGGTGTCAGACCAGCCGGGGTTGGAAACGGGCGCGGAGGGAGATGTTGTTGCCTTTGTCTCTTTGATCGCCCAAAGGCAGATCCTGATGGGTTGGAGAGCAGCCTCACCACCCTGTGCCCTGGCGTAGCGGGGGGACCTGCTGGAATTCTTGACTCTTGAGAAGGTTAAGTTTGAACTGAGGGGAAGGATGGAGGGGTTCTACAATTCATGGACATTATTCATTTTGCACTTTCAAGAACTGGACAACATCGAACATTAGTTGGGTGGAGGTGGGTGGGAGGGCTGGGAGGAGGGGGGTGCTGTGTGTGTTAATGGTGACTATGGGTGATTCTTGATTCCGTTTTGTCATTTGTTTATGTGAACATGCGGGCTAATGGTTGGGGTTTGGTGGGAAGATGGGATCGTTGTTATTGTTATGGGGATTGACAAATTTGTTACTGATTATTGTTTATTGTTGGTGGGAGTAAATTTGGGAGAAAATGTGAAAAAGGAAGAGAATAAAAATATTTAAGAAAAAGAAGTGCTGCATGAATGGCATTGGACTGCATACTGAAATCTTCACATGAGGAGGCAACACAAAGTTTGCACGCTGACCACCTCAACGCGAATGGGCGTGGACGGTGAACAATAGGTCCCACATCCAAAATTAGGCTTTAATTAAGTTTTAGCCTCTGGCATTCAACTAAGCCAATCCTTCAACAAGTACAATTATGACATACATCGTGTGCCGTGATTTCAACTTTAGTGCCATTTTTATTGACTTGCACCAACTTCAACTTAACAGCTCTTTGATCTTGGTTGGCACTCCATCCATCACCATCAACATTCACTCCCTCCACCACTGGCACACAGTGGCAGTAGCGTGTATCATCTACAAAGATGCACTGCAGCAACTCATCAAGGGTCCTTTGACAGCACCTTTCAGGTCCGCGACTTCTACCAGCTACAAGGACAAGAGTAGGACCTGGAGCTTTCTCCTCCAAGTCACGCACCATTGCGACTTGGAAATATATCGCCGTTCCTTCACTGTTGCTGGATGAAAATCATGGCATTCCTTCCTTAACAGCACTGTGGGCAGACCTACAACATATGGACTGCAGCGGTTCAAGAAAGCAGCTCACCACCACCTTCTCAAGAGCGTTTAGGGATGGGCAATAAATGATGGCTTAGCCAGTGATGCCCACGTCCCATGAATGAATGAAAGGAATTCTGTGGATTCCTGACAAAAACTAAATTACCTGAGTAAAATTTTAGACAGGATTTCCAGGACAGTGATTTACCTGAATTACAGGAAATCTACAGTGAATTAATAACTAAAACACCTTCCATACTATGTAATATCGCCATATGGGCATAAGGAATAATCAAAAGTGCGGTTTTAAATTTTAATCCTGAAACAGGATTCAAGGAACAACGTTGGTGTGCGCCAAACGGCTGGTAGAGGGCGCATCTGAGCTTCTTTTATCTGCTTCGATTTGAGTGAAGCAGATAATGCCCAGACTGCATTTACTGCAGATTCCTGTCCAAATCATGCCGCGTCATTCTTTGTGTTCAAAAACTAGTTATAAACGTAAAAGGTGATTTTCTTTTTTGAGAAGACTGACCAATCATCATAGAAATTAAGACTTACATTTACATATTACTTTATCAAGACTCTCAGAATGTTACAAAGTTCAAACGTAATGGTGTTTTTATACCATGGAACAAAATATAGACGTCAGTGAGATGAATTAGATAAGTAATCTATTAATCTGTGTTTGATAGTATTGACAAACAAAAAGGATACCAGAAGAAGTCTCAGCTTCATTAAGGAACATTTCATTGACACAATACTCAAGCCAACATGGAGTTGGTAAACGACATATTAGTGTATTGAGATAGACTTTCAGATGGTGAGGTCCAGCACACGGATGTTGGGAAATGGGCTTCAGAGTACTGAGAAGATTGAGTCGAAGATAAAGGGGGCACAGTGGTTAGCACTGCTGCCTCCTAGTGCCAGGGACCCGGGTTTGATTCTGGCCGTGGGTGTCTGTGTGGAGTTTGCACTCCCTCCCCGTGTCTGCGTGGGTTTCCTCTGTGTGAAGGTTTCCTTCCACGGTCCAAAGATGTGGAGGTTAGGTGGATTAACCATGAAATATTGCCTCTTAATGTCCAAAGATGTGGCGGTTAGGTGGGGTTACGGGGATAGGGCGGGGAAGTGGGCCTACGTAGTGTGTTCTTTTGGAGAGCCGGTGCAGTCTCAATGGGCCGAATGGCCTTCTTCTGCACTGTAGGTATTCTAAGGATTATATGGAGCCATGGAAGTGCTTGAGGGCAGATATATCTTGTGACCGGGAAGCTGGAAGCAGAAAACAAATTTGATTAACCATTCAGGTCAAAAGCAAAAAGACATGGCAAGATACTGACAGGAATATAATATATATACATAACATAGGACCATACCTCTTATCACATAACTAATTGTGCCACTATCCAGGCTAAGTAACGTGGCAAATACTTATTGAATTTCCATCTTTACTGGGCATCAATTTTGCGCCTGGTCTAAAGTACTGTCAGCTAAGGTGGCCAGAAGCCTCAACTTAATAAATAGGTTCCCAGATTTATTTTGCGTGTGCTTTGATTTTCCATATAAAACATCAGAATCAGGCACATACTTAACTGAGAAAAGTAAGTGTTATTTGGAGCAGACATAAAAGTGAACTTAGTTTTGGATTTGTGACAGTTCTGTGTTTGTTTTTTGCTACCTTTGTTTATTGTTGCATCCTTTTCTCCAGGTTTGTACCAGAAACATTTCTTGTTGCTACATTGCAATCTCTGGATATGAACTCCCAAAGGGGATTTCTATCTTTCTCTATTCTTATAACAATAAAGAAAAAGGAAAAGAAAAGTGATGTGAGACGGGTTTTATTGCACCAGAGATGAGCAGCTCATATTGTTCCTTATTAAAGCAGCCAACACAACTGCCTGGAAACGTCTGAGGAAAACAGCGCTTGAAAGCTCTGAGTTTGGCAGTAACAGAGCTGTACCTCACCTTAAATCTAAATTGATTCAAGTGGTCAATGTTCACTTAGCATCAGCTGAGTCATGATGTCTTCATCTTTTTTTTAATAAACATTTTATTGAGGTATTTTTGGTATAGTAACAACAACAAAAATAAACAATATACACAAAACCATAAACATAGTGCAAAAGCCATTTACCTCTCGGACAGGTCCCACCCTTATTGACCCCCTAATCTAATCTAAACTACTCCGCCGCCCCACCCCGTTTGCTGATTAATTTCCCGCAAAGAAGTCGACGAACGGTTGCCACCTCCGGGTGAATCCTAACAGTGACTCTCTCAGGGCGAACTTGATTTTCTCCAAACAGAGAAAGCTAGCCATGTCCGACAGCCAGGGCTCCGACTTCAGGGGCTTTGAGTCCCTCCAAGCTAATCGTATCTGTCTCCGGGCTACCAGGGAAGCAAAGGACAGAACCTCTGCCTCTTTCTCCTCCTGGATTCCCAGGTCTTCTTACACCCCGAAAATCGCCAACTCTGGACTCAGTGCCACCCTTGTTTTTAACACCGTGGACATGACGTCCGCAAACCCCTGCCAAAATCCTCTAAGCTTTGGACATGCCCAAAACATGTGGACATGGTTCGCTGGTCCTCCCGCACATTTTGTGCACCTGTCCTCCACCCCAAAGAATCTGCTCATCCGGGCCAGTGTCATGTGAGCCCGGTGAACAACCTTAAATTCTATCAAGCTGAGCCTGGCACATGTTGGGGACATATTGACTCTACTCAACGCGTCTGCCCATAGCCCATCCTCTATCTCACCTCCCAGCTCCTCCTCCCACTTGCGCTTCAGCTCCTCGTTCTGCGTCTCCTCCGACCCCATAAGCTCCTTATAAATGTACCCTTCTCCGACCCACCCTCTGAGAACTACCCTGTCATGAATCCCCCTTAGCGGTAGGAGCGGGAAGGTTGACACCTGTTTACGAAGGAAGTCCCGCAAATGCAGATCCTGAATTTGTTTCCCCTCGCCAACCCAAACTTTTTGTCCAATGCCCTCATACTTGGAAAGCTCCCCTCTATGAACATATCCCCCATCCTCTCAATCTCCGCTCTCTGCCATAACCGGAACCCCCCCCCGCCCCCCGTCCATACTCCCCAGGGCAAACCGTGATTATCACAGATTGGGGCCCAGAGCGATGCTCCCACTGCTCCCACTGCTCCCACATGCCGCCTCCACTGGCCCCAAACTCTCAGGGCTGCCACCACCACTGCACTGGTGGAGTACCGTGCCAGCAGGAACGGCAGAGGCGCAGTTACCAACGCTCCCAAACTGGTGCCCTTACATGAAGCCGCCTCCATACGCAACTATGCTGACCCCTCCCCCACCACCCACTTCCTGATCATGGCTATATTCGCCGCCCAGTAATAGTTGCTAAAATTTGGCAGTGCCAACCTGCCCTCTCCCCAAGTCTGCTCAAGCAGAAGACTTCCTTAGTCGCGGGGTCTTACCCACCCAGACTGGTCCACCAGCCGGGTCAGATTCAATTTATGCCTAGGTATCTAAAGCTTCCCCCTACTAACCTAATCGGCAGCTCTCCCAGTCGCCTCTCCTGTCCCCTCGCCTGGACCACAAACATCTCACTCTTTCTCAAATTAAGCTTATACCCCGAAAACCGGCCAAATTCCCCTCATGATTTCTTCCACCCCTCTATTGGGTCTGAAACATACAGAAGCAGGTCATCCGCATAGAGCAAAACCCTGTGCTCCACCGTGCCCCCCCCTCCCCTCCCCCAGCCCTGGACCAGTCCTCTACAGCCCCTCAAGGCTCTCAGGGCAATTGCCAACAGCTCTATAGCCAGCGCAAACAACAGTGGGGAGAGGGGGCATCCCTGTCTCGTCCCCCGGTGCAGTCTAAAATAATCCGATGTTATCCTATTCGTCCGTACACTTGCCACAGGAGCTCATACAGCAACGTGACCCAGTCAATAAAGCCCCGCCTGAATCCGAAACGTCCCAGTATCTCCCACAGATAGTCCCATTCTATCCGATCAAAAGCCTTTTCTGCATCCATTGCAATCACTACCTCCACCTCCCTACCTTCCGGGGGCATCATGATCACATTTAACAGCCTTCTTACATTGGCCACCAACTACCTGCCCTTAAAAAACCCCGTCTGGTCCTCCCCAATAACATCTGGAACACAATCCTCAATCCGGGAGGACAAGATTTTGGCCAGCCTCTTGGCATCTACATTTAAGATCAGCCTGTAGGACCCACACAGCTCCGGTTTCTTGTCCCGCTTAAGAATCAGCGAAATCGTTGCCTGTGACATCGTCGGGGGCAACATCCCTCTTCCCTTGCCTCATTGAACATCCTCATCAACACCGGCCCCAATATCCCAGAGAATGTTTTATAGGACTCCACTGGGTACCTGTCGGGCCCCAGGGCTTTACCCACCTGTATTTCTTCACCCTCCACTATTTCTTCCAACCCAATCGGGCCCCCAACCCTTCTACCCACTCCCCATCCACCTTTGGGAAATTCAGCCCCTCCAAGAAGTGCCTCATCCCTTCCGGCCCCGTAGGGGGTTCCGACCATTACAGCCTACTGTAGAAATCCCTAAACGTCTTATTCACCCCGACTGAATCACCAACCAGGTTCTCCGTTCTTTATTTTCCCTATCTCCCTGGCTGCCTCCCTCTTCCTATGCTGCTGTGCAAGCATTCTGCTGGCCTTCTCTCCATGTTCGTAGATCGCCCCCCTCGCCTTTTCCAGCTGCTCCACTGCCCTCCCTGTGGTCAGCAATCTAAACTCCGCCTGTAACCTCCGCCGTTCCCTTAAAAGCCCTGCCTCTGGGTCTCCGCATACCTCCTATCAATCTGTAGTATTTCCTTTACCAGTCGGTCTGACTCTGCCCTGTTCACCTTCTCCCTATGGGCCCGGATCGAGATCAGCTCCCCTCTGACCACCGCCTTCAGTGCTTCCCACACCACTGCTGCTGAAATTTCCCCCGTGTCATTGACCTGCAGGTAGCTCTGAATACATTTCCTCAGACGCTCGCACGCCCCTTCACCCACCAAAAGTCCCGCATCTAACCTCCAGTGTGGGCACTGGTTACTGTCTTTACTAACCTGCCGATCAACCCAGCGCGGAGCATGGTCTGAGATTGTAATCACCGAGTACCCCGTGTCCACCACCCCAGCCAGCAAGGCCCTGCTCAAAATAAAGAAATCAACCCGGGAGGACACTTTATGCACGTGTGAGTAGAAGGAGAACTCCTTCACCCTCGGCTGCCCAAATCGCCATGGATCCACCTCCCCCCACCATCTGCTCCATGAACCCGTTTAGTTCCTTTGCCATTGCCCGCCTCAAACACCACCCACTGATTGATCAGGATCGCGACCCCTCTAGTCTTTGAATCTAATCCCGAGTGAAAGACCTGACTGACCCAGCCTTTCCTCAGTCTAACCTGGTCCGTAACTCTAAGGTGCGTCTCCTGCAACATTACCACATCCGCCTTCAATCCCCTAAGATGCGCGAACACACGTGCCCTTTAGACTGGCCCATTTAACCCTCGAACATTCCAGGTGATCAGCCTACTTGGGGAGCTTATTGCCCCCCACCTTCGCCGATCAGCCATCCCCTTTTTTAGGCCCGCCTCCAGCCCGTGTTCCGCGCCTCCACCGTTCCATCCCCAGGCAGCTCCTGCCCCAACCTCCTCTCTGTCCCTCAGCCCAAGTCCCTCCCTCAACAGCAGAACATTCTCCCCCCCTCCCCCCACTAGTAACAACACCCTGTAACCCAACCCCTTTACTAAAACAAACATATGCACACCTTCCACTGCGCTTCCGAGAGCTAGCCCGCCCAGCTAGCTTGGTGGCCCCAGCCCCGGCGCCAGATAGTCTCCCACCTATTGTTCCCTTCGAACCCTCCCCCCCCCCCCGCTCATACAAACAAACTCCAACATCAAACAATCCCCACACATTTGCCCAACAGAAAAAACACCAAGATCAAAGCAAGCACACCTCCATCCCCCAACAGTGCAAATGAAAACCTTAACTCACTCAGCTATACCCCTGGTTCCAAATCAATGCAAACGGCATCACAACCATCTTCCATGAAACGCAAAACGAGAAACTTTTTACAAAAACAGAGAAACAGAAAGAAAAAACAAAAACATGAATGTTGCAGCCAAGTTCAAAAGTTCTCAATCCATCACCAGCCCTTTCTTTTTCGCAAAGTTCAACGCATCCTCAGGCGACTCGAAGTAGAAATGCTGATCCTCATGCGTGACCCAGAGACGGGCTGGGTATAACAGTCCAAACTTCACCTTTCTCTTAAAAAGGATCGACCTGATCTGGTTGAAACCCGCTCTCCTCCTGGCCACCTCTACACTCAGGATACCGCAGGATGCTATTGTCCCATTTACAGCTCCGTGTCTGCTTGACCCACTGTAGAATGCGCTCCTTATCCGAGAATTTGTGCAATCTCACCACCATTGCCCTCGGGGGTCTCCCATTCGCGGCTTCCACGCGCGTGCTCTGTGGGCCCTATCCACCTCCAAGAGCTCGGAGAATGCCTCATTCTCCAGCAGCTTCACAAACATGTCTGCGATGTATGCCCCAGCATCCGCTCCTTTGGACGCCTCCGGGTGCCCGATGATTCTTAGGTTCTGCCGGCGGGACCTATTTTCTAGGTTCTCCACCTTCTCCAGGAGCTTCTTCTGCTGGTCCCTCAGCATCCCCACCTCCAACTCCACCGCAGTTTGATGTTCCTCCTGCTCAGCCAGCGCCTTCTCCACCTTCTGGATTGCCCGATCCTGAGTGTCCAATCTATGCTCCAACCGCTCAATCGACTCTTTTATCGGGTCCAAGCAGTCCCGTTTCTGCGTAGCAAAGCCTTCCTGAATGACTTGCATCAGCTGCTCCATAGACTGCTGGGTTGACCAGCCAGAGGTCCAAACATCCGCCATGCTGTCTTCTGTTGCAGCGTCAGCCCAAGCTTTCTCTATCTTTTTGTTTCTGCCTTTACGAACACTTCTAGTCCTTCTCTCCATGCACCAAAGTGGGAATTCAGTAAATAACTGCCACTAACGTCCGTTTTACAATTCAAGTCCGGTAGAAAAATGGGCGAAAGGTCCAAAAGTCTGACCAGAGCGGGAGCCACAAAATATGCGACTTACTCCTCCATAGCCACCACCAGAACATGATGTCTTCATCTTAAGAGTTCTCATTTCATAGGCTGTTTGAAAGAGAAGTTGAAAGGATGTTGTCTAGAAGATGAAAGCCTTGCATTATAACACCAGGTTAAAGTCCAACAGGGTTGTTTCGAATCATTACCTTTCGGAGCGCAGCTCCTTCATCAGGTGAGTCAACTATGCCCACCCCAGTCCAAAGCCGGCATCTCTACATGATTATAGAATACATATAGGGCAGAATTCTCCGCAAGGCCCGACGCCCGACCCAGAGAGGTTCACGACGGCGTGGGAAGCCTCTCCCGGCCCCCTATTCTCCCCTACCTGGGGGGATAGGCAGGCCGTACCGGGAAACTCGGCGGCCGGGCCTTGTTCCTGGCTTCAAGGCCCGGTGCGCCAAGAATGACGCCACGGCGGCGCCTAATGACGTCAGTCGCGCATGCGCGGTTGCCGTCTTTCCCCTCAGCCGCCCCGCAAGACGTGGCGGCGGAGGGGAAAGAGTGCGTCCCATTGAGACGCCGGCCCGACGATCGGTGGTCACCGATTGCGGGCCAGTCCCTTCCCTAGCAGGGTCGTGGTGCTCGATCCCCGATCCGCCCCCCCCTAGGCCCCACATTTACCTGGCGCGCCATGTTCACGATGGCAGCGACCAGGTGTGGTTGCCGCCATCGTGAACAGGTCGGGAACGGCAGGCCGCTCGGCCCATCCAGGTTGGAGAATCACGGGCCGCCGTGAAAAACGGCGGCCTGCGTTTCTCCGAGCGGCCTGTCGGAAAACCGGACACGCCATTTTGGGGAGGGTGGGAGAATAGCGGGAGGTGCGGGAGCGGACCTCACGCTATTCTCCCATCCATCGTGGTTGCGGAGAACCGTGGTCATAGACTTCAAGCAACACTTCAGAATCCTACGCATGCTCAGGAACATTCCTTGTCAGAGTCTGCTGCAGCATCCTGATTTGTGCCTCCAGATAAAATCAATCTTGTAAGAGGTGCAGAAAATTTTACATTGCAGTAGATACCTAGCTTGACGCCACATGGTTCTCCGTTGCTTTTCTGCAGCTTTTGTGGTTTTTTTTAGTATGCACAAATAGCAACTCTCTTTTCTCTCTCTATTCCAGTCATAAGAGTGGGAAACCTGTGTGGGGAATAATTATTCACCATTGCATGGTTTCATGTATGATCATTGTCAGTCGGTGGCGTGTTATTTGAAATATTTTTACCAAAGTGTTGTCAAAAGAAAATCGAAAATTATTTTCTGGTTATGCTGTACATCAACCCAATGCTTTAAAATTGCATCAGATTACAAAGATTATACAGCAAAGACGCAGGCCATTCAGACTAAAAATAGTCCATGCCAATGTTTATGCTCCATTTGAGCCGCCTCCTGTCATAGAAAACATAGAAAAAAATAGGAGCAGGAGGAGGCCATTCGGCCCTTCAAGCCCATTCCGCCATTCATTATGATCATGACTGATCATCCAATTCAATAGCCTGAACCCGCATACGATGACTCACTTCCTCTTGTAAATGGATCATCATAGTCCTTTGTCCCCTTTTTGTTTGCATGTTTCTCTAGCTTCCCCTTAAATACATTTATACTTGTCAGTCTTTCTATAATTTCTATTGCCTGCTCTAAAGGATCATTTTTCAGAGATAATCGAGGTCTTCTTTTCGTTCACAGACATGAGGGTAGATTTTGGGATCATTAGAAACAGTTGCATAGGTGAATACTTTGAAGGTTCATTTATTCTAATCATAATACCTTTACCTACAGTTTCTATGCCAACAGAATACTTATCTATTCTATTGTAAGCACAACTGCCATTCTAAGATGTGAGGAAGTTTTGAAGAGCTTCTAACTGGACTGTATCTTTATATCCAGACAAACTCTGAAGTTTGAAGAAGTTATTTCCTTGAGGGTTATATCTATTTGTAACATTATAGATTTATCCAACATCATTGTTTTGCAAAATAAATAGAAATATATCCAATTAGCTGTTTTAGTCTTCATCAGTCAGATTCTGTGGATTCACTGCACAGATGTTGCCAGCATTTATCCAGCATTTTCTGCTTTTACCCCAGTCACATTTTGAGTCGTCTTCTCTGTCTTTGAAGAGATAAAAAAAAATGTAATGAGAAAACAATGCAAATTCCAGTGTGCAGTTTTATTCCTAATTATGGGAAGTGCTATCCCACCTGAAGTGTATGCCGCTTGAATGTAAGTAACTATTTTGGGGATAATCTGGTATCCTCAATAGAACAGAAGTGGTATCAAAAATCCTAAACCAGATCAGGCATTTTATGATAATCATTGAAACAGATGCAAGCTTCGGGTAGAAATAAATAGCTAAGAATATTATCACACAAAACTTGCAAAAAAGTTGGTAAATTCTGTATTTATTTTGGATAACATCTGTTGAAATCTCAGGAGATAGGTAGTAAAATCTCAGAAACAAATTTCCAATGCCTAAATTTATTTTCTGGTCAATAAAACGGATATAACATCTGTTGTCAACAAAAAAAGCACATTGAAGCATTTAAACAAACAGTTGACTTAATTTGTTGAACCAACAACTTCATGAGCCATTAAGTCACCAACATTTGTTCTTTCAATGTAGCAAATAATGTTACAGCATCAATGGTTTATCTTCAAATTCTACGGCCTTGGGCAAAAAGATGCTTCCAGAAGGGGAAAATGAAGGTTCCTCAGCAGCGGTTGATTTGCTATCAGTCAACTTGAAAGTAACCCACTTTGGCTTAAAGAGACAAAATTTTTTTTTAAAGTATTCATATCTAAATTTCTGACTATTTGAAGTGTTACTGAATGTAATCAGTGGCAATTCTGGATGAGTGAATGCAATTGCGGAACAGTGTAAAATGATGACTCACTTGCTTATTCAACATGAACCAAATATGAAGACAAGAAAATGAAAAACTAAGTTTCTGTATAGTTTCAGGTAACTCCGGATCCAGTCTCTCCATGTACAGGTCAATTCTGGATTTTCTTTGTTCCTTGACTGACTGCGAACCAATCTCTCTGCTCCTAGAATGTCAAAGTCACTTGGTCTGGTCCCTTGCTATTTTCCACTTTCTCTGTGTTTCCCATCCTCTCCATTGTCCTTCAATTGGCTGCCATACTCAACCACAAGAGTTCAGGATGTAACATCCTTCCTGCATCAAGTGCTGACAGCTGATTTGATTTAAATTAATAGATATGACCGAAAGAAAAAGGACCAATGACTTTCCATTCAATTAAAACTGATGCAAAACAGTTTTTTGAAATTGCAGGATGTCAATTGCTTGAAATGTACATGATACCCTTCACATCAGGTAAGGTTCAACTGACATCGCCCACATGTAAATTGATTTTACTTTGGCAGTTTTACAGAGATGATATACTGTTTTGATTTATTATACTTCCTTCCATTTGGATATTTGGATGAAATAGATTGATGGAGGCATAAACACAATTCATGAAAGCATGAAGAAAATGCACGCCATGGCTTTGTCTATTATTCAGCTACAATATTGTGTTGCTTCAAATCTTCCACGAGGAACAGTACAGAATATATTTGTTACATTTTGAGACCCAAAGAACAGTACTAGAGCTGCAATGCTAAAAGCAACGCCGTGGTGGCAATAAGCAACGTTAAGGATAATTTCATATTCATGACATTAATAGTTTTTGCCCACAGTTTTTAAACATTTTCTTAACATTTTGTTATCTTAAGTTGTCCTGACCAGCACTAGGAAAATACTTGTTCAGTAAAATGCACCACAAAAATATTCACCACTTCACTGTAATAATTTAATTACACATTCTAAAAGTTTATCTTAAATGTATCCTGGATGGTAGATCAATTAAATCCTGGCTCATACCATTTTAAAAAAATTAATTTACAGGATGTGGGCTTCGCTGGCTCGGCCAGCATTTATTGCCCATCCACAGTTGCCCTTCAGAAGGTGGTGGTGAGTTGCCTTCTTGAACCGCTGCAGTCCCGGAGGTGTAGGTACACCCTCGGTGCTGTTAGGGAGTGCCAGGATTTTGATCGAGCGACAGTGAAGGAGCGGCAATATATTTCCAAATCAGGGTGGTGAGTGACTTGGACGGGAACCTTCAGGTGGTGTAGTTCCCAGGTGTCTGCTGCTCTTGTCCTTCTAGATGGTAGCTATGGGTTTGGAAGGTGCTGCCTAAGGAACCTTGGCGAGTTCCTGCAGTGCATCTTGTAGATGGTACACACGGCTGCCAATGTTCGTTGGTGGTGGAAAGTTTGAACGTTTAGAGTCACAGATGTTTACAGCATGGAAACAGGTCCTTTGGCCCAGCTTGTCCGTGCCGCCCAGTTTCTATCTCTAAACTAGTCCCACTTGCCCGCATTTGGCCCATATCCCTCTATACCCACCCTGCCCATGTAACTGTCTAACTGCTTTTTAAAGGAAAATATTGTACCCTCCTCTACCACTGCCTCTGGCAGCCCATTCTAGATGCTCACCACCCTGTGTAAAAACAATTCCCCTCTGGTCTCTTTTTATCTCTCCCCTCTCATCTTAAACCTATGCCCTCTAGTTCTAGACTCCTCTATCTTTGGGAAAAGATGTTGGCTATCTACCTTATCTATGCTCCTCGTTATTTTATAGACCTCTGTAAGTTCACCCCTAAGTCTCCTATGCTGCAAGGAAAAATGTCCCAGCCTATCCAGCCTCTCCTTATAACTCAGACCATCAAGTCCTGGTTGCATTGTCATAAATCTCTTCTTCGCTCTTTCTAGTTTAACAATATCCTTCCTATAATAGGGTGACCAGAACTGAACACAGTATTCCATGTGTGGTCTTACTAATGTCCTGTACAACTTCAACAAGACATCCCAATCCTGTATTCAATATTCTGACCAACAAAACCCTAGCATGCTGAATGCCTTCTTCACCAACCTGTCCACCTGCAACTCCACCTTCAAGGAGCTATGAACTGGTACCCCTGGATCTCTTTGTTCTGTAGCTCTCCCCAGCTCCCTACCATTAACTGAGTAAGTCCTCCCCTGATTTGATCTACCAAAATGCATCACCCCACATTTATCCAAATTAAACTCCATCTGCATTCATCGGCCAAGATCCTGTTGCAATCTTATATAACCTTCTTCACTATCCACTATGCCACCAATCTTGGTGTCAACTTCAAACTTACTAATCATGCCTCCGACATTCTCATCCAAATCATTAATATATATAATAAATAACAGTGGCCTCAGCACCGATCCCTGAGACACACCACTGGTCACAATCCTCCAGTTTGAAAAACCACCCTCCACAACCACCCTTTGGCTTCTGTTGCCAAGCCAATTTTGTATCCAATTGGTTACCTCACCCTGGATTCCGTGAGATTTAACTTTTTGCAACAACCTACCATGCAGTACCTTGTCAAAGGCCTTATTAAAGTCCATGTAGGGCAGCACGGTGGCCTAGTGGTTAGCAGAGCTGCCTCACGGCACTGAGGTCGCAGGTTCGATCCCGGCTCTGGGTCACTGTCCGGGTAGAGTTTGCACATTCTCCCCGTGTCTGCGTGGGTTTCGCCCCCACAACCCAAAATTGTGCAGAGTAGGTGGATTGGCCATGCTAAATTGCCCCTTAATTGGAAAAAATAATTGGGTAATAGAACATAGAACAGTACAGCACAGAACAGGCCCTTCGGCCCTCGATGTTGTGCCGAGCAATGATCACCCTACTCAAACCCACGTATCCATCCTATACCCGTACCCAACAACCCCCCCTTAACCTTACTTTTTAGGACACTACGGGCAATTTAGCATGGCCAATCCACCTAACCCGCACATCTTTGGACTGTGGGAGGAAACCGGAGCACCCGGAGGAAACCCACGCACACACGGGGAGGACGTGCAGACTCCGCACAGACAGTGACTCAGCCGGGAACTGAACCTGGGACCCTGGAGCTGTGAAGCATTTATGCTAACCACCATGCTACCGTGCTGCCCGCAATCTAAATTTATTTTTAAAAAACTAAAGTCCGTGTAGACAACGTCGATTACACTGCCCTCATCTACCTTCTTGGTTACCCCTTCAAAAAAACCTCTATTGAACTGGTGAGACAGGACTTTCCCCTTACAAAGCCGTGCTGACTTTCCCTAATTAGCCCTTGCCTGTCTAAATGCCTGTAGATCTTATCCCTCAGAATACCTTCTAACAATTTACCCACTACAGAAATAAGGCTCAGCGGTCTGTAGTTCCCAGGTTTACCCATACTGCCCTTCTTAAACAAGGTCACAACATTTGCTACCCTCCAATCTTCAGGCACCTCTCCTGTGGCTGTCGATGATTTAAATATCTCAGCTAGGGATCCAGCAATTTCCTCCCTAGCCTCCCACAACGTCCTGGGGTACATTTAATCAGGTCCCGGGGATTTATCTATCTTGATGCACTCCTCAAGACATCACTTTTTATTTCCCTAACATTTGTGCCTCTCTCAACTGTAAATACAGACGAGAAATATTCATTTAGTACTACTCCCATCCCTTGTGAATCTGCACATAGATGACCTTGTTTATCCTTAAGAGGCCCTACCCTCTCCCTCGTCACGTTTTTACCCTTGTGGAAGGGGGAGCAATCAAGCGGACTGCTTTGTCCTGGATGGTGTTGAGCTTCTTGAGTGTTGTTGGAGCTGCACTCATCCAGGCAAGGGGAGAGTATTCCATTACACTCCTGACTTTTGCTTTGTAGATGATGGGCAGGCTTTTGGGGGGAGTCGGGTGGGGGAGGTGGACTGGCCAGCATTGCTAGAGGATAAATCTGTGGCAAACCAGTGGGAGGCACTAAAATGAGAGATCCTAAGTGTACAAAGTCGACATTTCCCCTCCAAAAATAAGTGGTACTGCCAATTCTCTCCCCCCCCTCCCCCCCCCCCCCCCCTCCTAGTCTAGAGGAATACATGATCAAACAGAAAAAGAAAGCGTATAATAGGCATAAAGAACTAAGCATTGCAGATAGCCGAGACGAGTTTTGGAAGTGCAGGGACAAAGTCAAAAGGGAAATCAAAGAGAGGGCATGAAAAAAGATTAGTCAGTAAAGTTAAAGAAAACCCAAAGATATTTTAACAATATATTAGTGGTAAAAGGTTGGTTAAGGAAAAAGTGGGACCTATCAGAGATGAAGAAGGGAACTTGTGTGTAGATGCAGAGACTATGGAAAAGGTTTTTAATTAGGGTTAGTAGGAAATGGTTTATTTGTGGACAGGGGAGGTACCAGGGGCTGGTTTAGCTCACTTGGCTAAATCGCTGGCTTTTAAAGCAAACCAAGCAGGCCAGCAGTACGGCTCGATTCCCGTACCAGCCTCTCCGAACAGGTGTCGGAATGTGGCGACTAGGGGCTTTTCACAGTAACTTCATTGAAGCCTACTTGGGACAATAAGCGATTTACATTCATTTTTTCATTTCAAATGGATGATGCAGGTACAGTAGTCCAGGAGGAACTCCGTGAGATACTGGATGTGAGGAAGTACTCAAAGGATTGAAATCCTTGAAAGTTGATAAGTTGCCTGGGTCAATGGATTGCTTCCAAGGCCACTGAAGGAGGTCAGGGAGGAGATAGCAGACGCTTTTAGGATGATTTTCCAATCCTCTTTAGACACAGGGGAGGTACCAGAGGATTGGAGAAATGCAAACGTGTTACCGTTGTTTAAAAAGGGATCAAGGGAAATGCTGAACAATTATAGGCCAGTTAGTCTTAGTTCAGTAGTGGGCAAATTAGTAGAATCAATCCTGAGAGTTAGGATTAACTATCACATGAAAAGGCATGGATTAGTCAGGGATAGTCAGCATGGATTTGTTAAAGGAAGGTCTTCCCTCACAAATTTGACTGAATTCTTTGAGAAAGTGACAAGAAGGGTTGATGAAGATAGTGCCGTGGATGTGCTGTGTGTGGATTTTAGCAAGGCGTTTGACAAAGTCCTACGTGGCAGCTTGGTCAAGAAAGTGAAAGCTCATGAGGTACAGGGAAATGTGGCAAACTGGATAAAAAGTTGGCTTAGTAACAGTAAACAAAGTGTAATGGTCGATGGCTGCCCTTGCAATTGCAAAGTTGTTTCAAGAGGTGTTCCACAGGGCTGTATTGGGACCCCTCCTGTTCATGTTATTTATTAACGATTTGGACGTTCATAAGACATAGGAGCAGAATCGGGCTATTCGGCCCATTGAATCTGCTCCGCCATTCTATCATGGCTGATGTGTTCCTCATCTACCTACAATGTTACAGACCAAGAGCTGGATTGCGGAATCAGCCAGAGCATTTCCTTTTAGTTACAAAACTTCCTTACCTTTTGTACTCAATTCCTTTTGCTCTAAATACCAACATTCCATTTCCTTTCCTTATTACCTGTTGCACCTGCATGCTCATTTTCTGTGACTCATGCACGAGGACACCCAGATTCCTCTGCATTGGAGCACCCCAAAGTCTCTTCCCATTTAGATGACAAGTTGCCTTTCCAGTTTTCGACCAAAATGCATGACCTCACACTTATCTACGTTAAACTCCATCTGCCAAATTTTGGCCCACTCTCCTTACCTATCTATATCCATTTGTATGGTTCTTATTTCCTCATTGCAACTTACTGTCCTGCCTATTTTTGTGTCATCTGCAAATATGGCTATAGAACCTGCTATCCCTGTATCCAAGTCGTTAATAGATTGTAAATAGCTGGGGCCCAAGGACTGAAGCCTGTGGCACCCCACTAGTTACATCTTGCCAGCCAGAAAAATATTATTCTGACTCTCTATCTCCTTCCGTCAGTCAGTCTTCTATCCAAGCTAATAAGTTACCCCTAATCCCATGTGATCTCATCTTGTGAATCAACCTTCTGTGCGGCACCTTATCAAATGCCTTCCGGAAGTCCAGATATACATCTGCAGGATCCCCATTATCTACTTTGCTTGTTACATTTTCGAAGAACTCAAGCAAATTAGTCAAACATGATTTGCCCTTCATAAACCCATGCTGACTCTGATGGATAGCGCTTTGGCTTTCCAAATGTCCTGAATGTGGGGAGCATGATTGGGAAATTTGCAGATGACACAAAAATTGGCCGAGTGATGGACAGCTATAATCTCCAAAATGTTCTAGATGGATTGGGCAATAAAGTGGCATGGAATTTAATGAAGGAGCAGCGCTCCGAAAGCTTGTGATTTCAAATAAACCTGTTGGGACTTTAACCTGATGCTGTGAGACTTTGTACCGTGGAATTTTACACAGAGAAGTGTGAGGTCATACATTTTGGGAAGGCAAACAATCTTAGGAATAACACAATAAATGGGACTATACTAAGAGGGGTAGATAAATTGAGATCTTGGCGTACAAGTACACAGGTCTCTAAACCCAGCAGTTCAATGGAAAGAAATGTTAAAAAAGCATACGGAATGCTCTTTCATTGGCAGAGGTATAGAATATAAAAGTAAGGATATGTTGGAATTATATAAAACACTGGTGTGGCCACAACTGGAATATTGTGTGCTTCTAGTCGACACGTTACAGGAAGGACATTATTGCTCTGGAGAGTGCAGAGGAGGTTTACAAGAATGTTGCCAGGGCTAGAAAAGTGTAGCTACGAGGTGAGATTGGATAGATTAGGGTTATTTTCCTTGGAACAAAGGCGGAGGGGTGACTTAATTGAGATGTACAAAATTATGAGGGGAAAGAGATAGGATAAAATTTTTCCCTTGGTGGAGAATTCTAGAACAAGGGGACATAGATACAAGGTAAGTGGTAGAAGGTGTAGAGGGGACATGAGGAATAAATTCTTTAGAGGTTAGTGGGAGGCTGAAATTCGCTGCCTGAATTGGTGGTGAAGGCAGAGACCCTAAACTCTTTTAAAAGGTACATGGATCGGCATCTTAAGTGCTCTAAGCCAGGCATTTCCAAAGTGAGGGTAGTAGGCGGGTATCAGGAGGGTCGCGGAGCCAGCCATCACGGAATTCCCAATCGCAGGAATTCACGTGCAACAGCCACAGCAGCCGGCTTTTAACAATGCCGGCTGCGAGCGGCATTACAAATGGCAACCACGACCAGCAGAAACATCGCGGGCGCACTGCGCATGCTTGCCTGCTCATCAGTGCGCCTGCGGACCTGGAGTGTTTGGATCAGAATCCAGGGTCAAAGTGTGATCGCGGCATGGTGGTGGCTGACTGCATGGTGATCACCAATGATAAACAAGGCTATGACCTCAATCTGTTTTACATCCCTAAACATTATTCAAATGATCCGGTGAGAGTATATATTCCTCATGGTTTAATCATGGACAGAACTGAATGCTTGGCAAGGGGTATAATGAAAGCCATGGGAAATCATCACATCATCGCCCTCTGTGTACTGAACTATAAGTTATTTGCTGACCTTTTAGACTACATTAAAGCTTAGAATCAAAACAGTGACCAGTCAATCCCGATGACGGTGGACTTCATTCGCTTGAAGAGTTACTCTAATGATCAGTCAATCGGGGAGATAGAGTTTACGAACTGAGGTACGAAATCCATGCTTTCCTCCTCGAGAAATTGTCCTCGCTGGCTGATTTGTTTGCTGATGAAACTTGGATGCTAACTATGTCTTACCTTGCAGACATTGTTTTAATTCTAAATGAACTGAACCTCAAATTGCAAGAGAAGGATGATGATTGCTTTCTGCTCTGTGAAGCAATCACAGCTTTCCAAGTCATTGAAAATTTGGCAATTGCAAGTACAAAGCCAAACTTACTACACATTTCCCACACTGCTACAACACATCGAAGAAAACAGCATTAATAAGGAAAATGTCAATGGTCTGGCAAGCCCGACTCCAAATGAAGCTGACTGAACTTCTGTGCCTCAGCTTTGACAGCACATTAAAAGCACAGCACAAGTCAATGAAACTGCCAGAATTCTGGAGTAGCATCTCCAATATCCAGAACTGAGTAAAACAAGCATTTTGTTGCTTTTGTCCTTCACAACCTGCATGTGAGGTTGGATTTTCTGCCTCACAAAAATTAAGATGGCACAAAGGGATCGGCTGAATCCTGAACCCGATATGTGCACAGCCCTCCCCTCCTGTGAACCTGATCAGAGTGAGATTATGAGGACCAAGCAGTTTCACCTCACATTAATAATGAGAAAATTGTGGGTCGCGAATGTCAGTCGCATGAGTCACGAAGGTCATCCGGTGTGTTATTGTTATTTCAAAACTTTGTTTGCCACTCATTCAGAAAAAATTCCAACCAAAGTATGAGTAATGTTTATTTACACTTTAAAAACATGATACAGTAAAGAGAAAAAAAGATGACATTTTAAAATATTTACACCCATTTTATAGTGTCAAAAAATTACAACGAATAGCATATTAAGTTACAGTATACTAGGTTAAAGGAAGTATATGCAAGTTATTGGGAAGAAAGGAAAATAAATAAAACAACTTGCATTTATTTCACACTTTACAGAAACTCAGGACGTCCCAAAACACTATAAAGACAATGAAGTACTTATGAAGTATAGTAATGCAGGAAAAACACACCGTATCTAATATAAAAGCAAAATACCGTGGATGCTGAAATCTGAAATAAAAACAAAGTTCTGGAAATCCTCTGCAGTTCGGGCAGTAGAGAGAAACAAAGATGTTTTGAGTTGTATATGACTCTTCTTCAAAATGTAAAGAAGTCATATTGGACTCAATGTTTAAACATTCCTGGAAAATTCATTGGAAATAGGTTTATTTTTTAAGAAGTTTTTAGAGATTTTCCAACCTTCTCATAATGACTGTTATACTTGAGGTTTTACGATTGTTGTGTCTTGGGACCTTCTGGTTAATTTAGGGAAAATGAAGGGAGGGGTCATGTGACCTGTGTGAAGTCTGCCCGGCAACAGGCCTGGGTAACTAAACTGTTAAAGATTAAAGGGAGGCCCAAGCTGTTTTGTTTAATAGCTGTAATTGTTGACACTTGAAGACAATGGCATCATCTTGGTTTACATAGGTTAGACTGGTAGTCTCCAACAAAGAACAGTACAGCACTGGAACAGCCCTTCAGGTCTGCGCCAATCATGTTGCCAGTCTAAACTAAAGTTTTCTACACTTACGGGGTCCGTATCCCTCTATTCCCATCTTAATCATGTATTTGTCCAGATGCCCCTTAAACGTCACTATCGTCCCTGCTTCCAACGCCTCCTCCAGGCACCCACTACCTTGTGTAAAAAACTTGCCTCGTACATCTCCTCTAAACCTTGCCCCTCACACCTTAAACCTATGGCCCCTAGTAATTGACCCCTCTACCCTGGGAAACAGTCTCTGACTATCCACTCTGTATGCCCCTCATAATTTTGTAGACCTCTATCAGGTCACCCCTCAACCACCTTTGTTCCAGTTTATTCAACCTCTCCTCATAAATAATGCCCTCCATACCAGGCAACATCCTGGTAAATCTCTTCTGCACCCTCTCTAAAGCCTCCGCGTCCTTCTGGTAGTGTGGCAACCAGAATTAAACACTATACTCCAAGTGTGTCCTAACTAAGGTTCTATACAGCTGCAACATGACTTGCCAATGTTTATACTCAACGTCCCAGGGTGGTGTTGAGAACATTGGGTTGTAAAGTGTTATGCTTTAAAATATCCATTTAATTTTAAGAAATAGAATTGGGGTCTAAAGGATCAGCATTTCTACCTGGATATAAGGTCCATATGATTCACATTTCCATGCATATTGGCTTTGAGAAGAGAAGGGTTTAAGATATCCCAAGAAGTAGCAAGATGCTCAAAGTCTCTACGGTTCACTGCACAGGACTGCAAGTGGCAGCTTGTGATCAGATTGATAAGACCAAATTCTTCAGGACTTAACAGAATCTGGTCGACGTGTCTATCTTGATCCAAAGTGAGATCTCCAAGAGAATCCACACTATGTAAGACTGTTCTGGCATTAAAAGCTACGGGTCTGGGAAAAGGAATGGAAGTAAACCTTCAAGAGAATCACATTTGAATGAAACTGAGAAAATTAAATAATTGTTTCAGGGACAGTGCAAAGTGTTAACTGTGGTTTTTTTGGTTGTCAACAGCTGCAGACCACAAGATATCAGAGAATTAGGCTATTCAGCCCATCAAGTCTGCTTCACCATTCAATCATGGCCATCTTTCTTATCCACACCCACCTTCCTGCCTTCTCCCCAAATTAATCAAGAACCTATCTATTTCAGTCTTAAAGACACTTAACGACTGGCCTCCACAGCCTTCTGCAGCAATGAGTTCTACAAATTCACCACTGCTCTGGCTGAAAAAATTCCTCAGTTTTAAAGGATTGTCCCTTCAGTCAGAGGCCGTTGCCTCACATGAAATGAAAAGTTTGAGCAGCGCACTAGTTAGCACTGTTGCTACACAGCAGCAGGAACCTAGTTTTGATTCCCAGCTTGGGTCTCTCTATGCGGAGTCTGAACATTCTCCCTGCGTCTATGTGTGTTTCCTCCCAGTCAAAGATGTGCAGGCTGGGTGGATTGGCCACGCTAAATTGTCCCTTAGTGTCCAAAAACATTAGGAGGGGTTACTTCGATAGGGCGGATATGTGGACTTAAATAGAGTGCTCTTTCCGAGGGCCGGTGCAGACTCGATCAGCCGAATTGCCTCCTTCTGCACTGTAAATTCTATGATTCACAGAAATAGAGGTGCCTTTGGTCTGTTTGGACAGCCTTGCGAATTCGTCATCTTTCCCAGCCATCATCTCCGAGTTCAGACTCTCTATGGAGACTGCAACAGGAGGAAGGGAATTTTAAAATAAACACATTCGTTTTAAGACTCAACCAGAGGACGAAGCGTCACGCTCTGGAAATGCCCGTAATCCTAGGGAGAAGGGGGCATAGTTTCAATGGTCACTTTCTGAAGGGAACGGAGCTCGGTCTGGGCAGCGGGACTAATTCGCCCCACTTGTTAAGACTGTACCGGGAGGAAGGGCCGCCTCCTGCGGCCTGTTGCATGGAGTTCACTGCGGGACGTGCGCGCACATTGAAGAGCGGCGCCTTGCAGCCACGCTGGAAACGGAAGCGCGTCTTATTATTCAAACGACCCGAAACAACGACCGAGAAATAACAGAACTCCGCCGAACGGTCCAAACCTCCCGCCGTCTATTTTTTTTTCCGCCCCCAATTTTTATCGGCGGGCGGGAGGCAGAGAAACCACCGTCAACGCACGGCACCGAACCTCCCGGCGTGCCTCTGGCGCGGTGGGCGTGTCCCTTCGAGCGGGTGACGACACAATGGAGGCCGCCGGGTTCCGCCAATGGGAGCGGCGGTCGAGCGAGCGCGCCGTCGTGGAGGGGGCGGGAGCTCGAGCAGCGGCGGTTTTTTTTTCCTCTCTCTGACTCTCTCACGGACGGACGGCTACTGGCTCCGGGCGCCATATTGGAACCATTTTAAAGGGGGAGGGGAGGAGAGGAGAAGGAAGGGGAAAGAAATTATATATTTTTAAACAAAAAAAAACACCCGGTTGAAAAACATCGACATGTTGTACCTGGAGGATTACTTAGAGAGTGAGTATTGAGGGGCGGGGAGTTGTTCTGTTTGTTGTTGTTGTTAGATGTGGGACTGGGTTATAAGGGAGCCGGGGCCGCCATTAATGCTGTTGTGTTTTTCTCTCTCTCTCTCTCTGGGCAGTGATCGAACAACTTCCCATGGATCTGCGCGACAGGTTTACGGAAATGAGGGAGATGGACCTGCAAGTGCAGAGTATGCAGAGCCACGTTAGTCATGGCAGAGCCGCACGGAGCGCCCGCTCCTCACCCCAAACAGAGAAGGAGTCACAAACTCGGCATCTCCGCCAACAACCACCCCCCAGCCAAACACACACACACACTTTAAAATACCCTCAGGGCTGCCCCTTCTCCATTAATATTCCACTTTACAAATAAAACCTCCAGTGAACAAAAGTTTCGCCCAAAATAATCAATCGTTTTTACTTTGGTTTTGCAGCAATTGTTTGGGATATGATCTCACCTCTTGCAGTTATTATAATTTTTGCATTTATGTTGATTACCCCCCTCTTTTGGATAATGTTTTATGTTCTTTTGTCACTATTTGTGGATTTTCGCAGCAACTTCATGGCAGTGTTAATGTAGGCCTGCTTGTGACCATAATAAAGATTATTATTTTAGAGTCGTCATGTCAGCGACACACGCCACACCATACCAACAAGATAAAAGTGGATGCTGGAATCTGAAACAGAAAATGCTGGAGGGCCTCAGCGGGTCTGACAGCGTCCGTGGAGAGAGAAGGGAGCTTGACATTTCGAATCTGGGTGACTTTGTCAAAGCACCGTAACAACAGGGTGTTCATCATCACTTGGTTCGGCGCCCAGTGGGCTACTGCTCTTTTCCTTTCGAGAAAGTGATGCCAGCCACACTTGGATTTGTGGGGTATTTTGGGGGGAATAACTATAAATTTTTCAAATATGATTTTAACTCCACTGTTGATGGAATGGTTCTTTCACTCGGGTTCGGAGTGAACATGTGGATGGCATTCTCTGTTTTCTGTGACCTTCCCCATGCCACATAATCTTTTGATGTCATTGTAACTGCTAATGCCACAGCAGTTTCTTCACGATGGCTTTTAGCCCGCCGCCTATACTTTTAAAATTAACTTTTGAGATCCTGTAAATTTCCTTGCAGTATTACACTTGTGCATACGTATAATGAAATGCTTTGTTGGCATAACATGAAAATGGTCATCTAAGTTTGCAGTTTTTAGTATCGAGTCTTTGTGCCGTTCTCATTTAAGAATTTGGTTCAAGATATTTACATATAAAAGTAAATTTTAGTACCCAATATTTTCACCCAATTAAGGCGCAATTTAGTGTGGCCAGTCCACCTAACCTGCACATCTTTGGATTGTGGGGGTGAAACCCACGCAGACACGGAGAATGTGCACATTCCACACAGACAGTGACCCAGGGCTGGGATCGAACCCGGGTCCTCAGTGCCATAGGCAGCAGTGTGTCGCCCAATTCACAAAAGTAAATCAAATGGAAATCACGTGCTAGAATAAATGCTATTTAAATTTTATCAATTCAATCTAATAATTACAGTGAGTAAAATTGATTTAAAAGAGAATTGACTATCAATAACCTTTATTTGCCAGAAATATCAACCTGTTTCTTTGGCCACTGGTGTTTGGATACAAGTATAAACATTTGAATTTGATGCATTACTTTAGAAGTCGAACTAGAATGTTTTCATGTTCATGCATGTTGAATTAAAGTTTGCTTGCAGCTGTGTTTGTATGATCAGGTTCATTTGACAAAAAATTGCAACAAACTCTTCAAAATTCGAAATCAATTTGAAGTTGTCCAGCTAAATGCTTTGTGGCATTGGTGATGCTACTTGTCATTAATTTTATTCCCACTGAGCAGAGTTATGAAGGATTTTTCTTCCTGACTAGTTTAATTATATCACAAGCAATGGTGTTTTGCCATGAACTATTCTTTTCAAATCTCTTTACTTCCGCCCCCTGCCCTCCCTCTTGGGAACCTCTGAATGGGCTGGTTCAATTCAAATTCATAGTGTATGTTATTAAAACAGCAACCTCATAGACAACATGCAGTTACATGTATTGTTGTTTTCAATAATTTGTTCACTGTCTAGTTTACGAGGTAAACATTAGTGAAAGTATCAGCTGAAGGTTGAAAAAAAACCTTAAAACTATTTCTGAAGTAATTCTAAGTTTTACAACTGATTCGAAGAGATTAATTTTTCAGTAACTATAGTTATAACAAATGGATGATTTATTTAAGTGCAAAGAAAACTTGAAGATAATTGGATGACCTCAACTTTATTAAAATTTGAAGTTACTGCGTAGCAATTTACAGTTTACAACCTTATATAAACAGACCTTGCTTTTTAAAATTCTGATCAGTTATACATTTTAAAACAAAAACAACTAAAAGGCCCTCTGGACTATATATTTCTCTAGAATACTATCCTTTACTATAATGTTATTAGTATTTATTCAATTATGGTGATGATTTCAGTCACTACTGCCAACAACCCATTCAATTTTCAAGGGGAAAAAAAATAATGTAAAGAATGCCTTTTGGTATTTGTTCTAAAATTTACCTTCACAAACATGAATCTGTGCTACTTGGCATTTCTGAAGTTTTTCCAGGTTCACTTTATTATCTAACAAATAATTGGATGCTGCAAATTGAGGGATTTTAGGGCTTTGCTGGTGAGCTGAATTTCCTCCTCATCTGTAAATTCTTGTGATTCTGTTGTTTCTTCTATATCTCTTCCTTTATGGTTAACTCTTTTCAAAACAAAATGCAAACAATACAGAAAAAAAATAGTAATCTTGTAAATGTGAAAGAAAATATTAAGAGGACACAATAATAAAAAATGCACTGTACTTGAATGCAAGTTGCCATTGGTCGCTATTCCTGGGAACCCTTAATGTACTCCTGAAGTACTGCAGTCTGTACTTGTCCCACTTTATTTTAACTGCATTCTAATTGTGCTGACGAATCATTAGTCAGTGTTCCTGTGAATATAGTTGTTGGATGCTGTGTAACCTGCAAAGTAATATCCTACAATTACTTGAGAAATTGTATAAATTCTCATACAACTTAATAGTGGTGAATCACATGGCGGAAGTGTTTAATTGCCACCAAAAGGAGAGTCCTTGAGTGATCTATGCGTTGACCAATTTCAAAAATTGGTACCTGTAATTAAACTATCGATTAATCAATATCAAAAATTGTAGAAATATACGCTTTTTAAAGACTTTCTTCAAGCCCTGTTATCAGTTGAGCTGCTCCAATCTCAAGAGATTAATTCAGATAAGGAAAATCCATTTCATCACCATAAGGATGGGCACAAAATTAAATTTTTCCTACTTTTAAATATTCCATCTACTTTTTGTTCCTAACAATGATGAAAGATCAAAAATACTGATGTAGATTAAACTTGTACGCACATTGCATTGGCAATTTTAAAAACCCTTGTGCGTGCTGTGAAAATAGCTGATTTTAATTTCCTCCCCACACAGATGCAATGGATCAGTTAGAACAAAGGGTGAATGAATTCTTTGTCAATGCGAAAAAAAACAAGCCAGAATGGAGAGAGGAACAAATGGAGGCAATCAAGAAGGCAAGTGCGGTTTGATTAGTTTCCTTTAAACTATTAGCAAAATACCAGTTGTAAATTTGTTCATAACATTAGAGCAACGCAACATGGGTTATATAAACACAAGTGTTTGCGTAACATGGGTGATGAAACAAATATTAATAGAACAGTGCAATTCTGCAACAGTGCTTGGTGGTACCAAATACTACTTGCAAAAAAATTAAACTTGATTGTCAATAATGTAAAATTTTACTTTTAATAAAGGTTTCATTTTCTCCTCTTGTCAATTTTCTCCTTTCCTCATCTGAAGGTGTTCTATGGCTATTGCCTACCCTTTGTCTAAAAATCCATTATCAATTTGTGAGCCTCAACAGTAAGTACCAGTAAGCTATTGAACCATGATAATTGCAACCAAACCTAATATGCTAATATAGCATCGACACAAATACACTTCCATCAAGGATCAGGAAAACAAGCATATGTTCTTCTCCTTAACCAGGATGTGCAGGAGTCAGTTCTAGTGCCTATTTTCCAAGCCCTGGTGAGATCTGGCAGATTAGCATTGATTGAACTTGAAATCTTCCTGATCTATAATATTACTAGATAAACGTATTGGACTATCCATGTGCATTTTGTTTATGCCTTAATTAAGCAATTACTTATGGACCGATTTATCTCAGTTGGCTGGACAGGTGGTTCGTGATGCTGAGCGAAGCCAACAATGCAGGTTCCAACTCCTGTACCGGCTGAGGTTATTCATGAAGGACTGCCTTCTCAACCTTGCCCCTCGCCTGAGGAGCGGTGGTCCTTGGATTAAATCACCACCAGTGAGCTCTCCCCCTCAAAGGAGAAAGCAGCCTATGGTCATCTGGGACTATAATTACTGCCCAAAAAAATTATCCTAAAGCACTTCCAATACAAATACTGACCTTTCTTTATAAAAATGAAACTAACAGAGCAGACTATGTATTTATTTTTAGTAGAGCTTCTTGATTTGTGTTTTGGGGCTCCTGTACAGGAATATAGCAACACATTCAATAATAAATGGTATTGACAAATGATAATGGAACACATCAAAATAGTTTATGCCAGTGCCATGGTAACCATGCAGAGAAAGTAAGTGATCGTGCCATTTTTCTCCTCTATCTCCTTTGCTTTTTCAGCTTTTCGTATGTTACACGGGGTCACCACAATGCTGGTTGATCACCCTTGTGTCAATCATAATTAATTTTGGCTTTGACAGGTGATTTTACAGCTGGATTTCTCTAACCATTTCCATTTATCCAGGCCGGAGACCGGCACCAATGCATGCTAGGTCACAATTTTCTCCACTAAAATTTATTAAATGCGTGATTAATTTTTTGAATCTCGTTTTTATAGGACTACTATAAAGCCTTGGAAGATGCTGATGAAAAAGTCCAGTTAGCAAATCAAATTTATGATTTGGTAAGTAGGTGTCCAAGAAAAAGTACAAATCTAGCCCAGAGAGCCACATCTCTCTGGCATTAATATCTAGTGAAATATTGCAAGTGGCAATGGGAAGGAAACTTGACTATTGTCAATATGGAAATAACCCAGTAAATTGCACACATCATACAAATAACAAACAAAGAACAAAGAAAATTACAGCACAGGAACAGGCCCTTCGGCCCTCCCAGCCTGCGCCGATCCAGATCCTTTATCTAAACCTGTTGCCTATTTTCCAAGGATCTACTTCCCTCTTTTCCCCCGCCCGTTCATATATCTGTCCAGATGCATCTTAAATGATATCGTGCCCGCCTCTACCACCTCCGCTGGCAAAGCGTTCCAGGCACCCACCACCCTCTGCGTAAAAAACTTTCCACGCACATCTCCCTTAAACTTTCCCCCTCTCACCTTGAAATCGTGACCCCTTGTAATTGACACCCCACTCTTGGAAAAAGCTTGTTGCTATCCACCCTGTCCATACCTCATAATTTTGTAGACCTCAATCAGGTCCCCCCTCAACCTCCGTCTTTCCAACGAAAACAATCCTAATCTACTCAACCTTTCTTCATAGCTAGCACCCCCCATACCAGGCAACATCCTGGTGAATCTCCTCTGCACCCTCTCTAAAGTATCCACATCCTTCTGGTAATGTGGCGACCAGAACTGCACGCAGTATTCCAAATGTGGCCTAACCAAAGTCCTATACAACTGTAACATGACCTGCCGACTCATGTACTCAATACCCTGTCCGATGAAGGCAAGCATGCTGTATGCCTTCTTGACCACTCTCGACCTGCGTTGCCACCTTCAGGGTAAAATGGACCTGAACTCCCAGATCTCTCTGTACATCAATTTTCCCCAGGACTCTTCCATTGACCATATAGTCCGCTCTTGAATTAGATCTTCCAAAATGCATCACTTCGCATTTGCCTGGATTGAACTCCATCTGCCATTTCTCTGCCCAACTCGCCAATCTATCTATATTTTGCTGTATTCTCTGACAGTTCTCCTCGCTATCTGCAACCCCACCAATCTTAGTATCATCTGCAAACTTGCTCATCAGACCACCTATACCTTCGTCCAGATCATTTATGTATATCACAAACAAGTGGTCCGAGCACGGATCCCTGTGGAACACCACTAGTCACCTTTCTCCATTTTGAGACACTCCCTTCCACCACTACACTCTGTCTCCTGTTGCCCAGCCAGTTCTTTATCCATCTAGCTAGTACACCCTGAACCCCATACGACTTCACTTTTTCCATCAACCTGCCATGGGAAACTTTATCAAAGGCCTTGTATATGACATCTACAGCCCTTCCCTCCTCAATTAACTTTGTCACTTCCTCAAAGAATTCTATTAGGTTTGTAAGACATGACCTTCCCTGCACAAAACCATGCTGCCTATCACTGATAAGTCTATTTTCTTCCAAATGTGAATAGATCCTATCCCTCAGTATCTTCTCCAACAGTTTGCCTACCACTGACGTCAAGCTCACAGGTCTATAATTCCCTGGATTATCCCTGCTACCCTTCTTAAACAAAGGGACAACATTAGCAATTCTCCAGTCCTCCGGGACCTCACCCATGCTCAAGGATGCTGCAAAGATATCTGTTAAGGCCCCAGCTATTTCGACCCTCGCTTCCCTCAGTAACCTGGGATAGATCCCATCCGGACCTGGGGACTTGTCCACCTTAATGCCTTTTAGCAAACTCAAAACTTCCCCCTTCCTTATGCCAACTTGACCTAGAGTATTTAAACATCCATCCTCAGCCTCAACATCAGTCATGAACCTCTCCTTGGTGAATACCAATGCAAAGTACTCATTAAGAATCTCACTCATTTCCTCTGACTCCACGCATAAATTCCCTCTTTTGTCTTTGAGTGGGCCAATCCTTTCTCTAGTTACCCTCTTGCTCCTTATATACGAATAAAAGGTGTTGGGATTTTCCTTAACCCTGTTAGCCAAAGATATTTCATGACCCCTTTTAGCCCTCTTTATTGCTCGTTTGAGATTTGTCCTACTTTCCCGATATTCCTCCAAAGCTTCATCAGTTTTGAGTCGCCTCGATCTTATGTATGCTTCCTTTTTCATCTTAGCTGGTCTCACAATTCCACCCGTCATCCATGGTTCCCTAATCTTGCCATTTCTATCTCTCATTTTCACAGGGACATGTCTGTCCTGCACTCTAATCAACCTTTCCTTAAAAGACTCCCACATTTCAAATGTGGATTTACCCTTAAACAGCAGCTCCCAATCCACATTCCCTAGCTCCTGCCGAATTTTGTTATACGTGGCCTTTCCCCAATTTAGCACTCTTCCTTTAGGACCACTCTCGTCTTTGTCCGTGAGTATTCTAAAACTTATGGAATTGTGATCGCTATTCCCAAAGTAATCACCGACTGAAACTTCAACCACCTGGCCGGGATTATTCCCTAATACCAGGTCCAGTATGGCCCCTTCCCGAGTTGGACTATATACATACTGCTCTAAAAAACTCTCCTGGATGCTCCTTACAAATTCTGCTGCATCTACACCTCCAACACTACATGAGTCCCATTCAATTTTGGGGAAGTTAAAATCTCCCATCACAACCACCTTATTGCTCCCACGTTCTATAATCTGTCTACATGTTTGTACCTCTACTTCACGCTCGCTTTTGGGAGGCCTGTAGTAAAGTCCCAACAATGTTACTGCACTCTTCCTATTTCTTAGCTCTATCCATATTGCCTCAATGCTCGAATCCTCCATCGTGCCCTCCTTAATCACAGCTGTGATATCATCTCTGACTAGTAATGCAACTCCTCCACCCCTTTTACCTCCCTCTCTATCCCTCCTGAAGCATCTATACCCTGGGATATTTAGTTGCCAGTCTTGCCCTTGCCTCAACCAAGTCTCAGTAATACCAATAACATCATATTCCCAGGTACTAATTCAAGCCTAAGTTCATCTGCCTTACCTGCTACACTTCTCGCATTAAAACAAATGCACCTCAGACCACCTGTCCCTTTGCGTTCATCATCTCTTCCCTGTCTACTCTTCCCCTTAGTCACATTGAGTTTATTATCTAGTACCTTACTAGCTTTAGTTGCTGCCTCTTTACTGACCTCTAACTTCCTAATCTGGTTCCCATCCCCCGCCACATTAGTTTAAAATCTCCCCAACAGTGTTAGCAAAAGCAACCCTAGGACATTGGTTCCAGTCCTGCCCAGGTGTAGACCATCCGATTTGTAATGGTCCCACCGGTTCCAATGTCCCAAAAATCTGAACCCCTCCCTCCTGCACCATCTCTTAAGCCACGTATTCATTCTGACTATTCTTGAATTTCTACTCTGACTGTCCCGTGGCACTGGTAGCAATCCTGAGATTACTACCTTTGAGGTCCTACTTTTTAACTTATCTCCTAACTCCCTGAATTCTGATTGTAGGACCTCATCCAGTTTTTTACCTATATCGTTGGTGCTTATATGCATCACGACAACTGGCTGTTCGCCCTCCCCCTTCAGTATGTCCTGCAGCCGATCAGAGACATCCTTGACCCGTGCACCCAAGAGGCAACATACCATTTGGGAGTCTCGTTTTCGACCACAGAAATGCCTGTCTACTCCCCTTACGATTGAATCCCCTATGACTATAGCCCTGCCAGTCTTTTTCCCGCCCTTCTGTGCAGCAGAGCCAGCCACGGTGCTATGAGCCTGGCTACTACTGCCTTCCCCTGGTGAGGCATCTCCCCCAACAGTATCCAAAGCGGTATACCTGTTTTAGGATTGGAAGATCCTGCCTGACTTAGCATCTTGACTTTTTGAACAAGTGACATTCCCAGTGAGCAGAAGAAAAGTATATAATATTGTACACTTAAATCTCAAAATTGCTATAACTCCTCACAAAATGTTACTACTGAATCTGGAATCAGCTCAAGTTCAAAGTGAATTTGGTTGTGAATTAACAATTGACGAGTTTTTTTTTAAAAAGTTGTTACTTGTTGGAACAGCGATGCAATAAACAACACAGAACCCTGAGATTTTAGGGAATTCAATCTGTGCTTTCAGTAGTGTTCTGTCAAACTAATTCCATGCTTAACGTTAAGGGAAAAGCAGAATGCTGCTTTTATGGATTTCTGAAATGAAAACAGAAAATACTTGAAATACAAAGCATGTCAGACAGCATCTGTGGAGAGAGAAACCAAAGTTAACATTTTGGGCCAATGACCTTTTACCAGCATTGGAAAAAGTTTGTGATGGGACAGGTTTTAATTATGCACAGACAGGGCAAGGCTAGATGGGAGGAAAGGACAAACCAATGGTCTATGAAAGGGTGGAAGACGGGACAGTTTAAATGGTATAAGGGATAATGATGCAAGACAAAAGAGGTGATCTATACTAGAAATGTTGGGGAACATGGTATAGACATAGAATTTACAGTGCAGAAGGAGGCCATTCGGCCCATCGAGTGCACCGGCTCTTGGAAAGAGCACCCAAGATCACACTACCCTATCCCCATAACCCAGTAACCCCACTCAACCAACACTGAGGTCAATTTTGGACACTAAGGGCAATTTAGCATGGCCAATCCACCTAACGTGCACATCTTTGGACTGTGGGAGGAAACCAGAGCACCTGGAGGAAACCCACGCACACACTGGGACAACGTGCAGACTCCGCACAGACAGTGACCCAGCTGGGAATCGAACTTGGGACCCTGCAGCTGTGAAGCAATCGTGCTAACCACTATGCTACCGTGCTGCCCCTTAGTTCAGCGAGAAGGAGGAACTGAAGGAGATCAGTATTAGTAGACAACTGGTATTGGGGAAATTGATGGGATTGAAGGCTAATCCCCAAGGCCTGATAATCGTCATCCCAGAGTACTTGAGGACGATGCACTAGAAATAGTTGATTCATTGGTAGTCATCTTCCAAGATTCCAAAGAATCTGGAACAGTTCCTATAGATTGGAGGGTAGCTAATGTAATCCCACTATTTAAAAAGGAAGGTAGAGGGAATTATAGACCAGTAGGCCTGATGTTCTAGAAAAAACAGTTCTAGAATCCATTATCAAAAATGTTATAGTAGAGCACTTAGAAAGAGTCAGCATAGATTTATCAAGCCTGATAAATCCATCGGAATTCTTTAAGTGGCCAGTTGAGTTGATGAAGGGAAGCCAGTGGATGTGGCTTATTTGGACTTTTAGAAGGCTTTCAACAAAGTTGTATAAAATTAAAGCACATAGGTTTACGCGTAGTGTATTGAGATGGCAGGCAGTGACTAGTGGGGTTCTATAGGGATCGGTGGTGAGACCCCAGCTATTCACAATACATATTAATGATTTAGATGAGGGAACTAAATCTAATATCTCTAAATTTGCATCAGACAAAGCTGGTTGGGAAGGTGAGCTGTGAGGAGGAGTAGGCAAAGATCCTTCAGTGTGATTTGGACCAGTTGAATGAGTGGGCAAATGAATGGCAGATACAGTATATGGATGAATGTGAGGTTATCTACCTTGGTAGCAAAAACATGAAAATAGATTACTATCTGAATGGAGAGGGAATGTGCAACGAGACCTAGGTGTCCTCGTATACCAGTCGCTGAATGTAAACATGCAAGTGCAGTAGGCTGTAAAGAGGGCAAATGGTGTGTTGGCCTTCATAGCGAGAGGACTCGAGTACAGGAACAGGGGCTTGCTGAGACCAAATCTGGAACTTTGTGTGCAGATTTGGTCTTGTTATCTGAGGCAGGATGTTCTTGTTCTAGGGAGAGTGTGGAGAAGGTTTACCAGACTGATTTCTGGAATGGCAGGACTGGCATTATGAGGAGAGATTGCGTTGGTTAGGATTGTATTCGCTGGAGTTTAGAAGAATGAGGGGGGAGTCTCATAGACACCTATAAAATTCTAACAGGACTAGACAGGGTAGATGCAAGTGAGATGTTCCCAGTGGTGGGTGTGTCCAGAAATGTGGTCACAGTCTGAGGATACGGGTTAGACCATTTAGGACTGAGATGAGGGGAAAACTCTTCAACCAGAGAGTGGTTGGCCGTTGGAATTTGCTACCAAGAAACAATTTGTGGACAAACTATCGTATGCTTTCAAGAAGTTAGATTTAGCACTTGGGGCATAAGGGATGAAAGGATACCGGGGGGGGGGGGGGGGGGGGGGGGCTGGGGGCTGGATTAGGCTATTGAGTTGAATGATCAACCAGATTGTAGCGAATGGCGGAGCAGGCGTGAAGGACCAAATGGCATCCTCCTATTCTATTTTTTATGCTTCTATAGGAGATGTAAATAGCAATAGCACAATCAGTGCCAAAGAAAATTGGAGGGTTGGCGATGACCTGAAAACTGTTGGACTCCATGTTGTATTTATATAGCTGCAAAGTACTGAATTTGAAGGTGGGATGCTGTTCCTCAAATAAAATGCATCATTAAGGGAACATGTGTGGTACCCTCTGTATGCCTGTCTTTTCATGGGTATTTGGAACATTCTTTGTTCCAGTCTTACTCTGGCCTGGCAGCATGGTGGAACAATGGTGAGCACTGCTGCCTCACAGCGCCAGGGCCCCAGGTTTGTTTCCGACCTCGAGTGACTGTGTGAATTTTGCACATTCTCCCCGTGTCTGCGTGGGTTTCCTCCCACTTTTCAATAATGTACAAGTTAGGTGAGTTGCCATGTTAAATTGCCCCTTTGGGTGGGGTTACAGGGTGGGGGATTGGGCCTCGGTAGGGTGATCTTTTGAAAGGGTCGATGCAGTCTCAATGGGCTGAATGGCATCCCTACACAGTCGGGATTCTATGATTCTCCACCGCCTCTTTTTCTGGCATTAATGACTCTGTTGGTGCTATCTCCTGCTCTTGCACCAAACGGGAAAACATTGTCTCCTTTGCTTGCAATTTTCGTCCCTCTCTTGCCTTCATACAATGCACTACCAACTTCTCCCTTGCTTGACTTTGCTATCCTTCGCATTGCGGAAACCAATTGCAGATTGGGTGATTGCTTTGCGGTGTATCTCCTTTCAGTCTGCAAAAATGACCTTGAAGCACCTGGTTGCATGTCATTTCAATTCTCTGCCCCATTCTCTGATCTTGCCGTTGGCCTGTTATGATGTTCTAATGAAGCTCACTGGAAACTCAAGGAACCGCACTGGTCTTTTGGTTCGGCACTTTATAGCTTTCTTGACTCAATGCGTGAAATTCCCTGCCTCGTTCCACTGGCAGCGGAGTTCCCAGTGAAGTGGAGAATCCCGCATTAGTAAAGAAAATGAGGTGCTGACCTGTTTCCGATACTCTGGGCCCCTGCTGGTGTCTGGTTCGAGGTTTGCACCCTGTGCCAGCGGGAGGATCATTGAGACCCATTTGCATCCACTTAGCGGGACGAGCACCATATTCCCGCAGCCCACGTGAATCTCTGGGCCGGGAATCACTTTGAGTAATTTTGAAGTGGTCAACTGACAGCACCTAACTGAAGTGATCCAGGACCTGTTAATCAAAGCTTGATGTTTATAAACATTGCAGAGTTACTCCACCATGAAGGAAGATGCCGCTGATGTGTTGTGTGTGTGTGTGTGTGTGTGGAAGTTGCCAATCACAGCCTAATAAAATCAATATCAAAGATGAAATGAATAAATGGTTTGCAACTCAAAGATCTGTTGGGAGTCAAACACAGCTGACTGGTTTTCTCTTTCCAGGAATTGTCTGAGCCATCAGGTGTATTGTCCAGACGAGTGTTAAAGCAGTAATTTATTTCACTGCCCCTACCTGGACTGCTCTCTAGCTTCCTGACAGGGATCTCTTTTTCTGGGAAGCTTCGTGAAAGGTGTCTCTCTTCTGGGGTCTCTTTATTTATGGGGTCTCGGGAATGGGGGGAAGGTCCAAATAATCTCATTTAACCTCTCCTGTTTTCCAACTTTTCCCTTTTCTCCAGCACTCCGTTCCTTGCCTCTGTATTTAAAACCTGTCGCATCTCTACCTTTTTCCAGTTTTTAATGAAAGGTTACTTACCTGAAACATAATTTAGTTTCTCTCTCCACAGATGCTGCCTAACTTGCTGTGTATATCCAGCATTTCCTGTTTTTATTCCACAATATACATTTTGTTTATTGTACATCGGTAAGCAGTTAAGAAAACCCGAGGCCTGCCTAATCCTGTAAAAAAAAAAAAATTAAAAAAAAATTAATCTGGAACTTTCACTTCCAAGATGCTTTAAGAATGGTACCCCTTCCAATAACTATCTTTTGTTCGTTCAGTTGTTAGAATATTGCAACCACTCAATCATAGATAGTAAGCTATCTGTGCATATCGGCTTTCATATTCCTCAGCCTAACAGCAATTTTTCATAATTCAACCTGTTCAACAAAATGCAGTTCCCAACATTTATCATGGATGCCTTGGCATTAAATACATTAGTTGCCAGTGTTGGATAGTGTATCACCTTTTCTCTGCATCCTTATGGCAAATATACAGCCATCATTGCACACCATTGACTCAGTCACAAGACATGTCACATTCAAAGTTAAATTTTACCTGGAAAATGATTCAACAAAAGTGAATTGTGAGAATGTGCAGAAAGCCTAGATTCACTACTAAATACAATTAACCATATATTAAGACCTGGATGAGTTGCATGTTCATATATCACAGTGTATGCTGTGTGAAATAAATTTAAGCAGTCCATGCCTGAGCATGCTCACAGATTCAAAAAGGTGTTAGCACATTTGGTTCATTTTGTCTGTGCCAGCTCTCTGACCGTGCAATTCGCCTAATTCCTGTAAATGTGTACACATATACCTCCAGATACCTCTGCTGCACCCCCTTTAGAATTGTACCCTTTATCTTACGTTGCCTCATTTGTCTGCCCATTCCACCAGCCTGTTTTTGAAGTTTATAACTACCGTCTCACAGTTTACAATATTTTAATCTGCAAATTTTGAAATGTGCCCTGTACACCTTGGTCTATCTCAAGAAAAGCAAGGGTCCACATGAACCTCAATCCATACCTTCATTTGAAAAAACACTTGTTCATCACTATTCTCTGTTTCCTATCACTCGGCCAATTTCTTATCCATTCTGCTTCTGTTTATTCTATGGGCTCTAACTTTCCTGATGAGCCTTTTATCAAAAGCCTTTTGGAAGTCTACATAAACTTTATTTTCCTCATCAGCCTTTTCTGTCACCTCATCAAAAAATTCAAGGCAAGTTAGTTAACCACAATTTACCCTTAAATCCATGCTGAATTTCTTTAATTAATTCATGTTTGCCAAAGTGACTATTAATTTTGTACCAGATTATTGTTTCTGAACTGGAAATTACTTTCCGCCATCCAGGTTAAACTGACTGACCTCCGTCCTTACACTCTTTTTGAACAAGGGTGGAACATTTACAATTCTCCAGTTTCCCAGCACAACTCCCGTATCTAAAGAGGGTTGGAAGATTATGGCAAGCGCCTCCACAATTTCTACCCTTAATGCCCTTCTTCACCATCAGGCGGAAATGCTGCCTCTTACATCTCATTGGCTGCGACCGAAATCTACAACCCCAAAGACCACCAAATCTAACTTAATAAAACGTTCTGAGACTGGAAAAGAAGACACAGTATGATTGATGGTGAAGAGGTTTAAATACAAATGCAGCATGACACCAATGCAGTAAAAGATTATTGCATTCCTCAAAATGACCAACATGCTTAATTTCTTATAGGTTGTATCTTTCTAATTGACTTGAGTGTCGGGGCTTACAACAGTAACTTAATTGTAGTGTTAATGTAAGCCTGCTTGTGACAATAATAAATATTATATCATTATAAATGGCAAATGGTTAGCAGCTTTTGCTCAATATGTTTGGCTGCCAATGATAATCCATGGTTTGTGTAACGGATTTGAGTATATAGTTTGATTTATTTCAATTATTTTGATTAACCAGGTGGATAGACATCTACGTAAATTGGACCAAGAACTTGCCAAATTTAAAATGGAGCTTGAAGCTGATAATGCTGGAATTACAGAAATATTGGAAAGGAGTAAGTATGTTGATTTATTACAGATTGATACTTTAATTCTCGAATTCAATATCTTATTGTGGACATATTAAACAAATTAACTTCATGTTTCTGGCAGACCACAAGCTAAGCTGAAAACTGTTGGCAACAGTGGTAACACTAAATTGTCAGTAGATGTCAGTAAAATGCAATTTTAACTTGGTATGATTTTATTCAGATATTGAGACATGGGGTGGTTGTATCTTGGCAGCTGCTGTTAAAATGTTTTTTTCCTGTAATCTTATTTTGTATAATCTTTAAAGCTGGATATAATTTGTAAAAACCTGCTGTAGTGTAATGCTGTAATAAAGATTGGAACTCCAGTACAAAAATATACAGCATTTCTGATTGACCTTTTGGTTGATCAGGTGCTCGGTATATGGTAAGTAGCACCACAGTTAATTAAAACCAAATTACTGAGGATTCAATACAAATAGAACTTCCATTATATACCTAGAAGCTTGTCCTACAGGTTGTCAAAAGTCTAATTTTAGGGACACCAGATGTATTAGCAATACTACTAAATCTAACTGGGTAAGGCTGGGTAACCAGCACAGATTTCTGGTAAATCTTCGGCCAACCACGGAGCTAAAATGCCTTACCCTGTAATGGCTTGCAGTGGTAATTTGCAGCCTAGTGGGAAGAATCTTGGCTTTCATTAACAGGTGTCTATAGTTAAGATATTTAATTGGTTGTTTTCCCTTATTTTTATTTCAGGATCATTGGACTTGGACAACCCACCTCAGCCAGTTAATAACCATCATGCTCACTCACACACTCCATTAGAAAGTAAGTGCTGAGTAGTGCCCTTTATAAGCTGCTTTGTTAGACTGATTAACTTTTTGTTCCTTTCATACATTACAAGATTAAGTACAGTTATATGGTCCGACTGCTTTGATAATGCGCTTAATGATCAATTGTACACTGTGTGACTCTGGGTGGCAAAGTATTCTGTTCAGCAGTTAACATCTGAAATCTTATTAAACTCTTTTTTTTTAAGTATTAAAAAAATGAAGGAAAGAAAAAATAATGGTGGAAAAAATACAAAGGTTGCATGCTACATTGCAGTTAATTAACATTGCATATCACAATATTTTAAAATTCACCAACTGCACTACTATTACACTGTTATCTTGCATTTATACTCCGCTGCATCAGAGATTTTTATTGTTGTTCCTTTTAAAATTTGTTTACGTTGAGATTTATTGAGTAAATTAAAATGCTGGAAAGTACAACCTAATTCTTTTTCAATCTATTTTGCAATATTTTTACAGAACGGAAATATAACCCATCTACCCACCACACCGCTGACCATATTCCTGAGAAGAAATTCAAATCCGAAGCTCTTTTATCTACACTTACATCAGATGCTTCAAAAGAAAATACACCAGGTAACCTGAATTGTTTAAAACTGTAGCATCATTTTACATCAATAACTTGTACTTCTATAGTACCTATAACATAATAAAACGCCCAAGGTGCCTTCACAAGAGCATTATAAACAAATTATGAAACCAAACCACACATGGAGATTATTATGTCGTTGATTAAAAACTTGATCAGAGGGGTAGGTTTTAAGGAGTATCTTAAATGATGAAAGTGAGGGACTTCGGGTGGTGGCCATGGAGAGTGGTTGCACACAGGGTGGCTCCTGCTTGAAGCTGTTGGTTTTGGCCCTTTTCAACCTGAGTTGTGGGTAGATTCAGTGAAATGATGGAGCAGAGAATGTAGGGAAGAGGTTGGCCCCGGATGGTCATGTTTACAGGCTATCAAACCCGGCTGAAAACAGTTAAAGACCTGGCGAAAGAGTTGGAGGAGACTCGCAGCGCAGCACCAATTACAAAAATGGTGGTGGGAAAGGGGTGTCGTCGACGGGAAAGCTGCAAATGGAGCAATTGGTGAACTTCATCAAAGAGGAGTTTCAGCAGCAAAGGGAGGAAATGAAGAACAACTAGTCAAAGGCAATTGAGGGGCAGTGGCACCTTTTCGTAGGACCCTGGAATGGGTGGAGAAGTACCTCAAGACGCAGGAGGTGATGACCCAGGAGGTGGAGAAGGTGGTGTCCGACCAGAGTGACTGCATTGTGTCGTTGGAGGCGGAGATTGCGATCCTGGGGGATTTGTGCAAGTCGTTGCGGCCAAAGGTGGAGGACCAGGCGAATAGGTCCAGGCGGCAAAATCTGCGTATTGTGGGTCTGCTGGAGGGAGTGGAGGGAACAAGTGCTACGAGCTACGTCGCGACGAGCGAGGATGTTTGCCAGGTTGGTGGACAAGGCCCCGAAGGTGGACCCGATCCATAGGTCCTTGAGGCAGAAGACGAGCTGGGGAGATGCTGCGGCAGTGATTGTGACAAGTTCCAGGACAAAGAAAAAATCATAAGGTGGGACAGGGCACGGCGGGACTATGAATGGGAGGGAACCCAAATCATGATATATCAGGACATTGAAGTGGAGCTGGCCAGGATTCGGGCGGGGTTCAACAAAGCCAAGGCAGTGCTGTACTGAAGCATCCAGCTGATATTTTTTGCAGTTTCAGGCTTTTGTAACACCAGCCGGGCCAAAGAGCCCAATTTAAAAATCATTATTAAGGTGTCCAAATTTACCTGGAATTTCTGTTTTTAATGTAATGATTCTACGACAATTAATTTGTTAAAATGTTACTGCTTTATTTTCCTGTCATGAAATGCTTGTGTGAAGAACTGACTGCTTAGTGAAAGTGCATGTCTACGATAAGGATAAACTAAGTAGATTCCAAAGTCCTTCATAAGATATCTTTCTTTGCATTACTAACCAGGTTTATTATAGCATACCACTTCTGGAGATTAGTGGAATAATATTAAAATGAAAAATTACTGCTTATACCACCATGTGTATGGCTCAATGTAAAAATAACTGCTAATCCCTTATGCAATAAATGTGTTATGCAATTAATGGATGCCTAAAGGGAAGCAAATTATTTTGTTGATGTAATCTTTGGACTACAATTCCTAAATTTGTGAAACAACAGAAATCCTCTTAAATATTTAGGAATATAACACTGTTGAACATAATTAAATCCTGTGATTAATTTTATTAATATAAAGTCAACCATTAAATTCAAAGCAGCAATGTTAACATGAAGTTCATAATTTCTTTTTATTCAAATTAAGATTCAGGACATGGATTCCTCAGCACAGAAGCAGGCCATTTCCCAACTGGTCTATGGCAGTGTTCATACCCCACACAAGCCTCCTTCCACTCTTCATCTAATCCTATCAGCATGCCCTTCTATTAATTTCTCTTGATGACCTTGCCTAAATTCCTCTTAATTATTTACGATTTGCTTCAACTATTCCTTGAGGTAGCATATTCCATATTTCTACCACTCATTGAAAACACATTTCTCCTGAATTCCCTATTGACAATATTTTAAGTGGTTAAGGTGTATTTGCATAGTTATGGTGCTGATTTTCTTGAAGTTTCCATCAATTCATTGATTTCTTAGGGATTGCACTTTTTGGGGAATCTCAACAGCATACCCTCCTGGAGGAGCATTGAAGCAATAACAGCAATGTCTGATTTCCACATCTTTCTGCATATGTGCAGCGTGGAGTAATAACGGTGAATATTGAAAGATTTAGGGCAGCACGGTAGCACAAATGGATAGCACTGTGGCTTCACAGTGCCAGGGTCCCAGATTCGATTCCCCACTGGGTCACTGTCTGTGCGGAGTCTGCACGTTCTCCCTGTGTCTGCGTGGGTTTCCTCCGGATGCTCCGGTTTCCTCCCACAGTCCAAAGACATGCAGGTTAGGTGGATTGGCCATACTAAATTGCCCTTAGTGCCAAAACAAAAGTTAGTGGGTCGGTGCAGACTCGTGGGCTGAATGGCCTCCTTCTGCACTGTATGTTGTATGTTCTATTCAGGTCATTACCACTGTAACATCCAAGCATGGTATATGTTTCTGATGTTTATGAACATTTGAACCATAGCTGATACATTCTGTATTTCACATTCTCCGAGGGGTGCAAATTGTCAGTCAGTCTGCCCTTCGGAAAAATTGTTTATAAAGTATAGTGATATTTATAAAGTATAGTGAAACTGGGATGTCAGATGGTTTGAGACTTCATGTATGGTTACTTTTAAATAGAAATATTCTGCGAATTGATAGAATGTGTTCTCACTTATTCCTGATTGTATTTCCCCCTCTCCCATTCTTTTCAGGATGCCGTAATAGTAATTTAACATCAACTTCCAACAGTGTCTACAATATTAATTCATCACAGCCTCTCAGCTCATACAATCTTACCTCGTTAACACCTGGAGCGGGTCCAGGAGCTGCAGCTATTACAATGGCAGCAGCCCAGGCTGTTCAAGCAACAGCTCAGGTAATTAAATAGAAATTTTATTTGGTTATCAAATCTTCAACACTCATTCTGTCCTAGTTTATCCAGACTGCTTTTATTGGGCAAATGGTGCATGTTCTAGCCAATATTTATCTCAATCAGCATCATAAAAATAGATTATTTTGTCGTTGTCACATTGCTGTTTGTGGGACCTTGCTGTGCACAAATTGGTTCTCCCCACATTACAGCAGTAACTGCACTACAGGGAGATATTGACATAATGGTAACCACCAGACTAGTATTCCAGAGGCCCAAGCTAATACTCTGGGGACATTGGTCTAATTTGCACCAGGGCAACTGGCGGAATTTAAGTTCAATTCAGAAAAATATTGGAATATAAAGCTAGTCTTGGTGATCTAGTCCTAGCGAGCATGAAACTATCATTAGTTTTCATAATATCCCATCTGGAAGAAAATCTGCCACCCTTGCCTAGTCTGGCCTGCATTTGACTCCTGACCCACAGCAAATATAGTTGACTCTTAACTGCTGTCTGAAATAGCCTAGCAGGCCACTCTATTCAAGAGCAATTAGGGATGGACAGCAAATGTTGGCCTTGCCTGTGATACCCACACCCCATGAAATAATTTATTGGCTGTAAAGTTCTTTGGGTCATGAAAGGTGCCATAAAAGTGCAAGCCTTCCTTTCATTCTAACTATTTTCCATTACCAAAGGTGCCAGTAGTATGCCTATATGGATCCTGATACTGAATGCTTCCGTAACTTTGTCTGATAAGCATTAATACAATTCATATATTCAGACCAGTAGATTTAATAAATAATTGCTCGTGAATTTTAATTCTGAATCAGCTGAAAATTTCAAAGATTTTCAGAACATTCATTGTGTATCATAATGAGGCTACTCAAATGTTAGAAGCAGCTTTGCAGAGGTGGTTAAGAGTGTAGTTTCATTGAACTACTTGATAACTCATTCATAAATAGTATTAAATGGTAAATTATTAAACTGAATTGCTTCAAATTTCTACAATCATTATTCTGTAGAAATGAACAAGTTTCACTCTTGACGTTAGCTATGGTGTTGCATTTTCGTTAGCTGTATGCTGTATATGCCACATTTCAATGTAGAATGTTTATGTTAAAGTACATAATCTCCTAAGAATTTTGAACAACAACATTTTATTGTAACAGATATTGGGAAGTAGAAAGGACATAAGCACAATAGTACAGTGGTTAGCACTGTTGTTTCACATCGCCAGAGTCCGAGGTTCGATTCCCGGCTTGGGTCACTGTCTGTGCGGAGTCAGCATGTTCTCCCTGCGTTTGCGTGGGCTTCCTCCAGGTGCTGCGGTTTCCTCCCACAAGTCTCGAAAGAAGTGCTTGTTAGGTGAATTTTACATTCTGAATTCCCCCTCTGTATACTGAACAGGCATCCGAGTGTGGCGACTAGGGGATCTTTACAGTAACTTCATTAATGTAAGCCTACTTGTGACAATAATAAAGATTTTTTTTTTAAAAAAGTAAATATTTATAATGCATTTAATTACAATTTTGAAATGTAAAGATTTTACTCCTATTCTTGATAAGATGAAGGAAGGGAGGAGGACATCTACTATAAAGGCCACTTACGAAGCATTCAAAAACAACGACTTCCAGCTTGCAAGAGAATTCTCTATCTCAAGAGAATCAACAGGATATTCCTCAACCTTAGCCTCTACACTGACACAGACATTATCTACATCAGCCACAGATTCACGCAGCGGTCGAAAAAACAAGTATGTTTTTATTTTCAAGACATTTGTTATTTTCTCTGTTTTTAATCTGATTTTAATCAGATTAGAATATATTTTATTTTTAAAAAATTAACAAAACAGTTAATATCAACTGTGTGCCAAAATAAATCTCCTAATGGCCAAGTATAACAACCAACTTGAAAGATTGTTCGTTATGGTGATGGAATAATACAACTCAATTGGGTGTTTTGATATCGACAGTTCAGCATAATATTAATCTGGATTTAGCCCCTGATTTAACTTTGAAATGAAACTCTCTCTGGGTGGAATTTAAAGAAGACAGTAGGGGTTTCACCTGTCAGTTGGAGAACTAGGGAGGCTGTCATCGCTTCTTTTTGGGAAAGCCCAAAACATTAAGCCAATCAGATTGAAGTGACCTTTCCCCAGGATCAAGGACTCTGGTGGAGGTTGGCAGGTGTTTCCAGCATTGCCACTTGTTGCTGCTGGTGCATGGTCCATCGCCCAAAAAACATAAATGGGGTAGAGGTGGATGCAGTCTCACCAACACAACTGTAGCAAAACTTACCTTTTAAATGCCCCCTTACCATCAACCCCGCCACAGGAGGACATTGAATTCTGCCCTCTGAGTCTCTTTCTGCTCCACTGTTGTCACATTAGGTTTAGAATCAAGTTTTAGATTATATTTATGTTTTTACTATAGCGTCAGAAAGTGATTTGTTGCAAAGTTGCAGTTAAGGAAAATTAATTCATAGTACTTGTCTGATTATTTTTGCTTAATAAAAGTCACCAGGGGCAGCACGGTGGCCTAGTGGTTAGCACAACCACCTCACGGCGCTGAGGTCCCAGGTTCGATCCCGGCTCTGGGTCACTGTCTGTGTGGAGTTTGCACATTCTCCCCGTGTCTGCGTGGGTTTCGCCCCCACAACCCAAAAATGTGCAGAGTAGGTGGATTGGCCACGCTAAATTGCCCCTTAATTGGAAAAAATAATTGGGTAATCTAAATTTATTTAAAAAAATAAATAAAAAATAAAAGTCACCAAATTATTATTAAAAGTTACAATCAGGAACTTAAATTATTTGTTTCCACCCTAAAATAATTATTTGGTACTGATCAGATATCCTCTGTTGAGAAGGAATGGGAAGTGATTTGGTCATTAGAGTTTTGGGACTGAACCAAGTGTATATGAACTGTTTTATTTGCCAATTTTCTATGAAAGAAAAAGTATTTTATATTTGATGGATAAATGTGTTTGCCTCTTTTCAGTAATAGAAAATGTGTTGCCGAGGTTTTTCATCTTGCACTGTAGTTCCCCATTGCTTTCTCCTTGCCAATGCCTCTACCTCAGCCTATCCGAGCCGACTTGCCAAGTCATTATATTCCCATGTTATATATTGTTGTGATCAATTAAAATCTGGTATTCTTGCATTTGTCCTGATGTGTACAAGCTTCAGCAACAAGTCTCCCTTTTCAACAGTATTCAAGTTCCATACTACAAGCATCTTATTCTCTCGATTTAAAGTGCCCATGATATGTTTCTTGATCTAGGGCTGGATTCTCCAGTCCCCTAGCCGCATGTTTTTTGGTGGTGCACTGTTCGATGGCGACAGGATTCTCTACTCCTGCTATTTGCCAATGGGATTTCCCATTGAAGCCACCCCACGCCACTGTGAAATCCATGGGCGGGAGTGAATTGTCGGTGGGAAAAGAGAATTCCAAAGGCTGTAGAATTCCGGCCTTAATCTCATGAGCGTACTGAAATCCTGGATTAGTACAAGTCATATATTTTCAATTCCTACACAAAGTAAGAATCTTACGCGCATGCAAACATACAAATTAGGAGCAGGAGTAGGCCATTTGGCCTCCTTAAGCCTTCTCAGCCATTTGATAAATCATGGCTGATCTGATTGTGGCCTCAACTCCCCTTTCATATATACCCCCATTCCCTTTGACTCCTTTATCAATCAAGAGTCTATCTAACTCGGCCTTAAACAATATCCAGTGACCCTGCTTCCATTGCTCTCAGGGGAAGAGAATTCCACAAACTCCCAACCCTCAAGAGGAATTGTTTCTGCTCATCTCTGTCCTAAATGGGAGACATCATATTTTCAACCTTTCCCTCGTTCTACATCCGGAGAAATATCCTCTCAGCATCCACCCTTTCAGGTCCCCTCAGGATCTTGTAGTTTCAATATGATCACCTCTCATTCTTCTAAATTCCAGTGGTACAGACCCAAACTTTCCTCACAGGATAACTCCTTCAGCCCAGGAATTGATCGAGTGACCTTCTCAGACTTGCTTCTAATGCAGTTATGTCTTGACTAAGGAGACAAAACTGTACCGTGTGCTCCAGATATGGTCTCATCAATGGCCTGTACAATTGATATTCCATTTCCTTTGCAATACATGAAATAATTTGCCTTTCCAATCAAACTATTTTTGTGTGATATAATTTATAGCATTACTATGCTATACCAATAAGATTCAATACTTAAATGCTGATATGCCAGTGTTCGCCAATACTAGCTAAACCAGTGTAATAGCGTAACAGTCTATATAAGAAGTCTTTATTTTTATATTGCCACGCTTATCAATAAAAATGTGAACTAGATAAATACAATCACCTAGTCTGAATGCCAATCTGTAACTTTTATATATTTTTTTTTTGCTCAGAAACAGCAACAAATCCTCAAATCATCAGTCCTCATCATCATCTTCATCGTCCTCTTCCTCCTCTTCATCATCTGTAGTAGCACAAGAGATTCCTCAGCAGACTCCAGCTTTACCTGAGTCGGATTCCAATAACCAAGTGGATTGGACATATGATCCCAATGAGCCTCGTTATTGTATCTGCAATCAGGTGAGTTTGGTATGAATAGAAGAGTTATGAATAAATATGCTGAGCATGCTTCATGTTCTATTTTATTTGTTTAAAAATAAGAGACCCAAATTGCCAGGGTTTGTGCATAGTTATAGAGTTACAGGCCGACAGCACAGAAAAGGCCCTTCGGCCCATCGTGTTTGCGTCGGTCAAACCGACCACCAAACTATTCTAATCCCATTTTCCAGCACTTGGCCCATAGCCTTGTATGCCTTGGAATCGCAAGTGCACATCTAAATACTTCTTAAAGTATTATGAGGATTTCTGCCTCCACTACCCTTTTAAGCAGTGTGTTCCAGACCCACACCACCCAATGGTGTAAAGGTTTTTCCTTTCATCCCCTCTAAACCTCCTTGCCCCTTACCTCAAATCCTTTTATGTTAAAATTCTAGCTTTAGATTATCTTTTTTTTAAATGGTATTTTTTATTAATTATTTACATTTGATTGGTTGTAATATTGTTATACCAGTATTTACAAACTTGAGACAAGGACAGGAAATGAAAAAAATACAAGGGATCCATGTAAACTATGAATTGAGATTGTATGTGCAGGTTTGGGGGTGGCCCGTTAGCTTTAGGCCCATGGTGGTCAGGTGCCCGGTTGCCCTTCCGTATGCCCTCCTCGTAGTTGTTTTGGACCTGGCCTTTTCTTGCTTCTCTCTTGAAAATTTCCAGAATGTATTATTTCAAAGTAAATAAACTTGAATTTGTTTATAAAATGTAGAAGATACTGAGAGTGAATAATGGGCTATATTGAGATGGCCTCTTAATATATGGTTCAAAAAATCTGTGGCCCATTACAAACCTCGAGAAATATATTTAATTTTATTGAATAAATTAAATCTGATAGGGCAGAACATTAATAATGGATGTGGCGATCCAAAATAGAATTCTAATCTCCACCTCAAGCTCTTAATTTGTCCTTCATTCCTTACCCATTTCCAATCACTTGGTAAGTTCACAACATAGTGGAAGCTCAATGCAGTGACTGACTGAAGTAAAGAACAAGTCTTTACTTTGAATAAGACTCCAGAACATTCATAAATGTTTATGAGAACAATTATAAAAGGAGCTGGTTACCTGACAGATGTGTTACCTACATGGAAACCTAGCCAGAAATGTATTTATTGGTAAGGTGCAAAATCTGGTAACAATCATGGATGAAAATCTTGTTAAATGGCCAGAAATGCATTAAATAATATATTTTAACCAGGCTGAAGTTGGTGTTAATATAAAATTTTGACCGAATAATAGAAGATAAGAAGTTTAGACTGATTGGTGTCGCTTCCCAATAAACACAGCCAGTGATTGATGGCCCTAATAGTTGAATAGTTCACTGAGGATAACTCATGAGTATAAAAATATGACTGAAAATGTATTTGTATGTTTCCTTTTTTCAGGTTTCATATGGTGAAATGGTAGGGTGCGATAATCAAGATGTAAGTATTTTCCATTTTTAATGGTTTGAAACAATGCAATAAACTGTAAAATTTGTTTGTAAACTACAGTAAGAAATAAATGAAAGATGGCACTATTTATGGTGACTGAATGATGCAAATTTGGTGCATTAAAGTATTTCATATTAAAATGCATTCTAACAACAGTTCTTTTTCTTTTAAAGTGCCCCATTGAATGGTTCCATTATGGGTGTGTTGGACTAACAGAGGCTCCAAAGGGAAAATGGTACTGTCCACAATGCACCGCAGCAATGAAGAGGCGCGGCAGTCGCCATAAGTGAACCTCAACAGCAGAGGAATTAATTTGACTGGTGCTTTGTCCAAATTTTAAATAGAACATTGAATGAGAGCAACAAAAACTGCAATTTCTGACGTTTTGCAGTGCACTTATTTATGTTCCTATTTGAGAATGTAAAGCTTATTGATGAAACTTGGATTTTGCATAGTTTTTTGTGTAAAACACCACATGACTATTCAAATATTCTCTTATTAAACAATCTAACTGAAGCAAAAAAACAAATATATAATCAATATTTGTTTAAAGATGCTTTACTTTCTTGTTTAATTATTACTTTGAAACTTAAAAGTTCAGCTGGCTGAAGTCAAATGCGATATTGGCAATAAAATCTTGTATAGCTGGCAAATGGTAGTGTCATGATACATGAACAAACATTTCAATATCATACGAATGCCAGTTTGCCATTAGTGTTCAATGTTTTGGTGCAGCATGTTTTGATATAAAGGATATAAGAATAAAATTATCAGTATGTCTTTGATACTAAACTTATTGAAAAACATTATGACTTGTGTATGTGGAAAATACTTTTTTTTTCACCTGTATTAGATATGATATTAGTGTTTAACCAGTAAAACATCATGATCAGTGGAGTGTGATTTCATTTTTTTAATGCTTGGAACAGAGATTGAGTTGCAGTTGCAGTTTAGCCAAACTATTTGCACAAAGGAGCCTTTTTTACTCACCATTGCTAGGTAATGGTACACATGGGAAAATGCAGCCTTCACACCTGTGACTGCAACTGAAACATATTTAATTGATTGTAAAGTGCTCTAGGATGTCCTGAGGCCTTGAAAGTTGCTATATAAATGTAAGGTTTTTTGAATAGAAATTATTATTGATACTTCCGATAATCAGCTTGAATACATTAAGGCTATCACACCAATCTTTGTCCTTTTTGCTAACTTAGCTGTTCAGACTTAATTAAACTTCTAACATTTAAAAATGCTAATTTTAAGTTGCTTATCAATTAGTCTAATTTGATTAGGTTACACTTTTTTAGACCCAAAGATAAAGCCGGCTTATTAATATTTTCATAAGGTTAAGCATTCATGTAGGGTAAAGATTGCAGATAATTACAGGAATGGATATGCATTCATTGTATTGCCATATCTCAGCTGCAGCTGGACTTTCTCGACTATTGAACAGTAAAGTTAAGATTCAAGTCTTAAGGTGCTATATGACTTGGCAAAGTTAGCTTTGCAGCTTGGTTCTCAAGATACAATTATTAGTTGAGATCTTATTCCTTCATTAGGTTTTGTGGCCTTTTCAATCACTTGCTTCTGGAAGCATGCTGTCTGTAACTTTTGTCATATTCTTGTCCTGGTAAAGCCACCTTGTAAATATGATTTTATTAAGTCGATACTGCTCCATTTTATGCAAAAGCCACACTAGGCCTGGAGCCATAAGATGAAGTACCATGGCAATACACTTTACAAGGCTTACTTTGGTTCTTAAAATTCCTGCATTTAAAACTGCTCAGGGTTCTTTATATATTATCTAACAAAACTACACAAGATCTTGTAGTTTTGTTCTTGCCCTTTAATCTTGCTTGACCAATGAATTTTGACTGGTTGAAAATGAGAAAGTTTTTTATATTTTATATTTAATCCTTTTCAGGATCAAACATTCATGTCCAGTTAAAAAGGGTTAACTTAAAGGGTGAATTCCTCGTACCGCATCAATTTTCTTGATATAAGTAGCAGAATGCATACACTCAAATTATTCCAGTTATTCAATTTTATGCAAACTACTGCCAACTGAACAGTTGATATGTAAAGTGATTGGAATGCACTCATGCCAACTACAGCTAATTTGAAGTTAGAAATTTCAACTATGAATGCTGGAAATCTGAAATCAACTGTTTATGATCAGTGGAAAATAAACTTGAGAACCAAGAGAAATACAGATGGTTCAGAGGGTAACTGAAAAGGCACATTAGAGAAGCAAGGAAGGCTTATGAGAAAATACTGGCAGACAACATAAAGGGGAATCATAAAGTCTACACAGGTTTATAAATGGTAAACGGTATAGGGCCTCTTCCAGACCTAAAAGGGAATTTGCAAATGCAGACAGGACATACTACCCAGAACATGGTGAAAGAAGAGGAAATTTTTTCCTTAACAAGGATTCAAAATGAGGAAGTGATGAATAGTCTGCCAATTGCCGAGGCACTGGGACTGAATAAGATGCACCCAAGGATCTTGAAATAAGTAACAAGGAAAATTAAGGGGTGCTGGCCATATTCTACCAGTCATCTCTAGACCCGTTTGTGTGTGGTTGGGGGTGGGGGGAACTGGTGAATTGCAAATGTTACGCCCTTGTTCAAAACACATTGAAAGGATAGCCCCAGCAATTGCCAGGCAGTCGTTTTAACATGAGTTGTGGGCAAGCTTTTCAAAACAATTATTTGGAATGGAATTAGTGATCACATAGAAAAATGTGGATTGATTAGGAAGAGCCAGCATAGGGGAAATTATATTGAACTAACTTGCTAGAATGTTTTGATGAGGTAACAGAAAAGGTTGAGGATAATGTTGGTTATGGTGTACATGAACTTGCAGAAGGCATTCATACAGTGCCACACAACAGAATTGTGAAAAAAGTTATAGCTCATGGAATAAAATGTTCAGTAACAATGTGAATACAAAATTGGCAGAAGCAGAGAGTAATGGTGAATGGATATTTTTCAAGTTGGAGGAAGGTTTGTAGTGTTCCCAGTGGTCGGATTGGGGACCCTTTAATTTCCTGATGTATATTAATGATCTAAATTTTGGTGTGCAGGGGACAATTTCAAAGTTTGTAGATGACACAAAACTTGGAAGTATTGTAAACCATGAAGAGGACAGTGCTGAACTTCAAAAGGACATAGACAAATTTGTGGAGTGGGCAGATAGGTGATAGATGAAATTCAATGCGGAGAAATTTGAGGTGATGCATTTTGGCACAAAGAACTGGAGGCAGTGATGTGGTGGTGGTGTCATTGGAATAGTAATCCAGTATCACTGGACTAGTAATCTAGAGTAATGCTCTGGGGTCCCGGTTTCGAATCCTGCCATGGCAGATGGTGAAATTTGAACATAAATCATTGAAGTTAGCAGGACAGGGAGAAAGAGCAGGTAATAAGAACTAGGAGCAGGAGTAGGCCATCTGGCCCCTCGAGCCTGCTCCGCCATTCAATGAGATCATGGCTGATCTGTTGTGGACTCAGCTCCACTTTTCGGCCCGAACACCATAACCCTTAATCCCTTTATTCTTCCAAAAACTATCTATCTTTACCTTAAAAACATTTAATGAAGGATCCTCGACTGCTTCACTGGGCAAGGAATTCCATAGCTTCACAACCCTTTGGGTGAAGAAGTTCCTCCTAAACTCAGTCCTAAATCTACTTCCCCTTATTTTGAGGCTATGTCCCCTAGTTCTGCTTTCACCCGTCAGTGGAAACAACTTGCCCGCATCTATCCTATCTCCTTCATAATTTTAAATGTTTCTATAAGATCCTTCTAAATTCCAACGAGTACAGTCCCAGTCTACTCAATCTCTCCTCATAATCCAACCCCTTCAACTCTGGGATTAACCTAGTGAATCTCCTCTGCACACCCTCCAGTGCCAGTATGTCCTTTCTCAAGTAAGGAGACCAAAACTGAACACAATACTCCAGGTGTGGCCTCACTTAACACCTTATACAATTGCAACATAACCTCCCTAGTCTTAAACTCCATCCCTCTAGCAGTGAAGGACAAAATTCCATTTGCCTTCTTAATCACCTGTAAACCAACTTTCTGTGACTCATGCACTAGCACACCCAGGTTTCTCTGCACAGCGGCATGCTTTAATATTTTATTGTTTAAATAATAATCCCGTTTGCTGTTATTCCTACCAAAATGGGTAACCTCACATTTGTCAACATTGTATTCCATCTGCCAGACCCTAGCCCATTCATTTAACCTATCCAAATCCAAATAAAGCATATAGTATCATAGGCTCTATTAATAGGGGCATAGAGTACAAGAGCAAGGAGATTATACTGAATTTATAAAAACTCTAGTTAAGACCGCAGCTGGAGTATTGTGTACAATTCTGGGACCCATAATATAGGAAGGGTGTGAATACATCGGAAAAACTAGAGGGAGGTTCCAAGAATGAAAATTAGTCTCAGGAATTAATCAAGATGGCAGACAAAAAAATATTTTGCATTGATCTTCACTATAGAACAGGGTTTTTCAAAGTGCAGGTGGCGACTTATGGGTGGATCAGAGGGCGGGTGTCGAGAGGGTTGTGAAGCGATCAGTCGTGCGGTTGTCCTGATTGCAGGAGAAGTGCCCAATGGCTGCTACCGGCTTTTAAATTGAGAATCATAGAATTTACAGTGCAGAAGGAGGCCACTCAGCCCATCGAGTCTGCACCGGCTCTTGGAAAGAGCACCCTACCCAAGGTCAACAACTCCACCCTATCCCCATAACCCAGTAACCCCACCCAACACTAAGGGCAATTTATCATGGCCAATCCACCTAACCTGCACATCTTTGGACTGTGGGAGGAAACCGGAGCACCCGGAGGAAACCCACGCACACACGGGGAGGATGTGCAGACTCCGCACAGACAGTGACCCAAGCCGGAATCGAACCTGGGACCCTGGAGCTGTGAAGCGATTGTGCTATCCACAATGCTACCGTGCTGCCCAAGAATGGTGGCAACTGCTGCCTTTTAAAAGAAAATAAATGAGACTATGCAGTCTTCAAACCAGAAACGGCAACAGAGAGCAACAAACCAGAAACGGCAACAGAGAGCAGGTCACAAACCATGCATGTACACAACATCAAGCTCCCCCCCCATTTGTGTGCTTTTGGTTCTAAATCATGGAGCAGAATTGCTTCCGTTTTATCGCTTCTGGTAAGAGGACTGTGAAGATGGATCATTTTCTTAAAAGTAACAGTCGGCCAGAGACTCAAATAGGCAGTGTATCAACTGGACAAGATCACAACAGAAGCTACTGGAGAGTGGAGCTCTGAAGAGTCCAGAACAGTGCAATTGTTAACTCTGTACAGAGCTCTAGGGCCTATGATTAACAGCCTACAAAAAGGAAACTTAACTCTGGAACAAAGCAGTATAAAGAAGATTTCTTGGAGGTATGCTTTTTTTTGTCAATTATGCTAATGTAAATAAGGATGCAAAGCCCATGTGTGTTATATGCAGGGAAGTACTGGCAAATGAGAGGTTTCTGATTTTGAAAGAGAAGTGGGTGAAAAATTCCTTTTGAGGTTGCGACCCCAGAGTCAGCTATTAACATACAGCATACTACAAATTGAAAGTCTACACTGTTGTAGCTGACCTACAACATTAAAAACATGCCAAAGGTTCGTGAGGCTGTCAGCATTCTTGAGTAGCATCTTCCAGGACTAATCAGTACTGACTAAAACAAGCATTTTGTTGCTATTGCCCTTCATGAGCTACATGTGAGGTTGGATTTTCTGTTTTCATAAAGTTGAAGATGGAACAAAGGAACTGGCTGAAGTCTACACCTGATATGCACATTGCCCACTCCTCCTTTGAACCTGATTCGATGAGATCATGAGGACCAAGAAGCCTCGCCTTCCACATTAAAGATAAGCAAACGTGGCATGAGTTGCCGGCGGGGGTTGCAAAGGTTGGCCAGCCTGTGTCCTGAAGTTCGACCAGTTGGTAAATGTGAATCCTGGGGAAAAAAAGTTTGAGAAACACTGCTATAGAGGATGTAAGTAACATCCCAAAAACCACTACAAATCAGGCATTGGAAGGGAGAGAGTGGTATTGAGAAAATCGTTGGAGCTGTGAGTTGACAAATCCCCGGGTCCTAATAGACTTCATCCTCGGGGTCTTAAAAAAAGTGGCTAGTGAGATAATTGATGGGTTTAATTTTCCAAAATTCCATGGATTCGGGGAAGATTTCGTTAGATTGGAAAATAGCAGGGCGGCATGTGGTGCAGTGGTTAGCACTGGGACTGCGGCGCTGAGGACCAGGGTTCGAATCCCGGCCCCGGGTCACTGTCTGGGTGGAGTTTGCACGTTCTCCCCATGTCTGCGTGGGTTTCGCCCCCACAACCCAAAGCTGAGCAGGTTACTAAATTGCCTCTTAATTGGAAAAAATAATAATTGGGTACTCTAAATTTTTAAATAAATTTGATAAATAGCAAATGTAACTTCTTTATTCAAAAAGGGAGACAGAAAGCAGGAAACTACAGGCCAATTAACGTAACATCTGTCATACGGATAATGTTAGAAGCTATTTGTCATACCCCGCAAGTATATTACGGGGTGGGAACAATTAACTTCCCTGTAAACCTTTCAGAACACGAGCGTTAGGGGGCATGGGCTTCTAAACAAAGTACAGCTGTATGGTATATGAAGCTGGTCAGTTAGGCACCGGCAAAGCAGGCCCAGTTGGGATCTACCGTGTGATGGTATATAATATTGTAAATAAACTTCCCTTTGAATTACTCGATGTGGACTCCTTCGTGGCTTTACAAACCTATTGCTTAAAGACATTGAGGCAGGGCAGCTGGAAAAATTCAAAGTAATCAGGCAGCGTCAACATGGTTTTGTGAAAGGAAATTTATGTTTAACCAATCCATTGGAGTTCTTTGAAGGAGTCACATGTGCTGTGGATAAAGAGTAACTGGTGGATATACTGTATTTAGATTTCCAGGAAGCATTTAATTAGGTATGACATCCATGGTTATTTTTGAATATCTCATGGTGTAGAGGTACAATGTTGGCATGGATAGAAGATTGGCTAACTGGAAATGGGTCTTTTTTTTTGGTTGGCTGGATGGAATGAGTGGTGTGCCACAAGAATCAGTGCTGGGGCCTCGACATTTTATAATTTATATACATGATTTGGAAAAAGGGACCAAAGGTATGGTTGCTAAATTTACTGACAACACAAAGATAAGTAGGAAGGTAGAGGACATGGGAGCCTACAATGGGACATAGATGGCTAAGTGAGTGGGCAAAGATTGGGCAAATGTGAAATTGTCCATTTTGGCAGGAAAAATAAAAAACAGCATATTGTCTAAATAGTGAGAGATTCAGTAGGATCTGGGTGTCCCGGTGCATGTATCATGTTACAGCAAGTAATTAGGAAAGTGATGTGCAGCACGGTAGCACAGGGGTAGCACTGTTGCTTCACAGCACCAGGGTCCCAGGTTTGATTCCTGGCTTGGGTCACTGTGTGTGGAGTCTGCACGTTCTCCCTGTGTCTGGGTGGGTTTTCTCCGGGTGCTCCGGTTTCCTCCCAGGAGTCCCGAAAGACGTGCTGTCAGGTGAATTGGATATTCTGATTTCTCCCTCAGTGTACCCGAACAGGCGCCGGAATGCGGCGACTAGGGGTTTTTCACAATGGCTTCATTGCAGGGTTTAGCCTCACGTTTCCCAGCACTCGCAGTGCCAAGAAACACATGACTATTCAACGCGTTCTCACGTTGAATAAGGGGCCTGAATGGAAAATGCTTGACCGAGGCCGCACATAGCCCTATTTTGTACAGTGTGGAGCTCCGCAAGCTGGAATTCTCATTGTAGAGAGAGATCGAGACGCCATTTTTAAATGGCGCTCTGAACTCTGAGACCCCCAAAAGAATCCCCAACCTCCACCCCCCCCCCAGCCCAAAGCCAATATGGCTTGCTGCTAAATTAACAATCATCGATAGTGATGAACTTTAAAAGTTAATTTTCCCCATTTTCTTTTGCAAACAGTACTACCAAATACATAAAGTAAAACTCTCGAGATGTATCTAAATTAGGCATTGGGGCGACATGGTGGCACAGCGGTTAGCACTGCTGCCTTACAGCTCCAGGGACCAGGGTTCAATTCCGGCCTCGGGTCACTGTCTGTGCGGAGTCTGCACTTTCTCCCCGTGTCTGCGTTGGTTCCTCCGGGTGCTTCAGTTTCCTCCCACAGTCCAAAGACGTGCAGGTTAGGTGGATTGGCCATGATCAATTGCCCCTTAGTGTCCAAAAGGTTAGATTAGGTGAGGTTACTGGTTTGCGGGAATAGAGAGGGGGCCTGACCCTAGGTAGCGCACTCTTCCAGTGGGTAAGTGCAGACTGGGTGGGCCGAATAGCCTCCTTCTGCACTGTAGTGATTCTGAGATCTATTGCATGATTGTGTCTAATGTTCGTCACAGGCCAATTTTTCACAGAGCCACCACAAATTCTAGTTATGTCATTTGTATAGTTCAAATGGCTCATTTGTATGTTAAATTTGTATAATGTCAACTAAAATCTGACTGATGGTTAAATTACTCTTTAATTGCGTAATGAAATCCAGAAGGGCCAAAAATAAGTGAGTGATTTGACGCAAACAAAATAGAATTAATGTTTTAAATCTGTCTAAAGTACCATCCTATCTGTCAATGCAAAAATTAATCTTGTCCCCTCTCCAATCAAGTATAGGATGAATCAGACAACAAAGGAAAGTGAAACATTCTGTACATTTCCCCCCTAACCGTGCATTGTTACTCACTGGTTTAGCTCACTGGGCTAAATCGCTGGCTTTTAAAGCAGACCAAGTCAGGCCAGCAGCACGGTTCGATTCCCGTACCAGCCTCCCCGGACAGGCGCCGGAATGTGGCGACTAGGGGCTTTTCACAGTAACTTCATTGAAGCCTACTCGTGACAATAAGCGATTTTCATTTCATTTCATTTCATTTCATTCAGTGGGTGCAAAATGTGGTTCTGTAGCGCTGCTGGTTTCATTGTTATGGGAGCTTTGAGGTGCAAACAATGGCAAGGGTCTGCTCCCAGAACGTCTGGCGTATGTCCTGTTCTGCTCACAATGTTAGGAACGGTGATAGGGCACGCATTGGAAGGATGTACATTGGACAGATTGTGATTTTTTTTGTTGGAGAAATATTTTCTCACAGTGTTGTTAGTCTGTGGAACTTTCTTCGCCAGAGAGTAGTGGCGGCGGGATCATTGAGTTACTTCAAGGCAAAGTCAGACAAATTTTTGATATAATAATAATAATCTTTATTAGTGTCACAAGTAGGCTTACATTAACACTGTGGAAAGCCCCTAGTCGGCACATTCCGGCACCTATTCAGGTACACAGAGGGAGAATTCAGATTGTCCAAATTACCTAACAGCATGTCTTTCGGGACTTGTGGGAGGAAACCGGAGCACCCGGAGGAAATCCACATAGATACGGGGAGAACGTGCAGACACCGCACAGACAGTGACCCAAGCTGGGAATCGAACCTAGGCGCTGTGAAGCAACATGCTAACCACTGCGCTACCGTGCTGCCCATAGACAAGGGAATCAAGGATTATGGGGGTGGGGAGATGGCAAAGTGGAGTTGAGACCACGACTAGATCAGCCATTCTCCTATTGATCCGAGCAGGCTTGATGGGAGGAATGGCCTACTCCTGTAGCTAAATCCGATGTCCCTAATTTCAGTCAGCATCTAACATTGCTTTGGCACTCGACGTTCCATTTTGGACCCTGCATGCTGTTCATGCTCTCTGTGAAATATGCGCAGCTGAACGTTTGTTTGGCTTCACAAGGGAAATAAGTGGTGAAAAGGTGTGATGAACGGTTGCTGTACCCTTATCATCATGTAGGTGATGCCCCTTTAAGACCGGGCTTGGAACCCTGGGGGACTCCGCCTCCAACTCCTCCCACTAAGGGGCCGCCCTGTCGGCGGCACCCAGTAAGCACCCGTCTCGGCAACAGGCTAGTTCTCTGCTTATTAAAGCCTTCTTTTACCGTTCTACGCTCTTGTGTCGTTATTGAGGGTACTACAATTTAATAAGCGGAACTACGTTGGGATGGACGCAGGTCTCAAGCCAGAGAAGCCCAAGCTGGAAGCATGGACACCGGAGGCAAAATACATTTTTAAGTACTGGCTCCGCTGCTTCGAGGCCGACCTGGAATTCTCGGAGACTATCGTCCTAGGGCCACGCAAGCTGTGCCTACTCCACGCCCGGGTGAGTCACAGAATCTCCGCCATGATTGAGATCCTACGCAAGCATTTTGTCAAACCCATAAACGAGGTACATGCCCAGCATCTGCTCTCTACCTGCCAGCAGCGCTCAGGGGAAGCGCTAGACGAGTTCGTGGAAAATCTCACCGCGCTCGCCAGGAACTGCAACCATCAGGACGTGACGAGGGAAGTCTACATGAACCTGCACATCCGAGACGCGTTCGTGTCCGGCATCCGTTCCACCTATATCAGGCAGCGACTCCTCGAAAATGGAGCTAAAGACATCCACACGGTAACGCTTGTCACCTCACTGGAAGTGGCCCGCCACAACCTAGGCATGTACCCCGCGGACCCTGCGAGCCCCCGCTCAGACTTCCCCAGACTCGGCCACGCTACAGGCCTGCGCCGCGTGGCGACCCACCCAGACCGGGGGCACACCGTGCTATTTCTGTGGGCAGGGTCAGCACCCACATCCACGCTGCCCAGCCCGCTCCACCATCCGCAGCGACTGGAAAGAATGGGCATTCCGCGAGGGTCTGCCTGGCCAGGCTCAACGCCCAGAAACAAAAAGCTCACCAGGCCCCGAAAATTGGGCTCACAGGCCCGCAGGCCCCGCAACGCGGCTGCGCACCGACGGGACACGGCCTTTCTGATGCGTCATGGGGGCAGCCATCTTGGCGGCGGCCATCTTCTAGACCTGACAGGTACGACCGGCGTCGCCGGCCATTTTGTGAATCTGACTCGGCTGAGGACTCGGACTACCCGCAACTGGGAGCGATCACACTCGACCAAATGCGGCCAAAGCACCTGCAGAATTCCATGATGCAGGTCCAGGTCAACGGGCGCGCCACTCCCTGCTTCTTCGACTCCGAGAGCACGGAGAGCTTTATCCACCCAGAAACGGTAAGGCGCTGCTCCTTGCACACCTATCCTGCCTCCCAAACCATAGCCCTCGCCTCCAGGTCCCACTCGGCCCAAATCAAGGGGTATTGTATTGCGGATCTCTCGATCCAGGGTGCCCAATACGCTCCTTTCAAACTCTATATCCTCCCTCACCTCTGCGCCCCCCTGCTGCTCGGTCTGAATTTCCAATGCAGCTTGCCCCTCCTCACGGTTTGAAGCCTTGCGACACGAAAGTCGCACCCCCCTCTCTATTCGCGAACCTCACCCCCGACTGTAAGCCCGTCGCCACCAGGAGCCGGCAGTACAGTGCCCAAGACATGACTTTTATCATGTTAGAGGTCCAGCGTTTACTGGGAGAGGGGGTCATTGAGGATAGCCACAGTCACTGGAGAGCACAAGTGGTGGTAGTACGGTCCGGGGAAAAGAAACGGATGGTCATGGACTATAGCCAGACCATAAACCGCTTTACGCAGCTTGATGCGTACCCACTTCCCCGCATAGCAGAGATGGTCAACCAGATCGCTCAATACCGTGTATTCTCTACTGTCGACCTCAAATCCGCCTACCACCAGCTCCCTATCTGACCGAAAGACCGCCCCTACACTGCCTTCGAAGCAGCCGGCCGACTCTTCCACTTCCTCGTCGTCACAAATGGGGTCTCCGTCTTCCAGAGGGCGATGGACCAAATGGTGGACCAGTACGGCTTGCGGGCTACATACCCGTACTTGGACAGCGTCACCATCCGTGGCCATGATCAGCAGGACCATGACGCGAACCTCGAAAAGTTCCTCCAGACCGCCCGAGCCCTCAACCTGGCCTACAGCAAGGAAAAATGCGTTTTCCACACAACCCGACTAACAATCCTCGGCTACGTCGTGAAGAACAGGGTCCTAGGTCCCGACCCCAACCGCATGCGCCCCGGGGTCCCCCTCCCCCGTAGCCTCAAGGCCCTCAAACGGTGCTTGGGGCTTTTCTCCGATCCCGTCCAGTGGGTCCCCAAATATGCGGACAAAGCCCGCCCACTCATAAAGACCACAACATTTCCCCTGACGGCTGAGGCCCGGTCAGCCTTCAGTCGCATCAACGCCGACATCGTCATGGCCGCTATGCACGCGGTGGACGAAACCATCCCTTTCCAGATAGAGAGCGATGCGTCAGACATCGCCCTGGCTGCTACCCTCAACCAGGCAGGCAGGCCAGTAGCATTCTTCTCCCGGACCCTCACCACCTCCGAGATTCGGCACTCTGCAGTTGAAAAGGAGGCGCAAGCCATTGTGGAAGCTGTGCGGCACTGGAGGCACTGCCTAGCCGGTAGGAGTTTCACCCTCGTTACTGACAAATGGTCGGTAGCCTTCATGTTTGATAACGCACAACGGGACAAAATTAAAATTGATAAAATCTTAAGGTGGAGGATCGAACTCTCCACCTACGCGTACGATATTAAGTATCGTCCAGGGTCCCCCTCTCCGTCAGTAGACACCGACCGCGCTCCCCCCCCAACGCCCCCCCCTCCACACTCCCCGCCGGCGTCGTGTTGCACGTTTTACTATGGGCGTAAAACGCGTTTATTGGAGTGTATTAACACGCCTCCGAGTTCGACGTGTGCTTAACACTGCTAGGCTCTGTTCTATGTAATTATTTAAGCTCTGGAGTCGCCAGCTGCCGTATAGGCAACGTCACAAGTATTCCAAGGTCAAATTCAAAGTAATAAAGACGATACACCGATTAGTCAAGTTCAAACGATCAATATTTATTATACAGTTAATAATAAATACTCATGCACACACACTAAGAGACTAAGCTACAACTAAACATAAGCAAACAGAATACTTATCTAACAGGAACAGGCAAGGTCAGAGAACGAGGCCTTCGTCCTGGTTTTGTCTGCAGCCTTCAGCAAGCGTTCTGGCACTTGGGAGTCTAGTGGGCTTGGATCGCGTAGCGAGCGTTGAACTTACGGTTTCGGCGGCTGGTGCTCAACGGCTGGAGTCAGGATACCAGGTGTCAGTCGGGGCCGGAGCACAGGTTTAACAGACCGGACAACACGAGGTCCCTATCTTTTATAGGGGTTCCGTTGTCCTTCCCTCTTCTCGGGCGGGCTCTACCTATTGGATCAATTTCTTATCGATACTGGATTAATTCCCCAATGCGAGGGGGTCTCCGTGATGGAGGGGGCGTTTCTTATGTCCTTTTGTTCGGAGGTTTCTGGTGCCTCGATGTCTGGGTCTTGATTGGAATGTGTCCATTCAGAACCAAATGTATCTATTGTGTGGGTGTTCAAGTCTGATGGCCTCATTAGCATGCAAAGCGTTTTGCCATTTGCACCTAGCTAAGGTCTCTTCACCTGAGCCCAAACTGGTTTCTGCTGCTGCAGAATGCAAACTGCTCTTTGCAGACTGCTGTTCTGGCTGAACTGTCTGTTTCTCAGCAGCCTTCCATTTTAGTTTGGCTCAGTGTCCATTTTGCGTGGCCAGCATGGCTACATTCCCTCCTTGTGATCCTCACAATCATACTATTGTGAAGGATCACCTATGTACTTTGCCTCCTTGTGTTCTGACCTCTTGCCAGTTCCTGTTCTACTCTGTTCTAAACTATGGGAAGAAGGGAAAAAAAATTTAACTAACATTTCTACTTGGCCCTATGTCAAAGGGACATGCATTACTACAATTGGGAACCTCTACCTATCACTATTAACCTTAACCTTAACTTAAACATTTAATCACTCTAAAATCTTAACCATTCACACCACAACATAACACTTCCCAACTCGGCAGTCGAGTATGGAACAATATAATACATGGCTGAATTTTATTTACAGAGTGTTGTAATCCGTGAGGGGTTGAGGGGTTTGGTGGAATCCGAAGATGGGGGATTGCACTCTATAGATGGGTGAGGTGCTGGAACGAGAGGCTCTCCTCTTCCATTTCCTCAACCTGAGGGTCTGCACTAGGATGGTGAGGATCGCAATCACCAACAGTGATTCGATTATGTAGGACATGGAGTACCACGTCATGAATTTAGTACACCAGGTCTGAACCTCGCTGATCAGAGCTGAGCACTGGGGGTTTGCTGTACTAGAAACATTTACGGTGGGGGTTGTGGGGGAAACGTGTCTTGTTTCCACACATATACATATGACATTAAATAGTAATAAGTGGGCTTCCATCATTTTGCTGTTCTTCTTCTTTCTCTTCCTTCTTCCTCCGGTATTGACAATCCTGGCTTCGACCTCTGTCTCGTCCTTTGAAACCTTTGGGATCAAGCACAGTATCTGTCAATACACAGTTTAAGACCTTTACTTGTTAGTGCATCTGTCTTTCAAAACCCAATTGACCCTTTAAAATGACTGGCTAAGTCACACCCTGTGACTCCCCTCATTTTTTTTTTCAAAAAGCGAATTTAAAGACCAGCATACACCTAACAATCCTTCCTTCTGCGAGCCGTCTCGCAGGCTTTGCTGATTTACCATCCGAATGTTTCCGGATGTAAATAGCATGTGGGATGGCGGCCGAAGGGCTACCTAACCTAAAATGAAAACAAATTTGGAAAGAAACATCCGAATGAGTTGCGTATGGGCCGCTACGGGTACGAGTTGGATGGGATCCCCGGGTAGGGCGTGCTGTGCCATACCCGAGCTTGGCTGACCAAGGGTTGGTTCTCAGACAGGGCGGGTCCTCAGTGCCGTTTGTCCACTGCCTGAGTAACCTGGAGAAAACGGGTACGAATGTGTTAACCATGACTTGCAGCCTCTATTTCGCCGAATAGAGGGGCACCTAAAAAACCAAGGGAGCCAAGATGCTCCGTTCTGAAAACAGGGAACAAGTCGTGAACCGTGTCGGTTCACCAGAGGATACAACTGAAGTTCTCAGAAATATCTGCGGACAAGCTATTTGGCGTGTGGCCTTACAACTTTGGAAAGGATCACCAATCAAACCGAAGTTCTCAAAGGTTTCGGCAGACAAGCTAACGTGTATGTGAGGTGGTCACAATCTTTTCAGCTGAAAAGAAGATGTCCATCCTCCAACTGAAACATTTACATTCCTGAAAACAAACAAACATAAAACGAAGACAAACATACGTGCAGGTTCCATCAGAAAGGACATCGTTTCCCTCAAACGATTCCTATCTTACATCATCTGGACACCTCACTTTGATTCTACCTCTGTGAACAGGGTCACAAAGGGGTTGCCGTGTCGGGAGTCAGACATTGCGTCGTCCTGCTCTCCCGGATCCCACACCCTTGTGTGGATCAGGCATGCTATTTTGGAGTTGTGTGACCGGGGGTCACTCTCATCATTGCGGACAAGTCTGTAGGAATTGTCCCTGTGCCATTGTGTAGCGTCGAGTGTGTTGTCGGGGTAGTCGGGGTCGGGTGGTGGTTCGGGGTTTTTGAGGTAAGTGACTTCCATGGGGTCACTGGAGTCGGGGTCGTAGTTGGTGCAGTGTGGGCTGTATGGCTGTGTGGTGTCGCTGTCTGCAGAGTCAGTGTCTGTCCTACTGTCTCTGCTGTGGCAGCTTGTGGGCGTGTCTGGGCGTGGTCTGTAGTGGTCTGTGGGCGGAGTCGTGGGCGAGTCCGTGGATGAACTGGTCTGTGAGGGGGATGGTGGAAAAGTGTCTCTGGTGGGCGGGGTGAAGTGTTCTGCTGCGTCTAGCAGGACATGGTGGGCATGGTTGGCCTGTGTTCCATATGCCTTTAACTGGTTTATATGGAACCACGCGGTCTTCCCATTAGGATACTTTATCCTGTAAACGGAGGGGCTAATTTTGTCCGAAATTGAGTAGGGGCCGGAATATTTTGGAGCCAAAAAACTGCTGGGGTTATAAACAGATAACATTACCTGTTGCCCAACCTGGAATTCTGTGGTGTGGACGGTCTTATTGAAACAGGCAGTCCGTTGCTGTCGGCGTTTCCCTAGCTGGACTGCGGCTGCGAGCTGTGCAGACCTCACAGTCTCAACTAGATCTTTAACTGCCTTTTCATGTGTGAGGGCCGTCACTTCGGGGCTTGTCATGTCCAGTCCTAAAAGGAATTCTGTACCTTTCATAGGGCGTCCGGTCATGAGTGTATGTGGTGTGTGTCCTGTCGATGTGGAGACAGTGTTCCTTATGAACATAAGTGCAAAGGGGAGCACTGAATCCCATGTGGAATTGTTCTCTTGAACCATTTTCCTAAGGGTAGTTTTTAGGGTCCGATTCATGCGCTCCACAATCCCGCTGGACTGTGGATGATACGCAATGTGGAAGTTCTGTTTGATTCCGAATATTGTCAGGACGTTCCTCATGACCCGTCCTGTAAAGTGAGATCCCTGGTCCGAATCGATACTTCGGGGTAAACCCCATCTCGTGAAGATGTGGTGGGTCAGGATCTTTGCAGCTGTCTTTGCTGTATTCGTTCGTGAGGGAAATGCCTCTACCCACTTGGTAAAGGTATCTATCACCACCAGAACGTATTTATAGCCATTCCGACAAGGGGGCAATGGACCTATAAAGTCGATCTGGAGGTTCGTCCAAGGGCCGTTAACTGGGCGAGTATGCCGAAGTTGTGCCTTCTTAGAATACCTCTCCGGGTTATTCTGAGCACAAATCAGGCAATTCTCTATGTAGTGCGTTACATCATTCCTGAGATCAGGCCACCAACAGAGTTGCCTGAGGTGCCTCGTTGTTGCATCAATTCCCTGATGCCCGTGTCCGTCATGGAACAAGGCAATCATCTGATTCCTGTCCTGCTGTGGGACCACATAAAGTCGGTCCTTAATGATCACACCCTCATGTGTGGTCAGTGCGTGTTTAAAGTGCTCGTAAGCAGGCACAAAGTTTCCCTTGAAAACCTCCCTGAGGTCTCCGTCCTGTTTTTGTGCTGCCACGAGATCTTTAATATCAGTCTGTGAGACTTGGACTGCGCTCACAGGGGCGCTAGCTGGTGCGCTAGCTGGGGGGGTCCATAAGTGTCCTCTCCTGGAACCTGCCTTAGCCAACGCGTCGGCCTTTACATTCCCAGGGGGTGATGACCTATGGTGGCTGCGAACTTTTATAATGCCGAAGGTCCTGTCCTTCGCTTTCGCTAAAATATGCTGGAGTAGAGGGGCCGATGGAAGGGGTTTCCCGTCTGCGGAGACAAAACCTCGTGTCCTCCACAGGGGCAGAAAATCGGTTAAACTGTTACAGACATATAAGCTGTCTGAATATATGTCTGCTGGGCTGGGGAAAGAATCGGGGTGGTCCACTATGTACGCTATGGCTGCTAGCTCTGCTGCCTGCGCGCCTAAGTGACCTGGTAACTTAAGAGCGATTTCTTCGAGAGCGCGCCCCTGCGCGTCCTCTACATAGATGCCGCATCCTGTGATACGCTCACCATTTAAAACTGTGGAGGAACCGTCTACGTAAATCCTCAAGGGTCCACACGTGTCTGTGGGCTGGGGGCTTTGTTTCGGGTTCCCTATCTTCCTGGGGGGTGTTTTTGCTAAAAAGGGTCCTGTGTTATGCAGGGGAGCTACAATTTCACAGTCATGGGGCTGTCCGGGGTATTGGAGGTTGTCTGCTAAGTATGTGTGTGTGCGTGTCCGTTTCACTGTAATGTCCCGTCCTTGTAAAAGTAGGGTCCACCTAGCTGCCCTAATCTGGCTAACTGAACCGTCCTTCAGTCGACCGTCTAGTAGTAGCTGTGTGGGTGTATGTTCGGTCAGAATAGTAATGGGGTTGAGTCCGGTGATGTATGAGAAATACTGCACTGCCCAGAAGACAGCAAGGAGGTGCCTCTCACAGGCCGAAAATCCTTGTTCTACCGGGTCTAACAGTCGGGAGGCATAAGCCACTGGTCTTAGCTGCTCGTGCCGTTCCTGAAGCAACACGGCCGAGAGGGTCAGATCGGTGCTCGCTACCTCTATTGCGTACGGTGAAAGTTGGTCGGGGACTAGCAGCGCGGGTGCTGCACTAAGGGCTCGTTTTAACTCTTCCACAGCGCCTGTATGCTGCGGAAGCCATTCCCAGGGGGCTCCTTTCTTAAGGAGGTCTGAAAGTGGGGCGGCTTTTGTCGCGAATCCGTCGATGTGGTTCCGACAATAGCCAACCAGTCCTAAAAACGACCGGAGGGCTGAAACATTCTGGGGAAGGGGCAATTTGACAATCGAATCAATTCTTTTGAATTCGATCTCGCGTTTGCCGTGCGTGATGACTGATCCCAAATACATCACTTTACTTTCCAATATTTGGGCCTTTTTTCGGGTTAACTTTACAGCCAATTTCAGTTAAGAGTTCTAGGAGTTCGGCCAGAAGCGAAATGTGCTCTGCCTTTGTGTCCGTCTGCAGTAGTAGGTCGTCTACATACTGTACCAGACAATCGGGTCGGGAAAATTTCTCTAATCCACTTGCCAGCTGTCGGTGGAAAATGGAGGGGGAATTGTGGAATCCTTGTGGGAGGCATGTCCACGTGTACTGCTGAGTTTTGAAAGTGAATGCGAATTTGTATTGGCACGCTTTTGCCAATGGTATTGACCAGAATCCATTACTGATGTCCAATACCGTGAAGTACTTGGCGTTGAGACCCTGCTTGAGCATGGTCTCGGGACTAGTAGCTACCGTTGGGGCTACTGCGGGGGTTACTTTGTTGAGTTCCCGATAATCGATGGTCAGACGCCATGATCCATCGGGCTTCCTCACTGGCCAAATAGGGGCATTGTTGGTGGAGGCTACCGTTCTCAGTACACCTTGGTCCAACAAGCTGCCTATAACCTTTTCTATTTCCACCTCTGCCTCGAGGGGAAATCTATACTGCTTTTGCGGTCGGGGGTCCTGTCCGGTAACATGAACTTGTCCAGTCATTCTGCCACAGTCATGACGGTGACTTGCAAATGCTGTCCTGTGTTTGTTTAGTAGGGCCTTAATTTGTCGGTCGGTGTGGAGTGTAGTCAGGTCGAATGAGTACTCTCCCACTGCGCTAATCCGATTAGCGTAGTCTCCTACTGTGAGGGTGGCTGGGGCTCTGTCTGATCTCGCCATTCGCCAGACACACTGGTTCACTGGGTCGAACGACAAGCTGTGGGCGTTCATAAAATCTATCCCCAGGATGTGCTCTGCTGTCCGGGGAAGATTTACTAAAACTACGGGGTGTCTTGTGGAAATGTTCCCTAGCTGGATCGCTACGGGTGCTGTGATATGTCCCTGCTGCGAGTGTCCGGTGAACCCGCTAAGTGTGATGGTGGAGGTGGTCGGCCACGTGTCTGCGTGTGCCGTGGTTGTGGAGTTAATGGTGGTGCGGGATCCTCCTGTGTCCCACAATAACTCTATGGGCTTCCCTTTGACTTTTGCCGTGACTACGGGCCTCCCTGATGAGTCCCATAGTGTGTCACAGACCCAAGTGGGGGAGCCCGAACACCGTCAGTTCGTCTCGTCCACATTGGTGGGTCCTGACTGTACTGCTACATTGTGGATGGGTTTTGCTTTGTTGCGGTTCAGAGTGCCTGTCTGCTGGCCTCTCTGAGATCGCTGGGGTGCTTGGCATTCTTTTGCCCAATGCCCTAACTGTCCACAGTTATAGCATTCCTGTCCTTTCTGTTGAGGGCTGCTCTTGCCTTCATTTACCCATGCGGGCTTCTGGTGCTCTCTGACTGCTTGGATATCTGCAGCAGCCTGAGCCTCTTCTGGGGATCTAACCTTTCCTTTTGCCTGAAGCGATTGCTCCCAAGCGCGGGACAATCTTTTCAGGACCCATTTTTCGTTATGGGCCTCTTCTGAGGGGTCGTAATTATTGCAAGCGCTCTGTCCTGCTTCTGTTGCGTGTGAGATAATTGTGCGCGTCCACTTAACCATGTTTTCGCGGGTTAAATGCGCTCTATCTAGCTGTCCGAAAACTGCGCTGAAGTGAATCCACAGCCTTCCTGCGAATGCTGTGGGGTGTTCAGATCTCTTCTGCCTGCACTTATTCAAGCCTTCTACGGGGTCACCTCTATTGTACCCGATGGCATCTAAAATGGCAGTGTGCATCTCCTCTAGGCTGCCTCCTGCCACGTTTTGTGGGTCGGGGAGGGCTGCCACTACACTCTGGTCTAAGCTCAGCACGGTGAGCTTAACCTGCTCTCTCTCATCCAGGCCGTACATGGTAGCCTGCTGTTTTACTTTCGCAAAGAACTGGTGGGGGTCTGCGGTGGGGAGGAACGGAGTGATCTTTTCACAAGCGTCCCTTAGCTGGGTTACTGTTAAAGGGGTGGTGTAAGTTATGTCTGGGGCGCCTTCTGATTCGGCTTTCCTCTGTGTGGTTACGGGATTCATGGGTGCGGTTATGATCTGAGCTGTGGGGGGTTGGGGTGCCTGTCGTTTCTGCTGAGCTGCGGGCGCACATGTTCCCTGAACATAACGCTGCGCTGTCTCGCTTAATTCCTGCCAATCTGGGGCATTTTCCCCATCTAACTGAGCTCCAAAGGTGCTTTGGAAGCCATTCTGCACCGAAAGCAGAGATTGCAGTTCCGCAATCTGTTTTCTGCATTTCGCGTGGTCAACTGTGCTTTGTCTTTGTTCGGTTGTTGCAGCATGGAGTGCTCTCAAAGCTGCTTTGAGATCGGAACATTGCCTCTGCAATGCCTCCACCTGCTTTTCCGATTCCTGTCTTATCAGAACGGCACGTTGCACGTCCTGATAGGCTTTCTCATACTGGGTCTGGGAACTGTTCAGATGAGCTAGACAAGACTGGTGAGCCCTCTTGGCATCATCCACCTCTCTACCCTTCTCTGCCAACTTCCCTTTTAATTCCAGGTTTTCTTTCTCGATGTCCCTGACATCGACCTTACTCATTCGGTTCCTTTCCTCTAAATCTGCCCGGAGCGTCCTGATGACCTCCTCTGCGCCTCGCAACTGTGCCAAGCAGGACACAATCGCCATCGGCTTGCGTGCTTTACCTAAACTCTTTTTGTGTATTTGAGAGAGGTTCTCCCACCAAGTATGACCTATACTTCCGGGACCTGTCTCCTCATTTGCACAAAACTCTTTCCAAAGGGGCCATCCCTTTCCTTGTAAGTATTTGCGGAGTTCCAGCTCCCACGTGGGACACTGGCCTACTCTGCTACTGCTGCTGGTCGCTGCGACCACAAACTTTGCTGGATCCATCAGACGTTCCATTGCCTGCATGGCCATTTCCTCTGACTCTCTTTTTATAATTTGGAACAGGGGGTTGCTGGGGTGGTGTTTCGTGAAAAGGGTACGGCTTACGCTATTTTCCGATTACAAAACTACCGAAAGTTTGTCGCAACAAAAAGCTTTCAGTTTTACCTTACAGCCCTGTTAGTACGCATGCACTAAACACACTTCCGAATTTCGCTTATTATTTTGAACACCTTGAATACTTGTGATCTCTTTCTTTCTCTGCAATTTGGAGTTCTAATTCAAATTTCAGGGTCCTGGACACTGTGGTGTTTCCACTTACAACAGGGTCCCGGCGGATGTCGCCACTAAATGTTGCACGTTTTACTATGGGCGTAAAACGCGTTTATTGGAGTGTATTAACACGCCTCCGAGTTCGACGTGTGCTTAACACTGCTAGGCTCTGTTCTATGTAATTATTTAAGCTCTGGAGTCGCCAGCTGCCGTATAGGCAACGTCACAAGTATTCCAAGGTCAAATTCAAAGTAATAAAGACGATACACCGATTAGTCAAGTTCAAACGATCAATATTTATTATACAGTTAATAATAAATACTCATGCACACACACTAAGAGACTAAGCTACAACTAAACATAAGCAAACAGAATACTTATCTAACAGGAACAGGCAAGGTCAGAGAACGAGGCCTTCGTCCTGGTTTTGTCTGCAGCCTTCAGCAAGCGTTCTGGCACTTGGGAGTCTAGTGGGCTTGGATCGCGTAGCGAGCGTTGAACTTACGGTTTCGGCGGCTGGTGCTCAACGGCTGGAGTCAGGATACCAGGTGTCAGTCGGGGCCGGAGCACAGGTTTAACAGACCGGACAACACGAGGTCCCTATCTTTTATAGGGGTTCCGTTGTCCTTCCCTCTTCTCGGGCGGGCTCTACCTATTGGATCAATTTCTTATCGATACTGGATTAATTCCCCAATGCGAGGGGGTCTCCGTGATGGAGGGGGCGTTTCTTATGTCCTTTTGTTCGGAGGTTTCTGGTGCCTCGATGTCTGGGTCTTGATTGGAATGTGTCCATTCAGAACCAAATGTATCTATTGTGTGGGTGTTCAAGTCTGATGGCCTCATTAGCATGCAAAGCGTTTTGCCATTTGCACCTAGCTAAGGTCTCTTCACCTGAGCCCAAACTGGTTTCTGCTGCTGCAGAATGCAAACTGCTCTTTGCAGACTGCTGTTCTGGCTGAACTGTCTGTTTCTCAGCAGCCTTCCATTTTAGTTTGGCTCAGTGTCCATTTTGCGTGGCCAGCATGGCTACAGTCGGCACCGCTACCCCCAGCCCCAGCTATTCTCCCTGCGTCCCGACCCCCTACCCCGACCCGGACCAAAGCTCCGACCACCGTGCTCCCGGATGTACCCTCACCAAAGACGTCGGTGTCCGCCGCACCACCGCCCGAGCTGAGGAGGTCGACAAGGATGATCAGCCACCAAAAAGACTCACCCCCGATGGACTTTGCGTTTTTTTTAAACGGGGGTGAATGTGATGGATAGTTACTGTACCCTTATCATCATGTAGGTGATGCCCCTTTAAGACCAGGTGTGGAACCCTGGGGGACTCCGCCTCCAGCTCCACCCACCAGGGAGTCGTATATAAGGGGCCACCCTGTAGGCGGCACCCAGTAAGCACCAGTCTCGGCAACAGTCTAGTTCTCTGCTTATTAAAGCCTTCTTTTAACATCCTACACTCTTGTGTTGTTATTGAGGGTACTACAAAAGGGAAACAAAATATTAATAAAAGTAAAAGGATAAAGATCTTTGATGCACTGAGATGATTTCTAGTTTGTGTCTTTCTGAAGTTCAGCTTTTATTTTGATAGCTCTTCCTTCCAGGCTTGAGATGATTTTTCTCTGGCAGGGTTGTCTACCTTCTCTGCAGACTAAACGTCATTCCAGGTTCACAGCAAAATATGTGGCGGACACTCTACCTTCAGAACAATAAAGCAGTCCTCTCACTTCAGCAAGCATGTGAGAGAGAGAGAGAGAGAGATCCTTTCACTTCCAAGGTTTAAACGCTTCCGCTCAGTTCTCTCAGAAAGCATCAGGCAGGAACCAATCACTGATCATTGTCAGGCAGAACACTATCCCTGGCCAACACACCGGTTGCCAGTTAACCAATCCATCCGACTCCTTCACAAACCACAAAACACACATCCATTCATCCTTCCTTTCCCACTACGAGGGATGGGCAATAAATGCTGGCCTAACCAGCGGCACCCACATCCCATAAATGAATTTTTAAAAAACATGTTCCCCTAATTCTTACATCTGCCACTTATCAATGCTTAAACTTGTGACAATGCATCTGCAATAATATTGTCCTTTCCAGGAATGTACACGATTTTTACATCGGACGGTTGCAACAATAAACTCCAACAGAACAATCTTGCGTTCCGAGTTTTACATTTTTCCACAGACGCAAGCGGATTATGGTTAGTATAGACTAGGCTTTGCTTATTGCCATGCCGGACATAAACTTCAAAATGCTGAAGGATTAGTAGCAATACTGAGGCTTCCTTCTCAATGGTGGAGTACTTACTTTGGCACACACTTAGATTCTTTGAAAAGTATCCCACCGACCTCTCTATTCCTGACTGTCATCCTGTAGTAACACTGCCCCCCACCTCCAGGCTTTTGGCACCTTGGCCATTTTAAAGGATTTGGAAAAATCGTGGGTGGTCAACACTGGTTCACTTTCCAATGTGACCCTCAATTTCTCAACAGCTGTTTGACATTCTGTGGACCAGACCATTTTTACTTGTTTCCTCAATACATTAGTCAACAGTACCGCTATGGTACTAAAGTTAGGTGCAAATTTTCTATAAAATCCACACATGCCAAGGAACCTCATAATCTCCCATTACATTTTGGGATGGGGAATCCAGTAACACCCTTACCTTGGCTGTTCTGGGTACCACTCGCCCCTGTCCCACAACGTGCCCCAGGTAGCTCACGTTTGCTTCGCCAAACTCACTTTCAGCCAAATTGGTGCCTAAATCAACCAACTGCAGTTGTTAAATAACTTCTCGAATTGTCCTACATGTTCCCTCCATGTGTCACTGTAAACTACCACGTCATCCAAATAGACCACGCAGTTAGGCATCGTAGCCCTGTATGAGCCATTGAAATGTGCTTTTTTAACTCAGAATGTGAGGTTATCCATTTTGGTAGGAATAACAGCAAACGGGATTATTATTTAAACAATAAAATATTAAAGCGTGCCGCTGTGCAGAGAGACCTGGGTGTGCTAGTGCATGAATCACAGAAAGTTGGTTTACAGGTGCAACAGGTGATTAAGAAGGCAAATGGAATTTTGTTCTTCATTGCTAGAGGGATGGAGTTTAAGACTAGGGAGGTTATGCTGCAATTGTATAAGGTGTTAGTGAGGCCACACCTGGAGTATTGTGTTCAGTTTTGGTCTCCTTACCTGAGAAAGAACGTACTGGCGCTGGAGGGTGTGCAGAGGAGATTCACTAGGTTAATCCCAGAGCTGAAGGGGTTGGATTATGAGGAGAGGTTGAATAGACTGGGACTGTACTCGTTGGAATTTAGAATGATGCGGGGGATCTTATCGAAACATTTAAAATTATGAAGGGAATAGATAGGATAGATGCGGGCAGGTTGTTTCCACTGGCGGGTGACAGCAGAACTAGGGGGCATAGCCTCAAAATAAGGGGAAGCAGATTTAGGACTGAGTTTAGGAGAAACTTCTTCACCCAGAGGGTTGTGAATCTATGGAATTCCTTGCCCAGTGAAGCAGTTGAGGCTCCTTCATTAAAAGTTTTTAAGGTAAAGATAAATAGTTTTTTGAAGAATAAAGGGATTAAGGGTTATGGTGTTCGGGCCGGATAGTGGAGCTGAGTCCACAAAAGATCAGCCATGATCTCATTGAATGGCGGAGCAGGCTCGAGGGGCCAGATGGCCTACTCCTGCTCCTAGTTCTTATGTTCTTATGTTCTTAAACAGCATCACTTTTGACTGATACAATCCCCTTGGAGACACAAAGGCAGATATCCCTTCAGCCCTGGTGTTAAAGGAAGCTACCAATACCCCTTTGATAGGTCGATTTCCGAGAGGCATTAGGCTCTGCCTATCCTATTGATACTGCCCTCCAACTTGGGAATCAATACAAATCCGATTTGGTGATGGCATTGATCTTCCGGTAGTCTATATAGCAGTGGGTTGTCCCATTTGGCTTAAATACCAACACAATCAGCGAACTCCAGTTACTCTTCCTCGGCTCAATTGACTGATTCTCCAACATGTACAGGATTTCCGCTTCTATCTGAGCTTGTTTCTGTGGGGTCAGTCAAAATAGACGCTGTTTTATCGGGTTGGAGTCACCTATGTCTACACCACGTTCAGTTAATGTGTGCAACCCGGTGTGTCCCTACAAATCTTCTTATGCCTTTGCAGTATCCTTATGAGATCTTTTTGTTGCTCTTCTTCTAAGTATGCAAATTAACTATTCTAGTCCAACATTCTGTCCTGGTCCACTCACGTTGATGCAACAGTCAAGAAAGCCCAACAACGTCCCTACTTCCTACAGAAGCTAAAGGGATTTGGCATGTCTGCATCGACTCTCACAAACTTCTACAGATGTGCGATCGAGAGCATCCTATTCAGCTGCATCACAGCTTGGTATGGCAACTGCTCGGTCCAAGATCGCAAGAAGCTGCAGACTGTGGTGAACTCAGCCCAACGCATCACACAAGCTTGCCATCCTCTCATTGATTCTGTCTACACCTCCCGCTGCCTCAGAAAGGCAGACAGCATTATCAGAGACCCCTCCCACCCAGGCATTGCCTTCTTCCAGACCCGTCCATCAGGCAGAAGGTACAGAGGTCTGAAGACCGGCACATCCAGACATAGGAACAGCTTCTTCCCTACAGCTACAAGACTCCTCAACGACTCCCCCTCGGACTGATCTGTTCCCTGTAAGAACACTATTCACGGCGCCCTATGCTGCTCTTGCTCATGTATTTGCTTTGTTTGGCCTCTTGTTCCGCGCTGTAACCAATCACTGTTTGTCGAAGTACTATTTGCCAATAGGAGGGTCGCTCTGTGAACTGTCGATCTCTTCCCCTACCTCACTTTTACTATCTCTGTCCTCTTTCACAACTTCTAACACCTGAAACACTGGTTCCTTCCTATCTTCTTCCCTACGATAATATTTTTTTGACATATTCATGTAGCATAACCAGTACATAGCCTACGGTCTGGAGTGTCTATTTGGCAAATCACCTTACTCACCCTCCTAACCAACTTAAAGCAGCCGCTGAAGTTTGCATTCAAAGGTTCACCCTGCAAAGGCAACAATCCCAGTACCTCATCTCCAGCTTGGAATGTTCTGATCCTGACATGGTAGCTGCCCACATTTTCATTCTTTCTCTTGAAACCTTTAACCTGACAAGCTCCTGTGAGTCTTTCCAGAAACGTGAACACATAATCCAACATTGTCTTTTTATTTTAGAAACTTCTCACCATCAACTTTAATGGACCCCGTACTTCATGGCCATCGACCAATTCAAACGGGCTAAACTCAGTAGATTCATTTGGAGAATTCCTGGTGGCAATTAGTAAAACATCCAATCCCTTGCTCCAATACTTTGGTATTCATGGCAGTCGGCCCTATTCTTGGTTTTGAAAGTCTGATGCTGTCTCTCCAAAGCTTTCTGAGCGAGATTCTCCATCCCGCATTCTGGCTGGCCAACTTTGGAGGGAGGCGTCGGTGAGGGAACTAGTCCAGGTGTGGGATAGGACAGGGAGATTAGTCCAGGTGCGGGATAGGACAGAGAGATTGGTCCAGGTGTGGGATAGGACAGGGAGATTGGTCCAGGTGTGGGATAGGACAGGGAGATTGGTCCAGGTGCGGGATAGGACAGGGAATTGGTCCAGGTGCAGGATAGGACAGGGAGATTGGTCCAGGTGCGGGATAGGACAGGGAGATTGGTCCAGGTGCGGGATAGGACAGAGAGATTGGTCCAGGTGCGGGATAGGACAGGGAGATTGGTCCAGGTGCGGGATAGGACAGAGAGATTGGTCCAGGTGCGGGATAGGACAGGGAATTGGTCCAGGTGTGGGATAGGACAGAGAGATTGGTCCTGGTGTGGGATAGGACAGGGAGATTGGTCCAGGTGCGGGATAGGACAGGGAGATTGGTCCAGGTGTGGGATAGGACAGGGAGATTAGTCCAGGTGTGGGATAGGACAGGGAGATTAGTCCAGGTGTGGGATAGGACAGGGAGATTAGTCCAGGTGTGGGATAGGACAGGGAATTGGTCCAGGTGTGGGATAGGACAGGGAATTAGTCCAGGTGCGGGATAGGACAGAGAGATTGGTCCAGGTGTGGGATAGGACAGGGAGATTAGTCCAGGTGTGGGATAGGACAGGGAGATTGGTCCAGGTATAGAGGTGTTTGAGGTGAGGGACGCCGTCAGTGTCCCTGCTGATTTCATCTGTGGGAAGTGCACCCAACTCCAGCTCCTCAAAAACCGTGTTAGGGACCTGGAGCTTGAGCTGGATGAACTTCGGATCATTCGGGAGGCAGAGGGGGTCATAGATAGGAGCTTCAGGGAAATAGTTACACCAAAGACTGGAGATAGATGGGTAACTGTAAGAGGGACTGGGAAGAAGCAGTCAGTGCAGGGACCCCCTGCGGTCGTTCCCCTGAGTAACAAGTATACCGTTTTGGATACTTGTGGGGGGGACGACTTACCAGGGGTAAGCCATGGGGTACGGGCCTCTGGCACGGAGTCTGTCCCTGTTGCTCAGAAGGGAAGGGGGGAAAGGAGTAGAACATTAGTAATTGGGGACTCAATAGTCAGGGGCACAGATAGGAGATTTTGTGGGAGCGACAGAGACTCACGTTTGGTATGTTGCCTCCCAGGTGCAAGGGTACGTGATGTCTCGGATCGTGTTTTCCGGGTCCTTAAGGGGGAGGGGGAGCAGCCCCAAGTTGTAGTCCACATTGGCACTAACGACATAGGTAGGAAAGGGGACAAGGATGTCAGGCAGGCCTTTAGGGAGCTAGGATGGAAGCTCAGAGCGAGAACAAACAGAGTTGTTATCTCTGGGTTGTTGCCCGTGCCACGTGATAGTGAGATGAGGAATAAGGAGAGAGAGCAATTAAACACGTGGCTACAGGGATGGTGCAGGCGGGAGGGATTCAGATTTCTGGATAACTGGGGCTCTTTCTGGGGAAGGTGGGACCTCTATAGACAGGATGGTCTACATCTGAACCTGAGGGGCACCAATATCCTGGGGGGGAGATTTGTTAGTGCTCTTTGGGGGGGTTTAAACTAATTCAGCAGGGGCATGGGAACCTGGATTGTAGTTTTAGGGTACGGGAGATTGAGAGTATAGAGGTCAGGAGCACAGATTTGACTTCGCAGGAGGGTGCCAGTGTTCAGGTAGGTGGTTTGAAGTGTGTCTACTTCAATGCCAGGAGTATACGAAATAAGGTAGGGGAACTGGCAGCATGGGTTGGTACCTGGGACTTCGATGTTGTGGCCATTTCAGAGACATGGATAGAGCAGGGACAGGAATGGTTGTTGCAGGTTCCGGGGTTTAGGTGTTTTAGTAAGGTCAGAGAAGGGGGCAAAAGAGGGGGAGGTGTGGCGCTGCTAGTCAAGGACAGTATTACAGTGGCGGAAAGGATGCTAGATGGAGACTCTTCTTCTGAGGTAGTATGGGCTGAGGTTAGAAACAGGAAAGGAGAGGTCACCCTGTTGGGAGTTTTCTATAGGCCACCTAATAGTTCTAGGGATGTAGAGGAAAGGATGGCGAAGATGATTCTGGAAAAGAGCGAAAGTAACAGGGTAGTTGTTATGGGAGACTTTAACTTTCCAAATATTGACTGGAAAAGATATAGTTCGAGTACATTAGATGGGTCATTCTTTGTACAATGTGTGCAGGAGGGTTTCCTGACACAATATGTTGACAGGCCAACAAGAGGCGAGGCCACATTGGATTTGGTTTTGGGTAATGAACCAGGCCAGGTGTTAGATCTGGAGGTAGGTGAGCACTTTGGAAACAGTGACCACAATTCGGTGACCTTTACGTTAGTGATGGAAAGGGATAAGTATACCCCGCAGGGCAAGAGTTATAGCTGGGGGAAGGGCAATTATGATGCCATTAGACATGACTTAGGATGTGTTGGTTGGAGAAGTAGGCTGCAAGGGTTGGGCACACTGGATATGTGGAGTTTGTTCAAGGAACAGCTATTGCATGTTCTTGATAAGTACGTACCAGTCAGGCAGGGAGGAAGGGGTCGAGCGAGGGAACCGTGGTTTACCAGAGAAGTGGAATCTCTTGTTAAGAGGAAGAAGGAGGCCTATGTAAAGATGAGGCGTGAAGTTTCAGTTGGGGCGCTTGATATTTACAAGGAAGCGAGGAAGGATCTAAAGAGAGAGCTGAGACGAGCAAGGAGGGGACATGAGAAGTCTTTGGCAGGTAGGATCAAGGAAAACCCAAAAGCTTTCTATAGGTATGTCAGGAATAAAAGAATGACTAGGGTAAGAGTAGGGCCAGTCAAGGACAGTGGTGGGAATTTGTGTGTGGAGGCTGAGGAGATAAGCGAGATACTAAATGAATACTTTTCGTCAGTATTCACTCAAGAAAAAGATAATATTGTGGAGGAGAATGCTGAGACCCAGGCTATTAGAATAGATGGCATTGAGGTGCGTAGGGAAGAAGTGTTGGCAATTCTGGACAAGGTGAAAATAGATAAGTCCCCGGGGCCGGATGGGATTTATCCTAGGATTCTCTGGGAAGCCAGGGAAGAGATTGCTGAGCCTTTGGCTTTGATTTTTAGGTCATCATTGGCTACAGGAATAGTGCCAGAGGACTGGAGGATAGCAAATGTGGTCCCTTTGTTCAAGAAGGGGAGTAGAGATAACCCCGGTAACTATAGGCCGGTGAGCCTAACGTCTGTGGTGGGTAAAGTCTTGGAGAGGATTATAAAAGATACGATTTATAATCATCTAGATAGGAATAATATGATTAGGGACAGTCAGCATGGTTTTGTGAAGGGTAGGTCATGCCTCACAAACCTTATCGAGTTCTTTGAGAAGGTGACTGAACAGGTAGACGAGGGTAGAGCAGTTGATGTGGTGTATATGGATTTCAGTAAAGCGTTTGATAAGGTTCCCCACGGTCGTCTATTGCAGAAAATACGGAGGCTGGGGATTGAGGGTGATTTAGAGATGTGGATCAGAAATTGGCTAGTTGAAAGAAGACAGAGAGTGGTAGTTGATGGGAAATGTTCAGAATGGAGTTCAGTTACGAGTGGCGTACCACAAGGATCTGTTCTGGGGCCGTTGCTGTTTGTCATTTTTATAAATGACCTAGAGGAGGGCGCAGAAGGATGGGTGAGTAAATTTGCAGACGACACTAAAGTCGGTGGAGTTGTAGACAGTGCGGAAGGATGTTGCAGGTTACAGAGGGACATAGATAGGCTGCAGAGCTGGGCTGAGAGGTGGCAAATGGAGTTTAATGTGGAGAAGTGTGAGGTGATTCACTTTGGAAAGAATAACAGAAATGCGGAATATTTGGCTAATGGTAAAATTCTTGGTAGTGTGGATGAGCAGAGGGATCTCGGTGTCCATATACATAGATCCCTGAAAGTTGCCACCCAGGTTGATAGGGTTGTGAAGAAGGCCTATGGTGTGTTGGCCTTTATTGGTAGAGGGATTGAGTTCCGGAGCCATGAGGTCATGTTGCAGTTGTACAAAACTCTAGTACGGCCGCATTTGGAGTATTGCGTACAGTTCTGGTCGCCTCATTATAGGAAGGACGTGGAAGCTTTGGAACGGGTGCAGAGGAGATTTACCAGGATGTTGCCTGGTATGGAGGGAAAATCTTATGAGGAAAGGCTGATGGACTTGAGGTTGTTTTCGTTAGAGAGAAGAAGGTTAAGAGGTGACTTAATAGAGGCATACAAAATGATCAGAGGGTTAGATAGGGTGGACAGCGAGAGCCTTCTCCCGCGGATGGAGGTGGCTAGCACGAGGGGACATAGCCTTAAATTGAGGGGTAATAGATATAGGACAGAGGTCAGAGGTGGGTTTTTTACGCAAAGAGTGGTGAGGCCGTGGAATGCCCTACCTGCAACAGTAGTGAACATGCCAACATTGAGGGCATTTAAAAATTTATTGGATAAGCATATGGATGATAAGGGCATAGTGTAGGTTAGATGGCCTTTAGATTTTTTCCATGTCGGTGCAACATCGAGGGCCGAAGGGCCTGTACTGCGCTGTATCGTTCTATGTTCTATGTTCTATGTTCTAGGTGTGGGATAGGACAGGGAATTGGTCCAGGTGCGGGATAGGACAGGGAGATTGGTCCAGGTGCGGGATAGGACAGGGAGATTGGTCCAGGTGCGGGATAGGACAGAGAGATTGGTCCAGGTGCAGGATAGGGCAGGGAGATTGGTCCAGGTGCGGGATAGGACAGAGAGATTGGTCCAGGTGCAGGATAGGGCAGGGAGATTGGTCCAGGTGCGGGATAGGACAGGCAGATTGGTGTTGGTTCCAGACCAGATTAATAAGTGTTCGAGGAGTTTTATGAAAGATTGTACGGGGAGGATCAGTGAATGAGGAAGTTCCTGGACGGATTGGAGTATCCGAAGTTAGAAGAGGAAGATAGGTCCAGACTGGAGAGGTCAGTGGGGGAACAGGTGAAGGAGACAGCTGGGAGGATGCAATCGGGGAAGGTGGCAGGGCCAGATGGGTTCCCAATGGAGTATGACAAGAAATTTCTTTTTCTCCTCCTTTTTCACATTTTCTCCCAAATTTACACCCACCAACAATAAACAATAATCAGTAACGAATGTAATGTCAATCCCCATAACAATAACATCGCTCCCATCCTCCCACCAAACCCCAAACATTCGCCCGCATGTCTACATAAACAAATGACAAAAAGGAATCAGGAATCACCTGTAGTCACCAGTAACACGTAGAGCCACCCCTCCCCCCAACCCTCCCAGCACTCCCCCCCCCCCAACTAATTCCAGCAGGTCCCCCCCCCCCCCCCCCCCCCCCCCCCCCTCCCGCCATGCCAGGGCACAGGGTTGAGAGGCTGCTCTCCAACCCATCAGGATCCTCCTTCAGGCAATCAATGAGGCGAAGGCTACAACATTTGCCTGCGCACCACTTTAGAAATTACCCTAAAAACCTCCTTCCAGTAATCCTCTAGCTTTGGACAGGACCAAAACATATAAACGTGATTAGCCCCCCCCCCCCCCCCCCCTCCCGCAATGTTTACACACATCTTCTACTCCTTCAAAGAATCGGCTCACCCTCGCCCTTGTGAGGTGTGCTCTGTATATCACCTTCAGCCATATCAGCCCCAACCTCGCGCACGAGGTGGAGGCATTTACTCTCCGGAGCACCTCACACCAGACCCCCTCCTCTATAACCTCTCCCAACTCTTCCTCCCACGTTGCTTTGATCCCTTCCAGTGGTGCCTTCTCCTCTTCCAAAATAGCTCCGTAAACCGCTGACACTACCCCCTTCTCCAGTCCCCTGTCGTCAGCACCTCCTCCAGCAATGTGGAGGCCGGCTCCACCAGGAAGCTCTGTATCTCTTTTCTGGCAAAATCCCGAAGCTGCATGTATCTAAACATTTCTCCCTGCTGCAGCCCATACTTCGCTTCCAGCCCCTTCAGACCTGCAAACCGACCCCTAAGAAACAAATCTTTTAATGTCTTAATCCCCTTCTCCTCCCATTTCCAAAGATTTCCATCCCACCTCAATGGCTCAAATCTGTGGTTCCCCCGAATCGGCATTTCCCTTGACCCTGGCCCGGTGTTGGCGAGAATGCCTCCAGATTTTCAATGAAGTTATTATTACCGAACTCCCTGAGTATTTCCCCGGGGCTATCGGGAGCGGCGCTGTTGCGAGTTCTTTCAGTCCCGACCCCCTACACAAACTCTCCTCCATTCTGACCCACTGGGAAAGAACCCCTCTTACCCAGTTCCGCTGATATATTGACATGTTATCAAATCCTCAATATCCCTTGACATTCAAGGTTCCCCGGACTTTCCACGCTTGCCGTTCACTCTGAGAGGGGGAACACGTTGGCCCTGAACTCTCACTAATTTATTTCTTTAAAGACTGCCACTTTTCAAATGTACATTTACCTGCAAGGAGCTGCTCCCAGTCTATGTTTGCCCGATCCTGTCCAATGATATTGAATTGTTGCCCCCCCCCCCCAACCCCCCCATTTAGACACTGGGGGCTGGATTCTCCCAAAATGGATCTATGTCCAAAACCTCTGAAGTTCTGATTAAAAAGTTGACCTAATCCAATGCCCTGCAGGGGGCTAGCAGGGACCCAGAGTAAATCTCGCAGCTTTAGCTGTGGATATGGGCCCCCGCACTTCCGGTTCGGAGTCCGCGCATGCGCACGGCGAGGGCCACACCAAGCTCCATGGCGGACTCGGACCGCGGAGCCACACCGAGAAATGAGACCCCCCCCCCCGAACCGTGCTTCACCAATCTTCGTATCATCTGCAAATTTACTGACCCACCCTTCAACTCCCTCATCCAAGTCGTTAATGAAAATCACAAACAGCAGAGGACCCAGAACTGATCCCTGTGGTATGCTACTGGTAACTGGGCTCCAGGCTGAATATTTGCCATCCACCGCCACTCTCTGTCTTCTATCGGTTAGCCAGTTCGTTATCCAACTGACCAAATTTCCCACTATCCCATGCCTCCTTACTTTCTGCATAAGCCTACCATGGGGAACTTTATCAAATGCCTTACTAAAATCCATGTACACCACATCCACTGCTTTACCTTCATCCACATGCTTGGTCACCTCCTCAAAGAAGTCAATAAGACTTGTAAGGCAAGACCTACCCCTCACAAATCCGTGCTGACTATCCCTAATCAAGCAGTGTCTTTCCAGATGCTCAGAAATACTATCCCTCAGTACCCTTTCCATTACTTTGCCTACCACCGAAGTAAGACTAACTGGCCTGTAATTCCCAGGGTTATCCCGATTCCCTTTTTTGAACAGGGGAACGACATTCGCCACTCTCCAATCCTCTGGCACCACCCCTGTTGACAGCGAGGATGAAAAGATCATTGCCAACGGCTCTGCAATTTCATTTCTTGCCTCCCATAGAATCCTTGGATATATCCCGTCAGGCCCAGGGGACTTGTCTATCCTCAAGTTTTTCAAAATGCCCAACACATCTTCCTTCCTAACAAGTATCTCCTCGAGCTTACCAGTCTGTTTCATACTGTCCTCTCCAACAATATGGCCCCTCTCGTTTGTAAATACTGAAGAAAAATACTTGTTCAAGACCTCTCCTATCTCTTCAGACTCAATACACAACCTCCCGCTACTGTCCTTGATCGGACCTACCCTCGCTCTAGTCATTCTCATATTTCTCACATATGTGTAAAAGGCCTTGGGGTTTTCCTTGATCCTACCCGCCAAAGATTTTTCATGCCCTCTCTTAGCTCTCCTAATCCCTTTCTTCAGTTCCCTCCTGGCTATCTTGTATCCCTCCAGCACCCTGTCTGAACCTTGTTTCCTCAGCCTTACATAACTCTCCTTCTTCCTCTTAACAAGACATTCAACCTCTCTTGTCAACCATGGTTCCCTCACTCGACCATCTCTTCCCTGCCTGAGAGGGACATACATATCAAAAACACGCAGTACCTGTTCCTTGAACAAGTTCCACATTTCACTTGTGTCCTTCCCTGACAGCCTATGTTCCCAACTTATGCACTTCAGTTCTTGTCTGACAGCATTGTATTTACCCTTCCCCCAATTGTAAACCTTGCCCTGTTGCACACACCTATGGCTGAGGACTGAGGAAAAAAATCAGTCCGAAAGTCCACGACTTTTCTGACCCTGAAGCCTCCCCCAGTTCAACTGGAGGTAATATGGCGATGGCAGCTTCTTGTCTAACCTCTCCACCAACGGCCAAAGTGCTTCGCAACATTTTGGCGGTTGAACTTGAAAAATATCGACAAAGCTTGTCTTTGGATTTAAAAAAATGAATCGATGAGGCCTTGGCCCCTATTCATTCAGTTCTCAAGATCACCAGTCAGGCTGTGGAAGCACAAGGAGCCACCCTCACGGACATGGAGACTGCATGTTCTGACCCCAGTGACAGGATCACCTCCTTGGAGTCCGAACTTGCCGTTGTGATCAGGACATTATCAGCTAAGCTGGACGACCTGGAGGACCGATCCAGAAGGCAAAATGTTCATGTTGTGGGGTTACCGGAGGGGATCGAAGGCCACACCCCTACTCAGTGTTTCTCAGACCCGTTCCACAAAATGATGGGTGAGAACGTACTTCCATCCCCTCCAGAATTATACCGGGCCCACCGTTCACTTTGACCCAAGCCTCGCTCTGGAGATCCTCTTCCCGGGGTTTCACGGCCTTAAGGAGAAGGAGTTGGTGCTTCGATGGGCGAGGCAGCACTGGGATTTTATATGGGAAGGCCACTCTTTCAGGTTATACCAGGACATGAGTGCCAAGAGAAGGACCGCCTTCAACAAAGTTAAACCTTCCCTGTGCAAGAATGAAGTCACCTTCGGGATGATTAATCCAGCCCACCTTCATGTAACATTCTGTGAAAAGGGCTACCTTTCTGACTCGCCGGGAGATGCAGATTCCTTTGTTCAGAAGCACAATCTGTGTGTCCATTTAACCTGGTCTATGGCTCATTGTATGGGCACTTTTGAAGTCTGTTGTTTGGGTATAGGTTTGATGACCTTTAGATTGGATTTATTGTCACGAGCATATGAGTGATTTCTACTGTTCGCTCCTTGCACTAACCTTTTTTTTTCTCTCTTCGTTATTACTATTTGAAGCGACTTTCAGTTGCCCTCTTGGAGCACTAAGTTAAATACATTTTTACCCCCCAGTTGGGAGTCTCCCTGCTAACAATGTGTGTTAATTAACGGGAGTGATATTAGAGGGTTTTTTGCAGTTCATAATAGGTTTTAAAATGAGCTTATAGTTTGTGTTGAGTTGTGTATTGTTATTTGTGGTGTTTAGGTTGAGTTATTGTTTGCCACCGTTCCATTTGCTTTTGGATGTGGTTATGCTCAACCGCGATGGTGTGTTTGGACTGGGGAGAGGGGTTTGGGTGGGTTTTAGTTCTGGTTTGCTGACGGTGTCTGCTGGTCTCTCTTTCAAGTCACCTGACTTGGCTCGGAGACTCGGGTTGACCTTCCTGCTTTGTCTTCTCAATGCCTCTTGTTTAACATCCCTCCTTGGAAATGGCTGACTCCGGTTTGCGAGGTGGTGGGAGAAGCCCAATCTGACTGATTAGCTGGAATATTAGGGGTTTGAATGGCCCTGTAAAACAATCGAGTGCATTCGCTCATCTCAAGAGCCTAAATTCAGATATTGATTCTTTTGCAAGAAACCCATTTACGCGTTAAAGATTAGACCAGGCTGTGCAAACGATGGGTTGGGCAAGTTTTTCATTCCAGTTTCAAAAGCAGGGCCAGGGTCAGGGCGATTTTAATCAATAAAAGAGTCCAATTCTCCTCATCCCAGATTGTGGCTGACTCAAACGGCTCCCGATTGAACACCCCGGTAGTTCTGGTCATTATCAATGCCCCTAATTGGGATGATTGGAATGTCAACTCTTTGTTGTCTTCCCTCCCCAACCTCGACATACACCATCTTATTTTAGGAGGTGATCTGAACTGTGTTCTGGACCCAAAATTGAATTGATCAAAACCCAAATCTTTAGTCCCATCAGGGGTGGCCAGGACTTTGTCTTCCTTCTTGGCTCAGATGGCGATTTTTGCATCCGAATGACAGGGATCTCTCCTTTTTCTCTCATGTTCATGCGTCCTCTTGCATTGATTTCTTCATTCTGGATGGGGGCTCTACTCCCGTTGGTGGTGATGGCTGAGCACTCAGCAACTGTAATCTCTGACCACGCCCCACACTTTGTCGATCTGTTGCTGGAGTCCGGCCTCATCCAACATCCACCCTGGAGGTTGACACTACTTTGCTGGCCGATACAAAATTTTACCCATGTTTGTCCATCTCTGTTGATGACTACATTAAATTGAATAGGTCTGACTCCATCTTCTCCTCCACACTGTGGGAGGTTCTTAAGGCGGTCCTTCGGGAGGAAATTATTTCTTATAGAGCACATGTGCTAAAGGTGAAGACATTAGGACAACAGAAGCTGGTGGATTCCATTTCAGAGGTAGATCAGTCGACCCCACACCAGAATTATACGCATGCAGTCAAAGGTTACAGACCCAGTTGAAGCGACTGACCACTGTCTGCTACAGAACTCCAAGAGTACGAATATGGGGAGAAGGCCAGTCGTCTTGTAGTACCCCAATTTAAACTGCAATCGGCCTCCCGTGTGATTCTTCCATTCCCCCAAATAGTCAACCACCTCCGCTCTCCAGGTCAATGTGGTTTTACATCCCACTACTGCCACCTGTATAAATCTGAGCCTCCTGCAGACAGGTTGATCATGGCTGATTTTCTGGACAGCCTGCCCATCCCATCTGTCGAAACAGTTGGTGAGTTGGAGTCCCTGTTACACCCCGACATTGGTAGGCTGGTAAGGCCTCTGGCCCAGATGGCTTTCCGATCGGGTTTTATAAGAAATTTACGGAGCGACATACACGTTTGCTGTTAGACGTGTTCAACGATTCCTTATCCTGCGGTTCATTGCCATCAACCCTTACTCAAGCCTCTATTTCCTTGCTCGTTAAGAAGGACAAGGAACCAACTGAGTGGATGCACACCAACTTATCTTACGTTTAAACGCAGATGTTAAGCTGCTCACTAAGGTTCTGGCATTCCGGTTGAAACCTTGCCATCCAAGCATAATTTCAGAGGACCAAACAGGCTTTGTAAAGGGCCATCAGTTATCAGCTAATATATGGCATCATTTGGATGTCATACGTTCTCCCTCTCCTACACCCAAGCCAGTGGTGAAAGTATCATTGGACGCGGTGAAAGCATTTGAGAGGGCAGAATGTCTAAGATTCTTGGACGACTCGGATTTGGCTAAAAATTTGACTCCGGATCCATTTGCTATACAATGCCCCTACTGCTAGCATTCACACAAATATTTTATATTCAGACTATTTCCCCTTGAATAGGGGCAGTAGGCAGGGTTGCTCACTCTCCCCACTTCTGTTTGCCCTGATAATAGAGCCTCTCTCTATAGCCTTTCAATCAATGGAGGGGTATTAATCTGGACAGTGAAACATGGGGTGTGATTTAATGGCCTTGTTGTGCCTGGTGAGAATCGATGTGGACCGGTTCGATCCCAGGAGTGACCTAAATTGCAAAGCTTGCCAAGCAGCAAGCAGTTTGCGCTCGAATCAGCTCGCTCCCATTGGCGGATTTCAGAACTCACCTCAGCACGGTGAGAACCCACTAATTACCACTTAAATGCCAATCTCCATCTCCTTAATGAGACAGTCATCATATCCAATACCCACCTGGGATCTAACCGGCTCGGCAGCGAGAGGTCCCGCGGGCGGCGACTAGTGCTGGTCCACATAAATGGGACGAGGTGGAACAGCACTTGGAGGGCCTCCCAGGCCAATGGCAGCCCTTGGATGGTCAGGGACAGGGCAGGGTGTTACTCTGGCCCTCCCCCTGACACCCAGACATCCTGGCACTGCCTGCTGGCACCTTCGCACTGTCACTGCCAGGCTGCACTGCCAGGCTGGCAGGAGCACTAACAGGGGGTCAGGGCAGCACTGCCAAGCTGGCACCACCATGGGTCAGGGCCTGAGGGGAGCAATGGCCATGAAAGGTGGGATGGGCGGGGGGGGGAGTCTCCAGAAGGTTGTGAGGGGTGAAGGGTGGGGGCCCCTGAAAGGGGTGGGGGTCTGAAAGCAGAGAGGTGATTGCTTGAAAGTTGTGGGGGGGTGGGGGGAGGGGTGGGGGGGGAGGGGGCCCTCATCTACCTCATAGCAGGATTTTCACATTTGGGGGGTGACATTTGCCATGGGTGAGGGGGTGAGAGGGACCCACAAGCTCACCTAGAGATCGGCCACCCCTTCAAAATGGCGGCCCGATCTCCGAGGAGTCGGTCCGACCAGCAAGCTTAACTCCCCAGTAATGAAAGTAATGGGCTCTCCCGGTGAGGAACTCGCAAGGGCCTGTATAAATGACGAGTGCCATTCGATAACGGTCAAGAACCCGCCAATGCAGCCATCTAGGAGCTCGTGGGAAACCTCATTCGCTACGGTACTTAGAACCTGTCCCGTTAAATCACGCCCCAGGTATCTCTGTATGCAGCTAAACTAGTTTGACATATTACAGACCCAATTCCCTCCATCAACGGCATAATGAAGACACTTAATACTTTCAGCTTCTTCTCTGGCTCTAAATTAAATCGAGGTAAGAGGGAATGTTTTCTAGTTAACCCCCCTGGGAGAAGAGCCCATTTAGGCATGTTACCCTTTCACCCCTCCAGTACACGTTTTTTGTTACTTGGAGATCAGGGTGGCCCTTAATAGGGCCTCGTTCCACAAATTGAATTATTCCAGCCTGATCAACAATGTTAGAACAGACCTACAGAGATGGAACAACCTTCCTTTATCTTCAAACAATAAAAATGAACAGATTTTTCTTTTTCTTTCAATGCCTCCCCATTTTCCCTGCCCAAATCCTTTTTTAATCAAGGTTAATTAACTGATATCTGCCTTTAGGCAGCAAGGTAGCATTGTGGATAGCACAATTGCTTAACAGCTTCAGGGTCCCAGGTTCAATTCCGGCTTGGGTCACTGTCTGTGCGGAGTCTGCACATCCTCCCCGTGTCTGCGTGGGTTTCCTCCGGGTGCTCCGGTTTCCTCTCACAGTCCAAAGATGTGCAGGTTAGGTGGATTGGCCATGATAAAGTGCCCTTAGTGTCCAAAATTGCCCTTAGTGTTGGGTGGGGTTACTGGGTTATGGGGATAGGGTGGAGGTGTTAACCTTGGGTAGGGTGCTCTTTCCAGGAGCTGGTGCAGACTCGATGGGCCGAATGGCCTCCTTCTGCACTGTAAATTCTGTGATTAATTCTATGATTTATTTGGACAGGCAAGTATCCTAGAACCTGCAGTGTTACAGACAGGGGGCTTGGCCCTCCCAAGCTTATTGTTTATTACTGGCCCGTCAATGTCCAAAACTCCTTACTGTGGATCAGCGATCCTGATTCAATCTGGGGCAAAATGGAGGCTTCGCTCTGACATTACACCCTCTCTCCTGGACATAGTTACTGCACTATTGCCCTTTTGTCCCACCAGACTATCCTCGAACCCGGTGACGGTCTCCTCGATTAGAATCTGGAAACAGTTCCGGCAACATTTTAAACTCCTGTCCTCGTCTTCACTGGCTCCTGACTGCAACAACCACTCTTTCTTATCTTCAGGGCTGGACTCAACCTTTAACTTGTGGAAATTGAATGGACCCTAGCACTTTGGTCACCTATTCACAGAGGAGATGTCTGCCATCTTTAGAGAATTAGCGGATGAATTTCAGCCACCCAACTCTAGTCTTTTTCGCTACTTTCAAATTCGCGATTTCACTGGTTCTCCTTTCCCTTCCTTTCTTCCGGCTCCACCTTACCGGAGAGGATTCCTCCTCAGCTCAGCCAGGTAGGGGGTCTACCTCAGATCTATATGGCCACATTCCTTCAGCCGGTCTCTCACCACTGAACGGGTGAGGGTGAAAAGGGAGAGTGAACTGAGGCTTGGACAGAGAGAGGCCCTATTATACAGGGTCAACAATGTGGTAGTCACCACTGTTGTATTATATTGTATATATGTGTTTTACAGTAAGGCTCCTGTACTACAGGTACAGGGGTAGATCCCTGCCTGTTGGCTCCGCCCAGTAGGCGGAGTATAAATGTGTGTGCTCTCCAAACAGCAGCCATTTCATCAGCTGCTGTCGGAGGTCACACATCTCTGTGTAATAAAGCCTCGATTACATTCTACTCTTGTCTTGTCGTGCATTAAACTCCACATCCTCATGTGCCCGGTTGAGCTTAAGTCAGTTCAAAGTGCTGCATAGGACACACTTGACCAAGGCAAGGATGAGTGGAGTTTTCCCCAAATGTTGAGTACAGATGTGTCCGCTGTTCGCTTGCCCCCACAGATCACACACTTATCTTTTGGTCCTGCCCCAGTCTTGCCAGCTTCTGGATTGGCGGCCTTATTTGGGGTTTCGGATTCTCTGGCAGTTCACTCTGGGATAGAGGCGCACGTTATCACCTTTGCCTCATTGATAGCCCGGAGGCAGATTCAGCTCGGTTGGAGATCTCCCGCTCCGCCTCATGCTCCTGTTTGGTTAGGGGACTTAATGTCCTTTTTGCATTTGGAAAAAATTTAATTTACTATCAGGGGTTCTATTGACAGATTCTACCTGAGATGGCAACTGTTTATCTCCTCTTTCAAAGGTCTAGACACCGTCAGCTAATAAGGATTTTGAGTAGAGAGTTTAAGCTTTTTCTTTGTTTTGTTTGTATTATTGGAAAAAGTTTCTTTTTGTTCTTATTTTTGTATCAATTCTTGTTTTATATTTTACCTGCTTTGCATTGAAAATGTGTTTGTTTTGTTCTTTGTATAAAATTAAATAATCTAATGAAAATATGTTTTTTTTTTAATTCTTGTCCTGCTCTTTAATCTACTACCTAACTCCCTAAATTTCTGTTGCAGGACTTCATCCCTTTTTCTGCCCATGTCATTGGTACCAACGTGTACCACGAGCACTGGCTGATCACCCTCCCCCTGCAGAATGCCTGCGGTCGTTATGAGACAGCCCTGACTCTGGCATCAGGGAGGCAACATACCATTCGAGTCTAGTTCACAGCCTCTGAAACACCTGTCGGCTCCCTTTACAACTCAGTCCCCCGTTACTAAAGATGTCCCAGTCTTTTTCCTCCCATGCTGTGCAGCAGAGCCAACCATGGTGTCTCAAGCATGGCTGCTTTCCCCTAATTGGGCATTCCCCCAACATATCTAACATGGTATATCTGTTTGAGAGGCGGATGACCGCAGGGGACTCCTGCGCTACCTGCCTACGCCTACTACTCTTACTGGTAGTCACCCAACACCTTTCCGCCTGTGCAGCCATTGCTTACAGTGTGACCAGCTCACTAAATGCCCTCTCCACGATTTTGTCAGCATCAAGGATGCTCCATAGTGAGTCCATCCGCAGCTCCAGTTGTACAATGCAATCATTGTGAAGCTGTACACACTTCCTGTGCGCATGGTCACCAGAGACACTTGAAGTGTCCCAGATTTCCCACATATTGCAGGTGGAGCATTCTACAGGGCTGAGTTCTTCTGCCATACCCTTGAACTGTGCTCTTAGCTTCTCCCTTACATTTAGAGTACTGGTTATGCCAGGAACTTCCTTGCCCCACTTGACCTGGAATTGCAACACAGGTGAAAATAGATTTTATTTAAGATACCCGAGGTCCTTGGCTGAGTCCAATAAACTACAGTCACCAGGTTTGTAACTTTTATTATGTACATTATTATAATTAAACAGACAGAAAATGTAATTGACTATCTAATAACCTTTTCCCAACCAATGCCCCCCCCCCCCCCCCTTCGGCCAACTACCCCCAATCTCGTCACACACACATACAAATGAATGAAATTAAATAAAATCGCTTATTGTCACGAGTAGGCTTCAAATGAAGTTACTGTGAAAATCCCCTAGTCACCACATTCCGGCACCTGTTCAGGGAGGCTGGTACGGGAATTGAACCGTGTTGCTGGCCTGCCTTGGTCTGCGTTCACAGCCAGCAATTTAGCCCAGTGTGCTAAACCAGCCCAAACAACACAGAGAAGAATGGGTCATGAAAAGGGAAAGAAAATGTTAGTAAAGATAAAAGGGTAAGGACCTTTGATGCACTGGGATGATTTGTAGTCAGTGTCTTTCTGAAGTCCAGGTTCATTTCGATAGCATTTCCTTCTAGGTTTGAGATGATTCTCTCTGGCAAGGTTGTCCACCTTCCCTGCAGACTCAGCAGTTTTTCAGGTTCACAGCAAAGGATATGCTGGGCACTTACTGCTTTCAGAACACTAAAACAGTTCTTTCACTTCAGCAAGCAGAACAGAGAGAGTGAGGGAGAGAGAGAGAGAGAGAGGGTGGTCCTTTCACTTCCACGGTCTGAACGCTTCTGCCCAGCGCTATCAGCATGCATCACGCAGAACCAATCACTTACTGTTGTCAGGCAGAACACCATCCCTGGCCAACACACCAGTTGTCAGTTATCCCATCGATCTGACTCCCTCCAAACGTGGTTCCTCAGAGCCACTCGATGCTGAGGAGTCTGACTTCTCCTCTCAAAAAACGAAACCTGGGAACAGTGTCCGGCAAGCAGGCTGTTTTAGCTTTGAGTCTTCTGCTTAAAGGCACATCCCAATTATTAGTCCACGGACCAACATAATAAAACAACATAAAAGAAATGCGACCAAAGGAAATAAACAGGGGTGAGCTTACTATGGCTAGAGGAGTGGATGTAGTGCAAGAGTGGGCCTCCATTTGGCCCCAGATTGAATCTGGATTGCTGATCCACAGTAAGATTGTTTGTATCTTGACTCTTACAAAATGAGCATCAATATCAAAGACCCAAGAAGCAGCAGTTTTGGCTCATGCCTATGCCATTTCACACAGGCAGTTGCATGTGGGGAAATGGTCATTTAAGAATCAACAGGAAAACTGGAAGAATAGAATGCACAAAATATTTATTCTAGAGAACAGATAGAAGGATGCCAAAATATTAAAGGAGATATAAGCTAAAACCTTTAAGTGATGTAAGGAAAAGTGGATGTTTCCACAGTAATAAACCTGGCATAAAAAAATGCTGGAAATTAAACAGAGACCTACTGCATTAGCAGGAATGCTGAAAGAAAGATCACAAAAGGCTGCATCAGAAATGGTAATGGTTATTAAAACTGTAGCAGTGATAAAGGTGACACATTCCCTCAGAATCTACGGGAAAAGGGAATATGAATATGGATCAGGATAGTCCAAAGAATTCTTCTTTGACTACTGCTAAAGAGTGTGAGGCTGCTTAAAGTTCTGGATGTTTTATATTGAAGGGGGTGGTATTCCCCTACTCCACCAACAAAATAAGTAAACTAATTAAAATTTTGAGAGATCAGTCATCGATGGTGGCTGATGATACAATTAGTGTTCCACAGTTTTATGAAAGGTGCAGTATTAATAAAGGTTTTTAACTAAATTTATTAACCTATTCCTTTGTGCAAAACCAATTTGCAAAGTGACTTTGTAAATAGAAGTGTTTTGGTGGGAATTATTCCTCGATCATCTATTGAAGGGGTAGATTTTATTCAGAGTAATGACTTAGTAAACAGAGACAGTAACATGGTGACAACTGAATTACAGCAGGCAACATTACATTGGAGGGGATGCAGTTGAAGGGGTGGGATGTTTCCATGATGGTTTAAGAGAGGAGAAAGGAAGGTATAAGGAAGACATTAAAATAATTGGGGTGACTTCTGCCACCTTTGGAAACCAATGCAGGATATGATTGGATTGGATTGGATTTGTTTATTGCCACCTGTACCGAGGTACAGTGAAAAGTATTTTTCTGCAAGCAGCTCAACAGATCATTCAGTACATGGGAAGATAAGGGAATTAAACAAAATTCAAGAAAATACAAGAAAATGCATTATAGGGCAACACAAGATATACAATGTAACTACATAAGCATTGGCATTGGATGAAGCATACATCCAATGAGGTCAGTCAATAAGAGGGTCATTTAGGAGTCTGGTGACAGTGGGGAAGAAGCTGTTTTTGAGTCTGTTTGTGCGTGTTCTCAGACTTCTGTATCTCCTGCCTGATGGAAGAAGTTGGAAAAGTAAGTAAGCTGGGTGGGAGGGATCCTTGATTATGCTGCCCGCTTTCCCCAGGCAGCGGGAGGTGTAGATGGAGTCCATGGATGGGAGGCAGGTTCGTATGATGGACTGGTCGGTATTCACGACTCTCTGAAGTTCCTTGCGGTCCTGGGCCGAGCAGTTGCCGTACCAGGCTGTGATGCAGCCCGATAGGATGCTTTCTATGGTGCATCTGTAAAAGTTGGTAAGGGTTAATGTGGACATGCCAAATTTCCTTAGTTTCCTGAGGAAGTATGTGTGCTTTCTTGGTGATATTTTTGTTGAAACCAAGATAAGAGTTTATGAAGCAAGTGTTATCCACATACTTTTATTTGGATCTACGTATTGGAATAAAGGCAGGTCGGCCAGGAAAATATATTAGCACCAGAAATTATTTGGTTGAGAAGAAGACTGGGAAATTACAAAACATACAAAGTCTAAAATAATACAACAGTAAGATGCTTGTCAAGAAACAACGGGAGGTCAAAGAAAGACTATTGGGATGGTTTGGGTACATTTCCAAAATGGAAAGAGCTAGAATATCTTACAAGATCTTGCATACAATGGAATTACCATTGACCAGAAACTTATTGGATCTGCCACAAATCTACTGGCAAAGAGAACACGTTAAACATTAACAATTCTGCGGTGGGTAACTCACCTTATGAATTCCCTAAGTCAGTCCATCATCTACAAGACCCAAATCAGGGGTGCGATGGAATAGTCTTCACTCGCCTGGACGAGTGCAGCCCCTTCAACACTCAATAAGTTTGACATCATCCAGAATTGGCACCCCATCCACCAGCTCAAGCATTCACTCCCTTCACCACCCGTTCACAGTGGCAGCAGTGTGTAACTTACACGAGATGCTTTGCAGCAACTCTCCAAGCCTCCTTCAACAGCACCTTCCAATCCCATGGAGTCTTACCACCTAGAAGGACAAGGGGCAGCGAACACATGGGAACGCCACCGCCTGCAAGTTCTCCATTATGTCGCAAGCCATCCTGACTTGGCTCAATAATGGCTGTGGCTGGGTCAAAATCCTGGAACACCCTCCCGAATAGCACTGTGTACCTACCCCCCATGAGCTGCAGAGACTCGATAAACTGGCACACATTCAGCTTCTCAAGGGGGTAAATGTGTTAGGGCAACGAATACTGGCTTTGCCAGCAATATCCAAATCCTCAGAATGAATTAAACCGGAGTTTACATTGTTACATTGTCCAGGCAGTTTCCACTTGACCTGTTCTCCAGTTTCATGCTGCTTTGGGACCTGGTGCTGTGCTATCAGTTTTACTACCTGGTCCCAAAGTGCCAGCAATCGTCCAATCAGATCATCCTCGTCTTCTGTGAATACATTGTGGTGAACGTATTACAGCTACCATTCACCACTGTATTAAATTATATTGTATTGTATTATGTTATTATGTTGATGTCCTTGTGGGCTCTGCCCCCTCGGGGGTGGTAGATAGATCTGCAGCCTGTAGGCGGCACTCAGTACAGAGCAGTCGCAGGCAGGCACAGATCTAACTGATTAAAACCACTGTTCACTTCTACTCATCGTCTCGTGTGAATTGATGGTCGCATCATAAATGAAAGGGACAAAAAGTATGGACTTTAAGGAGCATTTATCACAATAATAATCTTTATTATTGTCACAAGTAGGCTTACATTAACAATGCAATGAAGTTACTGGGGTAATCTAAGTGTAATTGACTCGATGGAAGTTTCCTACAGAGTTAAGGCATTTGAAACTGTGAGTGACATGTGGGTGGGTGAGGGCGCATTTGAAGAAATGTGATGGAAAAAATCTTCGCTTTAAATATAAAAATCTAGACTCTCCAGCACCCCCCCATCCCTTACACTTTCCGGGAGCAGAGCGCCATCATGAACCATGTTTATTATCCCGAATTTAATGGAAACCCTATGCTAGAAATTAAAGTAAGAAGTCTTACAACACCTGGTTAAAGTCCAACAGGCTTGTTTCAAATCACTAGCTTTTGGAGCACTGCTCCTTCCTCGGGTGACTCTCATCTGAGAAAGGAGCAGTGCTCCGAAAGCTAGTGATTTGAAACAAACCTGTAGAACTTTAACCTGGTGTTGTAAGGATTCTTACTCTGCTCACCCCAGTCCAACGCCGGCATCGCCACATCCTAGAAATTAAAGGCAGCTTAAAGAAGATCGACATCCCAGGAGAGGGCACAGAGGATATAGGAAAAAAAGTTTCCCCTTCAGTTGTATGTTGTTCTCCCTTGTTTGTGGTGGATTGGGGGAGTCGTCGCCGCTTGTCACAATGCACATTGCTGGAAGTTTGCTTGATTAGCTGCAGCCAGGAACAAGGTCGAGAGTTCCGACTGGATTTAATCATTGAGTTAGCAATGGCTTTCCACAGCCAAAGGCATCTCTTCTGGGGGTCTGACCCGCCATGCCGGCTGAGTTTGTTAATGTTTAATCGAGTACAGCGACAAGAGTTCAGTGGCAGGAAACTTGCGCAACAGGGCAACCTATGGAATGCCCTGGAAAGTATTCCCTGCCGAAGGGCGATTGCCAGTGGAGAGGGGGAGATGCTGCGATTCTGCTGAGCATTTTAATGCACTGTTTGGAAAAAAAAAACAAAGCCCAGAAAACACTTCCCCCTACTGCTTTGGGAAAGCAAGCTCCTTTGAGTTGCTGATTCCATTCCCTGTGGGTTGTCCAGCTGTTTCACTCGGTTGCTGCAGGGGGGTGGGGTGGGGGGGGGGGTGTATTTAAGGTTTCTCTGGGATAACCCGCACTCTACTCGCCAAATGATCCAGTTGCCAATGGGTGTGGCAGGAAGGTGGGGTGGGTGGGGGGGAGGAGGGTGGTGTGGGTGGGGGGGAGGAGGGTGGTGTGGGTGGGGGGGAGGAGGGTGGTGTGGGTGGGGGGGAGGAGGGTGGTGTGGGTGGGGGGGGAGGAGGGTAGTGTGGGTGGGGGGGGAGGAGGGTGGCGTGGGTTTGGGGGGAGGAGGGTGGCGTGGGTGGGGGGGAGGAGGGTGGAGTGGGTGGGGGGGGAGGAGCGTGGTGTGGGTGGGGGGGAGGAGGGTGGTGTGGGTGGGGGGGAGGAGGGTGGCGTGGGTGGGGGGGAGGAGGGTGGCGTGGGTGGGGGGAGGAGGGTGGCGTGGGTGGGGGGGAGGAGGGTGGTGTGGGTGGGGGGAGGAGGGTAGTGTGGATGGGGGGAGGAGGGTGGTGTGGGTGGGGGGGAGGAGGGTGGTGTGGGTGGGGGGGTGGGGTGGTTGGGAGGAGAGTGGGGTGGGTGTGGGTGAGTGGGAGGAGCTGGGGTAGGTGAGGGGAGGGTGGGTGGGGTGGAGGGTTGTGTGGGTGGGGGAGGAGGGTTGGGTGGGTGTGAGGGAGGCGTGGTGTTGTGGTACGGGAGGGTGGGGTGGCTGTGGGTGTGTGGGTGGGTGGGAGGAGGGTGGGGTGGGTGTGGGAAGGTGGGGTGGGTGGTGTAGGTGGCAGGAGGATGGGATGGGTGTGGGAGGGTGGGATGGGAGGGTGTGTGAGCAGCAGAAGGGTGGTGGGGGTGGAGGAGGGTGGTGAGGGTGGGACGGGAGGGTGGTGTGGGGTGGGGGAGGGAGATGAGGGTGGATGGAGGGAGGGGTGGGTGGGTGTGGGTGGGAGGAGGGTGGGGTGGGGTGGTTTGGGTGGGGGTGACTGGCTGGCTTGTTGGAATTGTTATACCTCTTGAAGGACCATTGAAGGGAGGCGCTGAAGAAGTTTTGGCAACAGCCCACACTGGGCTCTACCACAGGGCAAAGTAGAGGACCAGACCCAAGGAAGGACCAGAGCCCTGATGTTGATGGGCATATTTTTGTACTGGCTCATAAGAACTTAAGAGCTAGGAGCAGGAGTAGGCCATCTGGCCCCTCGAGCCTGCTCCGCCATTCAATGAGATCATGGCTGATCTTTTGTGGACTCAACACTTTCCGGCCCGAACACCATAACCCTTAATCCTTTTATTCTTCAAATAACTATCTATCTTTATCTTAAAAACATTTAATGAAGGAGCCTCAACTGCTTCACTGGGCAAGGAATTCCATAGATTCACAACCCTTTGGGTGAAGAAGTTCCTCCTAAACTAAATCTACTTTCCCTTATTTTGAGGCTATGCCCCCTAGTTCTGCTTTCACCTGCCAGTGGAAACAACCTGCCCATATCTATCCTATCTATTCTCTTCATAATTTTATATGTTTCTATGAGATCCCCCTCATCCTTCTAAATTCCAATGAGTACAGTCCCAGTCTACTCAACCTCTCTTCGTAATCCAACCCCTTCAGCTCTGGGATTAACCTAGTGAATCTCCTCTGCACACCCTCCAGCGCCAGTACGTCCTTTCTCAAAATACGCCAGGTATGGCCTCACTAACACCTTATACAATTGCAGCATAACCTCCCTAGTCTTAAACTCCATCCCTCTAGCAATGAAGGACAAATTCCATTTGCCTTCTTAATCACCTGTTGCACCTGTAAACCAACTTTTTGCAACTCATTCACTAGCACGCCCAGGTCTCTCTGCGCAGCAGCATGTTTTAATATTTTATCATTTAAATAATAATCCCTTTTGCTGTTATTCCTACCAAAATGGATAACCTCACATTTGTCAACATTGTATTCCATCTGCCAGACCCTAGCCCATTCACTTAACCTATCCAAATCCCTCTGCAGACTTCCAGTATCCTCTGCACTTTAGCTTTACCACTCATCTTAGTGTCGTCTGCAAACTTGGACACATTGCCTTTGGTCCCCAACTCCAAATCGTCGATGTAAATTGTGAACAATTGTGGGCCCAACACGGATCCCTGAGGGACACCACTAGCTACTGATTGCCAACCAGAGAAACACCCATTAATTCCCACTCTTTGCTTTCTATTAATTAACCAATCCTCTATCCATGTTACTACTTTACCCTTAATGCCATGCATCTCTATCTTATGCAGCAACCTTTTGTGTGGCACCTTGTCAAAGGCTTTCTGGAAATCCAGATATACCACATCCATTGGCTCCCCGTTATCTACTGCACTGGTAATGTCCTCAAAAAATTCCACTAAATTAGTTAGGCACGACCTTCCCTTTATGAACCCATGTTGCGTCTGCCCAATGGGACAATTTCCATCCAGATGCCTCGCCATTTCTTCCTTGATGTTAGATTCCAGCATCTTCCCTACTACCGAAGTTAAGCTAACTAGCCTATAATTAACCGCTCTCTGCCTACCTCCTTTTTTAAACAGTGGTGTCACGTTTGCTAATTTCCAATCCGCCTGGACCACCCCAGAGTCTAGTGAGTTTTGGTAAATTGTCACGAGTGCAGTTGCAATTTCCCTAGCCATCTATTTTTGCACTCTGGGATGCATTCCATCAGGGCCAGGAGACCTGTCATCCTTTAACCCCATTAGCTTGCCCATCACTACCTCCTTAGTGATAACAATCATCTCAAGGTCCTCATCTGTCATTGCCTCATTTCTGTCAGTCACTGGCATGTTATTTGTGTCTTCCACTATGAAGACTGACCCAAAAAACCTGTTCAGTTCCTCAGCCATTTCCTCATCTCCCATTATTAAATCTCCCTTCTTATCTCCTAAAGGACCAATATTTACCTTAACCACTCTTTTTTGTTTTATATATTTGTAGAAACGTTTACTATCAGTTTTTATATTGTGAGCAAGTTTACTCTCATAATCTATCTTTCTCTTCTTGATAGCTATTTTAGTAGCTTTCTGTTGCCCCCTAAAGATTTCCCAGTCCACTCGTCTCCCACTAATCGTTGTCACTTTGTACGTTTTTTCCTTCAATTTGATACTCCCTTATTTCCTTAGATATCCACGGTTGATTTTCCCTCTTTCTACCGTCCTTCCTTTTTGTTGGTATAAACCTTTGCTGAGCACTGTGAAAAATCGCTTGGAAGGTCTCCACTGTTCCTCAACTGTTTCACCATAAAGTCTTTGCTCCCAGTCTACCCTTCTCTCATCCCATTGTAATCCCCTATATTTAAGCACAAAACACTAGTGTTTGATTTCACCTTCTCACCCTCCATCTGTATTTTAAATTCCACCATATTGTGATCGCTCCTTCCGAGAGAATCCCTAACTATGAGATCATGAATCAATCCTGTCTCATTACACAGGACCAGATCTAGGACCACTTGTTCCCTCGTAGGTTCCATTACATACTGTTCTAGGAAACTATGGTGGATACATTCTATCAACTCCTCCTCAAGGCTGCCTTGACCGACCTGGTTAAATCAATCGGCATGTAGATTAAAATCTCCCATTATAACTGCTGTACCATTTCTACATGCATCTGTTATTTCATTGTTTATTGCCTGCCCCACCATAATGTTACTATTTGGTGGCCTATAGACTACTCCTATCAGTGACTTTTACGCCTTACTATTCCTGATTTCCACCCAAATGGATTCAACCTTATCCTCCATAGCACCGATGTCATCCCTTACTATTGCCCAGATGTCATCCTTAAATAACAGAGCTACACCACCTCCCTTACCATCCACTTTGTCCTTCCGAATAGTTTGATACCCTTGGATATTTAACTCCCAGTCGTGACCATCCTTTAACCACGTTTCAGTAATGGCTACTAAATCATAGTCATTCACGATGATTTGTGCCATCAACTTATTTACCTTATTCCGAATACTATGAGCAGTCAGGTAAAGTACACATGTTGGTCTTTATAGCTCTGTTTTGAATCTTAACACCTTGATCTGTAAGCTCTCCTAAGTTATTTTTCCTCTTAGCTTTTCTCCTAATTTTCCTTGTTGTTGAACCCATATCTTCATGTAACAACCTGCCTTGTCGCTTTCGATTTATGTTTTTACTTCCTGTTTTATTCCTTTTTGTATTACTGGACCTATTCACTGAGCTCCCCTCAGTCACTGTACCTTGTACTGTCGCCCTTTTTGATTTTTGACTATGGGTTCTCTGCCTTACACTTTCCCCCTTGCTGCCTTTTGTTTCTGTCCCTGTTTTACTACCTTCCAACTTCCTGCATTGGTTCCCATCCCCCTATCAAATTAGTTTAAATACTCCCCAACCGCTCTAGCAAATAGCTCCCCGAGGACATCAGTTCCAGTCCTGCCCAGGTGTAACCCGCCCAGTTTGTACAGGTCCCACCTCCCCCAGAACCGGTCCCAATGTCCCAGGAATCTGAAACCCTCCCTCTGGCACCATCCCTTCAGCCACGTATTCATCCTATATATCCTGTCATTTCTACTCTGTCTAGCACGTGGCACCAGTAGTAATCCTGAGATCACTACCTTCGACTTTCGATTTCTTAACTTCCTTCCTAGCTCCCTGTATTCTGCTTTTAGGACCTTATTCCTTTTTTTTACCTATGTCGTTTGTACCAATGTGTACCACGACCACTGGCTGTTCAACCCTCCCCCTCCAGAATGTCCTGTACCCGCTCCGAGACATCCTTGACCCTAGCACCAGGGAGGCAACACACCATCCTGGAGTCTCGTTTGCGGCCACAGAACGCCTGTCTATTCCGCTTACAATTGAATCCCCGATAACTATTGCACTGTCACACTTATCACCCCTCCCCTCTGCAGCAGAACCAACCATGGTGCCACGAGTTTGGCTGTTGCTGTTTTCCCCTGAGAGGCCATTCTCCCCCAACAGTATCAGTTCTGCAGAGGAATGGCCACAGGAGATTCCTGCACTATCTGCCTAGCTCCCTTGCTGTCTGGTGGTCACCAATTCCCTTCCTGCCTGCGGAGTCTGAGCCTGTGGTGTGACCACCTCTCTATACGTGCTATCCACGATGCTCTCTGTCTTGCGGATGCTCCACAGTGTCTCCAGCCGCCGCTCCAGCTCTGAAACGCGAGCTTCCAGGAGCTGCAACTGGAGACACTTCCTGCTCACATGCTCACCCTGGGGACTGGAACTGTCCCCAGCCTGCCACATGGAGCAAGAGGAGCAGACCACGCCTTGCAGCTGTCCTGCCATGAATTATTCCTTTAAATTAAACTTTTCACATTAAACTTTCGAAAGATGTTTTTGTGTCAGATTAAATCCAATCCCCGCATACTATTTAATAAGATTTTTTTTAAAACTGAGTATTTATCCCTCTTGATCCGACAACAAAGTTATTTAATTAAAATTTTAAAAAGTTATTTAAATCTAATTAAAAATAGCAACTTAAATCAACCCAAAATAGTTAAGTCACATAAATTTTTTTAAAAATAGTAATATAATAGTAATGTAACAGTAATAAGCTCGTGTGTCTTGAGCAATGGTTGGGAGTGGGAGTGGGGGTGAGAGTGGGTCTGGGTTTGGGGCTGGGAGTGAGGGTGGGTCTGGTGGTGAGGGTTGGGAGTGGGTCTGGGTTTGGGGCTGGGGGTGGGAGTGGGGCTGGGTCTGGGGCTGGGGGTGGGTCTGGTGGTGGGGGTGGGTCCGGGGCTGGGGGGTCCGGTGGTGCTGGTGTGGCCGGGGCGCTGCTGCAGTTGGGACGATGCTGTGGGTTCGCCAAACTCGGCTGCGCTGCCGGCCGTTCGGCTGCCCCCCTCGCCCTTTGGTGCTGGTGGCGGCGATCGGCGTGTGCCTGGTGTACCCAACCCTGACCGTGCTGCGGCTTCGAGCCGGCACCCTGAGCTCCCTCCTGCTCAGCCAGCCTGCCTGCAAGCAGTGCACACAACTGCCAGGCAATGGGGAAGGAGCATCCGAGAGAGACACACACTGCCTACCGGGACCTACTGGTCTGGATCAGCTTCTTCAACTAATCCAGGTGGGAACAGACTGCTTTTACTATATATGTGTGTGTGTGAGAGAGAGAGATTTGTATCAGAGAGATGTTTGTAAAGCGCTTAATCTCCTGTTTCAGACTTGAGACTTTGAAAAAAGCCACTATATAATGGCACTGGTCTTTCTCTCGGAGTGCTGTCTGTTTGAGTGCAACAGTTTCCTATTTGGAAAACTTTCAGACTCTGGGAAACGGATAGGTTCTGTTTCAGTTTTCTGACTTGCTGTTTTAAGCTCAAATGCACGTCAGGAAGGAGGCGATGAAAGGTGGAGGAGACAGAACCTGTGGAGTTAGGAGTTGACAACAGCCCTCGATTGGGGAGGGGGGAAGAGAGGTTTATTTTTGCCTTTGAACTTATTTTTAGCGCTGGACACGATGAAACACTTGCAACCAGCGGATGTTCCAGGACCCGGTTCAAGAGTTCAAGCAGTGTGGGGGAAATGCAGCTTTAAAGTGTGCATCTGTTAGTGATCTGATACTAAACTCGGGAAGTGATACATGATCAATCCTTCCAATTAGCCCATTGCAACAACCTCCAGTAGCTTTTTACGAGTGGAGAGGTCAGGAGGCTCCGAATGGACAGCACCATGTTCAGAGTGCACGGGCATCACAGAATTGTTACAGCACCATAGGAGCATCCTGATCGGAACCCTTCCCCTGCCTTTTCCCCGTACCCCCCTTCACATTATCTCTATTCAAATAATCATCTAACACCCTCTTGAATGTGTCGATCCGAACCTGCCTCCCCCCCACCCTAAACACTACTTGGGTGAAAAAGTATTTTGGAAATTGGAACCTTACTGTAGGTACAACTTGTTCAATCTGAAATGTTAGGCATGCAGATATTCCATTTCTCAGTACAGTAAAACGGTGAAACTTAGTACCGCCAGTACTTTTGTGTTCCTTATTAACAAGTTTGAGGTTATCAATTTTGGGCTGAAAAATATTATAAAAATGGAAAGCAGATTCAAAATGCGTCTTTGTTCATGAATCACAGAAAGTCTGTATGCAGGTACAAAATGTAATTAAAAAGGCAAATGTAATGTTTGCATTTATTGCAAAAGGACTGGAGCATAAAAGTAGAGAAGTGTTGTTGCAATTGTATAGGGTGTTTGGTGAGACCACATCTGGAGTATTGTGTCCAGTTTTGGTCTCTTTATTTGAGGAAGGATGTGGTGACATTGGAGGCAGTTCAGAGGAGGTTCACCAGATCGATTCCAGGGATGAAAGGGTTGACGTATATGGAGAGATTAAACAGTTTGGGCTTAAACTCTCTGGAGTTTAGAAGGATGAGAGGGGATCTGATCGAGGTATATAAAATACTAAAAGAGATTGATAAAGTAAACATACACCAAATATTCCCCCTTGTTGGGCAATCTAGATTGAGAGGTCACAGATATTGGTTGAGAGGTGGTAGATTTAGAACTGAGATGAGGAGGAACTACCTCTCGTAGAGGGTGGTGAATTTGACCCATAGTGAGGTGGAATCAGAGTCATTAAATGGTTTCAAGACGGACATAGAAACATTTCTGATTACATCCGGGTTAAAGGGATATGGCAAACAGGTGGGGAGGTGGATTTGAGACCAGGAAGAGATCAGCCATGATCTGATTGAATGGCGGAACAGGCTCAAAGGGCTGAATTGCCTACCTCTGCTCCTGATTCCTATGTTCCTATGCAACAACCCTTTTTTTGTAGTAACTAATTATCTCTGGGTATATCTCTTATGTCTTATTCCTTTTAAATCAGTGTCCTTTAATTTAGATTCTTAAATTAGAAATGCTTCATCATTCATACAGGGTATGTGAAAAAAGAGAATATTTATACCTGAGTAAATAATGGTTTCCATATCACAGTCAAATTAAATAACTGTCTGTTAAGAATTCATCCAGCTTAATTTCGGGGTTACCCCTAATATTTTTGTGCTCACCATTACAGGATTTCACACCACTTAATTTGAGAATTTCCAAGTAGGGTTGGGAATTATTATTAAACTGTGGGCAGTTGCCAGTCATTGGTCTATAATCATTAGAAACTGAATTGAAACTATCCAAGATAGTTTTTTTCTGGGACACTTAAAGATCACAGAGATGTATATATATTCTCCCTTGGACTATGGTCTAAGTTTGAATGGGGGTAGATGGGGTGTAAAAGGATAGTATTTAACCTAGTGTGTCAGCACTTATTTTTCTGAAGGGCAGACAATACCTGTGGTAGATATTGGAGCAGTTCTGTATTTGACTTCCAAGTCTATGCATTTATATAATATGTGCCCATTAACTCCATGTAATAAATAGTTCTTTGTTCTTAGTTCGTGCAATAAGAACCTCACCAGTGGGTGGCACGGTGGTACAGCTGCCTCACATCACCAGGGACCCTGGTTCAATTCCAGCCTTGCGTGACTGTGTGGAGTCTACACTTTCTCCCCGTGTCTGCGTGGGTTTCCTCTGGTTTCCTCACACGGTCCAAAGATGTGCAGGTTGGGTGGATTGGCCATGCTAAATTGCCCCTTCGTGTCCAAAGGTTAGGTGGGGTTATGAGGATAGAACAGGAAGTGGGCTTAGGCAGGGTGTTCCTTTAGAGGGTCGGTGCAGACTCGATGGGTCAAATGGCCTCATTCTGCACAGTAGGGATTTGATGATTTTTTTATTGATGATGTCTTAACATTTGGGGGTCTCATGTTTAGGTCTTGTACTGAGAACCTAAGGCTGTCAATGTTATCTCATACATTAGAAAATAACGTAGATGCACACTAATTAGCCCGTATTGGAAAGCAAGTAAAGCGTTCACGGGGAACTTATTGAATCCGATTGCTCTTCCGATTGCTATATACGAAGCAGTCATAATGGGTTTTGTAGGACTATCATAAGACCATACAAAGAGTTTCTTAATAACTACAGATTAGGCTTGTCGAGCCCGAGGGAATATGCAAAAAGAATTACAAAGTCATGTGTTTTCTGTTGGATCAGATTTCTGGATTTGCTGACTTACTAAAATGTTGTTAGTGTAAAAAAATTCTCAATGATAGTATTGTTTTGTTTCAGTAGCTAACACTGTCTTTTGGAAATAAGGGTTACATGTCCTTGGAATGTGTCAATATTGGGATAGTCCCTAAAAGGTAGACCCCACAAAGAAATGTTTGAAAACTATTTACATTGATGATAAATGATAGGTAAGAGAGTAGTTTTCGTAATACTACAAACATTGATGATTGCTTCCAACTGTGTGGCCACATGTCAAGTAGAGGAAATGCATTACGATTTTGCATGGATAAATCTGATTCTGAAAATTCAAGAAAGGAAAGGATGTTCATTATCACAACTGGTAAAAGAAAATGAATCCAATATGATTATGAAGTATTCAAAGTGATTTTGCCTTAGTAATCTGTTGTTTGTGTTTCTGTACACACAAACACCTGCCTTCTAAAGGATGTCAAAACATTGATAAGACATGAAGAGCAACAGCAGGGATAATTCCAGGACCCAGGGCTCTAAGCTATTGTGAAGAGAGTGTCAGAATTGAGCATGTTTTCAGCAGAGAAATGCCAGTTTTAGGGAGATGTCCCAACACTTTTGAATTGCAAAGAGGCAGCGATAATTAACTCTGAATTGAATGCCAAGCAAAGTGGCTTAACTGGTCTTCATTCAAAACTAGCAATCAGCAGAATTAATTTTTTTTTGAAGGGTTAGATTAGATTTGAAAATTTAGGATGTAGGAATAAATATAAATTGAGTAGTTCAAATTTTGCAGCACAAACTTTTAAAAAATTGTTTCATGGCCTGTGGCCCTCACTGGCAAGGCCAGCCAGCATTTGTTGCCCATTCCTAATTGCCCTTGAGAGCAGTTACGAGTCAACCACATTGTTTTGGGTCTGGAGTCACATGTTGACCAGATAAGGACTGCAGATTTCTTTCCCTAAAATTAGTGAATCAGGTGGGTTTTCATGACTATCGATGATAGCTTTATGGTCACCATTCCTGAGATCAATTTTCAATTCTAAATTTTTCAAAGTTAATTGAATTTATTAGTTCAACTTGTCATATATCAGTCATGTATGTTATCAAGTAAAATAAAACATACCTTTGATTCAATTGGTAACTTTTTAGGTCCTATTAGAGAAGCTTTAAAATGTTGATACAATCCATAAAAAGTAAAGTGCTTTGAAAGTATAGAACATTAAATTGAGGCCCTATCCTGTTAGATGCGTGTAAAAAGTCCCAACCATGCAATTTGACAGGAATATAGGATCATTGCTCAACATATGTGCCTTGACCAGTAACTAAAGTAATGTGACCTGGATTTTTGCTATTCACTATGCATATAGTTAACCATGGATTTTCAGCACTTGTCAGTGCAGATTTCTACTCTTCCAGCATCTGTTTGACTTCAGCATCGTCTCCAGGGCATCTCTGAGCAAGGTAAGTAGCAGGGAAGCTGTTCAACCAATCAGATTGAAGAATCCTCACAGATAGAAAAGCAGGAAGTTAAAAAAACAGAAAGCATAAATTACATTTGTAAATTGACATGATGCAAAATAAAGATTGGGTCATACACATGGGATTAAAGGAAAGAAATAAAAGAGCTAAACACACAAAAAAATGTAACATGAATTTTATTCTGAGTGAATGAGACTCCACCTCTGCAAAATTAGATATTTCAGGGTCCGGAAGAGATGTCAGACAATCATTTGATTTACCATACCCCTAAAAATAGTTACTCATGATTGAACAAGGCTTACTGTTTTCATCAAAGTTTGCGGCAAAGCATTTCTGTGCAGATTCTCCTCACGAGGATTGCAACAGTGCATTCTGTGTTGGAGTTGCATATCAGTAATTGTGCATGTGTGGACGTCAGAAGCGGCTGTAAGTTTTACCCTGTAATAATGGTGAGCACCTACATCCTCACTGCTGTTAATGCATCAAAATCCGTTCCATCTTTTTTGTCATGTATTTCTTTGCTTTGGTGAGAGCTTTCTCCATTCAGGTTGTCTGCCCTGTTTCTAGACACCGCGGCCGTGACTGCTTTTCACAAGCTGTGAAGCGCTTGAGAACATGCTGAAATTGGGAAAGTTTCTGTACAATTTGCAAGTTCTTTCTTCAATGTGCTGAATGGAATTTCCTCATTGCGTTCCCATATTTTCACTTTGGTTCAACAGCAGCTGCTAGAGAAGGAACGAACCGTGAGGCACTTAAAAGTCACCAGCAAATGTCAATGGTAACCACAGCAGCTGGTTTCATGTAAATGCCACTGGTCTCTCTGTGGCATCACATCATAAGCAAAGCGCACTGGCACTGTGTAACTAATGCAGACTAACATCATTGCAACACTTGATGGATTGTCTGTCACTATGACAACGGACTGTGCATATTTTGCTTATCAGTACACAATTAGACACCATTAATACTGAAAACTGCCACAGAAAGCACACAAAAAATAAACATGCCAAATATACAGCATATCTCTATTGTAGCAGGAAGGGGAGTGGATAGTGAGAAAATGATGCTTTGGAGTGGCACCAGATGTTGTTCCAAGAGTGAGAGAATGGGGGTTGGGGGGGGGAGGAAGCATAAACAGTTGGAGCGGATGGCATTGGTAATGCTGAAAACCACCTTTCCCCATAATCTATACTCTGAATGCATCCTGGAGCTGTTGCTGGTACTTAGCCCACTGCACAATATGCTACTCATTACCTCCCACATAAAAAGTAAAAACAATGGAATAAAACAGAGAGCAAAGCAAAAGGCGCTGGGGTTGTGATGGTGCTGAGGGCGGGGGGGGGGGGGGGGGGGGGGGGGGGGGGGGGGGGGGGGGGGGGAGGGGGGGGGGTTCTGCGAGAGAGAATTAGAGGAGAAGAGAAAAAAAGAGAAACAACTGCATCAGAGGAAGGGAGTGACCATATTTCCCGACTTGCTGAGTGCAGTGGCATGAGGGATTGACTGGTAATATTTGAAATTGAAACTTGCATGTTTACATAGATGCTGCCGAGGGAGCTGTTGAATAGAATGTTTGTTCTATAGCTGGAAACATCTGTAATCCATTCCTGACCTAACTTTCTCTTGTGGAATAAACATTGGACTCAACAGCTTTCTGATGTGGCATTGTGTGCGCTGTCTCCCCAGACCAGAAAATAATATATTCCAATTTCAAACAGATTTGAGATTCATGCTGATGTCAGCATCAAGATTTGAGACCGCAAGATTTATCAAATCTTTTTGGTTCATAGTTGGAACTAATTTAGTCCAATTTAATGTTCATAATGACCAATATATTAAGGCATGAATTGTAATATTGCGGTTAAGTTACCTTTCATGATAGTAGTGCATTTTCAAAATGGAATTCATTTTGATGTTGAATTCTTACTTTAAAATTGCATACATTTTTTAAAGTGGTGGAGATGTATCTATAATTTTAAGCACATTTATAAATGTTGGCAGTTTTGAACTCTTGCAGAATAGGAGACCATTTATGGCCTGTTTTGATTTCCCACACTTCTATGCAATATAAGAAATAGAATAATTAATTTCAGATGAGAGTTTTGAATTTCTATTCTTATTAGCAATTTGTAGTAATTGGAATTTTTGAAAGCTAATAGAATTTGTGATGGTAAATCGATTGCTTGTTAGTAAAAAAAAATGGGAATCATTTAAAATAATTCCAAATTCATAGAATAAATGTGCAGCATTTCTTTCTTGAAGAATTCTTCTATTCTTTCACACCGACTTGCCATGTGAGAAGTCAAGAGCCGTGGCAGTCGGGTCAGCATTGAGAAAAAGGCAGAGAGTCCTGCAGCGATAGAATAATAACTGTAGTTTCAGATACCCGCAGTTAGGTCTGTGAAGCTAAAAGAATAGTGTATAAAGGTAAAGAAGTGTTGTTGCAACTGTACAGAGACCACACATGGAGTGTTGTGCACAGTTTTCGTCCCCTTATTTGAGGAAAGATGTAGCAGCAGGGGAGACAGTTCAGAGGAGGTTCACTAGATTGATTCCAGAGATGAGGAATCACAGAATCCCTACAGTGCAGAAGGAGGCCATTCAGCCCATCGAGTCTACACCGACCCTTTTAAATGAGCACTCCACCTGCCCCATCTCTGCAACCTAACCTACACATCCCTTGCCACTAAGAAGCAATACAGCACGGCCGATCCACCTACCCTATACATCGTTGGTCTGTGGGAGGAAACTGGAGCACCTGGATTAATTATCTAACGAAAAGGGGGCAGAGACAGGGAAGGAACGTAAAGGAAAATGTAGTTTTATAAACTACGGTAAAGCATCTCTAAAATGTGACTGGTGAACCTTATCGGTAGGGGAACGTACAGACACAGGGAGAATGTACAAACTCCACACAGACAGTGACCCAAGGCCGGAATTTAACCTGGGTCCCGGGCATTGTGAGGCAGGAGTTTGAGCCACTGGGCCACTGCGCCCGGGATTTGTCTTTTGAAGAGAGATTGAGCAGTTTAGGCCTGGACTCTTATGGAGTTCAGAAGAATGAGGGGAGATCAAATTAAGGTATATGAATGATAAAAGATATGGATAAAGTAGACGTGGAGCGGATGCTTCCTCTTGTGAGGCATTCTAGAACGAGAGGTCATAATCTTAGGATAAGAGGTAGCAAATTTAAAACAGAGTTGAGGAGAAACTACTTCTCCCAAAGGGTTGTGAATCTGTGGAACTCGCTACCCCAGAGTGCGGTGCATGCTGGGACAATGAGTAAATTTAAGGAGGAGTTAGACAGATTTTTAATTGGTAATGGTTGAAGGTTTATGGAGAACGGGCAGGACAGTGGAGGTAAGGCCAGGATGAGATCAGCTATGATCGAATGGCAGAGCAGACTCGATGGGCCAGATGGCCTAATTCTGCTTCTATATCTTATGAACAATTTCTGCAATTAATTAGCTTAGGGTTTTATTTTCAAACACTCATGGTTTAGTAAACCGGGTACATTAATTACTGGACAAGTAAATGTTTATTATTTATTTTAACGTTCCAAACATGCTAACAGTTGTATTAAACCATTGTAGTTCACTTAATTTTAAATTTGTGTAATTTGTGCAGGTTAAACCTGAAACGTCTGAAATAAATACTACTCAGTTGGGATCTCAATAAAAGAATAACGGTCTTAATTGTCGTGAATATATCCTCAGGTTCATTTCAAAGAATATGAACGGGTGTCAGTGTTTACATAGGATTCTGTGATAGACCATTGGATGTATCAGCAGTGATCATATCATGTGTCATGTTTCAGGTGAGTTTGTGGAAGGATAAATGAAAATTGGAGAAAAGGGAGTTACTGATTATGCTCCTTTTATTTACAGTACCAGGAGTTATTGAAATCTAATTTTTTTGTCCGTGGTTTGTCACTTCGGAACTATTTTTATAAGTGCAGTAGTAACTTTCTTTTATTCATTTGTGCTGATGACTGATCAGTTGAAGCTATGAGTTGTCGTAGAATGATTATATGAAACATCATAAATGGGATAACGTAAAAAAGTACACAAGGATCAGACATGCTGGAACAGTGACGTTAGATTAGATAAGAACTTAATTTAGTGTTAGATATGGTAGACCTTTTGTGTGGCAGCCATACGACCGAGTCATCGGGCTTATTGTGTGACAGTCACATTGGACACTTATATTTGGTTGTGGTCCAAAATGTGATCATATTACTCACATGCACTAACAATTTAATGAAGAGTAACTTGTTCAAGAATATGTACGTCTGTATTTGTCACAGAGATTTACTACTCCAGTGTAGACAAATGGTTAAGGGGCTTAAAGGGCACATTGCAACAAGCATCTGAAATAGTTCATCTCACTCAGTAGCACTGGAGACCTTTGTTCTTGAGCCAGTCATGAACAGATCCTATGACAAAGATTGAAACCGCTTTCTATGTAAGCTTGTGAAGTACCCCATTTTGAGGCAAGCATAATGTATTTCTGCCATACCTTTGTGTTTCAGGTGAAAGTTTGATTCCATGAAATTAGAATGGCCAGCGCATAAAAAGGGAAATGTTATTCACACCACAGTCATTCCTTCTGACCTTTCTAAATAAAAATAGTTACACCACTTCTGTATTTATGGCATCAACAACTCGTATTTATACAGTGACTTAACTTTTTATTAATTTAGAGTACCCAATTCTTTTTTTTCCCAATTAAGGGACAATTTAGCGTGGACAATCCACCTACCCTGCACATCTTTGGGTTGTGGGGGTGAGACCCACATAGACACGGGGAGAATGTGCAAACTCCACACGGACAGTGACCCAGGGCCGGGATCGAACCTGGGACCTCAGCGCTGTGAGGCATACAGTGGTTTAACTTAATAAAACGTCAGATGGTCCATCACAGAAGATTTATAAAGCAAAATTTGACAAATGCGTATAATTTGACATGAGGGCAGATGGCCACAGTCTTGGTCAAGAGCGGTTTTAAGGAACGCTACGATAGGGGGGGGGGGGGGGTGGAGTCAAATGGCTCCCCTCTTTCTCTTTCTCCATTCCCCTTTTGACCACAACAGTTTTTTTTAAAAGGTTGTACTTGCCAGTTCAATGAAGGACTAACTGTTAACGTGCAGTGACCATAAAGGACACACGGAGACGGATTTTCTTTTTAACCAGGTCTAAGAGAAATATTGAAAATGTTTTGACTTTCACACACAAACACACTCAAGTTCACACTCACACAGTGTGATCACAGAGTGGGAGGGTAGATTAAGTAATTTAAAGTTTGTGCAGGTAAAGGGGTTTTACGGTTCTTGAAGGTTGGTGGCTTGACTCTCATCGAGCTGAACTTGATGGTCATTCTGGGTCAATGTGGAGTCGATGGTGTAAAAATGTAGCGGACAATTTGTCTTTTCTTCTAAAGATAGCAGCTGCCCGGTTGAATTCTTTCTCAAATCTCTGCACGTAAAGGATTAAAAAAACAGCACATAGGGCTTGACACTTGCAAACTGCATGAGAGAGAGAGAGAGAGAGACCCACACAGGAATCTTGCTTCTTCAGCATCTTGTGCTTATGCTCTGCCCTGCAGAAGAAAAACAGGTGCTGAGACACACCAAAGGGTTAGTTGGCTTGTCACATAACCCTCCTTCTCCAACTGCCCAGTGACCCAAATGGCCATGGCTAGTGTATTCCTGAGGTATCCTGACTAGGTTGTGGCTGGGAATTCCTCTCAGCCACAGTCCTTTGTCTGAAGTGATGACATCTAATGCAGGTTCACCACACAGTTGAGACTGGGTGTCCTGCAATGGGGACTGAAGACGTGGTTCATCCACATTTCCCTGAGACAATGCTCTTGCAGACAGGTAGTCTCTGATTCAGTGGCTTTGGAGTTTCAGAGGCACAGTGGTGCAAATGTGCAGCCATCTTGAACTGTGATTTCAAGTCATTTGATTGTGGATTTAGGTTTCCTAGAAATTCCACTGGTGGTGTCCAGTCAGTAAATTCATGACATAATTTTTCATAAAGCATGGTTTCACATCAATGAGCATCTTTGGGGAGGGAGCAGAGGCAGATAAATTTAGAGAGAGAATTCCAGAGCTTAGGATCTAGGCAGCTGAAGACATGGCGACCAATGTTGGAACAGGAAAAATCCAGAATGCTCAAAAGGCCAATCGAAGGCCTATCATGGATTCATGGGGTGGAATTTCACCCAGACAACAAGAAGTCTCACCTATTGGCAGGAGAGCTGGCCGAAGACCAGGGTCACTTCCTTTGTCGAAGGCCTGTCATGTTAAGTGGGCTACGGCAGGCCATTCCTATTGTCAAGCACCCTGATTTGGGAGTGCATAATCACAGGCCAGCAGATCCTCATTGACGTCTGTATGCCAGGGACATGGTTATAATTGCTGGTCATGACTCCACCAGAGGCCAGGATCAGTGAGGGAACCAGGCCACAGGCGAGTGAGGGCAGGATGGTAGTCCCGGCGTGAGGGATCGCTGGCTGGGACCGGGGAGTCAGAAGGAAGAGCAAGGGGTGGCTCTCAGCAGGCGCCCCCCCCCCCCCCCCCCCCCCCCCCCGTGCTGGGTCCCTTGATCAGGAAGTGAGTGGCTGACAATGAGGGACTGCACATCTCCCCACACCTTGGCGACTGTGTGAAAACATGGCAGGGTTTTCCTTTTTGAGCTCCATGCATGGCAACTGCCCTGTCCACCACTGGACAGGTATTTGAATACTTGAATACTGGTCGTGATGGGATGAATCCTTTAAGTCATTTTTCCCGCTTCAGAGCCTCAGTTGGGATTGGGGTGGACAGGGTGTCCATGAGACTTCCCTTCCTGATTTAATCAGAGCAAAAGCAGAAACCTGGCACCGTGCCACCTGATTAAATACTTCCCCACAGCCCTCAATACATACTTCAGGGAAAGGCATCAAATTCTACCCATAGAATCATCAAATGGTTACTGCACAGAAAGAGGCCATTCAGCCTTTCTTATTTGTGTCATCTCTCTGTCAGAGTAACCTAGCTCGTCTCATTCCCTGTTAATATAACTGTTGGTATATGATGGAGGATTAATACAACAGTGTGTATTTTACTTTCAGCAAGTGTATTCTGCACCTAGCTCAGCAGAGATACAAACTCCATATCATTTCTCCACAGTAACTGTTCCAGTCATGTTCCTTTATACTGAGGTTGAGCCAATAACCATTAATATGGCAATTAGCTTATTTGCCAAAGTTTGCACTTGCTGATACATGGGCACCCCCACCCCTCCCCCACTGCCCAACACCTTCCCCAACAGCCTTGCAATTTCTTTCTATTCAGATAATAATCCAGTTCCTTTTAGAAAGCCTTAATGGAATCTTCCTCCATCACTCTCACAGCCAATGGATTCCAGATCCTAATCACTTGCTGCAGAAAAGAGATTTTGCTCATATCTCCTTTTCTTTGCCATTCAGCTTAAATTGCTCTCTTCTGGTTCTTGACCATTCTGCCATTGGCTGTCGTTTCTCCTTATCTACTCTCTCCAGCACCTTGAATTTGATCATTTCTATCAAATCTCATCCTCCTCTGAGGAGAAAAGCCACAGTTTCTCTCATATATCCACATAACTGAATCCTTCATATCTGGAACCATTCCCGTAAAACTTTACTGCACCCATTCTAATGACTTCTCATCCTCAACTGTGGTACCTAGAAATGGATCCAATGCACCATTTGAGGCCAAAGCTGTATTTTATACATGTTCACTGTCACTTCCTTGCTGTTGTATTCTCTGCCACTATTTATAAAGTCCACGATCACAAATCCTTAATGAGCTAGCTTTTCACCCTACCTTTTCACTTTTGTGTACATATTTGCCTCTGCTCTTTCATTCCTTTAGAATTGTATCTTTTATTTTATATTGCCTCCTCGTCCTAATAAAATAAAACACCACGCTTCTCTGCAATACGTTTAATCTGCTATACATGTCCTCCCCTTCCACGTCCTCTTCACGGTTCACAATACTCCCAAGTTTTATGTCATCTGTAAATGTTGCAGTTAGGTAAATTAAAGTTTAGGAGTCACAATTTAGCCAAAATAGGCGGAGAAAAACATATAAATAATGTTAATATTAACTGTATTAAGAAGCAACAGATTTGATATGATACACAAACCAAGCAATTGTGAAAATCATCTGACCCGCAAGAGGTGAGAAAGGTTCACTGATCCTGGAGGATTTGTACAGATGGCGCAAAGTGTGTTGATCCCAGTAGCTCACATGAACAGTGCCTAGACTGTTCAGTAGTTTGCTCAGTAGCTGAAGTGTGAAGAAGCTCTTCGCCTGTTCTTTCTTCATCTGAAGATGGGGGCTGACAAATGGGCTCCAGAAAGACTACACCCTGAGCTCTCGAAAGAAGTGGCTAGTGAGACAGTTGATGCGTTGGTGTTACTTTTTCCAAATTCCCCAGATTCGGGGAGGGTTCCACTAGATTAAAAAATAGCAAATGTAACTTCTTTATCCAAAAAGGGATGGAGTCAGACAGCTGGAAACTACAGGCAAGTTAGCTTAACATCTGCCATAGGGAAAATGATAGAAGACATTGTTAAAGATATTACAGCAGGGCGCTTGGAAAAATTCAAGGCCGTCAGTCAGAGTCAACATGGTTTTGTGGAAGGAAAATCAGGTTTAACCAATTTATTGGAGTTCTTTGAAGAAGCCGCATGTGCGGTGTATAAAGGGGAATTAAGGGATAACATAGTGGCATGGATTGAAGATGGGCTGGCTAACAGGAAACAGTTGGCACAAATGAGTGGTTTTCTAGTTGGCAGGATATGATGAGCGGTGTGCCTCAGGAATCAGTGCTGGGGCCTCCAACCTTTTTCAATTTATATAAATGACTTGGATTGAGGGACTGAAGGCGTAGTTAAGCTTTCTGATGACACAAGGTAGATGGGAAAGCAAAGAAGACGCAAGAAGGCTAGAAAGGGACATAGATAGGTTAAGTGAGTGGGCAAAAATCTAGCAATTGGCGTATAAATGTGGGCAAATGTGAAATTGTCCATTTCGGCAGGAAGAATAAAAAGGCTTATTATCTCAATGGTGGGAGATTTCAGAGCTTGAGGTGTAGAGGGATCTGGGTGTCCTAGTGCATGAAACACAGAAAGCTGGTGTACAGCTCTGACAAATAATTAGGAAAGCTAATAAAATGTTGTTGTTTAGTGTGAGGGGAACTGATTACAAACATAGAGAGGTTATGCTTCCGTTGTACAAGACATCAGTGAGGCCACATCTGGAGTATTCTGTGGTCTCCTTATTGAAGGAAAGATGTAAATACTTTGGAAACAGTTCAGGGAAACTTTACAGACCAATACCAGGAATGGGCAGATTGTCTTATGATGAAATGTTCGAGATTAGGGTCGTATTGTTAGAGTGTAGAAGAGTAAGAGGCGACTTGATTGAAACTTTTAAGATCCTGAGGGGCATTGACAGGGTGAATGTGGAGAGGATGTTTCCTCTTGTGGGAGAATCTCTAATTAGGGGTCACTGTTTAAAAATAACGGGTCACTAATTTACGACAGTAGAGATGAGGAGAGATTTTTTTCTGAGGGTTTTGAGTTTCTGGAATTCTCTACCCCAAAAGACAGTGGACGTGGAATATTTGAATATTTTTAAGGCAGAGCTAGAGAGATTCTTGATACCAAGAAGGTGAAAGGTTATCGGGGGTAGACAGGAATGTGGAGTTGTGGTTACAATCAGCTGTGATCTTATTGAATGGCAGAACAGGCTTGAGGGGCCGAGTGGCCTACTCCTATTCCTAATTTGTATGCTGCTATGTGCACAAGTTCGTATCTTCGCTCGAAAGGCAACCCATTATCCCTTTTGTCTGCCAATAATTGATTTGAACGTACTTGTCCAAGTCCGTCCTCACACCACTAAAACTGACTCTTCCCCAATTAATTATTTTTATGCTGATTGTTCCTTATCCTTTTCCATTGCAAACCTAAAAATATGATACAAAGATCACTGTCCCCCTAAACGTTTCTATACTGACCCCTGATGCAGATAACATTTGCAAGTAGATCCAGAAATGTCTCCTTCCCATTGTGCCAGAAACATACACATCTCGAAAATTATTGTGACCACACTTCAAAAAAACCCTCTCTTCCCTTTACACTACAGGCAAACGTTTGGTGGCTGAGAAATAATGTTGCAAAATTTGAGGTTGTGCACTTTGACGGGAGAATAGAAAAGCAGAATATTATTTAAATGGCATGAGACTGCAGAAAGCTGCAGTCCAGGGCAATCTCTGTGTCCTTGTGCATGAATCACAACAATAAGAAGAGGGACAGGTAGTGTTGAGGAAGCAGGGGGGCTACAGAAGGACATGGGCAGGCTAGGAGAGTGGGAAAAGAAGTGGCAAATGGAATACAATGTGGAAAAGTGTGAGTTTATACACTTTCAAAGGAGGAATGGAGGCGTAGACTATTTTCGAAATGGGAAAAGGCTTAGGAAATCAGAAGCACAAAGGGATTTAGGAGTCCGAGTTCAAGATTCTCTCAAGCTTAATGTGCAGGTTCAGTTAGGAAGGCAAATGCAGTGTTAGCATTCATGTCGCGAGGGCTAGGATACAAGACCAGGAATGTACTTCTGAGGCTGTATAAGGCTCTGGTCAGACCCCGTTTGGAATATTATGAGCAGTTTTGGGCTACGGATCTAAGGAAGGATGTGCTGGCCTTGAAAAGGGTCCAGAGGGGGTTCACAAGAATGACCCCTGGATTGAAGAGATTGTCATGTGAGGAGCGGTTGAGGACTCTGGATCTGCACTCGTTGGAGTTCAGATGGATGAGGGAGGATCTTATTGAAAATTACAGGATACTGAGAAGTCTAGGTAGAGTGGAGGTGAAGAGGATGTTTCCATTAATGAAATGAAAATGAAATGAAATGAAAATCGCTTATTGTCACGAGTAGGCTTCAATGAAGTTACTGTGAAAAGCCCCTAGTCGCCACATTCCGGCGCCTGTCCGGGGAGGCTGGTACGGGAAAGTTAGTAGGAAAAACTAGAACCCGAGATATCACACACACAATTTACACACACAATTTACAGTGCAGAAGGAGGCCACCCGGCCCATCGAGTCTGCACCAGCTCCTGGAAAGAGCACCCCACCCAAGGTCAACACCTCCACCCTAGCCCAACAACCCAGCAACCCCACCCAACACTGACGGCAACTTTGGACACTAAGGGCAATTTATCACGGCCAATCCACCTAACCTGCACATCTTTGGACTGTGGGAGGAAACCGGAGCACCCGGAGGAAACCCACGCATACACGGGGAGGATGTGCAGACTCCGCACAGACAGTGACCCAAGCCAGAATCGAACCTGGAACCCTGGAGCTGTGAAGCATTTGTGCTATCCACAATGCTACCGTGCTGCCCAAGACTGAAGGGACTATCCTTTAAAACTGAAATGAGGAGGAAATCTTTCAGCCAGAGATTAGTGAATCTGTGGAACGCTTTGCCGCAGAAGGCTGTGGCGGCCACATCATTGAGTGTCTTTAAGACAGAGATAGATAGGTTCTTGATTAATAAGGGATTATGGGGAGAAGGCAGGAGAATGGGCATGAGAAGCATATCAGCCATGATTGAATGGCGGGAAGACTTGAGAGCAGCACGGTGGCGCAGTGGGTTAGCCCTGCTGCCTCACGGCGCCGAGGTCCCAGGTTCGATCCCGGCTCTGGGTCACTGTCCGTGTGGAGTTTCAACATTCTCCCCGTGTTTGCGCAGGTTTCACCCCCATAACCCAAAGATGTGCAGGGTAGGTGGATTGGCCACATTAAATTGCCCCTTGATTGGAAAAAATGAATTGGGTACTCTAAATTTAAAAAAAGACTTGATGGGCCAAATTGCCTAATTTTGCTCCTATGTCTTATGATCTTAAGTTAGCATGCAGTAACAAATAATTAGCAAGACAAATAGAATGACGACCTTTATTGCAAAAAGGATGGAGTATAAATGTAGGAAAGTCTTGCAACAACTATACATGACATTGTGGAGACCGCACATTGAGTACTGTGTTCAATTTAGATCATCCTTGAGGGACATACTTGCATTGGAAAGAATTCTGAGAGGGTTCACTAAGCTGGGGCGGAATTCTCCGACCCCCCCGCAGGGTCGGGAAATCGCCCGGGGCTTTTGTAAATCCTGCCCCCGCCGTGGCCGGAATTCTCTGCCACCCGGGAATCGGCGGGGGCGGCAATCGCGCTGGTCGGCAGGCCCCCCGCGGCGATTCTCAGGCCTGCGATGGGCCGAAGTCCCGCCGCTGTCAGGCCTCTTCCGCCGACGCGGTTTAAACCACCTCTGTGCCGGCGGGAGCAGGTGGCTGGAGCGGGCCCCCGGGGTCCTGGGGAGGGGGCACACGGCAATCGGACCCCGGGGGGTGCTGCCACGGTGGCCTGGCCCATGATCGGGGCGCACCGATCGTCGGGTGGGCCTGTGCCATGGGGGCACTATTTTTCTTCCGCCGCCTCCACCATAGCGGAGGCAGAAGAGACCTCCTCCACCGCGCATGCGCCGGTGGTGACATCAGCGGCCACTGACGCTCCGTCGCATGCGCGGACTCACGCCAACCGCCGAAGGCCTTTTAGCCACCCCTGACGCCGGTCGGCGTGGCGCCAAAGGCCGTTGGCGCCAGTCGGCGGAGCGGGAGCCACTCCGGCGCGGGCCTAGCCCCTAAAGGTGCAAAGTTCTCCTTTGGTGAGACCCGACGCCGGAGTGGTTGGCGCCGCTCCGCTACGCCGGGACCTCCCGCCCCGCCATGTAGGGGAGAATACCGCCCCTGATTCCTGGGATGAAGGGGTTGTCTTATGGGAGGGGTTTGGGCCTATACTCACTGGAGTTTAGAAGAATGGGAGGTGATCTTATTGAAACATATCAGATTGTGTGGGTTTGACAGGGTAGATGCTAAGAGCATGTTTCCCCTCACAGGGGAATCTCGACCCAGCTTTAAAAAGAAGGGGGCTGCCATTTAAGATGAAAGTGAGGAGGAATTTCTTTTCAGAGGATCATTACATTTGGAATTCACTTCCGCTGAGAACATTGGGCGGAATTCTCCGCTCCCCACCACGGTGGGAGAATCGCGGGAGGGCCGGGCGACTCACAACACGCCGCCCTGGCACCCCCCGCGATTCTCCCACCCCCCGCTCGAGGAATCGCTTGCTGTTTTTCCCGGCAACCGGCGATTCTCCGGCCCGGGAGGGGCGAGTGACCTGACGTTCCCGACCTGTTCACGCCGGCGGCAACCACACCTGGTCGCTGCCGTCGTCAACGAGGCACCAAAGTTTTGTTTGTGGCTTGTGGGGGGCGGAGAGGGGAGTGAGCACCACGGCCGAGCTCGGGAAGGGACGGGCCCGCGATCGGTGCCCACCAAGTAGTTTTTGAACCTCTTTAATTTCCTTGCAGATTTGTTCCGCTATAATTTTTCCACTGGTTATAGCCTGGAAAATACACCCATTGTGCAGTGATACTGTTATTAATTTTTGCCTGTAATAAAATAGATTATGTTGCTGTAGGACACCCTCTTTCCAAACACTGTAACATTCTCCTTTAGTGAATCTGCCACCTCTCCACTTTTATTGTGCACCGATCGTCGGGCCGGCGTCTCCAAGAGACGCACTCTTTCCCCTCCGCTGCCCCGCAAGGTCAAGCCACCACGTCTTGCGGGGCAGCGGAGGGGAAGACGGCAACGGCGCATGCGCGGGTTGAAGCCGGCCAACCTGCGCATACGCGGCTGACGTCACTTAGGCGCCGCCGTCGCGTCATTCTCGTCAAGCGTCAAGGCCCGGCGGCCGAGATTTACGGAGCGCCGCTCCTAGCCCCCTGGGGTGGGGGGAGGGGGGGGTCGGGGGGGGGGGGGTGAATAGGGTGCGAGGAGCGGCCTCCGAGGTCGTCGCGAAACTCGGCCGAGTTCCGCCCATTGAGTCTCGATCATTGAATATATTCAAGGCTGAGTTATACAGATTGATCAGGCAGGAAAGTGGAGTAAAGGCCACAATCCAATCAGCCAAACTCCTATTGAATAAGAAAACAGGCTTGATCGGCCTACACATGCTCTTATTTCTTATGACCATATGCCCCTAGTTTATACAGGATAATTACATTTCCCCCATTAGAACTATTCTGTAGTTTTTGAACCTCTTTAATTTCCTTGCAGATTTGTTCCGCTATAATTTCTCCACTGGTTATAGCCTGGAAAATACACCCATTGTGCAATGATACCATTATTAATTTTTGCCTGTAATAAAATGGATCCTGTTGCTGTAGTACACCCTCATTCCAAGCACTGTAACATCCTCCTTTAGTGATTCTGCCATCTCTCCACTTTTTTTGTGACTTTCTCTTGGAGGACTGTGAGGCTGAGGAAATTACAGACACGGGGAGGGACGAGATGTGAATTTTAACATAGAATTGTTGGATGACTGGGGTCCGATGTAGGTCAGCGAGCGCAGGAGCGATGCATGAACCGGATGCTGGCAGAAGGACACAGGCTGCAGAATTTTGGATGACCTCAAAATTACAAACTTAAACCACATATATAATCAAATTATACAGAAAAAAAAATCAAAGTCAAAGAAGGCCATCCTAGTCACCATGTCTGCCCTCCAGCATTGAAACTCGCTGAGCTTATATCATAAGCTTTGTTCATTTGAAATTTTTTAAGCATGTAGATGGAATAAATACAGCTTTAAATAACAAGAATATTGAGTGCTATGGGCTGTCGAAACATTTTATTTGTGGAACAATAACAACTGTAGTTTAGAATTTATATACAATATTACTGTTGCAGCTTACATGTTTGCCAGATATTGCAGAGATGAGAACGGTTATAAATAAAGAACAAAGAACAAAGAAAAGTACAGCACAGGAACAGGCCCCTCGGCCCTCCAAGCCTGCGCCGGCCATGCTGCCCGTCTAAACTACAATCTTCTACACTTCCTGGGTCCGTATCCCTCTATTCCCATCCTATTCATGTATTTGTCAAGATGCCCCTTAAACGTCACTATCGTCCCTGCTTCCACCACCTCCTCTGGCAGCGAGTTCCAGGCACCCACTACCCTCTGTGTAAAAAACTTGTCTCGTACATCTCCTCTAAACCTTGCCCCTCGCACCTTAAACCTATGCCCCCTATCAATTGACCCCTCTACCCTGGGGAAAAGTCTCTGACTATCCACTTTGTCTATGCCCCTCATAATTTTGTAAACCTCTATCAGGTCGCCCCTCAACCTCTGTTGTTCCAGTGAGAACAAATCGAGTTTTTTCAACCTCTCATCACAGCTAGTGCTCTCCATACCAGGCAACATCCTGGTAAATCTCTTCTGCACCCTCTCTAAAGCCTCCACATCCTTCTGGTAGTGTGGCAACCAGAATTGAACACTATACTCCAAGTGTGGGCTAACTAAGGTTCTATACAGCTGCAAAATGATTGCCAATTTTTATACTCAATGCCCCGGCCAATGAAGGCAAACATGCCGTATGCCTTCTTGACTACCTTCTCCATCTGTGTTGCCCCTTTCAGTGACCTGTGGACCTGTACACCTAGATCTCTCTGACTGTCAATACTCTTGAGGGTTCTACTCACTGTATATTCCCTCCCTGCATTAGATCTTCCAAAATGCTCACATTTGTCCGGATTGAACTCCATCTGCCATCTCTCCGCCCAAGTTTCCAAACGATCTAAATCCTGCTGTGTCCTCTGACAGTCCTCACCGCTATCCGCAATTCCACCAACCTTTGTGTCGTCCGTAAACTTACTAATCAGGTTATAACATAAGTACCAGCAAAAACTTTTTAAACAGTGTTTCCCGCCATCTTATTTTTAAGATTTTTGGAAATGTATGTTTTGAATCATGGAATACAGCTGTTTGGATGATTTCTAAATGGCAAAAAAAAAGGTCCTTTTTGCAGCGGGGTGGGGGGGGGGGGGAATTCTAATCTCCTGACTATAGTTTTTTTTAAACTTGGGGGCCTCACGTTAGCATGGTGGTTAGCATCAATGCTTCACAGCTCCAGGGTCCCAGGTTCGATTCCCGGCTGGGTCACTGTCTGTGTGGAGTCTGCACGTCCTCCCCGTGTGTGCGTGGGTTTCCTCCGGGTGCTCCGGTTTCCTCCCACAGTCCAAAGATGTGCGGGTTAGGTGGATTGGCCGTGCTAAATTGCCCGTAGTGTAAGGTTAATGGGGGGAGTGTTGGGTTACGGGTATACGGGTTACGTGGGTTTAAGTAGGGTGATCATTGCTCGGCACAACATCGAGGGCCGAAGGGCCTGTTCTGTGCTGTACTGTTCTATGTTCTATGTTAAACTAGTTAAAATGGTTTGGCAGGCTGCACTCGCCAAGAATGGTTGAAATGTACGTTTGGAATAGTTTTTTTAAAAACTTGGGAACATAAGCTTTGACATCTTCTCAGGCACATATGGGGCCCTCAGACGTTAGATAACTTTGAATTCAAGAGGCAGGTTTTAAACTCTTCTCCAGAAAGCATTTGCGCTCATCTTAAAATAGTCCTTGAGCTGAGGCCAGTGGGGTCAGGCATATAATATTTTGGCAGGCAGATTGTTTAAACAGAGCTCTGTTTTCATAGTTTCACAACAAAAACTCTTTTTTTTCCAGAAATTCAGAGAAAAATGAAATGAGTTGTAAAACATTATTCATGTTGCAAAGCACTAGCTGCTCAGAGATAACAGCAGTGTTTTCTCAAATTCATTGCAGGGTCATTATGCAGATTCTGCCTTTCCTGTTTGGAACCAAATCAATAGTTTTGGTTTTTGGATACTGTTCTGAAGCTTGACATCGTTGCATCAGCCACGGCGGCACGGTAGCACAGAGGTTAGCACTATTGCTTCACAGCGCCAGAGTCCCAGGTTCGATTCCCGGCTTGGGTCACTGTCTGAGCGGAGTATGCGCGTTCACCCCGTGCCTGTGTGGGTTTCCTCCGGGTGCTCCGGTTTCCTCCCACAAGTCCCGAAGACGTGCTTGTTAGGTGAATTGGACATTCTGAATTCTCCCTCAATGTACCTGTACAGGCGCCGATATGTGGCGACAAGAGGCTTTTCGCAATAACTCCATTGCAGTGTTAATGTAAGCCTACCTGTGGCAATAATAAAGGTTACTATTATTACATTTTGGTTGATATAAAGTTGTCTCAGGATTGACATGAACCTTTGCGCGCATGCATCAGTTCTCATATATTTATGTGCAATAAAGTCTACTCTCCAAACAACTCATAGCTGAGTGTCTGGGTATTCAGATTTATCTGACACCCAGATGTATATCTTTATTTTATCAGCTCTAATTACTTGTTTGGAATAGTTTTTTCTAAACTTGCGAACATGAGTGTCAGCTTGGCTCTGTCGGCAGAATTCTCACCTCTGAATCAGAAGATCGTGGGTTTAACCATCCCCCCCCCCCGCCCCCAGTTCATCAGTGCATAATCAAAGTCTGACACTCCATTGCAATACCGATAGCCGGAAGAGTACTATGTTTGTAAATGGAGCTGTCTTTCAAATGGAATGCTCAATAAAGACTCCCCACACCTGTCCAGGTGACTGCTGAAGATTCCATGGCATCCTTTGAAAAAAGAGCAGCAAATTTCCCTGGTGGCCCAGCTAACGATCTTCACTCCATTGAACTCCATGGAATCTGCAGTGGTTGTTCAAGACGTTAAATGAATGAAAGTTCTCTTCTCTTCTATACTGGTGCAGATTTTATCTACCCGTTGGTCTTGATTTTCAGTAATTAGCTGCAGAGTTGTATGGGCAGACTGTTGCCTGTTATTTTGGCAAAAATGTCACTCGGGCGGTATAAGTGGAGAGTAGCCTCTCTGGCTGTTCTGTCGGGTTTTCCTGCTGTATTTTTAAACACTTTGCCAAAATGAATGCATCGGGCAGTTCCCAAGACATCTTGCTGGCAAGGCGGACTCTCATTCAGAGCCTGTCCCGCCAGCTACATGCTAGAAGATAGACCTCCTCAGTGACAGTGAAACTGGAAGATAATAATATCTTATGATAATCTTTATTGTCACAAGTAGGCTTACATTAACACTGCAATGAAGTTGCTGTGAAGTTACTATAGTTTCCATGCTCTGGCGCCTGTTCGGGTACACTGAGGGAGAATTCAGAATGCCCAATTCACCTAACAGCACGTCTTTCAGGACTTGTGGGAGGAAAGTGGAGCACCCGGAGGAAACCCACGCAGACACAGGGAGAACGTCCAGACTCCGCACAGACAGTGACCCAAGCAGGAGTCAAACCTGGGACCCTGGCGCTATGAAGCAACAATACTAACCACTGTGCTACCATGCCACCCAATGTTTTCCCCACCCACTGCTGTAGTATTCTACAGCCCGGAGGCCACTGGCGGCTTCCATCTGCATCCCATTAGCTGTTCCTGATCCAACTTGGCCGGCATCAGCCAATCACCCTGTGGTAAATTTATGAATTCCAATACCCCCCCCCCCCCCCCCTCCCCCTGCCCAATCCACCATTGAACTCACCGGTGGGGACCATGGGAGAATTCCGCCAATATTTCAGAAATTTTATTTACATCTAACTCTGATTGTGTTTTAATTACAAAGTTGGCAAGATAAAAATGTGTTAGTGACAATATTGGAGGTAGGAATGGGGGCTGCCTGCTAAGAGCTAGAAGTGGCTTGACAGTATATTGGAACCATGATCTCATCCAGCACAACGTGGGAAATATTTTTTTTCCCCCTCCAACCATTGTTTTTCTGATTTCAGTTGAATTGCTGCAGAAGAGGAAATTGCAAAGGGGGATCATTTCCAAATTTCCATTGCATTCCTCCTCATGGATGAATCAGTGATGATTTGGGAGCAAGCTTCTCTTCTGGCCCAAACCTGCCTGAGGGAGATGAGTGCAACTGGAGAGAAAATAAACCGCCGTCATGTTCTGATTCAAATAAAATTCAATGATTACTAACACTGTTTAAAAGAGTACCAGAAAAAAATAAATACATTAAAGTCAAGAAAAAGGCCACTTTGTTCATTATGCCTGTCCCTCTAGTATTGTGACTCAGCGAGTTCAGCATCGAACTGAATCTTCATCTCCCCGAATGCCGAATGGACTACCTACCATGAATTTATGTCCTCTTGTTTTATCACAAAGGAAATATAGCAAGTAAACATTAGGTCAACATCTGTAGGCAGCAAAGGCGAGTGCACACCCAAAACGCCCAAATCTGTCTTTTCATACAGTCAAAGTGATAGAGGTCTACAACTCAGAAAAGGCCCTTCATCCCATTTTCCAGCACTTGGCCCATACCCTTGTATGCCTGGGCATCACGGGTGTCTATCTAAATACTTCTTAAATGTTAGGAGGGTCTCTACCATCACCACATTTTCAGGTTTCGAGTTCCAGACTCCCACCACCCTCTGGGTGAAAAAGATTCCCCCTCACATCCCCTCTAAACTCCTGCCCCCTGACCTTAAACCTTTGCCCCCTGATCATTGATCCCTTAACCAAGGGGAAAGGTTTCTTGCTGTCTACTCTATCTATGCCCCTCATAATTTCATACATCTCAATCATGTCCTCTCTCAATCTCCTCTGCTCCAAGGAAAACAACCCCATTCTATCCAGTCTCTTTTCATAGCTAAAACTCTCCAGCCCAGGCCACATCCTGGTAAATCCCCTCTGCACCCTTTCCAGTGCTGTCACATCCCTCCTGTAATGTGGATTCCAGAACTGCGCACAGCACTCTAGCTGTGCTAGAGCTAAAACCAACGTTTTATACATGATGTGGAGATGCCGGCGTTGGACTGGGGTGAGCGCAGTAAGAAGTCTTACAACACCAGGTTAAAGTCCAACAGGTTTTTTTCGAATCACTAGCTTTCGGAGCACTGCTGCTTCCTCGTGAATCCTCAGTCACCTGAGGAAGGAGCTGTGTTCTGAAAGCTAGTGATTCAAAACAAACCTGTTGGACTTTAACCTGGCATTGTAAGACTTATTACAATGTTTTATACAGTTACAGCATAACCTCCCTGCTCTTAAACTCTATGCCTCAGCTGATAAATGCAAGTGTACCATACGTCTTCTTAACTACTGTATCCACCTGCTCTGCTACATTAATGGACCGCTGTGCATGCACATCTAGGTCCCTCTGATCCACGGTGTTTCCCAGGGTCCTGTCGTTCATCATGTATTCCCTTGCCTAGTTTGTCCTGCCCAAGTGCATCACCTCATGCTTATTCAGATTGAATTCCAATAGCCACTGATCAGCCCATCTGACCAGCCCGTCTCCTGTCATTGAAGCCTATCCTCCTCACTATTTACCAACCCACCAATTTTTGTATCTGCACGCTTACTGATCAATCCTCCTACATTCATATCTAAATCAGTTATGGTTCAGCACAATGGGCAGCATGGTAGCACAAGAGGTTAGCACTGTTGCTTCACAGCTCCAGGGTTCCAGGTTTGATTCCCCGCTGGGTCACTGTCTGTGTGGAGTCTGCACGTTCTCCCCGTTTCTGCATGGGTTTCCTCCGGGTGCTCCGGTTTCCTCCAACAGTCCAAAGATGTGCAGGTTAGGTGTATTGGCCATGATAAATTGCCCTTAGTAACCCAAAATGTGAGGAGGGGTTATTGGGTTAAGTGGATAGGGTGGAAATGAGGGCTTAAATGGGTCAGTGCACTCGATGGGCCGAATGGCCTCCTTCTGCACTGTATGTTCTATGTTCTATCTATTTATATAAAGCGCAAACAGCAAGGCCCCCAACACTGATCATTGTGGGACCCCCCAGGACACAGGCTTCCAGTCAGAAAAACACCCCTTGACCATCACCCTCTGCTCACTGCCAATTGGCCAATTTAGGGTCCAATTCCAACTTCACTTTACCAATGCTATTGGCCACAGAAGACATTGGGCACGATCCGATTGTCATGCTGCGCACGAAAAACAGCTCGTTGCGGCACAGCATAGGTCAATGGAAGTCGGGAGACCGCACTCCCGGGATCTAACCGGCTCTGAAAGCCTTGCAAGATCTAACGCAATCTCGCAAGACGTTGTGGTGTACATCCCGCCCATTGTGAGCGGGATTTTGGCAAATCTGCATATTAGAGTGAGATAGCTAGCCTCACTCTAATGAGCAGCTGTCCGAGGCACCTGAGGCTTTGGATCGATCCCTTTCACTTCGGGACCTCGGGCAAGTTGCCATTTGGTACTTGTCTCCACAAACGGGGACCAGATGGAACGGCACTCATGGTGCTCCCCCAGAGGATCGGAGATCCCAACTGCAAGCCCTTTGGGCAGGGTGGTGTCCTGGCACTGCTGGTGCCACTTTGGCATCCTGGCACCCTGGCAGTGCCACCTAGGTGCTGGGCCTGGCACTGCCAAGGTGTGTATGTGGCACAGCCAGCTTTTTAAATGCCATTTTTAAATGCCATTTAAGAATTCCCTGCTGAGGCCCCTCATATTAAGCGAGTCATGTTTTATAGCTATGTGTTTCTCTGCACTGCGAGCGGTGGGAACCACATGGCCAGACATGCTCACTGTGGGACTTTGCTCCCAATTAGTTGAATCGTGGCTATAGAATCCCTACAGTGCAGAAGGAGGCCATTTGGCCCATTGAGTCGCACTGGCCCTCTGAAAGAGCATCTTACCTAGGCTCATACCCCTACCCTATCCCCTAACCCCACCGAACCAACCGGAGTACCTGGAGGAAACCCATGCAGACCCATGCGTTCAAAGCCAACAGAGATAGTCACCCAAGGTTGGAAATAAATCTGTGTCTCTGGCGCTGTGAGGCAACAGTGCTAACCAGGGGCAGCACCGTGGCACAGTGGTTAGCATTGCTGCCTACGGCACTGAGGACCCGGGTTCGAATCCCGGCCCTGGGTCACTGTCTGTGTGGAGTTTGCACATTTTCCCTGTGCCTGTGTGGGTTTCGCCCCCACAACCCAAAGATGTGCAGGTTAGGTGGATTGGTCACGCTAAATTGCCCCTTAATTGGAAAAAAATAATTCGGTACTCTAAATTTAAAAAATTTTTTAAAAAATAATAAAATAAAAAACAGTGCTAACCACCGTGCCACTGTCACTTGGCGTGTGGTATATTCCCAACATTTTTGTTTGTATTTGAGATTCCCAGCATTGCGGTTTTCCCTTTTCATTTTACCTTGGTTTTTTTGCATGATTAAAGTTAAAATAATATTCTGGATTAATTTTCATGTGGCATTTAATACTTTGTATATCTCCATGAAGTTGTCAATTAATTATCTTTCTAGAAACTATGGTCCTGTTTCCCTTCCCTCTTCCCCACCTACAGGCTGTACCTGCCCAGAGCCAGGAGATTTTATACCCCGGACCATGATGTTAATATGATCTAGTACAAGGGGTGGGAAGGTATCAGGGCTTGGGAACACGACTTTCTCACTGTTGATCAGATCAGCAGCCAGGAAGCTCCAGCTTCTACACAACATACATATTGAGTGCCTGGAGAACATTAAAAACTTGGACCTTCCAGTTTTTGTTCCACTCCACCGCCCTGTTTCAGGTCCCCCACAGATCCTCTGGTCAACAGGTGTCTGAGGGGCCATGGCACCAAGTTTTATTGGTTCCTTAACTAACGGTGCCAACCCATCTCCTTTTCCTTTTGGTTGTCCTTACATCCGAGTGCCATTTGGTCAGTTCCCAGCCTTGGTCACCCTGCAGCCATTTCTTGCAATCGTATTGTAACTGCGTATACCAATTTGAGATGCTAATCCATCTACCTTATTGCAAATGTTCCGTGCCTTCAGATACACTGTGCCTTTAGACTTATCTTTTTAACATGTTTGTACTATGGCCCTATTTGCAGTTGGTCCTTGTTTCATCTGCCTTCCAGTTCTGCATTCTACTTTTCTGTCCTTCATTTCTATCTTTGTTTCCCTCTCCTGTCTCCCCGTTCATGTTCCCCCACTCTCTGTCACTCTAATTTAAACCCTCTCGAACAGCACTGGCAAATTTCGGTCCTAATCCTGCTATGGAGCAACTCGGCCAGCTTGTACAGGTCGCATCTTCCGAGAATCGGTCCCAATGCCTCAGGAATCCAAGTCCCTCCCTCCTTCGCCATCTCCCCAGCCAGACTTTCGTTTGGTCTGTTGTCCTATTTCTGTTATTGCTAGCACTGGGAGAAATCCTGAGATTATTACCTTTGAGTTCCTGCTTTTTAATTTATTTCCTAGTTCTCCATATTCTGCTTTCAGGACCTCGTCCCTCTTCATTCCTACATGGATGGTACCGCTATTGACCATAACCTTTGGCTGTTCAGCCTCCCCTTCCAAATGTCCAGCAACCACTCAATGACACCCTTGACCATGGCATCAAAGAGGCTACATATCATCGAGGAACAGATTTACTCTTGAGGCTTCTAGTCTTTTCTCTTTGGGATGCTGATACCCTGCACAGTCTGTGGAAGACAGGGAATGATAATAGCGTGCTAGACTGATGTTTCAATATGGAACTGGGATCTACAAACCTGTCAGGGTTGGTGGATGAATCAGTTGCCGTCCAGAAGGAGAATCGGAGGGGAATGTGCCTGCGCATAATGAGTGAGGGATATTACACAAGGGCTCGATTCTCTGCCTCCCAGCCACATGTTCCCTGGTGGCAGCAGGCAGCGCACATTCGCTGGCGGCGGGATTCTCTGCTCCCGCTGTGGCAATGGGAACTCCCATTGATGCCGTCCCACGCTGCCGGGAAACATGCGGGCTGGGGTGCGCTGCCGGTGGGATCGGAGAAGGCCCCTGTCAGCGAATGGCTGAAGACTTCCGTCCAAATTTCCAGAGGTAAAAGGGCAGTAATCTCGTCCACTTTATCTCCAAACGTTTCCTTCCTGTATTTTAGCATTGTCATTTCGTTCACCTGGAATTTCATAATTGAAACACAAATGTTTTGCACCAATAATATTGTAAAATTTACAATTTTGAAGAATGTGAGTTCTATTCTTTTAGCTAAAGGTTAAAATAAATGGCCAATATTTATCTTTGACAGATTGAACCGGAAAAATCGAATGCCTTCAACAATCGCAAGAAAACTGTTGTTCTACGAGGATATAATTCCATTAGTGTATCTGACCTTCGACTATACCAACATATTTTTGTACAATATGGTTATGAACTTGTCCTATCTCCAGACGTCGATGGAGGTTCAAGCTACAAGGAAGGGTTCAAAGATAATGGTAAGAAAATAGTGTTTATTCTGTCGAAGTACTGTGTATGGGTCTTCAGTGGAATGGGTGTCTGTTCTGAAGGAGCTGATTTGTCTGAACTCTGCAATTCTATTTTTAACCTTTCTCTGGGAATAACCTTCTATCCTTCTGCAAGGCTCTGCAGTTCAGAGGTCAGCTGGAAGAGGAGTAAAGTTCATAACCCAAGTTCATGCTGGAAATGATAGCAGCTCACGTCCAGCCAACTCCCAGGCCTCCTCCTGCGCTGTTTGTTTGCAGTTTGGTCGTATTTATATGATGTAGAATTGTAACAGAGGGTCCCCGGTCTTCTCCAGTCAGAAGGAGGGAGCAGAACCCAGACTTGATACAGGGAAGGGGATCGAGAATGCGACTGGGAAAGACAACGCTCCTATCCCGAAAGCACCACCAGCGCAGTATGAAAAAGCTGGATTGTGTGCGATTAATAACGTTGCTGCCTGAGCTGGTGCTTGCATTGGGTGAAGTGGATGTCACGGTGAGACATTCGCTTGTTTGTTGTTGCTCGGAGCTGAGCTATAATATTGATAGTTCCTCAGAGAAATGAAAAAGGGACGTTCGTTCGAGTGAACTTGCTCAGCTGCCATCTTGGAAGAGCCCATGAAAATTTAACATGGAAGTAACTTGGGGCTGGTTTAGCACACTGGGCTAAATCGCTGGCTTTTAAAGCAGACCAAGGCAGGCCAGCAGCACGGTTCGATTCCCGTACCAGCCTCCCCGAACAGGCGCCGGAATGTGGCGACGAGGGGATTTTCACAGCAACTTCATTGAAGCCTACTCGTGACAATAAGCGATTTTCATTTTCATTTTTGATTTTCATTTCAACTTGTGCTGGCAGAGGACTTTAGAGCACAAGTTTCAGGACTTGTGTTGGACATTAGAGGCATATTCAAGAAGAAACATCTGGCCCGGAATAACCTGGACATGATCCGGAATAACCTGGACATGGCAGCACGGTAACATTGTGGATAACACAATGGCTTCACAGCTCCAGGATCCCAGGTTCGATTCCGGCTTGGGTCACTGTCTGTACGGAGTCTGCACATTCTCCCCGTGTGTGCGTGGGTTTCCTCCGGGTGCTCCGGTTTCCTCCCACAGTCCAAAGATGTGCAGGTTAGGTGGATTGGCCATGATAAATTGCCCTTAGTGTCCAAAATTGCCCTTTGGGGTTACTGGGTTATTGGGATAGGGTGGAGGTGTTGAACTTGGGTAGGGTGCTCTTTCCAAGAGCTGGTGCAGACTCGCTGGGCCGAATGGCCTCCTTCTGCACTGTAAATTCTATGATCTATGATCTGGACGTGCAAAGTAGAAGATGAAGGGTTGAATGCTCTGCTTGGTGCCAGAGTGATGCTGTACCAAGCTAACCAATAAATTATTGCGCAACTCATCCCATGATAGTACTAGGGCTTTGGGCCGCTTTGAGCCAGTGTTCCAGGCTCCATATAAATGCAAGTAGTTGTTGCTCATGAGTGCTCAGCAAACATACTTAAAGCCACTCTTTTGTTGGCAGACTTCCTGAGGCCTGACAATTCGGCCTCACTTTCTCTCATAACCCATGAGCCCCCGCGGGGTACTGGATTTATTTCATTAACCGCTTGTATTCAGACTTTTGGTTGTGCTGCCTTCGTAGGAAAAGGCTCCATAACGGGCAGCCTTTCTTAACCAAACTTTCCACAGAAGGACAGTACTTGGTGAGTGGTGGCCTTCTGCTCCCCACCGTTTTGACAATTTGACCGAGAGTTATTAAAATCCGGACTACATTACCACAAGTGGCTATTGAAGTGGAACCGATCACTAAATTCAAGAGAAAATTCGAGAAATACTTGGACCCCAACCTGAAAATGAAAAATATGAAAAGGGTCGGCCAAAAAAGCAGGGGAAAGTGAAGTAGTTAGGAACAGTGTGGCGTTAAGATTGGTCAGGGGCACTGCGGATTGAATGGCTCGCGTCTGTGCTGAAGATTCTGCTGTGCTATGCAGCTGCAAGTTCGGCATGGCTGTGCTGTTGCATTTAAGAGAATAATGTAGCTCCAGTTTATTACGTTCCCTCATCTGAACGTTTATGTTGGCACAAGGAACCTTTTTTTTCCACATAAATATACTGCGAGTGCATTCTTTGCTGTAGTTACAACTATCCCAAAGGCCACGAGTTTCTTTCAGCCCCCACCCTTATCCAGGATGTTGCTCAGAAATGTTTACTGGCTGCTCGCCAGGCTTCAGAACCAGCAGTTGCAGGAGCATTTTTTTTTTTTGCAAAACTATAAATACTGAAGTATCCGCAGCTTAAAATTTTTGTTTCGCTATCTTTCAAAGCAAGCGAGCACTGACGGATAAATACTATGCGCCAAAGATAAAAGCAAGTGTGGGAAAAGAAGCAGACAGCCTGACTACAGAACGCCAGTGTAATCACAGGACCACAAACCGTGTTCCTGATTATTATTTTCTTTCTTATGTACAGCATCGGGGCAGTGGAAGAACTATAAAATAAAACCGAATTAAAGGTACCTCAGCAATTATTTCACACGTTCGGCAAACTGACAATCAAAGTCGGTCGAAATGATCATGAAGGCATTGACGTGGGCGCCTGGAGTTTTGGGAAGGCATTTTTGCACGTAGGAAGAATACATCCCACCTCCGCCCTTTTTAACCCCTCAGACACAGTTTTGGAGGTTGTTGGATCCGAGGTAATCAGCCATGCAGAAGCAGCAGTTTAGAGCAAAAAGAAGTTTATTGCTAATTACAATCAAATACCACCACTTCCCAGAGGGTCTCCTTCCCCGAACCTGCACCCATACTGGAGGGGAGGGGGGGGGGGGGGGGGGGGGGGGAGCCCCTCCACGTTACCGGGGAAGTTCATATTTCTTGGAAAGCACAGTGGTTAGCACTGTTGCTTCACAGCACCAGGGTCCCAGGTTCGATTCCTGGCTTGGGTTACTGCCTGTGTGGAGTTCTCCCCGTGTCTGCGTGGGTTTCCTCCGGGTACTCCGGTTTCCCCCCACAAGTCCCGAAAGATGGGCTGTTAGGCAATTTGGCCTTTCTGAATTCTCCTTCCGTTTACCCGAACAGGCGCCGGACTGTGGCGACTAGGGGATTTTCACAGTAACTTCAATACAGGGTTAACGTTAGCCTACTTGTGACAATAAAGATAATTTTTTTAAAAGGCACGGGAAACCTGTCCCATGGCCTCGACAGGGGTTATAACAGCCCCCCCCCCCATTCCCCCCTCCCCCAAATCCAGAGATGCGCCCAATTCCGTGGAAACCTGTCCTGGACCTCTGGTGCATTTAGATCGTGACAACCGCTGAGGTGGAGTCGGTGCCACTGGCGCGGAGGCCAGAGCCGGTGCCTCCGGTGGGGACAGCGTGTCCATCTCAGTCTCTGACTCAGAGCTGAGTGAATCCTCGCCCAACATCTCTGTATCCTCAGGGCTTTTATCTGCAGCCACAGCCAAGACCGGGGCCAGTGGTGACGGCAATATGGGGCATTAGGGCGAGCAGCGAGCCGGGAGGAGCTGGGACTGAGGGGGGGGGGGGGGGGGGGGGCGGGGGGGTGGAGGGGGAGGCAGCGGCGCGGGCTGTTCGGCAAAGACATGCCGATTGGATTCCTGTCCTTGTGCCAAGTTGATACCTGGGACCCAAACAGCCTCCTCGCCGAAGTTTTGGACGTGCACGGAATCGGCGGAGGCGAACGTTAAGACCAACGTTCTGTTGATCTTGTACTGGTCCTGGTTCCTGCTGACCCTCCCGCCTAGATTAGGGATGACCAAGCTCAAGCGGATGCGGAGTCGATAGCCCAACAAGAGCTCCGCTGGTGCGATGCTGGTGGAATACGGTGTAGTGCGATTTAAAACAAAAATGCTGGGTGGATGTCCCGGATCCACCCATCAGCTTCTTCATGCCCAGCTTAAATGTTTGGACCGCTCTTTCGGCCCGTCCGTTTGAAGCCGGGTGGTCGGGAGCTTCTCACGTGTCAAATCCCGTTGGCGGAGACGAATGGCGCAAACTCTGTGCTTGTGAGCACCGTGCTGTTGTCAGACACCAGTACATCGGGGATTCCGTACTGAAAATCTGGAGTAGTTTTTCCATGGTAGCCCGGGTGTTAGTCGCTTGAATCTGCACCACTTTCAGCTACTTAGACGGAGCGTATACCAGGAGGAGGAGCCTTGCCCCTGGAAAGGGCCCGGAACGTCGGCCCAAGGCTTTCTGGGCCATTCCCAAGGGTGGAGCGGGGCTACTGTGTGTAATCATTGGTGTGCCTGACATTGCGGGCATCACGGGCTACTCGTTCAATGCCCTTGTCGATGCCGGAGGGCATCAGGGCATTTTAGACACTCCCGGGTGTCCGTTATGGAGGTCCAGTAAGAGTTCCGCACGTCCGTGCTCGGGGACCACTACGCGTGTGCCCCATAAGAGCACACCGTTTTTGATGCTCAGTTCTTGCATCTTCCCCGTGTAAGCCTTTAGGTCCTCAGGCAGAGCCCGGTGTTGGGCCCCGTACTGCAGCACATTCCTGACACGGGAGAGCTGTGGTCTGGGTCCAATCACGGATGCGAGATGCCGTGACTGGTAGTGAGTCCATATGGAGGGTAGCTGTTACCTCTTCAGCCATGGCGGGAGTAGGTGGGCAGCGGTAGGCAGCTCAAAGCAGCGCGTGAATTATGTGGGCCTCGGAGCATTGTTCTAATACATAGCTGTACGCTGCTAGCAGTAGCAGCCAATGCTGATTGGTGGCCATATTCACCGGGACCATGGTGCCCGCAATGGCGAGAACCCCCCCACCCCTTGTCGGTTGCTCGCCTTGTGTTGGTATCCTGGAGAATCAGCCAGACGAATCCCGGATTGTATGCGGTTGAAGATGTGGAAACAAAGGACAGAAACGGCAGCCCCTGTATCGAGTTCCATTGGGCAGTTCACCTGGAGCGAGATTTGGATGGGTGTGATTCTTGGTGCCACCACACAATATAGTTGTTGGTACTGGTCGACATCATCCTCCTCGGAGCAGGTCCTGTCGCGAGTGAGGAGGTCACGCCTGGTGTTGTGCTGGGTAGGTGGCTCCTTGCAGGGCCTTCTGTGCCCCAGGCCCTGCGCCCTGCTGTTACTGCCAGTCCTGCTGGTCAGGGGAGAAGGTTTGGCGGTGTTTCCGGGGTCTGTCCCAGCCTCTCACCTCTTGCCTGTAGGTGTTCCAATGCTGGTCCTAGGCTGTGAATGGCGCCTGTTTTGGCACCCCAAACTGAGCACCAACAGCCTCTGGAGCTCTTGGACACCCTGTAAATCGACACTTTCCCTGGATACTGATGCACAATCAATGGACACGAAGACGAAGGAGTAGTTCGAATTGAAGGCTTTAACCAGCAAGAAGTGTGCCCAGCAGCAGGAGTACAGAAATGACCTGGCTGCTGGGGAGCACGGGTTCTTATACCCCACATCGTAGGCGGAGCTACCTTCCTCTCGACCAATGAGAATACAGAGAACACGATACTTGGGCCAATGGGCAGCGAGCCCTCTGCACCAATGGCAGCTCACTCTCCCAGGTACCGTAATACTCCTAGTCATACTACCACAGATACCACAATTTCCATGGCTGTTTGGCTTCAGCTAGCTGTTTTTTTTGCGTGGCCGCATCGCAGATCCCACATTCTAATTGCGTAATGCGTTCCCCGGGGTTGGAGAGAACTCACTAGTCTCAACTAGTTTCCTGAGGGAGCTAGAATTTTGCTGATGCCTTTGCCTTGGGCCTCTGTGGCCATGTGTAACCGGAAGCGATGTTCTATCAGTGACAGCTTTGGGTCGAAATGTTCCCCAACCAAGGCTACCAGGGTGGCCGGAGAGTCCGGATGAGTTGAGCTTTTAAATATTGCTGTACATGGGGCCCCCCCACCACAAGCTGTCAGCAAGGCAACAGTTTGGCGCTCGTCGCCAATAATCAGGTTACTGCAGAATAGAATTGCATCCTCTCTATGTACTGGCCCCAGTTATCCATATCTGCATTAAATGGCTCTAACTTCCCAATATGCGGCATGGTGATGTCTTCCAGCGGGGCCTGACGAGGCCTGGATAATGTAGGTCGGGTGCGTAGCAACCGGTGTCGGCACGTGCTCCACTGAATCCTCGTCGCCCATATTGGATCCAAGGTAAGCAGCCACTCAGAAGCATAGAGCACAAAGAGGTTTATTGCTAGTTACAATCAAATACCACCACCCCCTGGACTATCTCCTTCCCCGGCCTGCGCCTGGGTCGGGGCTTTTATACTAGAGGGGCTACACCTGTTAAGGGGAAGCCTCACCCCATTGCTGGGGAAGTTCATATTCCTCGGAGGTCACGGGGAACCTGACGGTTCCTGTCCTGTGGCCTCCGCTGGTGTTATAACAGAGGTGAAATTTCTTCTGCTGATTTTTTTTTAAAAGTACTGTTTATTATAAGGAATGATAAAAGAGAAATCACATTTGGTCCATGCTGACTTTATCGGTAAAATTATCAGCAGGAGGGATTTCATTCCGAAAGTAAATGGAATGCCTTAAAAATACAAGAAGGAAGGACAGAGGTAGCAGTCAGCAATTTGTAACATTCCTTTTTAGCCTTTCCTTATTTATTTTGCTGTTTTAGATTTTACATTCTCGATTTTTAAATTTTCAACTATATTGAAGCATAACCACTATTTCCCGAGGATGCTTTAACCTCCCAGCTTCAGGTTTCCCTGGAGTCTACCTCCTTGGTTAGTATTCTCATTATTTTACTTTATCCAAAAATGGGAATTTGTGAGGAATTTAGTCCAGAACATCTGCACTGCGTATGTTTCCGATGGTTATATTGGAAGCTGATTGGAGATTCGTTACTTGCCCTTTCTAAGATTAAGGAATATATATTCCCTTTTAGTGGAAAGCAGCTTGAAAAGTGAGCAGGCGTGCAAGAGTATCCGTGAGCAGATCGGGACAGAAACTTGTTTCTGTGTTCTTTTGTTAAGATCCAAGTCAACAAAAGGGAGGAAATCGGGGTGTAGAATTATGCTTGTCTGCTATTTAAGTTAAATCTGGTGATTTAAAATAGAGTTCTGAGTCATGAGGAATGATACATTTTATAGATTATAGAATTGACAGTGCAGAAGGAGGCCATTCGACCCATCGAGTCTGCACCGGCTCTTGGAAAGAGCACCCTACCCAAGGTCAACACCTCCACCCTATCCCCATAACCCAGTAACCCCACCCAACACTAAGGGCAATTTTGGACACTAAGGGCAATTTATCATGGCCAATCCACCTAACCTGCACATCTTTGGACTGTGGGAGGAAACCGGAGCACCCGGAGGAAACCCACGCAGACACGGGGAGGATGTGCAGACTCCGCACAGACAGTGACCCAAGCCGGAATCGAACCTGGGACCCTGGAGCTGTGAAGCAATTGTGCCATCCACAATGCTACCGTGCTGCATGTTCTGATACATGTGCATTGTGAGGGGGTGGGGGGACGGGGGGTTCCTGAATTTGAAGCTACAGTCCCAAAGCAAACCTACACTGTAACATTAACAGCATTCAAATGGCATCTTGACAAATACATGGATAGGATGGCTGTAGAGGGATATGGCACAAGGAAGCGCTGAGGGATTTGACCAGGTTTTACATCATGGCTGGTACAGGCTTGGGGCTGAAGGGCCTGTTCCTGTGCTGCATTGTTCTTTGTAAATATTCACCCACTAAAGGATGAATCATCGTTACCATAGTGATGATATTTCATCAACACTTCAAAATAGAACAACTTGTAACATTCTACGTATTCTCAACCCTAATTTACTTTGCAAGGTTACTACATATAGTACAATTCACATTGTTCCCCGAGGCTGCCACGTTGTTCATTTAACCACCTACCTTGGCCACCTCATGATGTTTGACTTGTCTCAATTAAATATATTTAACAATTAAGATTCAAAATCCTTTTTATAACGCTTCTCTAAGTCTTTCATCTCGAATGATGGAGAAGTGATTTTGTTGCTTCTCGTCTCTTTTTTCAGGGATAGGCTACTACCATCTGGGAGAAGTGTGCCAGTCCGTTTTGGTTCCACGCCCTTGGTTAGAAGATGGCGTTGTTGATTTATTTTGGGAAACTTTCTCTGAAGAACAATATTGCCGATGTCTGATAGTCCCTCTGGCTTTTGAACACCAGCTTGTAGACTCGAAGAAATTCTTGGTCACGCTGCTTTCAACCCTCTGGATTCAGCATTTACCTATTGTTTTCCTTTAGTCAGACTGCGCACCACTTGCCGCATGTTTTAACATTTGGGGCGCAATTTAACGGCCTCGTGGTGCTTCGTGAGAATCAGTGCGAGCCGGTTGAATTGTGGGAGCGGCCTGAATCGCGAAGCGTGCCAAGCAGTTTGCTATCGAACCGGCTAATGCCCGTTGCCGAATTCCAGAACTCGCCTAGGTGCGGCACAAATCTCGCCCTCTGTTTATATTCCGACAAAAAAAATCCTTGATATTCTTTCTTTAATTATCTCTCACCATTTTCTACGTGTCTTCTGTTTCTTGACTTCCCATTTTGTACAGGCGTTGTCCATTTTTCTCCTGAGCGAAAGCCGTACCAGCCTCCCCGAACAGGCGCCGGAATGTGGCGACTAGGGGCTTTTCACAGTAACTTCATTTGAAGCCTACTTGTAACAATAAGCGATTTTCATTTCATTTCATTTCATAGCTTCTTTGTTTTGGAGTTTCATTTTCCACACCAGAATTTTAACGGCTCCCTAATTCCACTGCAGCGGCATTTGCTGGAAACAAGTAATTTTGCTTCAAAGCATTGCCCTTCTCTGGTTGTTCCGGAGCTTGGAGTTCTGATAGGAACATCAGAACATAGGACTTAGCTACAGGAATAGGCCATATGACCCTGCAAACCTGCTCTTCCATTCAATAAGATCATGGCTAATCTGATTGTGATCCGAATTGCACTTTCTCGTGTAAGGGTCCTTCCTGTTTATTGCCTTTGTTCCCATTTATTTTATTATTTTTGGTCCGTGGATCCATAATCGGAATGTGTCTTAAAGTAGAAGAGTGCTTACCAGGACAGTGTGTTCCTAGGATTTGTATGTTGCAAAGGAGAAACCAGACCCTTTGGCGCCTAATGATTCTTAGGGACCGGTTTTAGGGGAAGTCGGTTCAAGTGGCTACCAGTGCGCTGGCCAGGGACAATGTTTTGCCTGACAACAGTCAGAAATTGGTTCCTGCCAGGCGGTTTTTTTTTGAAGGAAAAGGAGCTGTGTTCTCTCCCTCTCTCTGCTGTCAGTTTCCTGTTGTTTCTGTGAGTCTACAATGCAGATCATGACAAACTGAAGGAAAAGAAAGTGAAGGCCTAATCTTGGGAAAGAAACTAACTGGAAGACATCCACCTGAATCAAAAATTCTTATCCTTTTTAAAAAATAAATTCAGAGTGCCCAATAATTTTTTTTCCAATTAAGGGGCAATTTAACGTGGCCAATTCACCTACGTTGCACATCTTTGGGTTGTGGGGGTGAAACCCACGCTGACATGGAGAAAATATGCAAACTCCACACAGACAATGGCCCAGGGCTGGGATTCGAACCCAGGTCCTCAGTGTCATGAGGCAGCAGTGCTAACCACTGCGCCATGTGCCGCCCTTTTATCCTGTTATTTTGTTCATATTTATCTTCCCTTTCCATCATGCTTTCCCTTCTGTGCTGTTTGGCTTTGTGTGTAGAGGGTTAGAAAGGTGGGGGTGGATGGGTTGGGAATCAGATAGTGATAGCCAGTTGTATTTTTTGCTTATTTAATTATTATTACTATTAATAATAAAAAGCTACTTGTATTTTGAAAGTTTACAAACCTGTGATTGTGCTCGATTTAACTCAACCAAACCTCCGGCTGTTAATGTAAAATCTAATTTCACCTGTTTTGTGACTCTGGGTCAAGTGAGGCTGAAATTGACCCCACCTTGACCCAGGGTGTCATAACACCTGTGTGCTCCCCCATAGCCCTTGACTCCCTTATTGATCAAAACTCTATCCAATTCAGCCATGTATACATTCAATGACCCGGCCTCCACTGCTTCCTGGGGTAAAGAATTCACATACTGATGACCCGTCTGAAATAATCAAGTTCTCCTCGTTCCCATTCTAAAGGGGGTTTCACTTGCTCTTAAACTGTGTCCTCCTCATTCTAGTCTCCTATAAGAGGAAAAATCCTCCCGATATCTGCCCAATCAAATAACCTCAGGATCATGCATGTTTCAATAAGATCACCTCTCATTCTTCTAAACTGCAAAGGGTATTGAATCAATCAATGTTTCTTCATAACGTAACCCCTTAATCGACATCAATATTCCATTTGCTTTCCGAATCACTTGCTAACTTTCTGTGATTCGTGTACCACTACACCCAGTTTCCTGTGTACTGGGCCACTGGGTTCCACAACCCCTATCCATTTAACTAGTGTACTTCATTTCTATCCTTCCTGCCAAAGTGGACAAGTTCACATTTGCCCACCTCATACTCCATTTTCCAAATTTTTGCAGACTTACTTTCCAACATATCTTGGTGTCATCAGAAAATTTATCCACCATACATTTGGTTCCTTCACCAAAGTCATCGATGTAGATTGTAAATAGTAGAGGCCCCAGTGCTGACCTCTGTGTCACTCTGAGTTACAGCTTGGCAACCTGAAAATGACCCATTTTATCCCTCTCAGCTAACCAATTCTTTATCCATGGCAGTATGTTGTTGCCTCCACCATGTTCTGTAATCATGTATTTTGATGTGGCACCTTATCAAATACTTTTTGGAAATCCAAGTACACCACACCTACAGGCTCCCCTTTATCTGCTTTGTTTGTTACTTCCTCAAATAACTCTAATAAATAAGTTAAGTTTCTCTTGCACAAAACCATGTTGTTGCTGCCTAATCATATTATTACTTTCTAAGTAACCTGCTATGACCTCCTTAATAAAGAATTGTAGCAATTTCCCTATGACAGGTGTTAGGTTAACTACTCTGTGGTGATCTGCTTTCTGTCTCCCCCCCTTTCTTGGATAAAGGTGTTACATTAACAATTTTCCAACACACTGGGACCTGGACAGAATCTAAAGGACTTCAGAAAATTATAAGCAATGTATCTACTGTCTCTGCAGTTATTCTTTTTAAGGCTCAAGGATGCAGAGGATCTGATCTTGGGGACTTTTCAGCCTTGAGTTCTAATGGTTTTTCCAACACTTTCCTTCCTGATTACTTTAAGTTCCCACCTTCTGTTCACCTCTTGATTTTCAAGTATCTTTGGGACGTTTTCCAGGTCTTCTGTAGTGAACACAGAGACAAAGTACTTTTCCCCTCTTGTTTTTCATGATCAATTCCACAGACTCGCTCTCCAAAAGGACCAACAGTAGATTTAGTTACTTTTTCCCTACTCCTATACTGTAGACACTTTTACAATCTAGTTTTCTATTACTAGCCAATTTTTGCTCATTCGCTATTTTCTCCCTTTAAACATTTCTTTTAGTCATTTTTTGCGGGTTCTTAAAATCTGACCAATATTCTGACCTATCACTAATCTTTGCAGTTTTATACGGTGTTTCTTTAAATTTGCTACTATCGTTAACTTCCTTACTTAGCTATGGATAATGCAACCTCCTCAAAGAGTCTTTCTCACTGGCAAAAATGTTGATATATTGCGTTTTGACACCTGGGCTTCAGGATATGTAGGCAAGTTCCAAGCAGACCGATTTGGTTTATTTGCATTTGGCTTCAACTCTTTACTGTCAGAAGTCTAAGCTTTTGACTCACTGGACACATCTTTAGTGAAAACAGTACATTCTACAGCAGAATTACAAATAGTCCCTCATTCTTTGTGTGCATTGTTAATTTTAGTAGATTTGCCTCCTATTTCATGTGTGGCAAAACCTTATCCCCCGCAAGCTCATTCCCTAACATGAAATCAACATGATTAAGAGGCAATTTTGACATGAATCCTACAATAACAGACCTAGGCCGGGATTCTCCCCTACCCGGCGGAGCAGGGGGTCCCGGCGTGATGGAGTGGTGTGAACCACTCCGGTGTCGGGCCGCCCCAAAGGTGCAGGAGTCTCAGCACCATTAGGGGCCAAGCCCTCAACCTGAGGGGCTAGGCTCGCACCGGAGCGGTTCCCGTCCCGCCGGCTGGTTGGAAGGCCTTTGGCGCCATGCCAGCCGGGGCTGAAGTGACTTTGCCGGCCAGCGGAAGTCCGCGCATGCGCCAGAGCATCAGCGGCTGCTGACGTCATCCCCGCGCATGCGCAGGGGAGGGGGTCACTTCCGCCTCCGCCATGGTGAAGACCATGGCGAAGGCAGAAGGAAAAGAGTGCCCCCACGGCACAGGCCCGCCCGCCGATTGGTGGGTTCCGATCGCGGGCCAGGCCACCATGGGGGCACCCCCCGGGGCCAGATTGCCCCGCGCTCCCCCAGGACTCTGGAGCCCACCCGCGCCGCCTGCTCCCGCCGGTAAGGTAGGTGGTTTGATCCACGCCGGTGGGAGAAGCATAAAAACAGCGGGACTTCGGCCCATCGCGGGCCGGAGAATCACCGGGGGGCACGCCGACTGGCGCGGAGCGATTCCTGGCCCCGCCGAATCTCCGGTGACGGAGAATTCTGGACACGGCGGGGGCGGGATTGACGCCGGCCCCTGGCGATTCTCCGACCCAGCGGGGTGTCGGAGAATCCCGCCCCTGATGACTAACACAGAGTTTAAATTTACTCTATACAAAGAAATAGATACACAGTTCCATCAACACCCTGTCTCAAAACATTTCTTTGTAATGAACTCTCTGGAGAAAAATTGCATCTTTTGATAGCATCAAGCTTTGAGCCAAAGGATAATAAGCCTTTTGGGTACTTTATCAGGCAAAAATTGAGTTACTTCACCCTCAAATATAAAACCCCTATAATCTCTTATTCCATATTTATGCCCACTCTAAATATATTAGAAGAATTGATTTTTCACCAGCTTTACATACTGATACAGAGTTCTCTAGAGAAACACCAGACGCGCTCTGAAAAGCTACTTGTTTTGGTCTCAACTTCCAACAGTCTGCTTTTACATGTCCTGTCTTGGGACAATAAAAATATGTTGGTTCCCTTGAATCATTTTTTATCTTTTATGTCCTTTTTACTACTTGAGGAGCGTCTGTCTTTTCATTTCTACCATCACCCTCATGGTCACTAGTATCCTGTTCATTAACCACCCGCTTATCTCTCCAGCATCTGTGTAGGTTTGCAAACAATGGCTTGCTACCACTCAGAAGTCCATGGGACAGGTCGTAGCTATGAGCTAAAACAGTTGCCTCCCTTATATAAGGAACTTTACAACCTTCTAGGTGGGACTTGATTCCTACAGGAATATTGTTTCTGAATTCTTCCACGAACAAAATCTTTCTTCAAAATCTTCAAGTTCTTCAAATTCTTACCCCAATGTCATCGATTTTTACCATTGTCTAAACACTATTCCTTTATCTCTAATAAATTTCACAAAGGTCTGATTTTTGTCTCTTCCTCAGGTTTCAACATTTTTGTTTCTAAGTTTCTGAAACCAGCTCACATGTATTAAGCACATTGGCCTGACCTGTGACATAATTTATTTACCATTCATCCAAAAGGGTTGACTAAGCTTCCAATTCTTCCCCTCCCAAAATTGGTTGTAATAAAATTGTTCAAATTTCTTTGAGCCATTTTAAGTGTGTAGAAATTTCCTCAAATGAGACTAAGTATATTTCAATTCCTTCTTCACTGAATTTAGGCACTAAGTAAATATTCCTTGTCAAAACATCATCAAATTTGCTTACTACTGCCTCACCATCGTTGAAGCTCTTCCCTGACCAGTTCAAATTTTCTCTTTGAAATCCTAATTCAAGTTTTCACATTTTCTTTTCTACTTTTCTTTGTCTCTTGAGTTTATAATGAGGCTACTGGGCAACTGTATCAACAAAAACAGGCTGAACAGATGGCTTCATAATGAATGCTTGGCTGAACTCCAACAATAGCCACCCCACTCAGCAAGCAATGTTAATACAGCTGCAGAGTGAAAGGAAAGTTTTGTATGACTGACATCTTTATTACCTTGAAATAACCTATTGTTTCACTGCCTATGTGTTTCTTTACACAAGATTAAAAGGGATGAGGTTGATGAAGGCTTCTGACATTGATACTTTTGATGGCTGTGATTGATTAACAGTGTTATGAGAAGGTGCAAGGGTCAATATATTTCAATGGGAATGTCCATTTTAAAAAGAATTTTGGCTTGAAACCGGAGATCCCCATGGTTCACAACTCCTGCGCGAGGCTGTGAACAATGCCTTCTAATAAAGGGGACCTGACTCCACAATAATTTAAATATACCACAGCGGGGTGAATTTGAACTGCCCAACCCCATAATGGAGCTGGAAAAGGCAGCAGTGCTGAGTCTGGGCTGCCTATCTGCTCTGGCCAATATTTCGGGAAATGGGAATGGGGAAAGAACCATGCAATCAGGTGCCATCAATTATTTTTAAATGCTTCCTGACTTGGCAAACATCTGGTCTGTGCCTGTGCTTAAAACCAGGGTCCTCTAGGCCTCTGTAACCTGCCCTGCCACTTTCAATGATTTGTGCACATATACGCCCAGGCTTCAATTCCTCCCCGCTCCTTGAGAATCCGACCCTTTATTTTTTTATTGTTCTCCTTATTCTTCCAACCAGAATGCATCACTTCATTCCCCTCCGCATTAAATTGCATCTGCCCTCTGTCTGCCCATTTCTCACTATCCTCTTCATAGTACACAATAGTTTTATATGATCTACACATTTTGGAATTGTGTCCTGCACACCCAAGTCAATGTGTTCATGTATATCTAGGAAAGCAGTGATTCTAGTACTGACCTAGAAATAGTGGATGCATTAGTGGTCATCTTCAAAGCTTCTATAGACTCTGGAACAATTTCTATAGATCAAACCGCACTATTTAAAGAGAGAGATAGAGAGAGAACTGAATTATAGACCAGTATGTCTGTGGTCGGTAGTGGGTGGTAAAATGCTAGCATCTGTCCTGAAAGATTTAATAACAGAGTACTTGGAAAACAGTGGATGTAACTAGTAGGGTTGATGAGCAGGAGCCTGTGGATGTGGTTTATTTGGACTTTCAAAAGGCTTTTGGCAAAGTTCCATGTAAGAGGTTAGTGTGTAAAATTAAAGCATATGGGATTAGGGGTAGTGTATTGAGATGGATAGAAAACTGGTTGGGAGACAGGAAACAAAGAGTAGGAATAAACGTTTTTTTTTCCAGATGACAGGGGGTGACTAGTGGGGTACCGCAGGGATCGATGCTGGGACCCCAGCTATTCACGATATGTATCAATGATTTAGATGGGGGAGCTAAATGTAATATCTCCAAGTTTGCAGATGACACACATCTGAGTGGGACTGTGAGCTGTGAGGAGGATGCAGAGATGTTTCAGTGTGATTTGGAGAGATTGAATAAGTGGGCAAGTGCATGTCAAATGCTGTATAATGTGGATACATTTGAGGTTATCCATTTTGGTAGAAAAAACAGGAAGGCAGGCTATATATGAGTGGGTACAAACTGAGAGAGAGGAATGAGACCTGGGTGTCCTGGTACACCAGTTGCTGAAAGTATACATACGATGCCGCAGGTGGTAAAGGAAGCAAATGGTTTATTGGCCTTTATAGTGAGAGGATTGAAACAAAGGAGTGGGGATGTCTCATTGCAATTGTACAGTACCTTGGTGAGACCACACCTGGAGTATTGTGTGCAGTTTTGGTCTCCTTATCTGAGGAAAGATGTTCTTGCGATATGGGGAGTGCAGCTAAGGTTTACCAGACCGATACCTGGGATGGCGCGTCTGATGTATGAGGAGAGATTGAGTCAGTAGGATTATATTCCCTGGAGTTTACAAGAATGAGGGAGGATCGCATAGAAACCTATAAAATTTTAACAGGACCAGAGAGGCTAGATGCAGGAAGAATGTTCCCGGTGGCGTATGTGTCCAGAACCAGGGGTCACAGTCTAAGGATATGGGGTAAACCATTTAGAACTGAGATGAGGAGAAATTCTTCACTCAGAGAGTAGTGAGCCTGTCACATTCGCTACCAGAGAAAACAGTGAGGCAAAAATATTTTATGTTTTCAAGAAGGATTTAGATATAAATCCTTCATGGGCAGCAGGGTAGCATGGTGGTTAGCATAAATGCTTCACAGCTCCAGGGTCCCAGGTTCGATTCCCGGCTGGGTCACTGTCTGTGTGGAGTCTGCACGTCCTCCCCCTGTGTGCGTGGGTTTCCTCCGGGTGCTCCGGTTTCCTCCCACAGTCCAAAGATGTGCGGGTTAGGTGGATTGGCCATGCTAAATTTCCCGTAGTGTCCTAATAAAAGTAAGGTTAAGGTTGGGTTACGGGTATAGGGTGGGTTTGCGTAGGGTGATCATGGCTCAGCACAACATTGAGGGCCGAAGGGCCTGTTCTGTGCTGTGCTGTTCTATGTTCTATGTTCTATAACTCTTGGGGCTGAAGGGATCAAAGGAAATGGGGGAAAGTAGGAAAAGGTTACTGAGTTGAAACATCAACCATGATCATAATGAATGACGCAGCAGACTCAAAGGGCTGAATGGTCTACTCCTCCTATTTTCTATGTTGCTGTGACCCTCGGGCAGTGTCTCTGTATACCTCCCTCCAGTCAGAAAAACAACTGTTTACCACCAATCTCTTCATCCTATGACTTTGTACCAATGTATTCATTATCAATTTTATTCCATGGGCTTCCAGTTTGCTGACAAACTTATTATCTGGCACTTTATCAAACACCTTTTGGAAATCCAGTGCACCCTCTATCCCTGTAGGTACTTCCTTTAATATCCTGGGATTCAACGTCTAGCTGACGTATCAGCCTTTAACCCAATTAGTTTTCCTAGTGTTTTTTTTCTCCAGTGATAGTTACTATATTTATTTTCTCTCCCCTCCTGCCCCTTGATTATTTCCTATTTTTTGAATCTTATTGGTGTCTTCCACTGTGAAGACTGATGCAAAGTATTTGTTTCACCAGGAATTTGCCATTTCCTGGTTTCCCATTATTATTTTCTCGGTCACATTCTCTGAGCGGCCTATGTTCACTTTGGCCTCCCTCTTTCTTTTTATATATTAAAAGAAGCTTCTGCTGTCCATTTTTATATTTCCTGCTAGTTCACCCTCAGTTTATCTTCTCCCTCCTTATTATATTTTTGGCAATCTTTTGTTGGTTTTTAACACTTTCTGAATCCTCCGGCCTTTCATGAATCTTTGCCACATTTTATGTTTTTTCTTTAGTTTAATACTATCCTTACCTTCCTTTGTTAACTATGGTTGATTTATCCCCTTCCTAAAATCCTTCTTCCTCAAAGGGTATATCTTTGTTGTAAGTCATGAAATATTTTCATAAACGTCTAGCGTTGCTGATCAATCTTTCCTGCTAAACTCTCTTTTTCTGAGTCCACTCCAGAGAACTATGCCCTCAATTCCTTTGTAATGATCCATATTTAAGTGTAGCACAGTTGTTTCTGACTCAAGATTCTCACTCTCAAACTGAATACTAAATTCTACCACATTATGATCACTGTTTCCCAGGGAATCTTTTAATCTGAGATTGTTTATTAAACCTGCTTCATTACACCAGAGAGTCTGGTTAGGTTGAGATTGTTCTCCTTATTGCTGAGAAGGCTGCGGGGGGGATCTGATTGAGGTGTACAAAATTGCGCTGAACATAGATAGGGTAGATAGGAAGACACTTTTCCACTTAGTAGAGGGGTCAATAACTAAGGGGTATAAATTGGATTGGATTGGATTGGATTGGTTTATTGTCACGTGTACCGAGGTACAGTGAAAGTATTTTTCTGCAAGCAGCTCAACAGATCATTAAGTACATGGGAAGAAAAGGGAATAAAAGAAAATACATAATAGGGCAACACAAGATATACAATGTAACTTCATAAGCATTGGCATCGGATGGAGCATACAGGGTGTAGTGTTAATGAGGTCAGTCAATAAGAGGGTCATTTAGGAGTCTGGTGACGGTGGGGAAGAAGCTGTTTTTGAGTCTGTTCGTGCATGTTCTCAGACTTCTATATCTCCTGCCCGATGGAAGAAGTTGGAAGAGTGAGTAAGCCGGGTGGGAGGGATCTTTGATTATGCTGCCCGCTTTCCCCAGGCAGCGGGAGGTGTAGATGGAGTCAATGGATGGGAGGCAGGTTCGTGTGATGGACTGGGCGGTGTTCACGACTCTCTGAAGTTTCTTGCGGTCTTGGGCCGAGCAGTTGCAGGAAGTATAGGTGCTGTTTTCTTGGTGATAGCGTCGACGTAAGTGGACCAGGGCAGATTTTTGGAGATGTGCACCCTTTGGAATTTGAAACTGGGACAAGAGAGATTTAGAGGGGATTTGAGGAAAAGCGTTTTCACCAACAGGGTGGTGGGACTCTGGAAACCTCACAATATTAAAAAAAACATTTGGATGTGCACTTAAAGCGCTATCCCATAAAAGGTCACGGGCCAAGTGCTGGGAAATGGGATTAGAATAGATAAGTGCTTGACGGTTGGCACTGACATGATGGGCCGAAGGGCCTCTTACTGAGCTGTAAAACTCCATAACTCTGTGAAACTCTTTCAGCTTTGTAGGCGCTGACAGGGTTTCTAATGCATTGGCTGGAAATCCACAGGATGTGAGAACAGAGCTGTGGGCAGGATGAGCAAAGGGTCTCTGACCCAAACATTCTTCAAATCTGCCTTATGTCTACCCGACTGTGAGCTGAAATCGCTTCATATTTTTTTTGACCAGAGAATGAGGCATGCAGCAGAGCGATGTGAACGAGTGCCGTGAGACACCAGAACAGAGCTGGGACGTGGAGGGGAACTGGGGCCCAGCCTATAGCAGATGCTGCAGGCCAGATGGCCAAAGACTGAAATATCAGGACATGGGCAGCTGGAATCCCACGAGCTGTGAGCTGAAAGTAAACTGCTACGTTCCGACTGTTGGGAAACTGGGAAAGATAATAAGCAGACCAGGATGCACAGGGAGAGTGGACCTTGCCAAAAGAGGACTGGGACTGAAATAAGAAGCTGGGCAGGTGGCTGGAAGCCAAAGGGAAGAAAATCAGGGAGGGATTTAAAATGTTGAATTAAAAATTAGATATCGGAGAAATTTATAAAGTACCGTTTATCTGACTGGGGGTGTTGGAGGGAAGGGTCAGGCAGAACTGGGCAACTCCGTCACACCACCAACTTGCGTTGGATGGACTGAAAGGTGAGTATGATGGAAAGTACGGATTCTTTATTTTGGGGCTACAAGACAATAGTTAATGCCAAGTAAGCATTATTCTGATGTTACAAGTATCACAGCCAGTGATAAAACCATGATCAAATTAATTCCCTGTAATCTCGGGACCTTCAACAAATAAATAATCCTTCAGTTTCCTATTTTCAATTGGTCCTGAATATTGTGAAGGAAGCTCTCTCTACACTTATTGGGCTGGATTCTCAGTTTCAGCGGCTAAGTGCCGGGGCCAGCGGAGCAGGTGTGGTCTTTTACAACCAATAAATCGGTGTAACACCTCTCCGATTCCGGTAAGGGGCCGACTGAAACTCCCGCCTCCCAGGCCGTAAACGACCGGAGAATGGCCGAGTCCCGGGCCGAGCATGCGCACGGCTGACGACCTGCAGTGGTCGCATCGTACACAGCCGTGCGTGTAACCTAAACCGCAAACCACAACCCCATGCCACTTCCACCAGTCCCCCTAACCCCTGCAAAAGCCAGTGGAACAGATCCCGGCTGAGTGTGGCGGTGCTGGACACAGTCCACGGCCGGCACGCCAGGTTCCGGCACAGTTGGGACCACACATGTCCCGCACCGTCGGGAACTTGGCCCATCAGGGCTGGAGCATCGGCGGGTGGGCAGGACGATGATTCACTAAGGGCTTTGAAACAGGGAGCGGCACGCATCGCAATGATGCAAGTTTGGAGGGGGCCGGAGCATGGCTGACTGGCTTCAAACTGCCACGGCCCCGATTCTGCCACGAAAATCCATTCTCCGCCCGATCACCGAACACGATTTTGGCGTTGGGCTATGGAGAATTCAACCCATTGTCTTTTATTCAATCCTTGTCCCAGCCTTTTGGATTTTATAAAATGTTGGCTGCAGATGGCCTGCAGATGGTTTGAAGGATACTACGCCCTTTGTGATAGGATTTGGGAAGTTCTGCGCTAGCTCATTGACATAACACCATGGGGTCGATTAGCTTCTTCCTTGTAATGACCCACAGACAGCTTTTGCTGCCCTGGCTTCTCTTTAATTTATTGGGGCTTATGAGGGAGATGAATAACTCCAGAGAGTAAATTCAGCTAGTCCCAAAACTGATCGAGCAAGCAACTTTAGAATATTCAACAAACGTTATTCACTCTGAAGCATAAAACATTGAGATAAGATGGCACACGCACAGATTTCTGTATTGATCTTAATTGAAAATTTGAAAAATTGATCAATAATATTAATAATCTTTATTAGTGTCACAAGTAGGCTTACATTAACACTGCAATGAAGTTACTGTGAAAATCCCCAAGTCACCAAACCCCGCACCTGTCCGGGTACAGAGGGAGAATTCGGAATGTCCAGTTCACCTAACAAGCACGTCTTTCGGGACTTGTGGGAGGAAACTGGAGCGCCCGGAGGAAACCCACACAGACATGGGGAGAACGTGCAGACGCTGCACAGACAGTGACCCAAGCCAGGATTCCTACCGGGTCCCTGGCGCGGTAAATCAAGAAGGAAAAGACATATCAGTATTTTGAATCAGTTATTTCTCATAATTTACTTATTGAGAATGCATATAAGATAGCTCAATTTTTAAGTCTTGGACCTATTATGTTAAAGTTGTAAGGATTTCCCTCCCAAGTGGGAAACATCCCAAAATGCATCAAAAGCTATTGTTTCCATGATGCTTGTTAGTGGAGAAACAACATTTAACAAATCACTAATTAAGAGATTTTAGAAGAATGAAGGGAATCTGATATAAAATTATGAAGGGAATGGATACGATAGAAGCAGGAGAACTAGGGGGCATAGCCTCAAAATAAGGGGGAGCAGATTTAGGACTGAGTTGAGGAGGAACGTCTTCACCCACAGGGTTGTGAATCTGTGGAATTCGCTGCCCAGTGAAGCAGTTGAGGCTACCTCGTTGAATGTTTTTAAGGCAGAGGTAGATGTTTTAACAGTAAAGGAATTAAGGGTTATGGTGAGTGTGCGGGTAAGTGGAGCTGAGTCCACAAAAAGATCAGCCATAATCTTATTGAATGGCGGAGCAGGCTCGAGGGGCCAGATGGCCTACTCCTGCTCCTAGTTTTTCTGAGTAACTCATGACCAGGTCCATTTCAGGTCAATTTCTCACAATTTCTGCTTTCTGGAATAAAAGGTCTCCGTAAAGCCATAGCACTCCACAAGGACATGTTTCTTTCCTGGCTTTTCCACTCCCCACCCCATCCCAGAGCTGCTCTTGGAAGCAATGGTAACACAGATAGATGCAAGAGAAATTTATTGCCATCAAAGCTGCCTCACCCCACCCCAAGGCCCCCTCCCCTGCCCTCCCCCAACCAATATTTGTCTGTGGTGGTTAGGAAAGCAGCAGGTACCAGTGGGCCCACCAGGGAAGATAGGAGGAGGTCTGGTTGCAATGGGAGTCTTCCTTGCTTGAATTTTCCTTAGTTGCAAATATTAGATGGGGCCATGGAGGTGGATCCAGGCTAGGATGTCTGAAGCCTCTTAATCATCATCATAGTCATAGATTATCATACAATTTACAGTGTAGAAGGAGGCCATTCGGCCCATCGAGTCTGCACCGGCTCTTGGAAAGAACCCTCAACCCACGATCAACACCTCCACCCTATCCTCATAACCCAGTAACCCACACAACACTAAGGGCAATTTTGGACACTAAGGGCAATTTATCATGGCCATTCCACCTAACCTACACATCTTTGGACTGTGGGAGGAAACCGGAGCACCCGGAGGAAACCCACGCACACACGGGGAGGATGTGCAGACGCCACACAGACAGTGATGCAAGCCGGAATCGAACCTGGGACCCTGAGCTGTGAAGCAATTGTGCTAACCATAATGCTACCGTGCTGCCCCCTTAATCGCCCTTGTTTGAACTATGTATATTTTGGCAGCAAATAAGATTTTGTTATTTTTTTAAAAATATTTTTATTCTCCATTTTCACATTTTCCTTCAAAATTTACACCCCCCCAACAAGCAGTAAACGGTGACAAATACAAAGTCAATACTCTTAAAATCAACAACGATCCCGTCCTCCCACCACCCCAATCAACGGCCCACCTGTCAATATTGGCATCAAATAAAGCAAACCCTCCCACGGTGGAAAGAAAAACAAAGGAGAAAAAGAAAAGGGGAGTCCGGAATCGCCCATGGTTACCATTAACCTATAGAGTTCCCCCTCCCCCCCACACACCCCCTACATTCAATGCCATCCAGCCTCCGAAAGAGTACCGTAAATACCACCCAAGAGTTGTAAATCCCCCCCCCCCCTCCCCAACTCCTCCATTCCACTGCCTCTTGTAAAACTCCTCCCTCCAACCTCGGTTCCTTCCCCCCAACTTTCCACCCCGGCTAGACGACTCGGACCCTGTTCTTCCAGGCTCCGCTGGCCGCAGCCCCTCCCCCCATCTCACCCCTGTTCGCTGGCCAACGTGGAGGCCCCCACCCGGGTCTCTTTCCCCAGGAAAACCCAGAAGTCCCCTTTGGCACAGAAACCCCGCATACACACCCACACCCCAAAGAACCCTCATTACGACTGAAAGTCCCATTTATTCCCTTGTCCAAATATACACAACGTTGGCTCCTGTAGCCCATACACCAGCATGCAGTGAAACAAAAAAGAAAAAATACAGTCATGAGGCTACATCGGTACATGACCATTTCTCAATTCTGCCACAGTCCTTCTGCCTTCGAAAACCCCCCCGCTGCTTCCGCCGTCCCAAAATAAAAGTCCTTGAACTTATAGGTCATCCTCAGCTTCGCTGGATATACAATGCCGTACTGGACCTTGCTAATGTACAGTGCCCTCTTCACCCAGTTGAAGGCAGCCTGCCTCCTCGCCAGCTCCACCGTAAAGTCCTGGTTATACACGTATACCCGCTCCAGCCCACTGCACCACCCGCTTCTGCTTAGCCCAGCACAGGACCTTCTCCTTCACCTACAGAAGCACAGAGTCACTACCCTTGGCGATTCACTCGCCTTTGGTACAGGCCTCCACGACCGATGAGCCCGATCCAGTTCATATCGGGAGGGATCCTCCCCCTGCCCCAAAAGTTTCGCCAACATCGTGGCAAAATATTCAGTCGGCCTCGGTCCTTCAACTCCTTCGGGCAACCCCACAATCCTCAGATTCTGTCACCTGGATCTGCTTTCCAGGTCTTCCATTTGCCTCGCAGATCCTTGTTGATCTCCAGCACCTTCCGCATCTCCTTCCCCATCGAGGTAAGTTGATCACTGTGCTGCAATAATGTCTCCTCCACTTCCTTCAGCGCCTCCCCTTGCTCCCGCACCTCCCCCACTGCGCTCTCCAACGCTGTCCTCACCGGGGAAATCGCCTCCTCCACCAGCACTTTCAAAACCGCCCCCATCCCCTTCCTCATTGTCTCCATGTATTTTGTGAACTGCCTTTCGAATTCCACGGCCATCAGCCGTAAGCAATGCGGCCTCCCCTGGTGCTCCCGCCTCCATTTTCTTCACCGACACCGCGGTGTCCTTTCCACTCCCCAACGGGCTTTCAGCTGCTTTTTTCACGGCTGTTTTGTTACTGATCCTCGACATATCCCTTCCCTGTGCTCTCCCCCGACTTTTGCTGCTTTCGCTGCCCCTTGGGCCAGGCTTTAACCCCTGACAATGCCATTCCCGAACGGGAGCCCTCCAACGCACGGCTGCCTCCCACCGTCACCGGAAGTCGCCAGATTTTGTTATTTTAATGGGGCACAGGTTCCGATCACTCGCCATGAAGTTTGAACGGTCAAGCATTTCAGGATTACATTGTGCTCCTGTTACTCACTATAAGCTTTAAAAATTGTGTTTCCCAATAATTTGAATGAAGCAATTTTAAAGTAAAGGGAATTTACTCTCTTTAACCCTTCTTCTGAAGTTTCAAGCTTATCTTTTGATTCATCAAAAGCAATATCTTACGACACCTACCTAGATGGAAAGTACTCAAGAATAAGAGGTCGCAGATATAGGCTAAGAGGTGGTAGATTTGGAACTGAGAAGAGGAGGAACTACTTCTCGCCGCAGAGGGTGGTGAATTTGTGGAACTCACTGCCCATAGTGTGGTGCAATTTGAGTTGTTAAATTGTTTCAAGAAGGAGATAGATAGATTTCTGATCGAAAATGGGTTAAAGGAAGATGGGGAATATGTCAAGAGGTGTATTTGAGACCAAGAAAAAATCAGCCACGATCTAATTGAATGACGGAGCAGGCTTGAAGGGCTAAATTGCTTACTTCTGTTCTGAATTCCTATGTTCCTACTCTGTAAAAAAACATTGCGAAAATTAATTTTATGACATCCAAAACATGGAAAGACAAGGGGCTGGATTCTTCGCACCTCGACCCTGAAATCATGTTCGGCGCCGAGGTGGAGAATCCAGTTTCGCGCATGGAATCGGGACCGGCGGCGTTTCCTCAATTCTCCGGCGCCCGAAAAGCGGTGTATTCGGGGGGCGGGGGGGGGGGGGTGTACGCTGCACCGCACATCCCCCACCTGCGGCAATTGCTTGAGGCCCGCCCCGCTATTCTCCGCTCCCGACCGTCCGAAGTCTCGACTGCGTGGATTTAATCTGGTCCTGCCGTTCGGAATACTCATGTGTTCCACGGCCGCCATTTTCGGGGGCGCGCTGATTGGAGGGCAGCGGTGCTTCATACGAGACTGTGCCTTTACTTTGCGGGCAGTTCAGGTCGGGTGCGTGGCCGATTAGGGGCTCTATTTCTGCGGTACAGCTCCGTGGTCTGAGTCCGCCATGGAGCACGGCGCGGCCGTTAGAGGCTGCCGCAGCCTCTGAGCCGGAAGTGCAGGGAGGCAATATCTGTATCCGGAGCTGCGAGCTTCATGGTCCTGCTAACCCCCTGCAGGGCTATGAATCTGTGGTCTTTTGATGCCAGTTTTTCTCTGCACCTTTAGGGGCCAGGCCCTCACCTTGAGGGGCTAGGCCTGCGCCGGAGTGGTTGGCGCTCCGCCGGCTGGCGTGGACGGCCTTTGGCGCCACCCCAGTCGGGGCCGAAGGGACTTTGCCGGCCGGTGTAAGTCCGCTCATGCGCCGGAGCGTCAGCGGCTGCTGACGTCATCCCCGCGCATGTGCAGTGGAGGGGGGTCAATTCCGCCTCCGCCATGGTGAAGGCGGAAGGCAAAGGCGGAAGGAAAAGAGTGCCCCCACGGCACAGGCCCGCCCGCCGATCAGTGGGCCCCGATTGCGGGCCAGGCCACCATGGGGGCACCCCTCGGGGCCAGATCGCTCCGCGCCCCCCACCAGGACCCCGGAACCCGCCAGCGCCACCTGCTCCCGCCGAAAAGGTAGGTGGTTTGACCCACGCCGGCGGGAGAGGGTTGACAGCGGCGGGACTTCGGCCCATCGCGGGCCGGAGAATCGCCGGGGGGGGTGGGGGGCCCACCAACAGGCGCGGCGCGATTCCCGCCCCCGCTGAATCTCTGGTGGCGGAGAATTCGGGACACGGCGAGGGCGGGATTGTCACCGGCCCCCGCCGATTCTCCGACCCGGCGGGGGGGGTTGGAGAATCCCGCCCTACACTTTTCACGACGGCGTGGGGTCATCGTCCCTGAAATGGAGAACCCAGCCCAAGCTCTCTGTCTTGTATTTTTTATATCTCATTGTAACCATCATTTCTTTACCGATTACAGAAATTGCCTTCATGATAAGAATTTGTGTCAGTTTGTTAATGGCAACATTTACATTGGACGTTCTATATATCAGAACGAGTCTACTGGAAAGGATAAAATCGTTGTGCGCTGTTCTGATAATTATCTCTAATTCCACCAATGCAGAGTTGATACCAAATAAGGATGTGGCCATTAGCTTTTTCCCTCCGTAAACTGCAAAGTGGAGGGGACATGCTGCTCTCTGGAGCAATAGTGCAAAACATTGCTGCAACGGAAATGTTTGTTTTACTTCTGAGTCTCAAAGTGTTTACCTTTCCTTTAACCAGTCCAAACTGTGCTTCTTTTGAACGTTGTTCATTGACAAGTTTCCTTCTTGTATAAAGCATTTAGATCTTTCAGATGACCTTTTACCAAAGAATTTCCTTGCAGCCATAAATGGTCTCAACACAGAGAGATGTGTCTGGTTTCTGTGCCAATGAAATCTGACTGTTTCCTAAACTGAATTGCGAGTGCTGTTTGTAAATGACAACCAGATGTTTTATACTATACACCGATTGTCATGCCTGTATGTTTTAGGACTTTCGGGGCTCCTTATAAGCCGCCTTGGTCAGAATAATTGACGTTTTTCCTTGGTCTACCTTGATTGATTGTGTAGTAAACTTTGCTAATGCCTAATTATTAAAGAGCAGGAAGTCTATTTGAAGCCACTTAAAGCTTGTGGCATATTTACTGTTTAAAAAAAAGACAAAAAGAAAAAGACCAAAAAAAGACAAATCAACTTTGATTTCAGGAATTCTGGATTAATCTGGAAAAAATATATACTTAATATTTTTACGGGCCCCTGCCTGTTGGTTTAGGAGCAGTAAAAAAAAAGTTGCATCTGGAGATAATTAGCTGCAGTGTTTTTGTCTACTCAATCCACATACATGTAAAAATAACAGTTCAACATTTGCGGAAATAAAGAGCAAAACCATCGGCACATTCAGCCAATGTAACTTTATCCTTTCAGGAGACTATTTAACTGCATTGTGAATGATTTTCTGTTGTGAAACCGTCTTTTTTATCAAAATATGATTTTTGAATTTACTGGCTGGACGTCTAAATAATAAAAAAAAAGTCTGAAGCCACATTCCAGTGATTTAGCATCGCAGTCAAATATCGCTGCTTATTTTCATCACTGAACCTTCAGCGTTCCAAAATGATTGAAACGGAGACAAACTGTCTGCAAAGCCCCACCAGTAACAATGGTCTTGGAACAGGATGGATAGAACCACTACAATGCAGATAGAGGCTATTCAGCCTATCAAGTCTGCATTGACCCTCTGAAAGAACACTCTACTTGGACCCACTCCCCGATCCTATCCCCGTAACTCAGTAACCCCACCTTGCCTTTTGGGGAGACTAAGGGGCAATTTAGCATGGCCAATCCACCTCACCTGCACATCTTTGGACCTTTGGAGGAAACCGGAGCACCCGGAGAAAACCCACGTAGACACGGGGAGAACGCACAGACAGTCGCCCAAGATCGGAATTGAACCTGGGACCCTGGCGCTGTGAGGCAGCAGTGCAAACCACTGTGCCACGGTGCTGCCTATGGGGCCATCTCCTGTCACATTAACAAGGCAGCCAGATAATCACCTGCGTACTCCACTGAGTGGAGAGTAACCTATTAGACATAATCGCTTGGACAGTGTGGGCAGCCCCCAACAGAATATGGACTGTACATGGCCAACATGGCACCTCAAGACCTGGCTCTGACTGCAGAAACCCTGATCAAACCATGGAGCACATAGTGACATTTTGCCCCCAATCCAAAAGTGAGGTTGACATCTTGGACTTACACTTTGCAGGAACATAGTGGCGCAGTAGTGATGTCATTGGCCAAGTGATGAAGAGGCCTAGGCATATGCTCTGAGGACATGAGTTCAAATATCGCCTCGGCGGCTGGTGGAATTCTGAATTCTGTGACTCCCTGGAAATTAAAGCTAGTCTCAGTAATAGTGGCAACAACAACTATCATCGTTTGTTGTAAAATCCTATCTGGTTCATGAATGCCCTTTAGGGAAAGAAAGTTGCCATACTTACCCAGAAGAGCACTGGGCTGGCTAGGGAACGTGACATTAAAACTGAGACGACAGCTTCTGTCTTTAAAGTCATCCAGAAGACGAATAGGATAATGGGACTCTGGCTGAGAGAGGAATTACTTGTCATGATCCAATCAAGGTAATTGGAATACACGTCACCCATTGATAAACTTTGGCAACAAGTAAAATTTAAAAAAACTGGATCTGAAAAAATGGAAGAAATTACTTCCTGTATTGTAAAAAAACAAATTGCTTATTAGTACAGAATTTTAGTATTGCTGAAAAAAGAGACATGTCAAAGTTTTTCATCTTGCACTCATCAGAGCAGAGTCTCAAGAATACTAAATCTCAAATGCAACATCAATTTATTCTGCAATGCAAGATGCCAAATTAGTTGGCTGGTGAGCTCCGATTGGTAGAGGCATTGTCAGGGAGAATGCAGCAGGGAATAGTTAACTGTTTAAATTCAAGCCAGGCAAGGCATGGACATGGTGAATGAACCAGGGAATGGCTGTCGCCCAAGCTTTCGTTTAATTGAAAAAGGCACAATGCATGGACCTTTGACCTTCCGGGAGCAAAGACAGCTGGACCTGTGAGGGCCAAATCTACTGGGGCAGGAGGTTGAGTTTGAAACAAAAATCCAGGAGGGACATCACAGGAAATCTATACGTTCATTGATTAGTGTGAAGCTGCTATTCGGGATTGTGTTTAAATATCTCTATAACGGGGCCTCACGGTAGCATGGTGGTTAGCATCAATGCTTCACAGGGTCCCAGGTTCGATTCCCGGCTGGGTCACTGTCTGTGTGGAGTCTGCACGTCCTCCCTGTGTGTGCGTGGGTTTCCTCCGGGTGCTCCGGTTTCCTCCCACAGTCCAAAGATGTGCGGGTTAGGTGGATTGGCCATGCTAAATTGCCCGTAGTGTAAGGTTAATGGGGGGATTGTTGGGTTACGGGTATACGGGTTATGTGGGTTTAAGTATGTTCTATGTTCTAAGTAGGGTGATCATTGCTCGGCACAACATCGAGGGCCGAAGGGCCTGTTCTGTGCTGTACTGTTCTATGTTCTATGTTCTATCTTCAACTGGATAAACATATCATTTATGAAGAAATAGCTCCTTAGCTCCTTAGATTTCAGTAAGGAACATGACCAATAGGGGATCAAGTCAAAGTGAAATAAGGTAATAAAGTAAACAAAGAAAGATAAAGTTAGTGTTAAGTTACTTGTATTTATTCTATTCATTCTACTTGCGATAAGTGTAATAAATAGTTGTTCGAGTTACGGAATGGCAGGTCAGCTCGGCCAAGTAGAGTGTGCATCCTGTGGTATGAATGAAGTTGTAGATGCATCGTATGTCCGAGGCAAACACACCTGTAGGAGGTGTCACCAACTGCACAAGCTTGAGCTCCGGGTTTCAGAACCTGAATCATTGTTGTGCATCCACGAAGCAGGGGATTACGTGGATAGCATGTTTATGGACAGGGTTGCACCGCAGGTGAGAAGTGTACAGCCAGAGAGAAAATGGGTGACCACCAGGCAGCCTAAGAGAACCAGGCAGGTAGCGCAGGAGGCCCCTGAGTCTATCCCACGTTCTAATCAGTTTTCATTTTGGATGGGTCCTCAGGGAAGCAAAGTCAGAGCCAAGTCTGTGGCACCACCGGTGGCTCAGCTTGACAGTGGGGGGGAGAAGGATCAAAGCGATAGGGGATTGTGTAGTCAGGGGATCAGATTGGCGTTTCTGTGGTGGTAAATGTAACTCCAGGATGTTGTGATGCCTCCCTGGTACAAGAGTCAAGGATATTATATAGCGGCTTCAGAACATCCTTGAGGGGAGGGCGATCAGGCAGATGTTGTGGTCCACACTGGAGCCAACAACATAGTTAGGAAGAGGGGTGAGGTCCTGAAAGCGGATTTCCGGGCATTAGGAAGAGAATTAAAATCACAAACTCAGGAGCGGTAATCTCAGGATTACTCCCTGTTCCACGTGCCAGTGAGCATAAGATTAAGAGGATTGGTCAATTACATACTGGAGAAATGATGTAGCAGGGAGGGCACCAGATTTCTGAGGCAATGGAGCAGTTCTGGGGCAGGTGGGACCTCTACCAGATGGATGGGTTACATCTTGACAGGACTGGCACTGACATACTCACAGGGAGATTTGCTAGTGTTGTTGGGGTGGGTTTAAACTAGCTTGTTAGGGCGATGGGAACCTGAGGGGGTGGCCCAAATTGCAAGGAAGATAATTTGGTGGCAGGAAGTAGTAATGAGACTAGAAGGCTGGAGAAACAAAGCAAAGCATCGAGTTTGCTTCAAAGGTGGAATGATGTCAAAAAAACAAAGTTAAGGGCGCTCTAGCTGAATGTGCGCACCATTGCGCACGGATGATCTAATGACACAAGTAGAGGTAAATGTGTATGATATAATTGCTATTGCAGAAACATGGCTGGACGGTGACCAAGAGTGGGAATTGAACATTCAAGGATATTTGACGTCTGGGCAGAACAGACAAGGAAGGAAAGGTAGTGTAGTTGCATTGATAATAAGCGATGGGATCGTGCAGTAGTAAGGGAGGATTTCAGATCAGAAGAACAATGTGTGTTGAATCTGTTTGGATGGAGCTAAGAGTCAGCAAAGGAGAGCAGATATTGGTTGCAGTTGTTTATTAGCCACCAAATAGTAATGGTAACGTGGGGCATGGTGTTAATCAGGAGATGAGAGAAGTATGTAGCGTGGGCAATAATGTGATCATGGGGGGACTTCAATCTGCACATTGACTGGTCAAACCAAGAGAGCACGAATGCTGAGGAAGATGAGTTTCTGGAGTGTGTTAGGGATGAGTTTTGGGAGAGGTTTGTTGAGGATCCAACTGGAGGATAGGCTATTCTAGATCTAGGGTGGGATTCTCCAGCCACGTCCGCCTGGCGACCAGACATTCTCGCCCCATGTCAATGGACCTTTACATGGTCCGCGTCCTTGAGGCGAGTGGGGCGGAAGATCCAGCCATTAGTGTCATGTGATAAAAACGGGCTAATTAATAATCTAGCTGTAAAATAAACTTTTGGGATGAGTGACCACAATATGAAAGAATTTTACATTATGCTTGAAAGTGAGAAAGTTCAATCTGAAGCCAAGGTGTTATCGTTGACCGGGTAGTTAACAGTGAGGTTGAGTGTCTTGAGTTACAGGAAGATGTAGACAGGATGGTCAAATGTGCAGATAAGTGGCAGATGGAATTTATTCCTGAAATGTGTGAGTTGGTACATTTTGGAAGGAGTAATTTAACAAGGAAGTATACAATGAAAGGTCTGACACTGGGAAGTGCCAAAGAACAAAGAGACCGTGGCGTGTTTGTCCATAGATCTCCCAAGGCAGAGGGCAGGTTACTAGGGTGGTGAAAAAGGCATATGGGACACTCGCTTTTATCAACTGGGGCATAAATTACAAAAGCAGGGATGGGGTGGCACGCTGGCACAGTATTTAGCACTGCTGCCTCACGGCGCTGAGGACCCGGGTTCGATCCCGGACCGGGTCACTGTCTGTGTGGAGTTTGCACATTCTCCCCTTGTCTGCGTGGGTCTCACCCCCACAACCCAAAGATGTGCACGGTAAGTGAATTGGCCACGCCAAATTGCCCCTTAATTGGAAAAAAATAATTGGGTATTCTAAATTCATTTTTTTTAAAAAGCAGGGTGGTCATGATGGAGCTGTATAGAACTTTGGTGAGGCCACAGCTGGAGTAGTGTGCAATTCTGGTCGCCATATTATAGGAAGGATGTAATTCACCAGAATGTTGCCTAGGATGGAACATTTAAGTTATAAAGAGGGGTTGGATAGGCTTGGGTTGTTTTCTTTGGAGCAAAGAAGACTGAGGGGTGACCTTATTGAGGTGCACAAGATTATGATGGGCATTGACAGGATGGATAGGGAGCAGCTGTTCCCTATAGTTGAAGGGTCAGTTACGAAGGGACACAAGTTCAAAGTGAGAGGTAGAAGGTATGAGGAAATTTGAGGAAAATTTTTTTTTTACCCAGAAAGTGGTGTCGGTCTGGAATGTACTGCCTGGGAGGGTGGTGGAGGGAGGATGCCTCACATCCTTTGAAAAGTACCTGGATGAGTACTTGGCACGGCAAGGCTGTGGGCTAACTGTTGGCAAGTGGTATTAGGTGGACGGGTCAGGGCCTTTCATGCATCGGTACAGACTCGATGGACCGAAGGGCCTCTTCTGCATGTAGTATTCTGTGATTCTGTTGAATTACAGAACTAATGAAGGAATGAGGGCCAAATTAACTGAGGTGGATTGGGAATATACATGAAAAGCTTTGACTGTGAATATGCAATAGGGAGCCTTCAAAGAACATAGTGGATAGCACCTATACATTCCTTCAAGATGCAAAAACCCCCCAAAAAAGCCAGTCAACTGTGGCTGACAAAGGAAGTTAAGGACTGTCCAGGACTAAAAGAAAAGGCTTATAAAGTTGCCAGAAATAGTAGTGAACCTGATGATTGGGAGGTTTTTAGAATACAGCAAAGGAAGACCAAGAAACTGCTAAAGAAAGGGAGAACAGAATATGAATATGAATATAATTAAACGGACTGTAAAAGTTCTATAGGTATTAAGAAAGGAAGCGTTTGGCTAAGACAAATATGGGCCCATAACAGGCAAAGTCAGGAGAATTCATAATGGGGAATGGAGAAATGGCAGAAAAGATGAATGATTACTTTGTGTCTGTTTTGAGGAAGGAAGATACAGAAAATCTCCCAGATGTAGAGATCCAAGCGACTAGGGTGAATGCGGAGTTGAAGGAAATTAATATAAGTAAGAAGGTTGTATTGGAGAAATCAATGCGACTGAAAGTTGATAGGTCCCTGGGATCTGATATTATGCATCCCAGAGTGTTGAAAGAGTTTGCTATAGAAAGAGCGGATGCATTGGTGATCATCTGATAAAATTCTATAGATTCTGGAATGGTTCCTGAAGATTGGAAAGTAGCAATTGTCACCCCACTCTTCAAGAAGCGAGAGAGAGAGAGAGAGAGAGAAAACAGGAAACTACAGACCTATTGGCCTTAAATCAGTCGTGGGGAAAATGCGGGAATTAATTATAAAGGATGTGATAAATAGACACTTAGACAATCATGAATGGGCGTAATCAGCATGGATTTACAAATTGGAAATCATGTTTGACGAAGTTGTTGGAGGTTTTTGAAGATGATGACATTAACAACATTGCTGAAGGAGAGTCGATGGACGTGGCATATTTAGACCTTTAGAAGGCTTTTGATAAAGTCCCCCGCAGGAGGTTAATTAGAAAAATAGGGGCACGTGGGATAGGTGGCAATATATCGGCTTGGACTGAGGATTGGTTAACAGGCAGAATCCAGAGAGTCGGAATAAACGGGTCATTCTCAGGTTGGCAGACTGTGGCTAGTGCCATACCACAAGGATCAGCACCTGGGCCCCAGCTGTTCACAACATATATCTTTGATTTGGATGTGGGGGCCAAATTTAATATTTCCAAGTTGGTGGATGATACAAAGCTAGGTGGGAATGTGTGTGTTTTGAGGAAGATGTAAAGCGGCTGCAGAGGATTTGGATAGACTTAATGAGTGGGGCAAGAATATGGCACATGGTATATAATGTGGAAAAATGTGAGGTTATCCATTTTGGTAGAAGGAACACTTGTGCAGACTATTTCCTAAATTGGAAAGTGCAGATGTACAAAGGGACCTAGATGTTCTTGTCTGTAAGTCACTGAAGGCAAACATGCAGGTGCAGCAAGCTATTAGGGAGGCAAATGGAACGTTAGCTTTTATCGCAAGAGGATTTGAGTACAGGAGTAGCGAGGTCTTGCTTCAATTGTATACGAGCTTGGTTAGACTGCACCTGGAGTACTGTGTGCAGCTTTGGTCTCCTTACCTCAGGAAGGATATTATTGCCATAGAGGAAGAGGGATTGGAAAAACTGGGCCTGTATTCTCTGGAGATTCGAGGAATGATGGGTCCAAGATTTCTGATTAACAATAATGTAAAAGGTTATGGCGATAGTAGGTGTTAAAGGAATCCAAGTGTCAAATCAGCCATGATTGTGTTAAATGTCGGAACAGGCTTGACGGGCTGAATGGCCTACTCCTGTTCCTATATTCTTTCTGTTTGCAAAAGGCAGGACCTCATTTGTGAATATATCTCGTACACTGTGAGGCAAACTGCAAACTCGACTGATAATCTTAAACTGGTTGGCACTGTAATTCTCAGCACAGTCAGGATTGTTTGGCAAGTGTTGTCCAAACTTGAGGCTGTTTTCGTTAGAGAGAAGAAGGTTAAGAGGTGACTTAATTGAGGCATACAAGATGATCAGAGGATTAGATAGGGTGAACATTGAGTGCCTTTTTCCTTGGATGGTGATGTCCAGCACGAGGGGACATAGCTTTAAATTGAGGGGAGATAGATATACGACAGATGTCAGAGGTAGGTTCTTTACTCAGAGAGTAGTAAGGGCATGGAATGCCCTGCCTGCAACAGTAGTGGACTCGCCAACACTAAATGTATTCAAATGGTCTTTGGATAGGCATATGGACGATAAGGGAATAGTGTAGATGAGCTTTAGAGGGGTTTCACAGGTCGGTGCAACTTCGAGGGCCGAAGGGCCTGTACTGCGCTGTAATGTTCTATGTTCTATGTTCTATCGTTGAAATATATCTAATATTGGACACCATGTTCTGATTTTGCAAGCACCGACTGGTTGAGTGTCGTCTGTACTTTGTCTGTTGCCAATGCTGTTTCAAATGCAGTTGTTGGGTCATACAGCTTACATACCTGACATCACACCGGCACTAGAATTCATATATCATCACACCCATTTGTGTGGTGGGCAGAACATCTTTTTCGCTTGATAGCAATGTCCTGTAATGGAGAATCCCACTTTTGTTATTGTATAATAGCAGTGTGAAATGCCTAGCTTCCCCTGTTGCTCAAACTTCTCAGACACCTTACCCTTCCAGTATAATCTGTGGGAAAATTGGACACCTTTCAGGAACGCAAGTAGCAACTTCAGGCCAATTCATGAGCTTGCGTGATATATAGTGATCTGATCGGGGTAGCCATTATCCCACAGGCTATCTTTGATGCGCCCTATTTCAGCATCAAGCTTGCCTGCTGAACAAATGGCTCGGCTCCTATTTGCAAAGCTGTCAGTCAGGCCAATCTTATAGCGGGTCCAACTATTGGGATCCCAATGCAAATATCGGTTAGTCAAAGTTGGCTTGCAGTATTCAACAGCAGAGAACCCATTGGCAGATTTCTCAACCAGCACATTGAAGAAAGGGAGCTCAGTGTGACTGCTCTGTTTCAGTGACGAATTGGAGCCCAGGTTACCCATTCGGCAGGTGAGGAAATTCTTACATCCAGCTGCAGATTCAAATATAGCAAATGTATCGTCGACGTTTGAAGAATCTGCAAGGGGTAAGTGTTAGGAATCATTCCATTGAAGACGTCTTTCTTGTGGAAACTGAAAGAAATATTGGTGAGAGCTGGTTCTGGACAGGTTCCCATGGCCGTACCATCTATTTGAGTAAACATGGCATCATTAAAACTGAACTCAACTGCATGCTGAATGCATAAGTTTAACGAATATAGACTCAGACAATGGTGAGGTATCTAGATTGCAGTGGTGTAGTAATGTGGTGCAAATGTCTATGGCTTCCTTGAGCAGTACATTAGGGAGTGGGCTATCAATGTCAGACAAGCACAGTAACATGGCATTGCCATTGTTATACAAGTCCTATATGGCCATAGTAAAGGTGAAGAAATCCTTCACCGTTGATGTGAAAATCCTTCTCAGAACTCTTATAGCAACTCGCTCAACCATTTGGCCAATTCATGTTGTGGTGAACCAGTCCCCTAAGGAGTGCGTTTAGCCTTGTATTCCACGGCGCTCGCAATGCCGAGAAATACATGGCTATTCAACGCAACTAGTGTTGCATAAGGGGCCTGAATGGGGAATGTGAGGCCTAGGCTGCACACAGACCCATTTTGTACAGTGGAGACCTCTGCCTGCCGGAACTACCCAATGCAGCAAGAGATCACTACCTTGGTAGTGCCAGGCTGGCACCCAGGTGGCACCAGCAGTGCCAGGGCACCACCTTGCCCAAAGGGCATGCAGCTGGGGGCCTCCGATCCTCTGGAGATCCCCACAAATGCCGTTCCGTCTGGTCCCTGTTTGTGGGGACCAGTGCTGAACGGCGCTGGCCCGAAGTCTCTGAGGCAAAGGGGATGAATCGCAAAGCCACAGGTATCTCGGGAATGTGCACAATAAAGTGATGCTTACTGCCTCTCTCTAATATGCAGAATTGCCAAAAGGTGATCTAGCCCATTGTGGGCGGGATTCACATCGCAGCCTCTCGGAAGATCCCGTTGGTAGATCCCGGGAGAGGGGTCGCACGACTTTCAATGGCAACACTGCACCCCAGCGAGCTGCTTTTCGGGCGCAGCGTGGCCGTTGGATCGCGCCCAGAGTGCAAAGGGACATCACTTTAGTATATCTTGGGCACTCCATATATACATAGATTGGTATCCTTGTGAAACAGTGCTAATGAGTCGCAGACAAAATGCTTTGACAGCATATCTCTTTTTCAGCAATACTGTGAAAACCTAAACTTGTTTATTAAAAAGTGGATTCACAAATTCACTGCACCAGTAAATGGAAAATAGTTCTTATCCACATCGCACAAGACTTGATTTCAGTCTTGATTTTGCAACAGAATATTGCTGATATATATTCCAGCCTGTAGCAAAACCATAACTTTGCAGTGTTTGCAACGTTGTTAAACATTTTGCTATTTACAGCGTCATTCATCTCCAGCTTTTTGCTTTTATTGGTCCGCTGAAATAATGTGGCTAAAAATAAATCCATGTTTATCACTGTACCGAGATGCAAATGTCAGGTGAGAATAAGTTAGTTAGTAAAAAAATCCTTCTGATCTTCTCAATTCAATCCTGGTTCCTTCCCTTTGCTCAGTGCAACTAGCTTTCCGAACTGCGTTGCTACAGCTAGTGAGTAAATGATCAGCCTCAAGCAAAATGCTGGGCGAAATTCTCCGCCCCCCACGACGGGTGGGAGAATAGCGGGAGGGCCTTCCCGACATTTTTGCCGCCCTCCCGCTATTCTCCCGCCCCCCCGCCGAAGTCCCGACCCGAATCGCTGCCGCCGTTTTTTTACGGCCGGCAGCGATTCTCAGCTGTTAGATGGGCCGAAGTCCCAGCCCTTTCCGCCGTTTTTACGAACGGCAAACACACCTGGTCTTGCCGTTCGTAAAAACGGCATCACAAACTCGCTATTAATAACCATGGCACCGATTGGCACGGCCGTACCACGGTGGGCACCGATCGCGGGCAGCGGGCCCGATGCCCGCGCACTACTTGTCCTTCCGCCGCCCCGCAGTATCCATTCGCGGGGCGGCTGAGGGGCAACCCGGCCCGCGCATGCGCGGGTTTCGCGCAAAAACGCGATGACGTCACCCGCGCATGCGCGGGTTTCAGTCGTCCAAACTGCGCATGCGCGGCTGACGTCATATGACGCGTCAGCCGGCGCTAACTCCGGCAAGTGGGCTTAACGATTTTCGTTAAGCCCGTCTTGCCGGAGCCTACGGCGTCGGGCTGCTAGCCCCGACCGGGGACCAGAATCGGTCCCCCGTCGGGAAGGGGCGCGCTGCCGTAAAACCCGCCCGGGTTTTACGGCAGCTTTACGATTTCTCCCGTTTTGGGAGAATCTCGCCCGCTGTGCCTCACTCTGTCGGTAGTAGAGTTCCCGAAGAGGCGGAGAATCTCACGGTTGTGAAGAAAACGGGATTGTCACCGGGCTCCAGCACACCCACAGGCATCGGGATCGAGGTTCTCGCCCCGCACCAGAGGGAGGATTTAAATTAAGACACATTTGCATCCATTTAGTGGGCTGGGTACCATATTCTCCGGGACCGCGTGGTTCTCCTGTCCTCTGAGTCCAGAATCACGTGGCCGAGAATTACTACTGGTCCTGAGAAACGTGGCCCTGATGGGGTGAACCTCGCGGTGACCAAGAAGGAATCTCTTTAAGGGAGTTACCCCCAACGTCAATCCGAGGGCCACCCTCTCCCCACGTTGCAAGACCTGCCCACCCCACCCCTACCAGCCCCCTCCCACTGCTCCCACCAGAGACCCCCCAAATAAAGAGACTGTCTACAGAGACACCCTATATAAGAGATCCCACTGCCGGGAGATCTCTACATAAAGAGACCCCTCTCACAGAGAAACACACAGAGTAAGGAGACGTCCCAACAGATCCCATAGAAAAGTGAACACTGTCAGAAAGTCCACCAAGAGAGAGACCACCCCCAAAATAAGAGAAAGACCCCTGTCTTGAAGCTAGAGAGCAGTCAAGACAGAGACAGTGAAAAATATTACTGCTTTAACCCTCACCTGGGCAATACATCTGCTGGCTCAGACACGGGAAGCAGCACCTGACAGTTCCTGGACAAAGAAAACCAGTCAGCTGGGTTTAAATCCCCTCAGATATTTGATCTGCAAGCCATTTGTTCATTTCCCTTTGCTATTGATTTTACTAAGCTGTGATTGACAGCTTCCACCAACCCTCCAGCTGTCAGCATTGCTCCATTCATCTTCGTTCATGGTTGAGAAACTCATTGTTCTCTAACCGCAATGTTTATCAACATCAAGCTTTGATTGACAGCTCCTGGACCACATCAGACAGAATTAAGTGCTTTCCAATCACCTCCATTCACAGTTGAGTGGCTTTGGTCAGCTAGAAATTGTCTCGGATGGGGGGTCGCTTATTTAGGGGGTCTCTGTGGAGGGGTCACTTCATTTAGGGGTCTCAGTTGGGGAGGGGGAGTGGGTATTGGGTCGGCTCACTCCCTAGGGGGAGGGGCACCCTAGAAAATCTGGGGGTGGGAGGTGGACTTTGCTATCGGGCATCTGCTTAAAATGGCAGCCTGACAGAGGGTTTCACTCGGGATTCCCTCACAATCCTCACCGTGCATAAATTTGTGTGGCTAAGGATTAGGAATATTCCCAGCAGTAGGGCAAACCAGGTGCAATTCAGCTCCTTCAGGCGAACATTGGGCTAGCTTTACAATGAAAATGTTGGCGCTGCCCCAGCACTGATGCTGCGCCTGGTGGGGGGCTAGCAGCTGTGCCAGGTAAAACCCCCTGCGTTCCCGACATAAACGGCTGGAGCATTGCTGGGTCCATGGCCGCGCATACGCCCGGCGACGACCTGCAGCGGTCGCGCCGTACAACTTGGCACCGGTCGTGCACGGACCCGGCTGGCCAAATAGTGTCCCCCTGGACCCCCCCCCCCTCACCATCCCCGGAGCAAACCCCTCACTAGTCCCCCCAACCCTCTCCGAAGCCCCCGCTGCTAGCAGCGCTGCTTACCCCCCTCCCCTTACCCCTCACCCCCCTGACTGTGGAGGCACTGGACACAGTCCGCAGCCTCCATACCGGGTTTACAAAAACCGCGACCATGTGGTCGGGAACTTGGCCCATCGGAGGCGAAGCAGCGGGGGAAGGCCTCAAAGGGACGCGGTGGCGCCGTCACAACGGTGTGCGCCGCGCTCCTAGATGACGCCGATTTGGAAGGGGCGGAGCATCCGGAAAACCCCGCCAGCGCCGATTCAGTGGCATCGGGCAACAGAGAATCCCACCCATTGTCTCCCAAATGGAGAATTTCACCCCCCCCCTCCCACACCCCATCTTTGTTCGTATGACAATTTGAGAAGAAACATTCACCGGTTCCTTCCACTCCATGGATTCTGGTAGCTATTCCTCATCAGAACAAAAGCTTACTGAACAATGATGCTCATGTGGTTTGGATAGCTTCTACACATACTGGGCTATTTATCTTCCATTTATGTAGCGGGTAGTTGCTGTGCCAGTATGAAGATCTGATGATTTACAGTGAGCCATATTTAATGTAGTGTGGTGAAGCCAGATGTCCAAGGACCCCGATCAGGTTCCAGTTCTTCTTTCCAATTGACTTTATGTGGTTTTGAGAGTTTTTAAGGCTCTTACCCAGAAGGGTTGGACTCAAGGCAGCATTTTGGGGAGCTTTTGGAGACCTTCAATAATGGACAGATGAGAGTTTTGTAGGGCCTGGTTATACACTGATTCTCTTCTGAAAGATGACGGCAAGTTGCGGGCAGAGAGCCAGACGGCCCGTTGCATTCAATGCTCTTGTGATGATTCTCCTGTGATGATTCAGTTGCAAGTCTACAAAATGTGTAAGCGCTCTTTCCCTGCCCCAGCCCATGTGCAATACTAGGTAAGAAAACAAGGGTCAAGGTGACTGGCCACGAGTGCGGGCGTCTGTTCCCCAGCTGCTCCAAGCTAATTTGGGAATTGAAGTTGCAGATTTATTTTGCCTGCAGTTTTCATCCGATGTTGACAGTTTATGGGCCGATGATCAAGCACCACTCTAAGGTAACTTGGGATGTCTTTGTGCTCTTAGTTCCTTACTACAGAAGGGATCACTGAAATAAATTTATACTCAAATTAAATAGCAACAAGTTTTTCTGAGGATTTGACTGAAGTGGTTTTATAAATTTATGGATTTATAAAAGTCTCAGGCATTTGTAATTGTTCTGCAAGTATGCATTCCACTGGCATGGATGGTTGTCGCAAGATCATTTATGTAACATATCTCCATCTGCAGGTAAGTGGATGTCACCAGTATAAATATTAAAAACTGACGGTGCCAAGACTGAACCTTCCAGGTGTCTGTTATTCAAGAATAAAAGTCTGCTAACCTGCACTATGAGATATAATTGATAGTTGTGGTTGGTAAGCATGGCCGTTGGAAGGTGCAATGTTGATTTGCAGTGTATTACCCTGAGCAGAGGATAACCTCTCCATACTATATATGCTGCAGACACATCCACTATTTTGAGCCAAAACAGATGACCAGCTTTTGTGTGAGTTGTGCATGCAATCATTTAGTTTCAGACGCTCTGTCTAGGTGCCAACCCAAATGTCTCCATTGGGATGTATTCCTGAACCGCGACATGAGTCTTCGTAGTGGCCTCCTGTCAAGGAGCTCATACAAAGCGCCCAGCAATGGTGTTGGCCGGAGTCCTTTTGGATATCTTCAGTTTCAAGATGGTGATGTCTTTTGCAGGTTGGCATACATAGAACATAGAACAGTACAGCACAGAACAGGCCCTTGGGCCCTCAATGTTGTGCCGAGCCATGATCACCCTACTCAAACCCACGTATCCACCCTATACCCGTAACCCAACAACCCCCCCTTAACCTTACTTTTATTAGGACACTACGGGCAATTTAGCATGGCCAATCCACCTAACCCGCACATCTTTGGACTGTGGGAGGAAACCGGAGCACCCGGAGGAAACCCACGCACACAGGGGGAGGACGTGCAGACTCCACACAGACAGTGACCCAGCCGGGAATCGAACCTGGGACCCTGGAGCTGTGAAGCATTTATGCTAACCACCATGCTACCCTGCTGCCCTTGGACATTTGCGAGAGCCATGTACATTAATAAAGATACACGCCAGTCAGTTGAGTGCACCTTGATCAGGTTCTTCGAGTATTCTGCCATCTGAACTTTGAACTAGTGACTTCTTCTAGTGACTGGTGTTTTACCATGTACGCTGATAAATGATTGGTAGTGAAAAGGAGAGACTTGGATTTATATGGCACCTTTTACAGACATTCCAAAACTCTTTACAATGAAGGAAGTACTTTTTGAAGTGTAGTGACTGTCGTAGTGTAGGAAACGCAGCAACTAATTGGTGCTCTGCAAACTCTCAGAAACAACAAGATTATAATGATCAGATCATCTGGGTTTTTTTCTGATGTTGATTGAGGGATAAATATTGGCCGGGAATAACTGCCCTGAAATAATTCCATAGGATCTTTTATACCCACCAAAGCAAGCACAGGAGCCTCTCACCATTATTAAGGAATATCTCAGACAGCCACTTCTCGTGTTCGCACATGCGCATTTAAAGGGGGGGGCGGAATCAGGCAGTTACTGTCTAAGTTGCCTCACTCCTGCAGAAACTTTGCACCAATAGAATCTTACTGAGAGATTTGGAATTTAAGTACAAGAAGTCTGTGAAATTGTGGTGCTTATCCAATAGGTACCCACTAAACTGACCAGAAAAAGTTAGGTTTGTCCATTAAAGTGGATACATTTTTTTTAACAGCATGGTAACTCTTAATTACTACCAAACAACTTCTCGGGCGCTGAAAATGTACTTTTATGAATGTGTCTCACATTCCTTCAGCTTTTAACTTTAGCTAGAAATTTTAAGGAATTAAACAAAAAATGTACTTCGCTTTTTCATTCTGTCTCTTTCATCTCTCCCTTAATCCCATTTTATGTACCCTCACTTTATTTTGCTTCCTGTCCATAACTTGGCATTGGTCCTGAATATTCCAATTTGCACTTCCTGATTTAGACCCTGTGGATCTGGTTTTAACTCTCACAAATCCCGTCCGTAGAGTTAAAATCAGGCCTTGCGTCGCTCAGCAAGGATTATTTTGTTTGACTTGCTATGGAGACATAGTTGATTTCCCTGTTTGCACAAATCCCCAATCCTCTTCAGAGGGTATGGAACTGTTTTAAATTTCTAATAGATACAACTTACAGGGAAAATCCCCACAGGAAGTCTGTGTTCAGATATAAATGTATTGAACAACTACGCCGTTCATTTGATTCTGCCTGGAAAACCTGTGCCAATTCGATTCTTCAGTGTAATAGACACGTTTCATTGCAGTGTTGACAGTGATTCCAATTCTTTTTTAGGAGCTGGACATTGGGACCTGTTGATTTGTTTCACTTCAAATGAGCTGAGTGGTGACAGGTGTCTTCAAAAAGAAGAGTTCCATCAACTCCAGCTTCATCAGAAGGTAATTAAATTCAGTCTAGATTAAGAAGTGACTTGTCTTTTATTTAAACCATGTTTGTCAACCATGTTTCACTCCAAGACACACAGACTCGTATTTAGATAGTACCTCTCACAGCCACCAGACATCCCAAAGTGCTTTCCAGCCATTGAAATACTTTTGGAGTGAAGTCACTGCTGTGACGTATGTTGTGTTCTTTGTTTTTGTTCTTCAGGATGGTGAAGGTTGTAGTGCTAACAAATGACAGTAAGCTGTGTTTAACAAACAACGCAAATTTATTACACTACACTGAATTAGATTCAAACATATTACTAAGGAAATAGTTCAGTAAAGATCACACTAGACATTACAATATTAAACTATGCCATCAGTTAAGCTATCTCACACCTACTCTGTATCTACTTCTCCAGCTCTCTCCTAGAGGTCAAGGAGACATGTGGGCCGGGATTCTCCGACCTGGCGCCGGGTCGGAGACTCCTCGGGGAGACGCGAGAATTGCGCCCCCCTCCCCCTGCCCCGACGCCAGATTCACCATTCTCCAGTGCCGTATTTTGGGCGCCCGTGGAATCCCCGCCACGCTGGTCAGGGGCTGTTGACAGCGACCCTCCCCCCCCCCCCCCCTGCCGATTCTCCTGGCCCCGATGGGCCGAGTGGCCAAAGAGTTTGGCCGAGTCCCGCTGGCCTGGATTACTCACCTCCCACACGGACCTGGAAGGTGAGTGTGCGGGGGCTGTCCTGAAGGGGGGGGGGGGCAGGGGGATCCGATCCCGGGGAGGGTCCCCATGGTGGCCTGGCCCGTGATCGAGGCCTACCGATCTGCGGGCAGGTGGTTCCGTGGGGGCGTACTTAACTCCGCGCCAAGCCACTGTAGGGCTCCGCCATATTGCCCGGGGGCCAGTGCGAAGGGAACCCCCGCACATGCGCGGAAATACGCCGGCTTTTCCGCGCATGCGCGGACTCGCGCGGCCATTCCGCGCCAGATGGAGCTGCGAGGACCACTCTGGCGGCAACCTAGCCCCCTAGAAAGGTGAGAATTCCTCACTTTCAGGGACCGTTGATGCCGGAGCCGTTGGCGCCGGTTTTCACGCCGGCTTGGGGACATAGCCCATTATTAGAGAATCCCGCCCGTGATATTTATATGGTTTCTCTATAGCACCATCTAGTGACTAGAGTAGTAACATTACATTAACCCTTTATGTACTCTACAATAGCCACATATTGTGAGAATGTAGGAAACAATTTGCAGGAAGGTGATAATGATGAGATAGTTTCTTTTAGGAATCTGATTGACACTGGAGGTAACTCCTCTGCTCTTTTCTGGAATAGTGCCATGGGACCATTTTACAGAGTGAGCAGGCAGCCTTGGTTTAACATCCCATCCAAAAGACTATGCCTTTGATCGTGCAGAACTCCCTCGGTATTGCAGTGCAGCGTCAGCCTGGAGTTTTCACCTCACGTCCAAGGAACAAGATTCGAACCCGCTGCCTTTCATCCCAGGGGAAGGTGTGCTGCCGACCGAGCCGTAACAAAAAAAACCATCTGCAAAAAATCTTCACAAACTTGAGCAGATTGTGGCGTCCCCTCCAAACTTAAAAATTGTAACAAAGTATATTATTCATAAATCAGTTCAGTATTCCAGCTGATTGGCACACTTTGCTTTTTCCTTCGCCTTCAAGCTCACGACCAAATATTCCTGTTTCTAAATTACACTATGTAAAATTTGACGACCTGACTTCACAGGCATACCGACATTTAAACCTGTTGTGATTTAAACCTAAATTTGTTTCTCTACACAGTCAGCGACAATGTGTCACAGTAGCAGCCAGTTTACGTTACAAAGTCTTGGCACGATAAAATCAAACTTAGCTTCCCAACGTAAGCGTCTTGTTTCTAGGCAGAGGAGTTGGGGGCATGGTGGCAATTTTGTACAAAGCTATTAGAGATTCCTGTGGAAATCAAATGTGAGTTTGATATTTTTCATGCAGGCAGGTTAACACATTCATCTGTTAATTTTTAATATCCAGAAAAACACTGAGGAGTGCAATCGCATTCCTGATATACACTTTTGACGTTTATCGGGATTAAGATGTGTGTTTAATTCTCATGTCTTTCATCAAACCTTTAGCTCCAATTTTATAGTGTCGGTAGGTCAGGTGTATTGCGGGCTCGAAGCAGCTGGCAAACTCAGGGAATCGGACCTTAATAGTCAGGTGTCACCTCTATAAATTTACTCACTAATGTTCTGGAACCGGGCCAGGTTCACTCCCTAGCTGGTGTGTGGGAACGGGAACTTGGCAGCACGAGTCCACAGTCTGGGTTCAGGTTAAGTGACGTTTGGAGCTCTGAACAGAATTGTGGGGGAGCTGGGAAGCCAACCTGTGGGAAGGGAGATCCAGAGATTCTTTGTTGACCCAAAGGAGCTTTTTCTCTCCTCCTTGGTGCGGTGTTCTTTGTGTTGCTTAATTCAGGAAGGTTGGCGTAGTGTTCACAAAGACCACAAAATAGCTTGAACTTAAACAAAGCTATACATTTATTAATACTGTTAAACTGGATTCGACACCTACTTCTAAATAATACACAGTTGGTCGTTAACATATAAACTACACTCATCTACAATGAATCTTAATACTGGTATAAACTAAGAATAGTCGGGGGAAGGTAGCGGGAGGGGGGGGGCTACAGGTTCGTTACGGGGGTTCGATGGCTAGCCAAGGCCCAAAACCAAACTAAATAAACATGTTGAGGGGGGGGGGGGGGGGGGGGGGCGCAGTTACTACTACGAAGATGCTTACCTGTAAATATGTATGTTAATTTTTGCGTGTTTGTTTTTTTTTTTTTTCTCTCCTAACAATTTGTAATTTGTTCAATATAAAATATGAAAACTGAATAAAAACATTTATAAACAAAAAAAAATATACTGGTATAAACTATGATCTGCTCTTACTCACACTAATAATACTTCTGACTATCTCTAGCTAACTCGTGGACTACTCTCCCCCACAACGCTTAGCATCAATGGCTTATATACTTGCATCGGTAGCTCCCTCTTGTGGCTAATCTAGACATTTAATTAACCCTTGCAGTTCTTACAGTTATGATAATACCACACTGAACAATTACCTAACGCTCTTAATCCTCTTCTGGCCCATGACTCATCACCGCCGGGTCTAGCCTAACAACAAAGCTATCATGCTCCCCAGTTCTAGCCTATTGGGCGCTGAAGACATTCAAATCTGCATATTTAAAGAGGGAACCCAGTTGTGTAAAAGAGTGCGTTAACATTGTGATATTGCATAAGGGCAGCAAGATCAGAGGAGGTAAATGACTGACCACATATTAACAGTTGCAGCCATTATTTTAATACAGATGGAATTAGTCTGTCAGGATGCCTAATAATTTTTTCGTCACCGAGAGAACCTTTAAATGTCTTCATGAAAAGAAATAGATGTTATCAGTATTAGTAAATGCCCCATTGAAAATTTAAATGTAAAGACAGCAACAGGCTTGCTAATTATGATGGTTATTTCAACTGTAGCATCTGTCTGTATTCACCAATTCAGCTTCAATATTACCTGGTTTCCTTTTAACTTTTAGTTAGAATCCCTGCAGTATAGAAGGAGGCCATTCAGCCCATCGAGTCTGCAGTGACCCACTGAAAGAGCACCCTATCCCACTTCCCCGCCCTAAACCTGAAACACCATGGCCCCACCTAACCTGCACATCTTTGGGCACTAAGGGGCAATTTATCATGGCCAATCCACCTAACCTGCACATCTTTGGGCACTAAGGGGCAATTTATCATGGCCAATCCACCTAACCTGCACATCTTTGGGCACTAAGGGGCAATTTATCATGGCCAATCCACCTAACCTGCACATCTTTGGACTGTAGGAGGAAATTGGAGCACCCGGAGGAAACCCACGCAGACACGGAGAATGTGCAGACTCCGCACAGACCGTGACCCAAGGTCAGAAATGAACCCGGGTCCCTGGCGCTGTAAGGCAGCAGAGCTAACAACTGTGCCCTCGTGCCATCTGGCAGATAACTGGTTACATCGAGAGATTTGGGCTTGCTGAACTAGCTGGTTTTAAAAACTCAATTATTGCAACTTATCATGAAGCTTTAAAAAGCGTGAATGTTACAGCCATATTGTTACTCAAATGTTATTCCCACTCATTTTTCTTAAACCTGCTTTTCTGCTTTACAGTATTACAGAGTAACTCATGGTTATATTGCATGTTTTCAGGCATTTCTGAGATGTTTCATCAAGAATTAATTAAATGTAATCTATTTTTCTATTATTCCCTTTTCTCATTACCTCAATTCTCCTACTTTTATTGTTTGAATTTTATTTTTATTTTAATTGTATTTACATAACTGTGTATTTTAATTGATCTGCTATTTTCTCTTTTTACTAAAGGTTCCAGCGATACCCGAAAGAGATTATCCCTTTTGCTCTGTTTCTTTCTCTCTGCAACCACTGTGCAGACTGAAAGTGGGATCTACCTTGGGCGGGATTCTCCGACTCCCCCCCCCTCCTCGGCACCGGGTCGGAGAATCGCCGGAGGGCGGCGTGAATCCCGCTCCTGCCGGCTGCCGAATTCTCCGGCGCTGGAGATTTGGCGGGGGTGGGAATCGCGTTCTACCGGTCGAGAGCTGTTGGCAGCCCCCCCCCCCCCCCCCCCCCCCGGCGATTCTCTGGCCTGCGATGGGCCGAGTGGCCGCCCGTATTTTGCCGGTCCTGCCAGCATAAATTAGAGTAGGTCCTTACCGACGGAACCAGGCGGCGCGAGCGGCCTCCGGGGTCCTCGGGAGGGGCGGGGGGATCTGGCCCCGGGATTTGACCCCACAGTAGCCTGGCCCGTGATCGGGGCCCACCTGTGTCGTGGGGGCACTCTATTCCTCCACGTCAGCTGCTACTCCACCACGATGGACGACGCAGAGATGAACCCACCCCTGGGCATGCGCTGGGATGACGCCAGCACACGCTGGCGCTCCCGTGCATGCGCCAACTCACGCCGGCCGGCGGAGGCCCTTCGGCACCGGTTGGGTTAGCGCCAAGCCCCTTCCGCGCCTGCAGGCGCGCCGCAAACCATCCGGAACAGGCCTAGCCCCTGAAGGTGTAGAGGATTCTGCACCTTTGGGGAGGCCCGACGCCGGAGTGCCATCAAAATAGCTGGACCAATCATTTGTTGTTTATTTGCAGAGTCACATTGGGCATTTTGCAAAGATATCTTGACAGCCCCGGGAAGTCCACACTACCCGCCTCGTTGTTGGCATACACTGGATTAACTATCGGTTGTGCGTTTTGAAGAGGATTTCCCTTGCTGATTATTTAATAACTTCTTGAACTCATAATAGTTGATGCTAGTACTTAAGATTACGGATTTACTTTCAGGTGAACAGAATCCCAGGTCTAGAACATGCACTTTGCAGAAAAGACGGCTTCTGTCAGATTATGGATATTGCTCAAAGATTGCCAGGTAAATAATCTTTTTTTGTTTGGTTGCATTGTCTTGATTGAAGTCAATATACAAACTATTTAAAGGTTATTGGCCCTCTCTTAAAGTACCACATGACAATGTTAGAAATGTAGGTCCCTTTAAGAGTAAACCAGCTCATGCTTCAGACTGAGTTGAGAACTAGAACTAGAACTAGATCTAGAATCCTCCCCTCGCCCAGTTCGGAGGGTTGTTTCTAGACAGTGAGAGGATCCAGGAGGGAAGAGTGGAAATTGATATTTGTACTGAATGACAGCATCAACAATAAAACAGTTGTGAATTACAGAATGTGTTGATTTGGTAAATGGATACCCACCTGTGAGGCAGGTTGCAAAGGATTAGCCTTCAGGTTGGAACTTAAAGAGAACAGAAAGCAATTCATGTTTCTGGCAAAAACAAGTCTCCTGGTGGCTTTGAGGTGAAATGGCTGAGTGATGCTGCAGGATCACCAACTATGATTACCCAACATTTGGTATTGGAGCCATACAAACAATGGACTAACGAGGTGGAGATGTGGACTTGGGCCACGTCTCTACCCAAAGGTAAGCAAGGTATGGCTCTAGCCTTGTCTTTAACAGAAAGAAGTAAGATTAGAATTAAGGGGCACGATCTAACGGAGAAGTTTCTAAGTGTCATTTGTGGCAGAGGGTGTGGTTCTCCGGAGACATTTCTAAGTGTGGTAGTGAGTGGTAACTGCCGTGAGCTTCCCGACTCTCAGCCTGGTGAGGTCAGCAAAGCTATTCAATGTTAATCATAGATCATAGAATTTACAGTGCAGAAGGAGGCCATTTGGCCCATCATGTCTGCACCAGCCCTTGGAAAGAGCATCGTACTTAAGCCGCTATCCCCATAACCCAGTAATCCCACCTAACCTTTTGGACACTGTGCAATTTAGTACGGCCAATCCACCTAACTTGCACATCTTTGGACTTGTGGGAGGAAACCGGAGCACCCGGAGGAAACCCACGCAGATATGGGGGGAGCGTACAGACTCTGCACAGACAGTGACCAAAGCAGGGAATCGAACCTGGGACCCTGGAGCTGTGAAGCAACAATGCTAACCACTGTGCTACCGTGCCTCCCTATCTGTCCACTTAACGAGACCCTGTGGGCTTCTAGCTGCAAATGAAGGCTCGCCAGCTGATTTGCCGACACCGCGCCTGCCAGGCCCCGGCTAACTTAAGCAGCACTTGCTCAGCCAACCCCAATCAGCTGGCAACAATGACGCCAAGGAGGTTGGCAAAAAGGTTCCTGGATGCAGATCTGGGGAGGCCCATTGATGCAGTGGGGGCCAAGAGAAATGTCCGGTTCCCCCGTCGGTCCCAGAGGGTGAGCGACAGGGCTGCCTGGGATGAGCTGGCAGTGGCTGTAAGCTCCAGGAGCGTGACCAGAAGGAATGGCTTCCAGTGCCAGAAAAAGGCCAATGACCTACACCGGGCAGCACGAGTAACTAGACACCACACCACCTCCCCCCCCACCCCCAACTGTCCTTGCGACCCCCAACTCTCCCTTCACACACCCCCTCAAACCCTTCCAATCCTTCCTTCACAACCCCCCTCTTACCACTGTCAATCAAACATGTGACTAAGGATGTCATCTCTGCATCTCCTCAGGAAAAGTTCTCCCACAATTGGCGGGAGAGGGCCCAATCTGGCGGCGGGGTGCCAGACTTGAGAATCCTCACCTCCTTCGAGGAGCAGGCCCTGGAGGTGACGGGGGGTGGCCGAGGACAGGACAGTCACCCAGGCAAAGGTTAGCGGACGCTGTAGAGGTGAGGATCCAGCAGGCTCCACCCGGAGGACTGTCAAAAGTGAGTTGTTATTGCCATAGTGACTGACCCCTCCCTCCACGTGACCACTGACCACGTGACCATTCTCCCACAGGTCCTCCAGCATCGGCCCATCGTAGGTGCCCCCCCACCCCTCTCTCCAGCCTTCCAGGAGACCATCTCGGAGGGGAACTCTCAGGAAGACACTATCGAAGCGTCACAGCTGTAATCTCAACCCTCTACCAGCGCAGATACATGGACCTCGGTGGGACATGTTCGTGGACAGGCTTCTGGGGCACAATCTGGTGAGCACCATGGAGCTGCTATTGTACATCAGGTGGAAGCAGGAACTCCCAGACGAGACAGCAGTCGGAGGTCTGCTGGATCCCAAGACCCAGCTTCGTTCCAGCCTGATGCTGAGCCTGTGGAAGAGGTGTACCTGGAGCTGTTGGAGATGATAGGGAGTGGCTGGTTCATTCAGAGGGAGATGTCAGCAACATTCCAGCAGATCCATAGCCAATTGGAGGAGTCCCAGAGGCTACGAGCGCGGGAGATTTTGCCGGCAATGCGTGGCACTGAGGGCAACACTGATCGGGTGGCGGCCCTAGTGGAGAGCCTGGTGCACAACGTCGGCACCATTAGTGAAGTCGGTGACGCAGTCGGTGACGGCCACGGCTGATGGTCTCGGCAGAATGTCTGACTCGCTGGGGGATGTGACCCAGTACGATGCTGCAATTGATGAGATGCTCCGGGACATGTCCCACTCTCAGATGGGAATGGCCCAGGCGCTGTGTAGCTTGTCCCGGTCACTGAGGAGCATCGCCGAGGCCTCGAGTGAGAGTGCAACAAGACCGGAGAATCATGCCCAAAGTGAGCTTAGATAGCGGTGGGGAACTTGCCAACAGAGCCGGGGTGAAACACCCAGCAAATCCTGGACTCAATTCTCCCGCCGCATTCCACTCCCGCTTGAGCGAAACACGGCCGGTCTCCCCATGCACCTTCTCCCCATTTCTGCGTGGGCTTCCTCCGGATGCTGCAGTTTCCTCCCACAGTCCAAAAATATGCAGGTTAAGATGGATGCATTATGCTAAATTGCCCTTTAGTGTTCAGAGTTTGACAGAATAGGCTATGGGGATAGGGCGGGGTCGGTTGGAGAGTGGACCTGGGTACAGTGCTTTTGCGGAGGGGAGGGGCAGGTCCGCTGGAATGAATAGGTGCCTCCTGCACTGTAGGGATTCTTCCAGAAGAAGGGTGTCTCACGATGTAACAGTGCGGAATCTGAAATTATGTTTATTCCCCATTGTATTTTTGTCTAAATATGATTGTTTTTCCCCCCCCCCCAATCTTAAAGAAAGGGAATCTGACAATGTTAGAAATGCAAGTCCCTTTAAAAATAAACCAGGACTGGCTTCAGAGTGATTTGAGAGCAGATGTGTCTCATTGAAGCCTGAACTTAACAAATGGGTTTTCCGCAGTAAGGAGTTTGCTTCTGGATGGGATATGGAAGGGACAAGTGGAATCTGGTGGTGGTGCTGAACTCTAGTATAGCAATGAAAGTTGTGAATCACAGAATATCTTCTGCTGCTTGAAACAGAACATAGATATCCAGCTGTGTGGCACCACGTGTTATTTTTAACAATGAACATTGCTACAACAAAAGCAGAAAATGCTGGTCAATCTCAGCAGGTCTGACAGCATCTGAGGAGAGAGAGAGAGTGGGCCTCCCTCATTCCCTTCTCTCTCCACAGACGCTGTCTGTCCGGCATTTTCTGTTTCTGTTTCAGATCCCAACATCCGCAGTCATTTGTTTTTATCACTACTTTTGTACGTTTGCAGTTTGTCATAGCCGTTAATGGACGGCAGGGTAGCACAGTGGTTAGCACTGTTTGTTCACAGCACCAGGGACCCGGGTTCAATTCCAGGCTTGGGTCACTGTCTGTGTGGAGTCTGCACATTCTCGTCCCACAAGACCCGAAAGACGTGCTTGTTAGGTGAATTGGACATACTGAATCATCCCTCAGTGTACCCGAACAGGCGCGTAGTGTGGCGACTAGGGGATTTTCACAGTAACTTCATTGCAGTGTAAGCCTACATGTGGCACGAATAAAATTATTATTATTATTGATCCTTCAGCTAGGCTGTCATCACACAACGACGGCCTTTCTCGAGACGTGTATATCCTGAAAGGGAAATTATACTCCTTTTGAAATGATTATATGTACATGGTGTGAGAGCATAAATTTGTACTTTATCGTATGATCTGAAAATCTTGAGTTTGCACCGTAATTGCTCCGATCATCAACCATTTAAAAATACAATGGAGTCCCAATTATTTGCCATACTGGAGGATCTCCTTCTCGTGGACAATCACAATTGGTGAGTAATTGAGTTGTAGCCTCGTGTCAATAAAATGCACAACCTGCATTCCTGACAGAACTGAACAGGCCACACAGCTGTCAAAAGAATTTCAACAAAAGCAGCCCCCTGACCTGACCCAAATGATTTTGTGCACTACGCTTTATGTAGAGGGGACATTGTATGACCTGAACCATCCCAAGCCCCCAGCCAGCCATGACTTTAAGTGCACACAGAAGATTAATCGTGTAAGACCTGACCCAAAGTTGTAACCAGCTGTTGCAAACTTGCATTACAAACTTGCATTACTGTGAAACACAAACCCCTGTCAGTCTAGATCATAGATAACTGAGAGTGCGGATACTGAGAGCAGAGACAACTGGGACTCCATTTAATGCCTTCAAAAAATAATTACCACCGTGTGGCATTTGTGACTCACTTCCCTCAAAGAATTATTTTAATACTTCTGGGAGATTGTTTTATGGACCTTTGAAATGTACTGAGGAACTGGAAGCAATTTAAAAATAACACATCAATCAAATTCAGCTATTTTTATACCAGCTCTATAACTTGTAGCAGGAGCAGCATCTATTCACAGTCTAGTTGTTCTGTGCAGGGCGTAGAATTAATTGTACGATATATAAAGCATATTTTCGATCCATATATTCGGTTAATCTTTCTTTACTAATGGAATAATTTGAGAAATAAACTCCAAAAAGTTAATATTTTGCCCAGAATGCAGATTTACAGTCCAAGTTTACATTTGCCATCTGCATGTCATCACAAAAGGTTTCTGCTGCTTTAAACAATCGACCAAACCAGTTTTTAAAATGACATTTCTGTGGTAGCGTGCCCCTTTAAGGGGGCGGGTTCCCGGAGGGTCATGAACCCCAATCGGCCAATAGGGCTGGAGCGCAAGAACCCTGGGGATGGAGCACGGGTTCCCAATCAGTTGGAAGTTTGGAGTCTTGGATCATGGAAGTTTTTATCTCAATCTCCATACATAGTTTCTTACTTTAATAAATCGCTCAGTTGTTAATCCATCGGGTGGTCACTGTTCTGTCAGGACATTACATTGGCGATGAGGATCAACCGCAGTGCCTTCCTGCTGTTACAAAAATTAGGAGAGTGGTCTTGAGTGAAACCTTCTCCATCGAAGCCAACTCCTTTCCCAGTCCATGAGGTTTCCTTTTGGTAAACTAGAACCATTTGACCCTCCAACGAAGCAATGGGCGCTATATGTAACGCATCTCTGTTACTTTCTCAGGGCATATTAATTTGGGGGAGGGTGGGAGGAAAAGCAGCAATTCTACTAATGGCCTGCGGGGCTCCCGCTTACAGCCTAATTAGGATTTTGACGTCTCCAGATGCCCCCGACTTTCAACATTCGAGGAGTTGGTGGTTAGTCAAGGGTCATTAGCAACCGAAACGCTCCATAATAATGCAGCGTTACAAGTTCAATTCAACAAAGACACCGGGGAGATGGTCGAGGTCTTCATGGCATGCCTAAAGCAAATGGCTGAACAATGCGTGTTGAGGTCTGCACTAAACGACATGTCGAAGGACAGGCTGTATTGTGGTGTTAACAACATGGTCATACAAAAATAATTGTTAGCAGAGGCAGAGATACCCTTAAAGAAGCAATTCGAGGTCGCCCAGCCTATGGAAAGTGCGGAGAGGAGGGCGATGGAGTTAAAGAAGAGAGCATGCAAGAAGGGTGGGTGGCACGGTAGCATAGTGGTTAGCATCAATGCTTCACAGCTCCAGGGTCCCAGGTTCGATTCCTGGCTGGGTCACTGTCTGTGCGGAGTCTGCACGTCCTCCCCGTGTGTGCGTGGGTTTCCTCCGGGTGCTCCGGTTTCCTCCCACAGTCCAAAGATGTGCGGGTTAGGTGGATTGGCCATGCTAAATTGCCATCAGTGTCCTAAAAAAAAGTAAGGTTAAGGGGGAGTTGTTGGGTTACGGGTATAGGGTGGATACGTGGGTTTGAGTAGGGTGATCATTGCTCGGCACAACATCGAGGGCCGAAGGGCCTGTTCTGTGCTGTACTGTTCTAAATTCTAAATTCTAAAGGGGAGGTCCACCAGGGCTGTTGGGAAGCGCCTGGCAGTTGTGGAGCCAGGGATGAAAGCGCAGAAACCAATGAGCAAAGAGGCTCAGAGCTGAAGAAAGTGCAGAGATATCAGGACTTTGGTCCACAGACCAGGAGCTATGAAGAATGCTACTGATGTGGGGAAGATCATTCCCAGGAAAGACGTAGATTCAGGAAGCTACATGTTATGCCTGCAATAGGAGGAGGCACATTCAGAGGAAATGCAAGGCTAAGGCTGAGCCTACAGGGGGCCAAAAAAAATCACTCCCAACTCCAGAACACAGTGTTGAGAACAACCCCGAAAACGAATCTGAATGCAGTTTAAACAACAAAAAGGTGGAAAAGACGCCCCTAATTACGATTGCACGAATCATAAATGGTCAGTTGTTTCGAATGGAGGTGGACACATGGGGCCTCTGCTACAGTTTTAGGTGAACATACGTATCGTTATCTGCAAGGTGGAGTGAAGCCCCTGCAGGTAAGAAGCACATTGGCCAGGCTAGCCACCTATACTGGGAAAGCTTTAAGAATCCTACCAGTGACCATAACACCTGTAAGCTACTGGGACCAGTCAGCCCAACTGCCCTTAGTAGTAGTAGTGGGGGGGGAGTCTGGTGGGCCGAGATTGGCTGTGCCAAATTGGTTGGAGATCTTTCAAATCAACGAGGGAGGCCTTAATGATACCTTAAGAAATTATAAAGAGGTGTTCCAAAACAGTTCAGCAAGATATAGAGCCTTCAAGCAAAGATTTATGTGGATTCGGAGGCCACGGTCAAGTTTTTGAGAGCATTTAGGAATGGCAAACTATTATGGTAGATTTATTCCCAATCTTTCCACATTGTCAGCACCCTTGCACACCCTACTCAAGAAGCACCAGAGCTGGTATTGGAAAGATCGTCAGAAAGAAGCCTTTGAACAGGTTTAATTAGCCTTGCCACCATCCAATCTCTATTTCAACCTCCAAAAGAGAGAATCCTTACCTACGACATGCCCTCTGACAGAATAGGGGTGGTTTTGGCCCATAAGATGGAAGATGGCACTGAAAGGCGTATCGCCTATGCCTGGAGAACTTTGACCAGTGCTGAACAAGTATATAACCAAATTGAAAAGGAGGGACTGGCCGTGACATCTGGAGTCAATAAGTTCCACAATGCGTCATTTCAGAGTCATTACCGACAAACCCTTGTTGGGGTTATTTAGGGAGGATAAGGATGCTGCCCACGGCTACCCACAAGTCCTCCAATTTGTACAGTTTGAGTGTTGTTATATGTGGACATGAATCCCCAGCATAACAATGTGAGTGTTCATCATTGACTATTAACATTGACTAGGCAATCTTACTCTGAGAATAGAAAGAGTAAGAAAAGAAATGTAACATCGGGTAGATAAGTTTGGAATTATAGTTGAGCTACGTCTTTGGGGGATTGTAGATGACCATGTGTGCTTGATATCATCAACGCGGGTTATGCAGGTTTTCATTGCAGTCCAGCATTCTGTCCTCCAGCAGTTAGGTAACATCTCTGTTCTGGAGAAATACCAGTGACCTAATGGAGCAGGAACCCGCTGTCCTCACTCTGGATGACAGCTTCCATGCTCCCACCACTGCCTCTTCACCAGTGACCCACGTTGTTGACTCTCAGCCAGAAGCTCAGACTCTGTCATCCGTGCTGAGGTGTGCAGTCTGAAGCCGGGCCCTGAAGGTCCAGGGCTCCCACCGGTTGTCCTGCAAGGCCATCTGCAGACTCTCTCAGTGAAAGTAGCACCATGCCTTCAACTGGGACATTGCAGTGTGCAGGAAGGCTAGACCACAAACAGGCACTAAAACACACGCACTAAGGCTAGTTATGTTAGCATGTGTTATTGGATGGGTTGCTGGATAAAGTTGTTGTGCAAAGATTTTTTTTTTGTTGGTGGCTCTCGATTAGGATTTTGATCAAGAAGATAAAGTGATGACATGTAGATGATGGACTGAAAGTTAAAATTATAGAACAATGGTGGTCTTCCTAAGGGAGTCTCAATCAGCCTCCTGGACAGCAAATCTGGAACAAAAGGGTCTCGCATGCCTCCTCCCCACCTAGTCTATCTCCTAAGATGGTGTCCATATTGTTACAATTATGAGGTTTAATCAGATTGTTATGTTTTGGGACTGTATCTTTAATTGGAGTAAAATGTAGATCACATGAGACCTATTCTGAAGGCCTGTGTAAGGGGGCTATTAAAGATTAAATAAAGGACAAGATTACTTTGCTGAAAAGTTGTAAGGTGTTAGGTGGATTGGCCATGCTAAATTGCCCGTAGTGTAAGGTTAATGGGGGGATTGTTGGGTTACGGGTATACGGGTTACGTGGGTTTAAGTGGGGTGATCATTGCTCGGCACAACATCGAGGGCCGAAGGGCCTGTTCTGTGCTGTACTGTTCTATGTGTTTGCAGTTGGAGACAATGACAGCAGCATCTGTGCTAACAGTGGTAAACTGCTAGTCTCCAGTCCCATGAAAGTGCTGAAAAAAATAATAAATAATAATCTTTATTGTCACAAGTAGACTTACATTAACACGGCAATTAAGTTACCGTGAAAAGCACCTCGTCGCCACATTCCAGCGCCTGTTCGGATACACCGAGGGAAAATTCAGAATGTCCAAATCACCTAACAGCACGTCTTTTGGGATTTGTGGGAGGAAACCGGAGCACCCGGAGGAAACCCGCACAGACACGGGAGAACATGCAGACTCCTCACAGACAGTGACCCAAGCCGGGAAACAAACCTGGAAACCTGGCGCGGTGAAGCAACAGTGATACCCACTGTGCTAGGTTTGTAAACAGTTATACTTCTGTCAGGAAACAGAGGTAGATTAAGTAATCTACCTTTGTATTATTGGATATTAGAAATAAGGTATAGATCTAAATGAGTTTAATTGAATGTTTCTGTGTAAGAATGGTTTAAAACTCTAGATTCAGATAAATAAAGGGGCTTACATGTATGGGGGCTGTGGCTTCATTTCAAACTGTGTCTGTATCGGGTTTTGAGCGTTTGCAGCGTGAAAAGCAAATAGAGCTTGAAGAAGAACTGTGCTATTGCTTCGCAACTAGGGGCCACCTTTAAGTTACAAAGACCTTTTTTGAGTTTAGCTTTAACTGGACCCAACGCAGTTGGTGCTTAGCAAATGGCGATGAAATTCTCACAGACGTAGGAGAATGGAATAATGGGAAGAAGCAAGTTCCAAAAGAACAGATAGTTCTAGAAAGCAGAGGATGAACAGAGGTCCCAGGAAGTCAAAAGGGACAAAATGAACTGGAATTTGAACAAGGCAGTTCTCTAAAATTCAAGTGAAAGGTGGAGAAATGCTGAGAGACAGCTGCAAGAACCAGATTTAAAATGAGGAACCAGACATCAGGTAAATCAAAAGTTTGGTGACATCTTAATACAGCCTGTGAAGCAGCAGTATTCTATCGCGTGGCTGGATACCTGACAGACTGTGTGGAAGCTTGAATGGATGTGACAATTAAAGGCAGAGGAATACTGAAAGAGTTGGAAATCCTGGAAACGGATCCTTGCTGAAAATAGCTGAGGAATGCATTGTTAGATTCTAAGGTTTGTCTTTTTGAGACTAAGTTTGGAAACACTCATGTGATAGCCAGAGTCCAGTGAGGCCAGGTGGCTCACAGCATAATAATTATCTGGGAGGATTTGAGGAGAAATCCACAAAATTTTGATAAGTGGCAGCTGCCACTTGGTTTCAGGATGGGGTGTGTCTGACCACGGTTGGCCCATTGATTAACAGGGACTGTGTATTTTCTGAGAACAAAGTATATTTTGTAACCTGTGTTATCTTTACAATTTATGTACACTTGTGAAGATTTCAGTGGGGTGAAGGAGTATTGCATTACAGTCAAACTTTCTCATGTTGTTTTTTTCTGTTGTTAAAAGTTAATTAGAAGTTCACAGAACGGTAGTTGGAAAGTGTTAAATCTTAAAGTTAATCATCTTTATAAATTAAAATAACAATGTCTAAGATACAGTATGGACTCAAAAATGGGAGAAGCTAGTTAAACATTGAAATAACAGTAACAGTGGCCTAAGTGGTGAAACCCCAATGCTTACAAATATTGACCACAGCAAAGAGAGGTAAGTGCATTCCAAGCACTAAGTACATTCCAGGGGCTGAAACATGTGCTTGCACGGCACTCACTTCCTTCATGAACCATGAAGGGACATGAATTAATCAAAGCTGCAGATGGTTTGTAGAAGCTGTCAATCACAGATTAAAACCAGAAATCTATGAATGGCTTGCAGCTAATTAATCTGTCGGAACCAGATACAGGTCACAACTCCTCTCCTTCCAGGAATGAACTCATGGAGCTTCCTAAGTGATTCGGCTGTAATTCTTCTCACTGCCCCTGCCTGGACTGATCTCTACTTCCAGACAGGGGTCTCTTTTTTTGGGGGGGGATGGTCTGTGTGGGTGGAGGAGGTCCATGGGGGGGGGGGGGGGGGTCCCTTTGGTCAGATTATCCCTGGGGGTATCCTTTTGACAGGGCGTCCCTGTGAGGGGGCTCCCTATTAGAGGGATCCCTGGGAGAAGCTCTCTATTACAGAGGCCCTTGGTGGCAGGGGGGAGGGGGAAGGGGGGGTGAATTCTGGTAGGAGGGGGTTGAGCAGGCAGTGCATTGTCAGGGGGAAGTGGGGGTGGTCCTCGGTTGGACCTGGATGGTCTCTATCTGCGTGCCCCTGTCGTGGTGGACCTTGCGGTGGGCCAAACGGATAATTCCTGGGCAGTTAACCCCGTGGCGCACTGTGAGGTCCACCACAAGTGATCCCCGACCACCTAATTCCTGTCCGGGGGGGGGGGGGGGGGGGGGGGGGGGGGATCACAGAAGGCCGGAGCATAGCCAGGCTCGCAAAATGGATGCAAATGGGTCATTAAGACCTCACATTAAGACCTCCTGGTCATGGACCTTGTTCATGCCGCCAGCAGAGGGTCAGAGCATCGAGATCGGGTCGGCGCCTCGCGTCAATCCCGATTTATTTATTTCTTTCCCCCCATAGCCGATTCGCCATCCCATCGGGAAACGTGATCCGGGTGTCCCAGGATGGAGAATCCCGCCCATCATTTTACTTCCACAAAGTTTGTCAGAGCAATCATCAGTGAAAAGTACCTCACCTACAGTGGATATCGGGCTCTCTAAATAGTGCTCGTGGGTAGTGCCTTGAGGAGTTGGATACATGTTCAGCTGGAAGGGATGAGGACACTGGACTGTGTGCAGTTAAAGTTTGCTGAACAGCATCATTTCAGCCTGAGAAGCTGTTTGAATCTATTATCTGCCCATTGCCAAAGCTTCCGGCGTATGGATGGCTCACCCACTCTCGCACTGTCCCAAGCTGTGATCCTTGCTCGAAACAAAACAAAATACTCATGTTTAATTTATATCCAGGTTATTTCGATGTGCATGACTTAATCATGGAGCTAAACCGTTTCAGTAAGTCTACGTCCGGTTAAGAAGAACTCTCCTGATATGTGAGACTCTAATTAGCCATGTATGTTTCATCATAAATGTCTTGTTAGGTCATATTCCTGATCCTGTAACCTAATGACCAGCTCTGAGAAGCAAACACATGTTATTTCACTTGTAGTATAAATAGAGTATTCAGTGTGCTACACATGGTATAAATATTCGTTATGCTAATGTGAAGCATCATTGTACTCCATTCATGAGAAAGCTCTTCATAACCCACTCATAACGTTGACAGTCATGAATTTAATACTTACAAAAAAATAGAGCAGTAATGATTAAACACAAAGGAAAGCACTCAAAGGCCACATAACACCCTTTTTCTGGAGTTGGATTGGATTTGATTATTGTCACGTGAGCCGAGGTACAGTGAAAAGTATTGGGCGGAATTCTCCCTCCCCCACGCCGGGTGGGAGAATCGCGGGGGCACCGAGCGAGACCCGCCACGCCGCCCCGGCATCCGCGCGCGATTCTCCCATCCCCCAAACCGGCGCGGCGAGATTCACGGCTGGCCGCTGGGAGAATCGCTGCTCGCCGTTTGTAATGGGAGAATTGCGCCCATTGTTCTGACAGCAACTCAAACAGATCATTTAGAACATGGAAAGAAAAGAAAATACATAATAGGGCAACACACGGTACAGAATGTCAATACATAGACACCGTCATTGCGTTGTCTAAAGGTTTATCTTTAGGTGCCCGTTAGTCTTGTCTTGTACGTGGAGATGTGGCTTTCCTCATACCCACCCGTACTCAAGTCTTGTACTTCAGAGTCTGCCCGTAACTTTGTTCATTGTGGATGTTCTGAGTGTGTATATTACTTGGTTTGAAACAACTGCCGATAGATATTTCAGTTGCAGGATTTGGTGTGAAAACCTCTGGCGACCACTGAGTCAGGCTCTTCAGCTATCATTCACCTTTCTTGTGCCAACAATCTGACATTAGGAACTAAAATATATCACGACTTAACTGAGTGTATAATCTCAATATGATTTGATAGAAATTAATCTAAAATAGAGATTGGGGGGGGTGATTGAGTGATCAAAGATATGCCCTTTTAAAAGAGTTGCATTTAAAGATAGACTTGTGGATTGGTGCTCCAGTTGGGCAAGGCACCCAACAGGAACATAAAATCAAAATATCACTTTAAATTTGTACTTAAATTTAATACTTTCACCTCATGTTTCTTTGATTCTGCCGTAAAATATATTTAACTCAGTAATCAAATAGGTCCTTGGATTATAATCTTCTCCATGCCTCTCTGCAATTTTCCAAGAGCTTACTTCAATTTTCAAACCATTCGGCATTGACATTCTCTTCCTGCTTTCCCTGAGATCCTCCCTCTGTAATGTCTCTTCCTAGTCTTAGGATGCGTCCTGTCTAGCCTCGCTGCCTTTTCTAATTATGTTCCGCAAATATCTTTGTCTGTTCACTCCCCTCAGCACTTCCCCATTTTGTTACTTTTTCTGTCCAGCGGATCCTTTCTATCTTCTTCCAGACTTACATTTCAAAGCTATTTATCCAGTTGGTCTCCTCTTTCTGCAACGTCCAAATAAACCACTCCAAATCCACCTGGTTCGCAACTGGGTTTCAATGTTAAATACAGCCTTTCCCACTGCTATCCAAAGATGTGCAGGTTAGGAGGATTGGCCAGGCTAAATTTGTCCCTTTGAGTCCAAAGATGCGCAGATTAGGTGGGGTTAGGAGGATAGGGCAGCGGAGTGGGCCACGGTAGGGTGCTCTTTCAGAGGGTTGATGCAGACTCTATGGGCCGAATGGCCTCCTTCTGTGCACTGAAGGGGTTCTATGAAATAAATAAATAAGAACAAGGATCACGGAATCATATGTTTTGTCAATTCTCATTCCAAAGTTCATAGTTGCTGTTGCTAGTTTGTTTACTAGTTCTTGTTATCCACTCTCTGTGCCTGCTACAAGTGTTTCGCATCTGAAAATCTAATTGCTTTTATCATTTGTGCTCCCCCGCAAATCTTAATTCCAGATTCTGGGCGGGATTCTCCAAACCCCCGCCGGGTCGGAGAATCGGCGAAGGGCGGCGTGAATCCAGCCCCGCCGCTCTGACGCCGGCTGCCGAATTCTCTGGCGGCGGTTTTCGGGCAGGGGTGGGGATCACGCCGTGCCGGTTGGGAGCCGTTGGCAGCGCCCCCCCGCCCAGCAATTCTCCGGGCCCCGATGTGCCAAGCGGCCAACCGTTTTCGGCCAGTTCCGCCGGCATGAAATGGACATGGTCCATCACGGCGGGACCTGACTAGGAGGCCGACTACCGGAGTCCTCGGGGGGGGGGGGGGGGGGGGGGGGGGGTGGAGGGGCATGGGAGGATCCGGCCTCGGGGGTGGGGCCCCATGGTGGCCTGGCCGGCGATCGGGTCCCACCGATCTGTGGGCGGGCCTGTGCCGTGAGGGCACTCTTTCCCTCCGCGCCAGCCCCTGTAGGCCTCCGCCATGGTCGGCGCGGGGAAGAAATCCCCTGCGCATGCGCAAGAACACGCTGGCGGTTCTGCGCTTGTGCCAGAACACGGCCGCAGCTCTGTGCATGCGCGGGACCACGACGGCCCTTTGGCACCGGTTGGCTCGGTGCCAACCTCTCTGGCGCCGGCCTAGCCCCCGGAAGTGCGGAGGATTCGCAACTTCTGGGTGGCCCAATGCCGGAGTGGTTCACGCTGTTTTTGGCATCAGCGTCAGGCCTTCCCACCGATTGTGGAAGAATCCCGTCCTCTGTGTCTTCGATCAATCTTATTGTGCAGATTGCTATTGTTGTCCTTTTTTCTCAGAACATAAGGGCATAAGAAATAGGAGCAGTAGGCATTTTGCCCCTCGAGCCTTCTCTGCCATTCAAGAAGATCATGGTTGATCTGATTGTGGCCATAACTCCACTTTCCTGCCTTTCCCCCATCACCCGATGACTCCCATGTCAATCAAAAATGATTGTCAATCAAGGCTCATTATGTATGCTTGGCGGAGAGCCCAGACTCTCACAAAAGGATTAAGTTTGTTGATACTGGTGCAGGGAAGGGAAAACCTTGCTTGATTGGCAAGTTTATGATGCTATAATAAACAATTTTTAAATTATCTCTTTGTCAGTGGCTCAATGTTTGTTTGCACAAGACAAGGTGGAATCAAGTTCCTGTAGCTTCTGCAATTGGCTGATTGATGCGTTTATGGCGTTGTAGCAACAGCTGTTACTTTCAAAAGAAAATTACGAGCGGGTTTTTAAGCAATTCCGCAGATGCAATTGGTTACATACTGAGTGTATAATGGGTGAATGGGCAGTTAATGCAATGAATGGACTAAGAGGGTATGAGCAGCTATGGAAGTGGTTGGGGCTTCATGAGTTGGCATGGAGGGAGCATGTGGAATGGGTGGGGCATTGAGGGTATGTGAGGGGTGAGAGGGCTAATGTATCTAAAATATCAGCAAACAACTTGACCACTCTGATCTGCTTCTGGGGTGAGGCCCCACCTCCCCAAAGTGAAGATTGGGTCTGCTGGGGTGCTTTCTATTAAGCCATATCTGTCAAGTCAAGATGTTTCTTGACTCAAGATGCACAATTCGCAGCAAAAATTGACCCTTTTTGATTCATATCCAAGGACATGCCTCTGTATGGCAGCATTCTGAACTCTTTGTTGCAATTTTGGGTTTAATGTTTTTATTAAGGCATTTAGAAATAAATATCAAAAAAAACCGCCACCAAGATAAAAAAGATAGCCAGAAGATAAAAAAACAGGAGAACACAGCAGAACTCAATAAATAGCCAACAACTGCAACCCACCCTCCCTTCCATACCCCCACCCTCTCTGCCACTACAATTTTTAATACAACCTTCAATGTGTGGACATCCCGACTAATCGTACGAAAGTCAAAACATTGACATGCTTCTATCTTGGGGTGATCATTATTGTGTGCATGAAGTCCTCCGGACATGTATCTGATAAATAAATATCTTTCCACACTCAGCGTGGAGACCATTGATACATTCTTTCTGTGCTTTTAATCAGTTCTTGTAGTCATTTCATCTATTCCGACTGCTTTTTGTTTTTTTGTTTTTTTTTCACTGCTTGTATTTCCCTCTCTAGCATTTCTGGTCCAATGAAATTGATGTCAACATTATACTGTTCCTCTAGCTCAATCATTCAGGGAGGCAGTGGCACAGTGATATTGTCGCTGGACTAGCCCAGGGTTCAAATCCCACCACGGCTGATGGTGAAATTTGAATTCAATAAAACTCTGGGAATTAAATAGTTAATAATGGCCATGAAGCCATTGTCGTAAAAACGCGTGCTTCACTCATGTCCTTTTTTTAGGGAGGAAATCTGCCCGGTCTGGCCTACATATGACTCCAGACCCACAGCAATGTGATTGACTCTCAAATGCCCTCTGAAATGGAGGGGTTAGGGACAGGCAGTCGACTTCCATGTCCCGCAAAACAATTTTTTTTTTAAATCCAATTTTTTGTGAACAGTTCTTCAATATGTTCCTTCTATCTATTTCTTATTTCATCACGATTTGTTAATTAAAAAACCTCCGTTGCTCTTTATTGTTGTCCCTTTCATTCATTTGCGCTGTGTCACTGACCTCGTTTGCTTTTATATACGCAAGTCCTACATAAGGACTATTTCCTAGCTGATCCCATTCTAGGCAGCACGGTAGCATTGTGGATAGCACAATAGCTTCACAGCTCCAGGGTCCCAGGTTCGATTCCAGCTTGGGTCACTGACTGTGTGGAGTCTGCACATCCTCCCCTTGTGTGCGTGGGTTTCCTCCCACAGTCCAAAGATGTGCAGGTTAGGTGGATTGGCCATGGTAAATTGCCCTTAGTGTCCAAAATTTCCCTTAGTGTTGGGTGGGGTTACTGGGTTATGGGGATAGGGTGGAGGTGTTGACCTTGGGTAGGGTGCTCTTTCCAAGAGCCGGGGCAGACTCGATGGGCCGAAGGGCCTCCTTCTGCACTGTAAATTCTATGATTCTATGATAAATACCTCACACTAATCTTTTAGCCATTGTTCTCTTGTCTTCTCTGTTTATTTTCTTTAACTTGTTAATCAAGGGTCTGTATTTCAGTTTGCCTCCTTGCCCGTCTTTCCTCGCTAGTGCTTTGTTAACTTTGTTTGCAATGTTTCATTTACTACTCTTAGCCTCTCTGGAGGCCACCATTTTCTGCATATTCCTCCTTGGGTGATCTTCAATCAGAGTATGAGTTATGGCTTCCATTTTCACAAGACTATGACGTGAGACTGTGTCAGCCTCCGGTTGAGCTTTAGAATTTTGAACACCATTACATTGACCAATTGAAAATCTTCCTTTATACATAGAGCCCACTTAACAAGAACCCGTATGAGTAGGTTCTTCCCGGAGGTGGAAGACAGATGTGAACGGTGCCAAAGAGGCCCGGCCAACCACGCCCACATGTTCTGGTCTTGCCCCAGACTCGTGGAGTACTGGACAGCCTTCTTCGAGGTTATGTCCAAAGTGGTGGGAGTGAGGGTGGAGCCATGCCCGATAGTGGCGGTCTTCGGGGTTTCAGAACAGCCAGATCTATTCCTGGGGACGAGGGCGGACGCCCTTGCCTTTGCCTCCCTGATCGCCCGCCGTAGAATCCTGTTTGGCTGGCGGTCAGCAGCACCGCCCAGAGCTGCGGACTGGCTGTCCGACCTCTCGGAATCTCTCCAAATGGAGAAAATCAAATTTGCCATCCGAGGGTCGGACGACGGCTTCCACAGAACGTGGGAGCCATTCATGCAACTGTTCCGGGACCTATTTGTGGCCAATGTACAAGAGGAAGAATAGTCGGGGGAAGGTAGCGGGGGGGGGGGGGGCTACAGGTTCGGTACGGGGGTTCGATGGCTAGCTAAGGCCCAAAACCAAACTAAATAAACATGTTGAGGGGGGGGGGGGGGGGGGGGGGGGCGGGCGCAGTTACTACTACGAAGATGCTTACCTGTAAATATGTATGTTAATTTTTGCGTGTTTGTTTGTTTTTTTTGTTTTTTTTTTCTCTCCTAACAATTTGTAATTTGTTCAATATAAAATATGAAAACTGAATAAAAACATTTATAAAAAAAAAAAAAGAAAATCTTCCTTTATGACAAAATATTTTCCATGTGCATTTGTTTCTATTAGTTTTAGGTTACGTACGTTGCAACTATACATCGTGACTTTGGAACCTTGCCTCAGAAGGCAGTGGAAGCGGGATTGCTGAATATTCTTATAGCGGAGGTGGATAGATTTTTGTTGGACAAGAGAATCAAAGGGACAAGGAAGTCGAAGGGGCAAGGGAGTCGAAGGGGCAAGGGAATTAAAGATTATTTGGGTAGATGGGCAATGTAGAACTCAATCGAAATAAATCAACGATTGAATGATGGATCCGTCTCAAGGGACGAATGACCTAAACTGCACTAAAAAAATTGTGAAATGGCTGCATCATATGTAAACTCAAATTTTCTAATCGCGAGCTACAATGGAGTTTAATTTTTCGCAGGGAATGTCCAAATTTCTAAGCAAAAAACAGAGTCCGTACTGGGTGGGATCAGAGGTGTTGTTCCCGCGGTTTGTAGCGCCGGGAATGACCTCGCTATCTAACGGCACTCTGCTGTGTTTTCAGGCCCCGACAGGGAAACCCCCACCCCCACCCCCATCCCGAGGTTGCACTTCGCGGTATTATTTGGTATTATTAATCGCGCCCCGAGTTATCCTTTATACCCGTTATTATGTGTATAATGGACAGTATTTTTTAATCTCTCTTCTTTTTTGTGGACAACCTTGAAGAATTGTTTTACATTACCAAATGGCGGCACGGTGGCACAGTGGTTAGCACTGCTGCCTCATGGCACCGAGGACCCGGGTTCGATCCCGGCCTCGGGTCACTGTCCGTATGGAGTTTGCACGTTCTCCCCATGTCTGCGTGGGTCCCACCCCCACAAACCCAAAGATGTGCAGGGTAGGTGAATTGGCCAGGCTAAATTGCCCCTTAATTGGAAAAAAAGAATTGGGTACTCTAAATTTTTTTTTTTAAAGGATGCATGACAAAGAAAAGTAATATTCCTGGCCAGCAGTCAGTAAATACATCCCTTCAAAGTTTCATATTTGGTAGAACAATGAAGGCCATAATCCAGCTCCAGTAAATGTCTCCTTTGTTGACTAGTTTGTGTTTCATTGTGTTGGGAATATGGCAAACTTATAGTGATGAACTTGCAAAACTGAGCACAAATATACTTGTGACCAGAAAGTTAATAAATTGCTGTTGGGGACCAAGTGATTTGCCTCAATATGAAAACAATATTGTTTTTAATTCCGGATAGCTGCAGTAGTGATGACACGCCTGATAAATGGTTCCAAAGAAACACAATTGAAAGCACTTTCATGCGTTGTCTTCCAGTTCGCCAACCCTTGGTTCTTCCACCTTTGTGCTTCAACCATTATGTCGAGCTGAAAACTACCAGCAACAGGATAGGGGTTGAGAACTCATTCCCTCCGCTGAAGCTTGAAGCAACGGACAACGAAAGGGACGTGAAACAGTAAGAAACACGCAAGGACAACCAACAATATTTTAGTTTGTTAAAATGTTTTTTTTTTGAGGTGTGATATCTTTCAAATGTTTTTATTCCAAAAATGGTTAATGTTCTAACCTTTAAAGTTTCCCCACTTCTGAAGTAGCAACCACCAGCTTCAGTCTTTTTGGGAGCAGTAATTTTGAAGTAAAGACATAAAATGCTATAAATACGCAACAAGTCAGACAGCAACTGTTGAGATCAAGCGGAGTTAATATTTTAGCAGATAAATGTTTATTGGGGCTGATAAAGAACTGCATTTAATCCCAGGAGAAAGGAGGTGGCCTTTATGCAAAAAAATTACCACCAACTTCTAATAATATTAATAATAATCTTGATTGTCACAAGTAGGTTTACGTTAACACTGCAATGAAGTTACTGTGAAAAACCCCTCGTCGCTACATTCCGGAGCCTGTTCGGGTACACTGAGGGAGAATTCAGAATGTCCAAATTACCTAACAGCACATCTTTCGGGGCTTGTGGGAGGAAACCGGAGCACCCGGAGTAAACCCACGCAGACATGGGAAGAACGTGCAGCTTCCGCACAGACAGTGATCCAAGCCGGGAATCGAATCTGGGAGCCTGGAACTGTGAAGCAACAGTGCTAACCACTGTGCCCAACGTGGGGCGCGAACCCATGACCTTGGGTTCCAATTAAGAAGAATCCTCCATCTGCATGATCCCTTATCTCGCTAAATTGAAATACCTCTGATATTCCCTCTGGGGAAAACAATTGCAAATATTAATCAGCATACGAGGGGTATGGGAAATGAATGTCCTGAAGAAGTTGCACAAACTCACCAAGTTGTGAGTTGGGGGCTGGTTTAGCACAGTGGGCTAAATAGCTGGTTTGTAAAGCAAACCAAGGCCAGCAGAGCTGGGTTCAATTCCTGTACCAGCCTCCCTGAACAGGTGCTGGAAGGTGGCGACTAGGGCTTTTCACAGTAACTTCATTTGAAGCCTACTTGTGACAATAAGTGATTTTCATGTTGATTCCCCATTTGTTTTGAATGGGCAGCTCACCAAAACATGCAGGTAGGGCCTGCAGTTAAAATCTCCTGGGCCAGATGCTGCTGATGTCGGGGCAGAGAGGGAAATTAGGAGAATAAAGGTGGGTGGCAATTTCTCCTCTGTCTGAAACCTGCTCCAAGTTCAAATCCGGACTCGTGCCAACACCCGGAACATCAAGTGCTTAAGATACAATGGCTTGCATTTCATGATTAGTGGAGAATAAACATTGGCAAAATAATCGTTCCACGCAAACTTGCCCACGGAATTTCTCTGGGCTTTTCTATTAGAATTTGCTGTGGTTGGAAAACCATTTTGGTGCTAGTGTCGCAACAGGAGATCTGGGACCTGCAGGAATAGGACAATCAAACTGTATTTCTCCTGAACCTGCCAGGCCGAAGAATCTTTACTAAGGCTTGGGGCTGATCTTAACGCTGTGAAAACCGGTGGGTTTTGAATGGTTTACAATCAATCTATTTAGTTTGAACTGGTAAATAATTTATTCAATGTTAAGTAATGTACAGAAAACAAACAAAGAGATGGAATTAGAGATGGGATTTTTTTTCTAATCTAAAGAAATGACATTCTGCATTTGTTTGGTACTAATTCAGATTTATCAGTGTTAAAAAAAATCTTGCACTGGAATAGACGAGCCCCAACATTTTCTGGTGAGTTTACCGTATATCCATCATATAGCTACAGCAACTTCAAGCTGTTCCATGTATTTCCATGTATTTCCATGTATTTCTCTTGGCAAGATATGCTTTTGTCAAAGGTTTTTTGAGAAACATGGCAATTTGGACAGCAACTTCTCGTTTCATCGCTGGAGGATGCTGTCTGATTTATACTTTAACAATCGAAACCTATTATTTTTATCACAAAACACATTGAATTACAAAGATTATACAGCAGGGAAACAGGTCATTCAGCATAAACAGTTTCGGCCCTACTTTTGCCTCGTCTCATCCTCATTTAGCACTATCCACATAACCCTTATTCCCTTCTCCCTCGTTTGTTTATACAGACGCCCCTTAAATGTATCTAGCTGTTCGTTTAAGCTTCTCTCTGCGGGAGTGAGTTCCATATTCGCACCACTCTTCAAGTTTCTTCAGAAATCAGGCTAAATTATGAGGAGACATTACACAAACTTGGGTTGTTTTCCTGGAATTTACAGAATCAAGGGTGATTAGATCATTAGATTATTAAACGGAAGAGATAGGGTAGATAGAGAGAAACTATTTCCACTGGCTGGGGTGTCTAGCCTTGTCCAAAAATAATACTCAGTTCTTTCAGTAATTAAATTGGGAAACATTTCTATGCACAAAGCATTGTACAAGTCTGCAACTCTCTTCCACAAATGTCAATGTTGCCAGATAAATTGGTTAACAATGGCTTACCGCTCTAAAATTCACGAAGTTATTCAGGATATGGGGCAAAAATGAGTATGTCACATGTGGAGTTGTGCTTTGATCACATACTGAATGGTCAATTAGGCTCAAGTGACTGAAGGGTCTGCTCCTGTTTATAGGTACCTCATCACACTTAACCTTGTTGAAAATAATTTGTCATTTACATACCCATTCTTCACGTTTACCAATGCATTCTTGTGTTGCAATCCTCCTCAGTTCAACTATCCATCCCAAATGATGGGGGCATCTACAAATTTAGAAACAGTGGGCGGGATTCTCCGACCCCCGCTGGGTTGGAGAATCGCCGGGGGCCGGCGTCAATCCAGCCCCCGCCGTGTCCCGAATTCTCCGCCACCCGCGATTCGGCAGGGGCGGGAATCGAGCCGCGCCGGTCAGCTGGCCCCCCGTGGCGTTTCTCCGGCCCCTGATGGGCTGAAGTCCCGCCGCTGACAAGCCTCTCACGCCGGCGTGGATTAAACCACCTACCTGACCGGCGGGATTGGCGGCGCGGGCGGGTGCCAGGGTCCTGCGGAGGGACACGGGGCGATCTGACCCCGGGGGTACACCCACGGTGGCCTGGCCCGCGATCGGAGCCCACTGATCGGCAGGAGGGCCTGTGCCGTGGGGGCACTCCTTTTCTTCCCATGGTCTTCACCGTGGTGGAGGCGGAAGAGACCCCTCCCCTGCGCGTGTGCCGGGATGACGTCAGCAGCCGTTGACGCTCCGGCGCATGCGCGGACTTACGCCAGCTGGCGAAGTCCTTTCGGCCCCGGCTGGCGTGGTGCCAAAGGCCGTTCACGCCAGCCGCTGGAGCGGGGACCACTCCGGCACAGGCCTAGCCCCTCAATGTGAGGGCTTGGCCCCTGAAGGTACAGAGACCTCCACACCTTTGGGGCGGCCCGACGCCGGAGTGGGTCACGCCACTCCAACACGCTGGGACCCCCCGCCCCGCCAGGTAGGGAAGAATGCCGGCCAGTGTTTTTGATTCCAAAGTCTAAATCATTCATAAAAATTGTGAACACCAGTGGTAACAGCACTGAGCCTTTTAAGACACTAATTCCCACCTTCTACCCCTTTGGGGAAGCTACTCTTTACCCCTGCTCTTTGCTTTCTGTCTGGCAGCCAGTTAGCTTTCTGTTCTGCTACCAGTCCCCAGATCCTTCATCTTTACTGTAATATGTTGTAACTTACTGTCGGTCTTTTGGAAATCTAGGTACATCACATCTCCTATTATTTCAATGAGGTGGGTCAGGTAATATTTTTCCTTCTGTAATTCATGTTGACTATTCTTTATTATACTTTGGGTTTATAAATTTATTTTCTATTTTTTCCACAGAGATTCCATTATTTTTCCTACTAATATGTTAAGCGGATTGGTTTATATTCCCTGGACACATTATGGGCAGCACGGTAGCACAAGTGGATAGCACTGTGGCTTCACAGCGCCAGGGTCCCAGGTTCGATTCCCCGCTGGGTCACTGGCTGTGCGGAGTCTTCATGTTCTCCCCGTGTCTGCGTGGGTTTCCTCCGGCTGCTCTGGTTTCATCCCACAGTCCAAAGACATGCAGGTTAGGTGGATTGGCCATGCTAAATTGCCCTTAGTGACCAAAAAGGTTAGGAGAGGTTATTGGGTTACGGGGATAGGGTGGAAGTGAGGGCTTAAGTGGGTCGGTGCAGACTCGATGGGCCGAATGGCTTCTTTCTGCACTGTATGTTCTATGTACCTCTATTCTTAGACATATGTATAATGTTAGCAATCCACTGCATCTTGTAACTAATTATTAACGACGTGTAATACCACCACTGTCATCACTTCCTTCGATGTGTTGAAAATGCGGGTCATTAACTTTAACTGCCGTGAAAATTAGAAGATGTCACTCTGGTTACGATATGTTTTGGCAGCAGAGTTAAGGGAGCTTTGTTCTGAATCTTAGTGTGCGTTACCTGATCAGGCTATGGTTGCTGGATGTGCCAGAACCTTCCATTGCCCAATGTTGCAAATCTTGCGTTACATGTAAAAACAATTGTCAAAATAATCTTGCAGGCAAAAATCATTTCCAGTCTTCTGTACAATTTATTTTCTGGAAAGCCTCACTCTGTTGAGAAGTTTAGATGAGTTTTATTTTTTGGCACTGATTAATATTGATGCCTATTTCTAGTTTGAACCTTTTAAGATGGTTCTTACTAGAACTATTAAAACATGATCTGTTCTTTCCTAGATTCTCTGCCTTCTCAGAAAGGCCACAGACTATTCCAATGGAAGGCCTTTCTGCAATTCTCAAAGTGTATGTTTTAGTGACATCACTGTCTCCACTACGAGCATTCATTCATTCAACAGGACTTGTCCAAAGTGAACCCAACAAGAAATTCTTTGTCACAAAGGTATGAATGTGTATAGCCTGTCTGCAAATGAAATTGTGGCTACGTTAGGGATACATCAGCCTGGTTAAACTCATGGAATAACATGCTCCAAAAACGTAAAATTCTCCGAGGCTGGAGTGTAAACGATTACAGCGCATTTTTGTAATTGCTACAATTGTTTTCCTTTAAAGGAAGGCCTTTCGTGCCCCCCCCCCCCCCCCCCCCCCCCCCCCCCCCATCGATTTCTCCACTTTGCCCCTCCCCCTCCATCTGGGACAATGGCAACTTTACCTACCCTTTAAATTGATGCAGGGTTATGATTGGAGGTTGTAGTGATCTTTGCCCGGGGCTGTACCCCACGGTGTTCATTACTATTGGTTACTCCTATTGGTTACTCCTATTGGTTACTCCTGATTCCACAGCCTTGTTATATCTCGCCCTCGTTACGTGAAGAGAACTTCATGCAATTGGTCAAATTCGTGAAAATCTGATATTTTAGCTTTACTTTCTTACACTTTTTAATCAGAGTCTGTGCTGCTGTGCTGATTCCGAGTTCAATTCCGGCCTCGGGTGACTGTCTGTGCGGAGTTTGCACATCCTCCCCGTGTCTGCGTGGGTTTCCTCCGGATGTCCTGTCTCCTCCCACAGTCCAAAGATGTGCAGGTTAGATGGATTGGCCATGATAAATTGCTCCGTAGTGTTCAAATATGTGCAGGTTAGGTGGAGTTGTGGGGGGAGTGGTCCTGGGTAGGATGTTCTTTCAGTGGGTCGGTGCAGACCATGATGGGCTGAATGGCCTCCTTCGGCATTGTAGGAATTCTATTGTTCTGTGCGGCCTGTTGAACCATATGGTCTAGTCCGGTGTCCATTTTGTGTGTACAGTTTACGATGGAACAGTTAAGTAGGTCTGCAACTGTTGTTGAGTCATTCTGCACTGCGGTAACCTTGACCCAAATGGTTCAGCCTCCGGATTTTCAGAGACTGGACACATGACTGAAATGCGTGTCGGGACCTTGTGGACGTCCTGATGCACTGGCTTACATAGGAATTGCACGGGAAATTTCAACTGTCAATGGGGAATTCTCCCGTGCCCTGGAACTCTCTGGGACTCCCTCAGACTGAGTGAGAGTCAGACTTCGGTCTGTTCCGATGCGCCTCCCCGGATCGTCAGCCAAGAAACGCTGGCTAAACCCTAGCCTAACGTTGTTGCCTTTCAATAGAGTGCTATAGTGAGAGTTTGGTGACTGAGGGATGTTAAGGGTTCATTTTTATCTAAAGTCTAGTATTTCTTTTATTTAGTTAATTAACTTAAAAGTTGCTGTTTGGGTTTAGAAGAAGGTGAATTTTCAATCAGCTTTAAACAAAGGTTCTACTTGCAGCTACTTGCAGCTGGAGCTTGTTAATTAGTTAATTGGATTAGGCCAGTTTTCAGAGGCCAGAGTCAGACAGTATAAAGGTGAGCCAGCTACAGTGCTGACTTTGTTTGCACTGAGTGCTGAATTTGGGTGCATTTGAGTGCCATAGTGAGAGTTTGGTGACTGAGGGGGTTTGGTGAGGAGGGAGCAAGGTGCTCCTTTCAGTTCATTTCCTACACTTCCTCAAAGAGCGAGAAGGGAGCGGGGGGGTTTACAGACAGAGCAGCTGACTGGGAGCAGAGTCGGAGGGCGGAGTTCCAGTTGGTTCACAGGGCAGCTACATTCCTGTACCAGCCTCCCCGAACAGGCGCTGGAATGTGGTTACTAGGGGCTTTTCACAGTAACTTCATTGAAACCTACTTGTGACAATAAACAAATATTATTATTATTCTATCTGGTAAGAGTTGTTTGTTTTTGGGTTTTTTAATTTTTAATTTTTAAAAATTTTATTTTTTGTGTTTTTTTTGTTTTTTGGGGGCAGCAAGCTATCATTGTATGATTTGTGAGAGTAGCAACATTATATATATTTTTTTAAAGGGCCTAATGGGTGTTTAATCTTTTCTTTTATTCTTCCCTTTAAATCTCTTTGTGAATTCAGATCAGAGGGGATGGAGGCTAGGGCAGTTGCATTCTCCTCCTGGAGGATGTGGGTAGTGAGGGATACCACTGGTGTCCCTGCTGACTACACCTGTGGGAAGTGCACCCAACTCCAGCTCCTCAGAGACCATGTCAGGTAACTGGAGCTGGAGCTGGATGAACCTCGGATCATCCGGGAGGCAGACAGGGTGATAGAGAAGAGTTAAAGGAGGTAGCAACAACCAAGGTACAGGACAAGAGGAGCTGGGTTACAGTCAGGGGAAGGAAAACGAACGGGCAGACAGTGCAGGGATTTTCATGGCCGTTCTCCTTCAAAGCAAGTATACCATTTTGGATGATGATTTACCGGAGGAAGGCCCGAGCGGCCAGGTCTCTGGCACTGAGTCTTGGTCTGTGGTTCAGAAGGGAAAGGGGGAGAATAGAAAAGCAATAGCGATAGGAGACTCAATGGTTAGAGGAATGGATAGGAGATTCTGTGGTCACGAACGAGACTCCTGGAAGGTATGTTGCCTCCCGGGTGCCAGGGTCAGGGATATCTCGGATCAACTCTACAGGATTCTTAAGGGAAAGGGGGAGCAACCAGAAGTCGTGGTGCACATAGGCACCTACGACATAGCTAAGATAAGGGATGAGGATCTAAAAAGTAATTTTAGGGAGCTAGGTTGGAAGCTAAAGAGCAGGACAAGCAGAGTAATGATCTCAGGATTGCTACCGGTGCCATGTGCAAGTGAGGCAAGGAAGAGAGAGCGAGTGCGGCTGAACATGTGGCTAAGGGCTGGAACAGAAGGGAAGGCTTTAGATATGTGGATCATTAGGATATCTTCTGGGGAAGATGGGACCTGTACATGAAGGACGGATTGCACCTAAACTGGAGGGGCACCAGTATCCTGGGTGGGAGGTTTGCTAGAGCTCTTCGGGAGGGTTTAAACTAGTTTGACAAGGGATGGGAACCAGAGCTACGGATCAGAGGCTAGGGTAGCTGTGGAACAGGCAGAAATAGTATGCAGCGTCTGTGAGGAAGGATAGACAGTTGATAGGGCAAAGTTGCACTCAGTGGAACGAGTTAAAGTGTGTCTGTTTCAATGCAAGGAGTATCAGGAATAAGGGAAATGAACTGAGAGCATGGATCAGTACTTGGAACTAGGATGTTGTGGCCATTACAGAGTCATGGATTTCACATGGGCAGGAATGGTTGTTAGATGTTCCGGGGTTTAGATGTTTTCAAAAGAATATGGAGGGAGGTAAAAGAGGAGGGGGAGTGGCACTGTTAATTAGGGACTGCACCACAGCTGCAGAAAAGGAGGTAGTTAAGGAGGGTTTGTCTACTGAGTCAGTATGGGTGGAAGTCAGAAACAAGAAAGGAGCAGTCACTGTATTGGGAGTTTTCTATACACCCCCCAATAGCAGCAGAGAGATGGAGGAACAGATTGGACGGCAGATCTTGGAAAGGTGCAGAAATTTCAGGGTTGTTGTCATGGTTGACTTCAACTTCCCTAATATTGATTGGAACCTCCTTAGTGCAAATAGTTTGGATGGAGCAGACTTTGTCAGGTGTGTACAGGAAGGATTCCTGACTCAATATGCAGATAGGCCGACTAGCGGGGAGGTCATATTGGATTTGGTGCTCGGCAACATAACGGGCCAGGTGTCAGATGTCTCGGTGGGAGAGCATTTCAGTGACAGTGACCACAACTCCTTGACCTTTACCATAGTCATGGAGAGGGATAGGAACAGACAGTATGGGAAGATATTTAATTGGGGGAGGGGAAATTATACTGCTATTAGACAGGAGATGAGGAGCATAAAGTGGGAACAATTGTTTCTGGGGAAATGCACAACAGTAATGTGGGGGTTGTTTAAGGAGCACTTGCTGCGAGTGCTGGATAGTTTTGTCCCACTGAGACGAGGAAGGAATGGTAAGATGAAGGAGCCTTGGATGACAAGAGAAGTGGAGCTTCTAGTCAAGAGGAAGAAGGAAGCTTATGTAAGGTTGAGGAAGCAAGGATCTGGCATGGCTCCAGAGGGTTACAAAGTAGACAGGAAGGAACTCAAAAATGGACTGAGGTGAGCTCGAAGGGAGCATGAAAAAGCCCCGGCGGGAACGATTAGGGAAAATCCCAAGGCATTCTACACATATGTGAGAAATAGGAGGATGATCAGAGTGAGAGTAGGGCCGATCAGGGATAGAGGAGGGAACTTGAGCCTAGAGTCTGAAGAGATGGGGGAGGCCCTAAATGAATACTTTGCTTCAGTATTCACTAGAGAGAGAGGGACCTTGTTGCCCATGGGAACAGTGTGAACCAGGTTAATAGACTCGAACTGGCTGATATTAAGAAGGAGGATGTGCTGGAAATTTTGAAAAGCACCAGGATAGATAAGTCCCCTGGGTCTGACGGGATATACCCAAGGTTACTACAGGAAGCGAGGGAGGAGATTGCTGCGCCATTGGCGATGATCTTTGCATCCTCACTCTCCACTGGAATTGCACCGGATGATTGGAGGGAGGTGAATGTTGTTCCCCTGTTCAAGAAAGGGAATAGGGAAATCCCTGGGAATTACAGACCCATCAGTCTTACATCTGTGCTGAGCAAAATATTGGAAAGGATTCTGAGAGATAATGGGCGGGATTCGCCGACCCCCCCCACCGGGTCGGAGAATCCCCGGGGAGCAGCGCGAATCCCACCTCGACGCTGGCTGCCATATACTCCGGCGCCATTTTTTGGGCTGGGCAGGATTCACACCACGCTGGTTGGGGGCCGTTGGCTGCGCCCCCCCCTCCCCCCCCCCCCCCGGCAATTCTCCGGGCCCCGATGTGCCAAGCAGCCGTCCGTTTTTGGCCAGTCCCACCGACGTGAATCACTCAACTCACGTACTGGCGGGACCAGGCAGGTAAGTCGGCGGGGACGGTCCTCGGGGGAGGCGCGTGGGGATTCGACCCTGGAGGGGGACCCCCAGGGTGGCCTGGCCTGCGATCGGGGCCGGCCATTGCCGGCGCAGAGAAGAGAACCTCCCGCGCATGCACCAAAATGCACCGGCCGGTCTGCGCATGCGCGGAACCACGCAGGCGGTTCCGCGCGTGCATGAGATCACGCGGCCCTTTGGCGCATGCGTGAACTCGCACTGTCCTTCGCCGCCGGCTGGAGCGGCGCCAACCCCTCCAGCATCCACCCAGCCTTCAAAAGTACGGAGAATTCCGCACTTTCGGGGTCTGTTGATGCCGGTTCTCCTGCCGGCATGGGGACGTAGTCCCCCAGAAGGGAGAATCCCGCTTAGGATTTATGATTATTTAGACAAACATAGTTTGATTAAAGATAGTCGGCATGGCTTTGTGAGAGGCAGGTCATGCCTCACAAATCTCATTGAATTCTTTGATGATGTGACAAGAAGGTCGGGCAGTGGATGTGGTGTATATGGATTTCAGTAAGCCATTTGATAAGGTTCCCCATGGTAGGCTCATTCTGAAAGTTAGGGGGCATGGGATACAGGGGCTGTCTGGATACAGAATTGGCTGGCCGAAAGAAGACAGCGAGTGGTGGTGGATGGAAAGTATTCCGCCTGGAGGTCGGTGACCAGTGGTGTCCCGCAAGGATCTGTTCTGGGACCTCTGTTCTTTGTGGTTTTTGGATGAGGAAGTGGAAGGGTGGGTTAGTAAGTTTGCCAATGACACGAAGGTTGGGGGAGTTGTAGATAGTGTTGAGGGTTATTGCAGGTTACAACGGGGCATTGACAGGATGCAGAGCTGGGCTGAGAAGTGGCAGATGAAGTTCAACCTTGATAAATGTGAAGTGATTAATTTTGGAAGGTCGAATTTGAATGCTGAATACAGGGTTAAAGGCAGGATTCTTGGAAATGTGGAGGAACAGAGGGATCTTGGGGTCCACGTACATAGATCCTTCAAAGTTGCCACCCAGGTTGACAGGGTTGTTAAGAAGGCGTATATGGCTGTACACCTCAGAGCCCCCAACGGGGAAGGCTGGGATGAACCGGTTTCTTGACGGACTGGACATACCAGTTGTGGGAGAGGGCAGAAAACGGGATCTGGAAGCACCACTAGCACTGGGAGAGATCATGGAGAGCATTAGCTCCATGCAGGCGGGGAAGGCGCCGGGACCGGACGGATTCCCGGCGGACTTCTACAAAAAATTTGCGACAGCGCTGGCCCCGCACCTGCGGGAGATGTTCACAGACTCGCTAGCTAGGGGCACGTTGCCACCCACGTTAGCACAGGCCTCAATCTCGCTGATACCTAAGAAAGACAAAGACCCAACGGAATGTGGGTCATACAGACCCATATCTCTGCTGAATGCAGACGCCAAAATACTGGCCAAAATCCTAGCCAAGAGGCTAGAAGACTGTGTACCTGAGGTGGTCACAGAGGACCAGACGGGCTTTGTCAAAGGTAGACAGCTTACCGCGAACATCAGGCGCCTGCTGAACGTGATAATGACCCCCTCCGGGGAGAGAACACAAGAGGTGATCGTCTCCCTGGACGCAGAAAAGGCCTTCGACAGAGTCGAGTGGAAATACCTCATAGAGGTACTGGAGCGGTTCGGGCTTGGAACAGGGTTCACCGCTTGGGTAAAGCTCCTGTACAACGCTCCCATGGCGAGTGTACAGACCAACAATACCAACTCCCAATACTTCCAGCTGCACAGGGGCACCAGACAAGGATGCCCACTGTCCCCGCTGCTGTTCGCACTAGCAATTGAACCGCTAGCAATCGCGCTCAGGGCAGCAAAAAATTGGAGGGGGATCCGAAGGGGAGGTAGAGAGCACAGAGTCTCACTCTATGCGGATGATCTGATCCTCTATATCTCGGACCCACAAAGCAGCATGGACGGAATCATCGCGCTCCTGAAAGAGTTTGGAGCCTTCTCGGGCTACAAACTCAACATGAGCAAAAGTGAGATCTTCCCAGTACACCCGCAGGGGGGGGGGGGGGGGGGGGGGGGGCAGCACTAAAGGGGCTGCCGTTCAATCAAGCCCGACATAAATTCCGCTACCTGGGGATCCAAATAGCCCATGACTGGAAAGGGATCCACAAATGGAACCTCACCAGCCTGACGGAGGAAGTTAAAAAGGACCTGCAAAGATGGAACACACTCCCGCTCTCCCTCGCGGGGAGAGTTCAGACGATCAAAATGAACGTACTGCCCAGGTTCCTCTTCCTGTTTAGATCCATTCCGATCTACATCCCCAAGGCCTTTTTCAAAGCGCTGGACAAACTCATCATGGCGTTCGTATGGGGTGGTAAAAATGCTAGGATCCCAAAGAAGGTCTTACAAAAAACAAAAACCAGGGGAGGGCTAGCCCTCCCGAATCTACAATTCTACCACTGGGCAGCAACAGCCGAGCGAGTAAGGGGATGGATCCAGGAGCCAGAGGCCGAGTGGGTGCGCGCGGAGGAGGCCTCCTGCATGGGAACCTCCCTCCGGTCCCTCGCCACGGCAGCACTCCCATCCCCACCCAAAAAACACTCCAGCAGCCCAGTGGTGACAGCCACCCTCCAATCCTGGAACCAACTGCGGCAGCAACTTGGCCTGACCAAAATGTCGAACAGGGCTCCCATCTGCAACAACCATAGGTTCACACCAGCACTGACTGACGCCACCTTCAAAAGGTGGAGGCAGGACGGGGGGACACTGACAGTCAGGGACCTATACACGGACGACAGGATCGCAACACTGGACGAACTGACAGAGAAATTTCAGCTAGCTGGGGGGAACGAGCTACGGTACCTGCAGCTCAAAAACTTCCTACGAAAGGAGACAAGGACGTACCCACAACCGCCACGACAGACACTACTGGAAGACCTACTGGACGCAAGTATCCTAGAGAAAGGGAACTGTAGTGACATGTATGACCGACTGGTAGATAGGGACGACACCGTACTGGACGCAACAAGAAGGAAATGGGAGGACGACCTGGGGATGGAGATAGGGTGGGGACTCTGGAGCGAAGCACTGCATAGGGTCAACTCCACCTCCACGTGCGCAAGGCTCAGCCTGACGCAACTAAAAGTGGTACATAGAGCCCACTTAACAAGAACCCGTATGAGTAGGTTCTTCCCGGAGGTGGAAGACAGATGTGAACGGTGCCAAAGAGGCCCGGCCAACCACGCCCACATGTTCTGGTCTTGCCCCAGACTCGTGGAGTACTGGACAGCCTTCTTCGAGGTTATGTCCAAAGTGGTGGGAGTGAGGGTGGAGCCATGCCCGATAGTGGCGGTCTTCGGGGTTTCAGAACAGCCAGATCTATTCCTGGGGAGGAGGGCGGACGCCCTTGCCTTTGCCTCCCTGATCGCCCGCCGTAGAATCCTGTTTGGCTGGCAGTCAGCAGCACCGCCCAGAGCTGCGGACTGGCTGTCCGACCTCTCGGAATCTCTCCAAATGGAGAAAATCAAATTTGCCATCCGAGGGTCGGACGACGGCTTCCACAGAACGTGGGAGCCATTCATGCAACTGTTCCGGGACCTATTTGTGGCCAATGTACAAGAGGAAGAATAGTCGGGGGAAGGTAGCGGGAGGGGGGGGGGCTACAGGTTCGGTACGGGGGTTCGATGGCTAGCTAAGGCCCAAAACCAAACTAAATAAACATGTTGAGGGGGGGGGGGGGGGGCGGGCGCAGTTACTACTACGAAGATGCTTACCTGTAAATATGTATGTTAATTTTTGCGTGTTTGTTTGTTTTTTTTGTTTTTTTTCTCTCCTAACAATTTGTAATTTGTTCAATATAAAATATGAAAACTGAATAAAAACATTTATAAAAAAAAAAGAAGGCGTATATGGTGTGTTGGCTTTCATGAACAGGGGGATTGAGTTTTAGAGCCGCAAAGTTTTGCTGCAGCTTTATAAAACCCTTGTTAGACCACACTTGGAAGATTGTGTCCAATTCTGGTCACCTCATTATAGGAAGGATGTGGATGCTTTGGAGAGGGTACAGAGGAGATTTACCAGGATGCTGCCTGGACTGGAGGGCATGTCTTATGAAGAAAGGTTGAGGGAGCTAGGGCTTTTCTCACTGGAGCGAAGAAGGCAGAGAGGTGATTTGATAGAGGTGTACAAGGTGATGAGTGGCATGGATAGAGTGGATAGCCAGAGACTATTCCCCAGGGTGGAAATGGCTGTCACGAGGGGACATAATTTTAAGGTGATTGGAGGAAGGTATAGGGGAGATGTCAGAGGTAGGTTCTTTACACAGAGAGTGGTGGGTGTGTGGAATGCACTGCCAGCAGAGGTGGTGGAATCAGAGTCATTAGGGACATTTAAGTGACTCTTTGACAGGCACATGGACAGCAGTAAATTGAAGAGGTGCAGGTTAGGTTGATCTTAGATTAGAATAAATGGTCGGCACAACATCGTGGGCTGAAGGGTCTGGACTGTGCTGTACTGTTCTATGTTCTATGTTCCTCCTGGATTCTGTGCAGCCTGGCAGACCAATGTCGTCGATCAATATGGACTATTCCATGGGTCAGAGAGGGGGATTCAGCAGTTCAAATTTGAACAGTTCTGCTGCGTATTTTGCATTGTGCGCCAGCATTCATTATCCTCCTTCACTTCAAGCATCCTTTCTGTTTGTCTTTCACTCTCTCTTTCTCTTCCACGTTTATCATTGCAGCGATTTAATCGAGTAGATCCCAGGATAGAAATTGCAAAAAGAAATTGTACAGGAGAGCCAGTTGGAGAGGTGCAGGAGGTTGGGGGAGTTGGGTTTACCGTAATGCTGGAATTTCCATCACGCGAGCTCTGGGCTGAAACCACCCCGACTCCAGTCACACAGCCGTCATTCCATCTCTGACATTTTTTTAAATAACTAATGAATGGAAATGTTGAAGGAAAATGGGGTAGAGGGGATGTAAACACACTTTCTTTGAAGCTACCATGAGGTTTTCTCCTGGGTTTCCACTATCTGCGTGCCCAGGAGGTTAATCTTTAATTCTTGGAAACTCCAAGATAACCTGGAGGATTGGCAACGCTAGCGTGAGCAGATGAATAAACCTACACCAGTCTCCATTAGAACCAGCTCTGGGTGCACATAAAAGCCCGGGTCCTATGAGTCCAGTAGTGGTGAGAGCAGTTAGGCAGACATAGGGACAAAAATCTCACGGCAGAACAGGGCAAAATTATAGATTTCCTGCAGTGCAGAAGGAGGCCATTCAGCCCATTGAGTTTTCAGCGACCCTCTGAAGCACCACCCCGCCCAGGCCCACTCCCCCACCCCATCCCAATTTCCCAACCCACCTGACCTGCACATCTTTAGAAATGTGATCTGTTGGAGATAAATAACAAAAAGTTAAGCAACTGTGGTGAGTTATTTGCAAAAGGCAAATCTTTAAACCATTTACGATAGGAATCGATGATAGCAGTGACTGAGCTGAGCTGAAGTTACTGCTTCATAGTGACACCAAGTGGGCAGAGTGTGGAACTGCAGGCAGACACAAGTTTGGCTTTTCAATGGAAGCTGAAAAGAACAACTTTGATATGACTAATTGTCATAAAGGTGTCACAGCACCACTTACAGCTGTATTGCTGATCCAGGACTTTTCTCCTGGTAGAGGCAAGGGGTTGGAGAAATCATTGTTGGGGCAGTGTTGATCCTTACCTTGCCAATCTTACAACATCTACCACCATGATTCCATCCACTTCTCGACAGTTTTGTTTGGTTATTTCGCAACATTACTGAGCATATATGTGTGTGTGTGTGTACACATAATGAAATACATGGCTAAAGTATGAGTTGTATAATAAAGTATAAAATCCTAGCCTCTGTGCCTACAGGTACTTTTGCCATAACTGCAATAGTAACATTAAATTTTGACCGAAGCACACTTTCCTGTGATGTCCGGTGGAGGAGGGGCATTGGAGTGGGTTGGAAGGTACCATTGTGGTGATAGGTTCTGGGATGTCAGATGATGCGAAAGCTGTTAAATGAGGTTTGAGAATTTCATCTGTGGCAGTTGGAGTTTATGACAGTGTCTCTCACCCCCTCACTGTAACGGTAATTTGCATTTCTCTGTCCCCAAGATATTTCACAGAAGCATCATCAGGCAAACTGAGCCACGTAAGGAGATATTGAGAAAAGCTTGGTCAATGGGGTATATTTTAAGGATTATCTTACAGGAGGTATTAAAACCCGCACGAGACCTATGGAGACGGACCAATTAGCCTCCCGGTGAGCCTGGTAGAAATCGAGCTTCCCCGCTGACCGGCAGGAGCCCTTCAGCGGAATAATGGACTTTAGCACAAAAGCCGGCCCAAGTGGGGACCGTGCGTGGGTAGTCCCGGCTGGGACCTGGATTGTAATAAAATAAGTTTCTTTCCCCTTCTCGTTGTGGACTCCTCTGTGTCTACAAAAGGAGGAAAAAAGAGGAAGAGGCTGAGGGAGGGAATCCCAGAAACCTTGGCCCTTGGCAGCTGAAGGCACCGCTCCCAATGATGGGGAGTGATTAAAATAGGAGATGCTCAGGGGACAAAATTGGGGACAGCTTCCTCATTCCTGCTGAGTGAGTGACGTTTGGATGTGTGGTGATCTACCACTGTATATATATGTGTTTGCCTGTATTAGGGGATGTACAGCAGTACCTGTATTACAGGTTTACCGGTAAGCCCCTGCCGGCTAGCTCCGCCCACAGGGAGCAGTATAAATATTCATGAGTTCCCCTGAGCTGCCATTCTACAGCTACAGCTGAAGGAATAACATCTCATGGTAATAAAGCCTCTCTTGTACCGATTCGAGTCTTTGTGTGCAATTGTTAGTGCATCAGGATGCTCTCCTGATTATGAGCTGCCTTTTCCAGCAAATTCCAAGCCTGGCACTTGATGTACTCTTAGGAAGAAGCTGCAATTCATAGTTTGATTATTTCACAACATTACTGAGCATATGTGTGTGTGTGTGTGTGTGGACACATAATGAAATACATGGCTAAAGTATGAGTTGTATAATAAAGTATAAAATCTTTAACAGCTTCGAGCATACTTTGAAAAATACTTTGGAGCAACTACTTCAGCACAGGCCTTTGAGAACATGAAGGAGCTCATTACGCAACTTTTATTAATAGCTGAAGTAAACATTGAATCTTCCAGTCAAGGACCATCAGGAACGTGAGTAATCTAACAGCATCAACTGGAGCCTAATATCTGAATTTCTGTGATTGTTAGATTAAAGTTTAAAAACAATCTCCGACTATGCATTCTGTTAATTCTTTGAGTGACATGCGACAAGATGAAAGAATTTGACCATCTCTCTTCAGCCTGCAAATTGCTCTTGCTGGATGGGTAACGTTGATGGGATAATGTGCTGAATGTTCCATCGCTTTCCGAGTTACTGAATCGGGGTACTTCCTGTCCAGTGAGGAGAGTGCTTGCAATTACTCTAAAGTTTATAGATGGATGATGAGTTTGTGTCTTTATCAGATTACCGGTGTAAATCTGCTTGCAATGCTACACTTGGGGAAGTCTGGAATATTGCTGTCTTCATACATTGCACGTAGAATCCCCTAATCTCAGCAATTTGAAATGGGCATTAAAGGCCAACCAAGTTCTTATGTTGGGAATCAAAACCTTCAGCAGCAGTTTTAATTTATTAGCCGTGGGAATTTTGTGTAGTGATCTCCAGTTACTTGATTTAATGGTGGAAGATGAAAAGTAATAAAGAGGACTTCCAATAGTGACAGGCGGTAACAGCTTCAGAATATATTGTGCTCATATTAAGCAGGAAGAGTTATGCTACTTGCTTGAAGAAGACCTGTAGTCAATGATAAATGGCTGTCAAAGTGGCCACAGTCATGCCTTTTGAGTCCTTCCAGACAAATGCAGAGAACATCAGAGGTCGCGGCAAATGTGCCGCCCGTAGATGCACCTGTGGTGGATCCAAGATTGAGCCTGCACGCCTTGAGGGTTCAACCAAAACATGGAGATTTATTTAGAAGATGTTAACCCTACAGGCTGCGATGTTAGACTGCCCGTTTGACAGGGCAAACAGCCGATGGAGATGATGTCACACAATCGTTCTCTTAAAAATAATAATAATCGCTCATTGTCACAAGTAGGCTTCAATGAAGTTACTGTGAAAGCCCCTAATCGCCTGTTCAGGGAGGCCAGTATGGGAATTGATCCCACGCTGCTGGCCTTGTTCTGCATTACAAGCCAGCTGTTTAGCCCACTGTGCTAAACCAGCCCCTCTTCAGCAACAAAGCTGCTTGTGAGGCAGCAGTAAGAACATTCTGAAATCACAACATTTCCTCCCCCTTTAGACCTGACACGATAAACAGTGTAGCATTAACAATCAATCAGCAATATGAACAACCAATCAATCAACAACAACAGTCAATACATCACACGTTCCGCAGGAACTTCGCTGTGTAGTTGTCGGCGAGCATCAAGTGCCTGTTTTTCAGTTCTTGCTGCAACCTGTGGTGGCTTTGGCTTGTGTAAGCATCGTCAGTGTCAACTTAACCAGAGTCGAGGTAGTGATCGGAGGTCGAACCAAAAGTTGGTCCATCTGCCTTCTCCATATTACATAGTCTCGGATTTGTCCTGTGTCGGAGACCAGACCTGTCTGTACTAAGATTGTGGCAGGAATCCACTTTTTACTGGTGGTATGATTCCTTGCCAGAATTACATGACCCTGGAGAAAAACATGACGTTTTGCCTTGTTCTCCTGCTATATTACCTGATCCTGCTGCTTTTCCTTGACAATATCTCTTGTCTTGGGTGGATTTAGCAAATCAAATGCTGTGTGTAGTTGATGTTTAATCATTAGAAATGCTGGAGGAACTTGGATTGTTGAGTGTGCTGTATTCCTGAAGGTGAGCCGGAATTGACTCAAATGTTTGAACGATGAACCTTGTTCTCTGGTACTGCTATGACTCCACAATCCTAAACATTTGCAACTAGTAAGACTGAGGGAAGACGACTAAACCATAGGAGTGATAACACTGACCAATAAACTTTGATTTAAACACAGAATTAACCACATTAACAACACAGTAATAGCCTCCACGGTAGCCAGGCCTGTGATCAGGGCCCACCGATCGGCGGACGGACTAATTCCGGGGGGGCCTATGTTCCTCCGTGCCGGGCCCCTGTAGGGCTCCACCATATTGCCCGGGGGCCAGCACGGAGTCGTCAACCCACGCCCATGCACAGACCCGCGCCGGCCATGGCACGCATGCACGGAGCGCGCCGGCCGTAGCACGCCGGCTTTCGAGCGCCGGAGCAGTGGCAGCATCCGGCGCCGTACTAGCCCCCCGAGGAAGGGGTGAATGCCTGGGCCTGGAAGCCCGTTGACGCCGGAGTCGCTCGCGCCAGTTTTAAGGGCAGCGTCAACACTTGGCTGGGATTTCGGAGAATCCTGGCCATGAACTGCGGTCCATTATCACCCACCAGTTCAGGGTAACTGAAGCTGCTGAAGGTTTCACCCAATCTCTCAATTGTTTTCTCCAATGACGTTGACTTCATGATGGAAACTTCTGGCTATTTCAAGTGAGTATCAACTAGCATGAGAAACATGAGCCATACAAAGTAATAAACATTTACTTGTCACCTGGCTTCTTCTGGCTATCCCCATGTGTACAATGGGCTAATGGTAGCAGGTCCTGCACTTTTTCACATTGCTGCCTTCTCCTCGATCTAACCCTGCCCACTGTCATGCTGTGCAAACATGCAGATAATGATAAGCAGACAGGCACAGACAGGCAGCTAATGAACACAGAGAACAGGACATGACCAATAAGCAGGCAGGACACTCAGGGGTGGTATCTCACTATAAAAGGCACGAGGCACTCACACTCCGCCTCTTTCCACTGATGAACATCTACAGAGTGAGTCAGGGTGTATGTACAGTATCACACCTCCAGCACGTGGCTAAGAGCTAGTCTGGTTCAGTCAGATAGAGTAACCACACTTAGGTTAACAGAGAGTCGAACTCACAGGGAACTGTGCTAACTGTGCTGCTGGTTCATTAAATCAGATTGAACTAACTTCAAGGTCTGGAGTATCTTTTGGTTAAAGCTGCATCCAGTTGCAGCCTGTGTTATCCCAGAGTACATAACATGACACCCACCAAAAATAGTTCTTGGCTTTTTCCTTCATCCTTATATGCTTGACTGAGGCCAATTTACCGAAGTGTTGGCCTCCAGCCAACCCAGTGAATAGGTCATCCATCAGGGGTAAAGGGTACTGTTCTGCACACATTAGAGGATTAATAGTGACTTTAACATCGCCATGAGTACATAAAGATGTGTTTCTTTTCTCATCACTGGTATGATCGGTATGGCTTAATCACTCAGATTGACGGGTTCAAGGACTCCCGCTCTGACCAGCAATTCTAATTCCACCTCCATCTTCGGTCTGATTGTGTACCGCTCTGACCGAGCCTTTAAGTATCTCGCCTGACTTCCTTCCTTGCTCTTCAACTTGACTGCTTCCAAAGCTCAGCATTGAAGCCTAGGACATGTCTCTTCAAGGTTTTAGGTCGGCCTAATTCAGAATCTGTCATGTGATTTATCTCAACCCGATTTAATCTGATCTTTTCCATTCGTTTTTGCGGTGGATTCAAAATCAGGTCCGCTGCCTCGGAGCTTCAACCAAAATGGAGAGCTTTATTTAGAAGATATAACACTTCAGGCTGCAACGTTAGGCTGCCCGTTTGTCCACGGGAATGGTCGACGACGTCTTCGCAATCGTTCTCTTACAGGCCCCCTGTTCAGCTTGTGAGGAAACATTATGAATACACAACAGTATCAGACAGTTGAAGGAGGCGTGAAGCTTCACCATCCTTCTCATTGAATAGCCAGAGCACTGGAGCAAGGGCTGCCGAGTTCCGTTGCATTGATAGATATCCAAACATCCTGCAGCAAGTGATTGATGGAATCCATTTGAAATGAAATGAAATGAAAGTCGCTTACTGTCACAAGTAGGCTTCAAATGAAGTTACTGTGAAAAGCCCCTAGTCGCCACAGTACGGCGCCTGTTCGGGGAGGCTGGTACGGGAATTGAACCGTGCTGCTGGCCTGCCCTGGCCTGCTTTAAAAGCCAGCGATTTAGCCCAGTGTGCTAAACCAGCCCTAATTAGTCAAAATGCAATAGAACAGAAAAAAATGTTTCACCAGGTCGAAATGCAGCTGGTCAGTAACCATCATTCATGTCAGTGACCGTTCCCAGGCTGTGCCCACAATGTTTGTGTGTTTTGTGTACTGACTGAGATATTTCTCAAATGCTCCGTGTCAGCAACCCTGCTCATTGCTGCTGACAGACCAGAGCGTGAGGTCAGGTTGTCGAATTAGAGAGAGAGAGTATAAACCACGGTGTTCCTGACGGGCTCCTGTTTGCCAGAACTCTGAGAACTGTGGTGCAATTAGCAACGACGACATGTTTACGTGAGCACGCAGCTTCTGCCCAGTGCCTAACCCGTTAGTAATATCTGGCAGAACTACCCTCTCCGAACCTCCGACGGTGTTGAGAGGGGCTCTCCGCTAAAGGCAATCCAATCAGAAGATCTATGGGCTATTTAGATTGTCAGAGGAGCTTTCGGCTTTCACATCTTAATGTTTGTTTTACTCTGTAAGCTTCACCATAAAGCCTTTGCCAGTGACCCGTTTCAATCCTGACCAGAAGGGACTGTATCTCCCAGTTTGTGATGCACACCGACATTCAGCTGGTCACCAATTCCCATTTTGCCAGTACATCATCTTTCCCACTGATCTCAACACCGAAAACACAAAGGAGCTCACTCAGGGCATTACAGTGAAAGCTGGCCTTCCTCATTATCGACAACAGATTGATTGCACGCATGTCGCCAACAGGACATCTGAACACCAGTCACCAGCATTCTTGGATTATTACCAGGTTGTTCATGCCCCCACCCCACCCACTTGCTCCCTCTGCTGGTGTATTGATGTCAATACCATATTGGATTACCACTGGGGGCTGGGGGATACACACGTGGCTTGTGACACCCCCTCTGCAACTGCACTATACTCCGCTCCGCAACACGGGTATAACCCAAACCGTGGGACTATCAGGATGATTATTGAGCTGCTGAAGCGGAGGGTCGGGGGTATTGACGTGTCTGGATAATAGACCCCAGAGCCTTCCGCATTGTCGCTCTACGCCGTATGTTACACAGTTGTCACCTCAGTCAAACATCTTAGCGGTTTAATCGCTCATCAATTCCCCAGCACTGCAAAAAAATTATACAGAGGTCTGTCGGGTTTAGCAGAAATTCAGAAATGCCAAAGAAATGCTGCTGGTCAAAGAAAAAAATAGGGACCAAGATAGCTTGAAATCCAATCTGAAGAAATATGGTATTGACATCAATACACCAGCAGAGGGAGCGAGTGCGCCAGGTTCGTTTGGCTCCATTCCAGGGGTTCACTCCAGACGAACCCATCCAACTTCATCGTTAGTTGTACGCTGAAAGGTAGCACAAAAATAATTTTTCTGTTTTGAAATATTGTAAAGAATGGAAAAAACTTTAGATTTTTTAGATTTCCCTTTCATAAAACTGCGATTCTGCTTAATCATATTATGATTTTACAAATGCTCTTGGGCCAATGAGCAGCGAGCCTTCTCCACCAATGGTCTCTCAGCATTGCTAGTTACTGTAATACCTCTCGTCATACTACCACACTCTGTTAGAATCTCGAAGATTCTCACATTTTCCCTGCTTTGATGTTGGGTTTACTGCAGTTATCTCATTTCTCTCTCTCTCCCTCCTTTTCTTGAATAGCAGGGTCATCATATTTGCTGTCTTCTAATTCACAGGGGCTGCCCTAGGATCTCAGTAAACCTGGAACATCAAGATCAATGCATCCACTCCCCTTTGCTGTCACCTCTGTCAAAGCCCCAGGGGGTAGGCCTTCAGTCCAGGGGATTTTATATTTTGGCTTTTATTGCCACCAATTTCTACAGTGCTTTTTCCTTAATTACTTTAAGTTTCACATTCTCAATGGACCTTTGGTTCGACATCATTTTGAATACGCTCTGTGGGCGCGATTCTCCGCACTCACGACGGGGCCGAGAATAGCGGGCGACGCAAATTTTTACAGCGACGCTGGTCCGACGCCCTCCAGCTATTCTCTCCCCCCCCTCCATGCCCGCCCCCCCCGACACGAATTGCTGCTCGCCGTTTTTTTACGGCGAGCAGCGATTCTCCAATTTCCAAGGCCTTTACGGCCGTTTTTACGAATTTGAATACACCTGCTATACAAGTTCGTGAAAACGGCGCCAAAGTGCCGTTCTGCACAACCATGCCACCGATTGGCACGGCCGCCCACCGATCGCGGGCCCATGCCACCCTTGGCACGGCCGTGGTGCGGGTTTACTGAGATCCTAGGACAGCCCCTGACATTGATGTACAGCAAGCAGACTGATCCACAACTTTAGTTTTACGTGTGCACCCATTTTAAAAATTGCTCGCCCTCCCCTGCAGCCCCACCAGTGTCAAGAACTAGTTTGTAAATTAAAAAGGAATACATTTTATTAAAAGACGTGATAGTGTTTCATTCCTAAAGTAAGACCAATCGCTTGTGCAAGAAAGTATATATTCATGTTTTGACTGCCCAAATCTGGTTATGAACATGCAATGATCATCGTTCTATATTGTTTCAATTCTGACCAGGTATCGTTCTATGTATTTTGTGTACTGCCGGTTAAAGGTACTGATGTTAATTTAACTTTTTCAGATGTTGTTCATGTTTTCAGCTGCTGGCCTTTGACCTTAGCTTTGGGGCATCTGCCTATCCTGTGGTTGTTGAGGTAAGATTATGTCAACATTTTATCAAACAGTCATACTGCAATCTTTTGTAAATAGAACATACATAGAACATATAGGGCAGCACGGTAGCATTGTGGATAGCACAATTGCTTCACGGCTCCAGGGTCCCAGGTTCGATTCCGCGCTGGGTCACTGCCTGTGCGGAGTCTGCACATTCTCCCCGCCCAACACTGAGGGCAATTTTGGACACTGAGGACAATTTATCCTGACCAATCCACCTAACCTGCACATCTTTGGACTATGGGAGGAAACCGGAGCACCCGGAGGAAACCCACGCAGACACGGGGAGAATGTGCAAACTCCGCACAGACAGTGGCCCAGCGGGGAATCGAATCTGTGACCCTGGCGCTGTGAAGCCACAGTGCTAACCACTGTGCTACCATAGGGCTCATAAATGCCTAGAATGTTCAGTCAAATTTAAGTTTTTTTTCTGCGTGGAAATGTCACGTAAAAGGTATTATTCCATGAAATGGGATTCGGTGGATTTTCTTTGCTGATATAACTCGGTATTCAGAGATTGTTGGCGCCATCTACCAGCCACATAGCGACGTTGCCATTAGATGCAGGGAGAGGCCTTCTGCAGGCTTCCTGGAAGCCAGTAAACCTCGCGAGATCTCCGGGGACATCGCAACGCGATCAGGATCCTGGCCACAATGGGCGTGGCCAAGCCGCGACGCACCTAGGTAGATTTTAAACCTACAAAGGCGTACTCACCCAGGATCGACCAGACTCCAGGCACATAATGGCTTCCCAGGGAGTCCCCAGCCGGGCACTGTTCAGTATTGGTCCACACAAACGTGGTCCAGGCGGAACGGCGCCGGGGGTGGGTCACCTGGGCCAGGTGGCACTGCCAGGGTCCCAGGCCCGTATTGCCAAGGTGCCTGGGTGGCACCAGCAGTGCCAGGGTACCACTCTGCCCAGAGGGCATGCAGCTGGGGGCCTCTAATCCCCTGGGAGACCCCACAAGTGCCGTTCCATCTGGTCCCCGTTTGTGGAGGCCAGCACTGGGAGGTCTCCAAATTGAGGGGGGGGGGTAGATGCCACGCCTTGGTAGGATCTCGGGAATACATATTAGCGGCGCAATGTGCCGGTAAATGCAGGGAGATCCCACTCCCGGGATTTACCCGGCTCGGCACACTTCGTGAGACCGCGGACGCCGCAATGTGAAGCCCACCCATTGTGGGCGGGATCCCTTTTTAGCCAATCTGCATATTAGCTATGCATACAGCTAGTCTTACGCTAATATGCAATCCTGCGATCCAGCCAAGGTGTTGGGATCTAACCTCCTTCGCCTTGGAGACCTCGAGTGAGTGTCATTCAGAACTCATTCCGCCGCGTCCATCAGGAAGGATCCGGGTATGGGAGGAGTGAAGATCCCAGGCAGCGGAGGTGGATCCGGGTATGAGAGGAGTGAAGATCCCAGGCAGCGGAGGTGGATCCGGGTATGAGAGGAGTGAAGATCCCAGGCAGCGGAGGCGCACAAATCAAGGCCTCCCTTTACTTGGACGACGTCGCCGTCTTCTGCTCGGATCCCGTGTCAGTACGCAGACTCTTGAATGCCTGCGACCAGTTTGAACTGGCTTCGGGAGCCAAGGTAAACCGTGGCAAGAGCAAGGCCATGTTCTTCGGTAACTGGGCCGACCAGTCCTTTGTCCTCTTCACCGTCAGTTCAGATGGCCTGAAGGTGCTGGGGATATGGTTCGGAGCGGCTGGGCATGCACCAAAAACTGGGAGGAGCGCATCGCCAAGGTAAGACAGAAACTGGGCATGTGGGACCACCGCTCCCTCTCCATTGCAGGCAAAACCCTGGTCAGCAGGTGTGAGGTACTCTCGGTGTTGATCTCCGTGGCGCAGGTCTGGCCCGTTCCCCGATCCTACGCCGCAGCAGTCACCCGTGCCACTTTCAAATTTATCAGGAGATCCAAGATGGACCGTGGCCGAAGGGACACCATGTACAAATCTCTGGAAGGGAGGGAGAAACGTACCCAATGTCTCCCTCATCCTGATGGTCACCTTTGTGTGCAGCTGGATCAAGCTGTGCGTGGACCCCCAGTATGCAAACACCGTCACTACATACTGAGGTTCTACCTGTCCCCGGTGTTACGAAGGATGGGCCTGGCCTCATTGCCGTGGAACGCCCCAAGTAGTTGGACCGTGCCGTACCACCTGTCCCTCATGGAAATGTTTTTTCAGAAATTCACTTTTGACCACAAGATAATCAAGCAGTGGTCAGCCCGTAATGCCCTCGAGGCCCTCGGGGGAAAGGAGACTGTGGAGGACGTTGGATGGTTCCCTGAGCAGACTGTCAGAGCCATCTGGCAGAAAGCCTCATCACCAGAACTTTCAAACAAGCACCAAGACCGAGCTTGGCTGGTGGTGAGAAGGACCCTCCCTGTCAGATTCTTCATGTACACCCGAAGGCTCAGCGCCGTTGCACGCTGCCCTCGGAGTGGCTGTGGGGGAGATGAGACGGTCGCCCACCTCCTTGTGGAATGTGCCTTTGCAAAGAAGGCCTGGAGTGAGATGCAGTGGTATCTGTCAAGGTTCATCCCGAGCAGCTCTGTAACACAGGACTCTGTGCTCTACGGACTGTTTCCAGGGACACACACCGAAACAAACATCAACTGCTGCTGGAAGGTCATCAACTCGGTGAAAGACGCTCTTTGGTCTGCCCGAAACTTGCTGATCTTCCAGTGCAAAGAATTGTCCTCGACCGAGTGTTGCAGACTGGCACATTCCAAGGTCCAGGACTACGTGCTGAGGGACGCACTCAAGCTTGGGGCAGCTGCCGCCAAGGCGCAATGGGGAAAGACCACTGTGTAAGGTCTGACCAGCAAATGTACATCGAGGGGTGGGTAACAGTGTAAAACCCCTCGGTCTTGGGCATTAACACTCCAATGTACAAAAATATTGAAAGAAACATGACAATGTAAATACTTACGAAAGAATTGTAAAGTAAACAGGGAAATGTGTGGAATGTCATTCCAATTGAATGCAAGAAAGTTAAGTGAATATGTAACTTTGGAGGAAATGTAGTCACAACAATTTGAAATGTTCTGTAATGTTTATTAGAGATTGTATGAATAAAGTATATTTTTTGAAAAAGAAATTTCCACGAATGGAGACCAGACAGAACAACACTTGTGGAGGGGTCTCCCAGGGTATTAGAGGCCTTCAGGTGCAGGCCCTCTGGGAAGGGTGGTACTCTGGCACTGCTGGTGCCCCCTGGGCAGACTGGCACTGCCATCTGGCAGGGACACTGTCAGGATGCCAGACTGGCACTGCCAAGGTATAAGGCTGGCATTTATTATGGCCGTGATTGGGCTGGGGGGTGGGGGGAGGGGGGTGGTGGTGGGCGGGGGGGGGGGGGTGTCCTGGGGGGTTCTGGCGAGTGGATCACAGTGCAGGAAATGGGGCTAAGTGCTGCCTCGGCTGGACGGACCCCGCTGAGGTCCCATATCTAAATGAAGTCATATTGTATAGCGTCGTGCCTCTCGGCGCTGTGAGCACCGGGAAACAAATGGCTAAACGTGCTCGCTATGGGACTTGGAGCGCGATCCAACCAAATGGGAAGTCAGTATAATTTTGGGCGGGAATCACGGGGTGATTTCCCCTGGGTGTTTGGATGTGACACTTGGTCATTTTTTTGGAACTTGGGGAGATTCTCACTGAACAACCCCGGGCTGGATTCTCCGCTGGCGGGATCGTCTGTTGTGTCATTTTCAATTCTCCAGGTTGCTCCGCAATTGGTACTGCGCTTGTTAAAGGGTTCCCAGATCTCAATGTGAAGTTGAAGGTTCCCCGCAGCCACAGACATCGGGATCCCCCCGAACTCTCAACCCCAGAGGGGCAACCTCCCCCCAACCCCCCCCCCCATCACCAAAAGTCTTCCTGCCCCCCCCCCCTGCAACACCGCAACAGCGTCCAGGCATGAGGGTGACTTGGCCCCCACTCCTCCTCTTAGGCAGCCCTCCCCCCATGTACTCACTTCAGCCTCTCTCTTAATTCCCCCTTTATACCCACCCTTCATACCCCTCATTCTTCACGCCCCACTTCACCCCCCCCCCCCCCCCCCTTCATGGCCACAGCCCTTCTTGGCACCTTGGCACTTCCCCTGGAAACCTGCCGCCCCTGCAAGTGCCAACCAGGCAGATTGCCGCAATCCTGTCCCCAACCACCTGGAGGTTCCAATGGCCGTCACGCTGATTTCTGGTGATGGTGACCGGTACTGATTGGTGCCGGCTTTACGATGTGCTGGTGGAGCCGGTGACTCCCGGGAACAGGGAGATTCCGGCTTGGAGCGGGCTGCGCATGTTTAAAGGAGAGTTATGACTAATCTAAATATGCAGTTTTGTATCACGCCCAGGGAGAGCCTGATCCAGATCGTGCCGGGTACCACGGGTCGGGAGTATTGCGATCAGTTCAGTGCCCCCACTTGGGGGGGGTGGAATTCTCCGCTCCAGCGCGGCATCGGGAAAGCCGTCGTGAACTCGGCCGAGTTTCACAACGGCCTCGGAGGCCGCTCCTCGCACCCTATTCACCCCCCCCCCCCCCCCCCCCCAGGGGGCTAGGAGCGGCGCTCTGTAAATCTCGGCCGCCGGGCCTTGACGCTTGCGTGAAGGCGGTGCGCCGACAATGACGCGACGGCGGCGCCTAAGTGACGTCAGCTGCGCATGCGCAGGTTGGCCGGCTCCAACCCGCGCATGCGCGGCTAACGTCACGACGGCTGCCGGCTCCAACCCGCGCATGCGCGGTTGCCGTCTTCCCCTCCGCTGCCCCACAAGACGTGGCGGCTTATCTTGCGGGGCGGCGGAGGGGAAAGAGTGCGTCCCTTGGAGACGCCGGCCCGACGATCGGTGGGCACCGATTGCTGGCCAGTCCCCTCCTAAGCATGGCCGTGGTGCTCACTCCCCTCTCCACCCCCCAGAAGCCACAAACGAAGATTTGGCACCATGTTCACGACGGCAGTGACCAGGTGTGGTTGCCGCTGGGCGCATGAACAGGTCGGGAATGTCAGGCCGCTCAGCCCATCCGGGCCGGAGAATCGCCGGTCACTGTGAAAAATGGCGAGCGCCGATTCTGCGAGCGGGGGTGTGGGAGAATCGCGGGGGCTGCCAGGGCGGCGTGTCGTGAGTCGCCCGGCCCTCCAGCGATTCTCCCACCCGGCGTGGGGAGCGGAGAATCCGGGGTCTCTCCCGCTATTCAGCGGAAATAGCGGCATCGGCGCCGGGCACAACGCGGCCAGAGAATCACGCCCTCGGTTGCAGAATGAGAAAAATGCAGAAAATCACTAAATCCACCAGAGGTCAGCAGAGATCTGAGAACTAAATGATACTTTCCAGCTCAGACTCAATGTGCCAGATGTGTTCCGATATTCCAATACTCCACACGGTCACTAGGGTGATGCTCACATCTGGAAATGCAAAGATGGAGTCAGTTAGCCTCAAATTACGTCAGAACTTACACCGGTATCAACGCTGATCTTGACAACGGAAATTTACGCCCCAAAACTTTGTAGCTTTTGCCTCTGATGCTGGAATGCAGCCTCTGAGTGTAAATGCAGCAACAGATCGGGGTTATAGTGATTGGACGCTATTCCCTGTCATTGCATTTTCAGAGGAATTATTTGCAAAACATTGCAGACAATCATTGTCAAACTCTTGAATCTCAGTAAGGGGCTGGTTTAGCACACTGGGCTAAATCGCTGGCTCTTAAAGCAGACCAAGGCAGGCCAGCAGCACAGTTCGATTCCCGTACCAGCCTCCCTGAACAGGCGCCGGAATGTGGCGACTAGGGGCTTTTCACAGTAACTTCATTTGAAGCCGACTTGTGACAATAAGCGTTTTCCATTTCAGTTATGCCGATAGCAGATTTACGGCATAAAAGGCCGTTCATGTTCTGGAAGGTCCTTGGCCAGTATCGCAGTCGGAAGAGCCGAGTATATTTGCATTATTTACAGTACGTACTTAATGACTTATTGGGAAGGTACAATGGTCCTCTGGGCTGCCCCTCTGCTCCCTACATTACCTCGCACACAACGTCAGTGCCACATCATCATGTGCCCCATAGATTAGCGTATCCATTCGGTGTTACTACAATTCAGTACAGAAGAATTATGGATGAATTGCGGGATGATGACAGCACTATGTTGCTCGAGAAGGCTGACCCGAAGATCAATGAACCCTCCTCAGGATCTTTCAAGGATTCCATTGAACGAAGCACCTTCACCTCCACCCATACTGTGGTTCCGGACAAGCAACTCCCAGACTAGGCCCCCGGCCCGGGTGGGGGGGAAGACTCGACCCACTCAACCACGTCCAACACCTGGCAAAAAGCATCAAGGATAGGATAATATAGGGGGAGTGGCCGGGGTGGGTCCAACTGACCCCAGCCCTTGAAGATAGGTCATTCCGTGCTTCGTCAAGCCTGATGCACCCCAGTCTCCAAATCAGGATTACTAAAGCATGGCCGCCAATCTGCAAACTCAATCGGGAACTCACCTCCCCACCTTCTGCCAAGGACCGGGCTCGCGGGCACACCTTGCCCGGCCCCTAACCCCTCCCCCCCCCCCCGATCCCGTCAGGATAAACGACACGTCATGCAACAGGATCACAGCTTCACGAAGCCTGGTCCTTACCAGAGAAAGTGCTCTTCTGAATTCAAAAATATTCTCCTGCACCTCCACCCTCCTCCCAAGGATACCTTTTAAATGTTCAAAGTAAGTTCGAAAGGCCTGCACCACAGAGCCAGGATTAACATCCAGAACAATATTCTCAATGGTGGTCATCATCCAGATGTGCACAGCACCATCGAAGTGAAAGCCCGCTCACTAACAACTATGCCACAGAATGCTGACCCCCAACCCAAATGAGGATTTTCTACAATTTGTCACGGCTCCTCTTTGCAAAGCACCAATCAGGATCCTTCATGGACATAGTGCAAGACATATAACCCAAGGAAACATAAATATGAAATGCACACCAGGATAAAATGAAGGATTACAAGATGAGCAGAGCCAGAACCCGTGACAATGCAGCTGCTCCTGCACTCGCATCACGTGACCCCCCCTCCCCCATTCACTTTTTTATTTCACCCTTGCACTTTCCATAGTCTACGCTTTTGACTTTCTGCAATTGTAGTAAAGACTTGTGCTGCAGAGCTTGCTGAACCCCTAGCCAAGCTGTTCCAGTACACCTGTAACTTTGGCATCTGCCGACAATATTGGAAATTGCCCAGGTATGTCCTGCACACAGAAAGCAGGACAAATCCAATCCAGCCAATTACCACCTTGTCAGTAAAGTGAGGGAAGGGAAGGAATCAGCAACAACAGTGGTATTAAACTGCATTTGCTTAACCTGCTCACCAGCGCTTAGTTTGGGTTCTGCCAGGGTCACTCAGTTCCTGATCTCATTACAACCCTTGGTTCTAACATGAACAAAAGAGCGGAACTCCAGAGGTGTCAGTGACTGCCCTTGGCATCAAGGCAGCAGTTGACCAAGCAAACATCAAGGAGCCTTAGCTAAACTGGAGACAATGGGAATCAGGGGGAAAACTCCCCACTGGTTGAAGTCATACCTGGCACAAAGGAAGATGATTGTTATGGTTGGAGGTCAATCACCTCAACTCCAGGACATCACTGCAGGTGTTCCTCAGGGTAGTGTCCTCGGCACAAACATCTTCAGTTGCTTAATCAATAACTTTCCTTTCATCATAGATAAGAAGTGGGAATGTTTGCACAATGTTCTGAACCATTCGCAACTCCTCAGATACTGAAAATTCATCGGCAGCAGTTTATGTAAATAGATTGTTCAGATTGGTAGCAGATCTAGCACACTAGATATTGTTATATGTTATATTTTATATCTGTTGCAGTGTTATTAAAAATCTGGGTTAAGGTATATATCTGATGAAGTAATATGATTAAAGAACCTAGGTTAAGGTACACAGACTGTGTGTCTGCTAAAGCTGTAATTAAGGAGTCGTAAAAGGTGAAGAAATCATTGATGTTAACCGCATACCTGGTTATAGATAATGGGCTAATGAAACATTGTTTATTTTGGATGGTTCCCTGGGGTATAGATAATTTGAAGGATTGTATTTAGTCCCAGCTAAGCAGATCACATGACATTATAGTGTTATACAGATGATGGAATTAATGGAAGGAGCCAGGTCTGTCTGTACTTTTGCAGTCTATTGTAGGATTTTAAATTGAACAGCAGTTTTGCCAAATTCTGTTACGCTGAGCAGAAGTGTATTGGATCTGGTCTTGAAAGGAACACTCTCCAAAGGTCTACCCAGCTAAGCAAGTAAACCTGTTTTGTTAACTTTATTTATAAGTGGCATTTGACATTTGCTTAATGAGAGTGAGTAGAAGGTATAGATAGTACATTTCATTTTATCCTTGTGTTTAAGAACTGTTTAGCTGATCATTGTAAAGCTATTCCTTTGATATTAACTCTGTTTTTAAATTAACATTTGTTTGAACATAAAATATACCTGTGGGTCAGAGTCGTAACTCCTGGGACCAAGTATCCTTTCCTCATTTTTACTAATTTAAAAAAGTTGTTTGGGGTTCTAACAAATGTTGGGGTCTGGTCCTGAATCTTAACAGCATCAGGTGCTTTATTTGATGATAGCTTGGCCTTGATGTGAATACATGGGTCAGGAATCTAAACATATTCAATTACTTTGACTACATATTTATACTGCGAAACGTTTCAAAGAGATTGATGAAATAAGGTCATTAATTAACATTCTTTTGCTTAGGTGCACCAACAGCCTGTCTTTGAAGCAGATGACAGCATAGCTTTTGCAGATCGCATCACTAAAGATTTTATACTGGAAGATACTTTCAGGTTACTGTTATCTGGGACCTCTGTAGTGAGTGAAATATATGATGCGTTAGAAAATATACGACGATCTGTAAGATTAAAGGTGAGATTTTATTGTTGTGTTTATATCATATAATACTAATAATCTTTATTATTGTCACAAGTAGGCTTACATTAATGCTGCAATGAAGTTACTGTGAAAATCCCCTCGTCGCCACAGTCCGGCACCTGATCGGGTACACAGAGGGAGAATTCAGATTGTTCAATTCACCTAACAGACACGGGGAGAACGTGCAGACTCCGCACAGACAGTGACCCAAGCCAAGAATCGAACCTGGGACCCTGGGGCTGTGATGAAACAGTGCTAACCACTGTGCTACCATTTATATTCATGTGCCATCAGCTGAATCATTCAGAGCCTTTGGAGTGCTTATCATTCTGTTAGAGATCCACAGCACAAAACTCCATGCCATTCAGTACAACTGATCTTTGCGTTTGAACTTCACATGAGCCCCAAACCCCTATATCCCCGAATTCTCTTCCATCTCATGTATGCACCAAGGCTTCCCTTAAATACATCAATGCTATCATCTTCACCGTTCCATACGCCAGCAAATTCCACTTTATCACCGCTCTCTGTGTGAAGAAATTCCTTCTAAAATCTTTATTTGATCTGTTAGTATTTATGCTTCTCCTGGACTTGCCCACAAGTTTGTCATATTTCATGGCACCAGGTAATGAGGGAACTATTTCATGCGGCCTATTTCCTGAACAATATTGGACACTTGTGCATTCCTTGAATAGTGCTGTTAAGGATCATCAGAGGGATCCAAATTGTAGAAGGCTAATTTCACTACGGCAATCAGTTACAGGACAAGCCTTGTTTTTAGTACTTATTCGTGGAATGTGGGCATGACGGCCAAGGGCAGCACTCATTGCCCTTGAGAAGGTGGTGGTGAGCCCCTATCTTGAAACACTGGAGTCCTTGTGCTGTAGGTGCATCCACAATGCTGTTAGGGAGAGACAGTCGGGAAACTGGGCTTTTGAATAATTGGGAACCTTCTTAATCTTTTAAATATCTGCGCCCTGTGACCAAGGTTCTTTAGCCATTTTCCACCAGTTCGTGATGTGAGTAGCACCCGAAATATATAAATATCTGAAAGTGAGCTGGGGTCAGGGGTGCATCCATGCAGCGAGCAAAAGTTCTGGTCTTCCTCAAACCTTTTCCCCAAAACCCTCCAGCGGCTTTTCTAGCCTCATAGTTAAGGTTCTCAACACTTGAGTGATGCTCTTTGGTCTTTAGTGAAAGAACGGCTTATTCTGCTGGCTGCTTTTGATCAATAGTAAGACATTCATGGAGCTCTGCTTTGCTGTATTGACCAAAGGTATGAGCAGTGAGGTATGGGTGCTCAAGTGGACCACTTGCTTGGTGCATGCCTGAATGTGCCGGGGAAAAAGTTTCACTCCACCTTTTCAGGCACACACTCTGACGATACAGCAGGAAAGTATCCACCACCTTTATATTCCTGAGCCGTCGGCTGGATCTTTCAGAACCTTCGGCGTGCTTATCCAGCGAATGTTGGCCTTCTTTGACCACAGAGCACATGCATCAACTTTAGAGGCAAATACTCTGGAGTCTGAGCACCAATTCTCAGAAATCTCAAATCTGATGCTTTACACATCTGAAATGGAAGAAATAATGGGCACTGACCACAGATGTGGCTGCATTCATTTATATCAAGTTAGCTCAGCTGGGGCTGAATTCTCTTCTTCATTTTATTTTAATTGCAGAACCACAGCCACTTCCAAAAACGTGAGCTTTGTCTGACTTCAAGGGATCTCACTGCCGTTATTAATTTTCACAAGGAGTTCAAAAACCAAGGAAGATTTGAGTTGGTATGTAAATAGATATTAAATGTAGTTGAGATCAAATTGGTTTCTTGGATCAAAATTACTGGGTTTAATAAAAAAATGGGAGAATTTCACTGTAAAACTTTCTTTAAATACAACTGCATTGCAATTTAATCCACTTAGATATTTGTGAAAATCTCACCGTTTTACGCCAGCCTTTCATTCAGTTATAACCCAAATCTCAGTTATTTCACCAGTCATTTGAGGTAGCTTTCATTCATTTCTCTGATTTGCAGATCATAAATTTTTACGATTTATGTTCACCGAAGTCATATTCGAAAATAACAAAATGTCAAACGTGTTGCTGTTTAATCGTTTTAATTTTTCATTTGAACTTGTCCTTTCTCTCCAGCTTTATCCATCCATTAATCCAGATTACCAAAGGATATTATATGCACTTTACCACAACTTTGAGCATTCCTCCAAAAGAAAATGGGTTCTTCTTCAGCACTGGCTGTTTTCAGAGCTTCTTGATCAGTTCCAAGCACCAAAATTGGAGCGGAGTTTGAGTCATTTCACATGGTAAGTAGATTAGATTTTGAAATTATTTATTTTATTTTGAGACCAGCATACATTTGTGTAAATAGATCTCATATATTTGAATATAATAATTTGAATAATTTTTACCATTGTTAGTGTAACATGTGTGTGTGTGTGTGGGGGGGGGGGGGGGGGGGGGGCAGGGGGGGTTCATATTAATAATAATCTTTATTAGTGTCACAAGTAGGCTGACATTAACACTGCAATGGAAGTTATTGTGAAAAGCCCCTAGTCGCCACATTCCGGCGCCTGTTCGGGTACACTGAGGGAGAATTCAGAATGTCCAGTTCACCTAACAAGCAGGTCTTTCGGGACTTGTGGGCGGACACCGGAGCACCCGGAGGAGACCCATGTAGACACGGGAAGAACGTGCTGGCTCTGCACAGACAGTGACCCAAGCCGGGAATCGATCCCGGGTCCCTGGCGCTGTGAAGCTACTGTGCTAACCACTGTGCCACCGTGCGACCTACTGTGCTACAGTGCATTATAAAGCATGCAGTGAGAGAGCCTCATTACGTCCCGCAGAGTGCAGGCATAGGGATGCTCTTCCTGACTGTATTTGGGACTTTGTACATATGAAGGTACGAATTAGAAGCAGGAGAAGGCCATTAGGCCCCTCGAGCCTGCTCTGCCATTCAATAAGATTACGGCTGATCTGATTGTAACCTCAACCCCACATTTCCCGCCTACCCCCAACAACCTTTCACGCCCTTGGTTGAAGCCAGACTACTGCAGTCTGTGGACATTAAGCTAGTACGATATTCACCGTCACTGTCTTGATCTCTTATTCCGCCATCTCCTTGCTTCAGTTTATCCTATCGCATGTTCTTCTCTGTAAAGTAAGAATTGTTTTCCCCATAGTCTGATCATTTTATAAGTGGGTTTATTCTGTAATCGTGATGTTTTTCAATTGGTTCTTATTTCTTCTTGGTCAGTGCTAGATCTAGGCCGGGATTCTCTGTCGCGAGTCCGCTCCTCGACCCCTGATAGCGAGGACGGAGAGTTTGGCACTCAGCCAAAATTCCATTCACTGCAGGAGGGCGGGAGAATCCCATTGACGTGAACGGATGGAGAATCCTGTCCCTAATTCTATGGTAGATAGATGTTCATGCTGCAATAGAGAGCAAGTACAGAAATAACATCACTAATTGGATTGGAATATTTGCTGGCATGAGAACATCTCTGTGGGGCTGCGATATTACAGGTGTACAGGTTTTCATTTCTGGTTTACTTACAAATAAAACTTTATGTATAGATGAGCTTGCCCGAGACACCAACGTCATTGTACTCCAGAGGGAAACGAGCACAATGAGGAGTTGCATCAGATCAGTAATGGTGTTCAAATATCATGGTTCAATTGTTTCCCCAAGTACCTTTATCCCAATTACTGGAGAGGTGTGTAACAATGAGAACCCGAGGGATGAGTAACACAGCTACCGTATGCTTAGCCACTATGGAACTGATCACCTGGTTGTCTTGCACTGTGTTTGTTTTCTTAATAGGGAGCAATCACCAACAATACCTCCTCATATAATTGAAAAGCTTGACAACGGCAGCAAGTTGGGTAAGGAATTAATTGACTTTTTTTGGGGACGAGAATATCAGTCTTTGTGTATTGAACGTAATTTCCAGCTTTCAAAAGATGGCCACGATCGACCAGCCTCGCTATGTCCGATTCGGGCCTCTTGCAATATTTAACCACCTCGTTATGCCCTGCAAGATCGTTTTCTAAAATAAATTTAGAGTGACCAATTAGTTTTTATTCCAATTAGGCAATTTAGCGTGGCCAATCCATTTAACCTGCACATAGAATTTCATAGAATTTACAGTGCAGAAGGAGGCCATTCGGCCCATCGAGTCTGCACCGGCTCCTGGAAAGAGCACCCTACCTAAGGTCAACACCTCCACCCTATCCCCATAACCCAGTAACCCCACCCAACACTAAGAGCATTTTTGGACACTAAGGGCGATTTATCATGGCCAATCCACCTAACCTGCACATCTTTGGACTGTGGGAGGAAACCGGGGGAAACCCACGCACATATGAGGAGGATGTGCAGACTCCGCACAGACAGTGACCCAAGCCAGAATCGAACCTGGGACCCTGGAGCTGTGAAGCAATTGTGCTATCCACAATGCTACCGTGCTGCCCTTGCTGCCGTTGCACATCTTTGGGTTGTGGGGGTGAAACCCACGCAGACATGGGGAGAATGTGCAAACTGCACCCGGGTCCTCAGCGCCATAGGCAGCAGTGCTAACCACTGTGCTACCGTTACGCCCAATACCTCGCAAGATCTAACGAGGCGTCACGATTTGGATCCTGCCCATGATGGGCGGGATCTAGATTTGCATATTCAAGTGTGCAGTTGGGCTCACTTGAATATATTCACGCCGGAGTTACCATGGCGCGGGATCCAACGCCCACGCCTCGGAGACCCTCAGCGAGTGTCCATTAGCACTGGTCTGCACCAATGTGGACCAGGCATACTGGCACTTGGGGGGGTTGGGTCTCTCGGGTGATCTGGGTGGTTGGGTTCTGGGCAGGGTGGTACCCTGGCAGCCCCGATGCCACCTGGACATAACATAAACAACGATACCATTTAAATCGCACCTCGGGTAGCAAAGGTCAGAAAAATACATTTAAAATTATTTTACCACCGTGTTTCAGATTTCCTTTCTGTACTCACTTAAAATCTGATTACATTAATCCCATAAACATTTCACAGAAACCAAAGAAACCTTTTTGAATACTCCATTTTACTGATAATGTTTCTTTCATGCAGGTCAACCCAGACAAAGAAACTGCAGTACAGGTAAACGTGCGCCTCGTGTGTTGTTCAATCGATACATTCATTCTTGTGTATTTAATCATTGTCCAGTATATATCATTTCATATTGATTTAATATTAGGGAAGTTGTAAGAGAGCAAAATTAATTGCGTATTTTTTCTGATTGACATAATTTAATCTGAGCTCTATAAGGTGCCTGCACCGCTTACAGTGCTTTGAGCACTACATTTCGACAGGTTTTAAACACCTTTTGTATTTAGAAAGTGAAGAGATACGGTACAACAATAAAATGCAATAGCGTGCACTTTGATATTGAGAATTTATACCTGAAATCTGAGGGTCGGTAAATACACCTCATTGCCTTTACTGTGAGAGGATTTGGGTGCCAGTGTATGCGAGCTGATGGAATTAAGGCATTTTTTCAGGCTACCTGTTAGCATCCTGCGTGATCCAAAGCAACAAGGGTCTTTTGATTCAACATTTTGCATGATTAGATTGATCTCATTGCTGCTCCCACGCAGATCAGTAAACATATCGAGGAAGTGCCCAGCAAGTGTGATGAGGCTGGGGTAAGCGCTGCATGGGTTTTCTTGTCCCTCGGGGCAATCTTGCATTTGACTAAACAACATCCCTGTGCAGGTGACAGTAAACATGCCCGAAACAGAGAGTGGCAATCACCAGGGTACTGCAGCACCGTGGCTATGTTAACTGGACTAGTAATCCCGTGGCCTGGAGATATGAGTTCAATCCTACACAGCAGCTGGGGAGTTTAACTTCAATTACATTTTGTTCCAGGTTTGTCCAATTATCAGTCAGTGTTCACTCTGAGCTCCACAGGTGTGCAGTAAAGCAGCAATAGGGAACATGCCGTGCAATGGACCAACAGGCTGCTCGCACAGGCACAGCTGTGCTTCAATCTGAAAGGGACCAGACAGGTCAACAAGCAAACAGCAAACAGAAGATAGAGGAAACGCTGATATCCGTAATCATGCCATGATTGTCGTAAAACCCCAACTTGTTTACTTATGTATTTTTGGGAAAGGACACAGATGTTTTCCTCTGGTCTGGCCAATATGTGACTGAAGACCCACAACAAGATGGTTGACTCTGAAATGGTCTTTTAGCCACTCAGTTGTATTCAAGAAGAAGGCATTTTAGGGATTGGCAAGAAATGCTGCCCTTGCCATTGATGCCCATTTCCTGTGACTGAATTTTTTAAAAAGCACACACAGAATGGATAGGGCTGGATGAGTTGTTAGAGATACAGGATCGCCTGAATCCCAACTAGTTTCCACTAAAAGTCCACAGCAATTGGTGCACGTTTTTTCACGGGGTATTCAGCTCAATATTCAACTCCGTATTTAGCTCAATATATAGAGGGTCCAACAAGGGACAGTGTTGTGTTGGGTCAAATTCTGGGCAATGAAGCCAGACAGATGATTGATGTGTTGGTGGGGGAGCATTTTGGTGATAGTGACCACAACATGGTACAATTTAACTTTGTTATGGACAGAGAAATATACAAGTTTCAAAAAAAGTTTTTGATTGAGGGAGAACGGATTTGAGTAAAATAAGGCAGGATCTGGCCAAGGTAGACTGGAAAGAAGTACTTGTGGGGAAATCTACAGAAGAGCAGTGGTGGACCGGGGAGCATTCAAAAAGGAAATGGGGAGCCTACAGGCCCAACACGTTCCCTCTAGGGTAATAGGTAGGAGTAACAGGCCCAGACAACCATGGATGACCAGAGACATTCAGGATATAATAAGAAGGAAAAGAGAAGGTTTTAGCAAGTACAAAGGGAGAAAATCAGGGGCGGCATTAGTGGAGTAGAAAGTGCAGGATGGAGCTGAAGAAAGCAATTAGGAGAGCAAAGAGGGGATATAAGAATGCTCTGGATAGAAAAAATAGGGAAAATCCCAAGTTATTCTATGAGTATATCAATGGGAAAAAGATAATCAGGGAAAGAGTAGGGCCAATGAGGGAGAAAGGGGGTGATTTGTGGGTGGAGCCAGGGGACATTGGTAGGGTGTTGAACAAATACTTCACATCTGTCTTCACCCAAGAGAATGAGGTGGTAGATGTGGAACTCAGGGAACCAGACTGTGAGGGTCTTGAGCAAATTGTCAAAGGGAGTTACAAGGTATTCGAGGCATTGGCAGGCTTAAAAGTGGACAAGTCTCCAGGTCGAGATGAATTGTGTTATGGGCCAGGGTTTAGAGAACCCCAAAGTGTATCATGGAGTTGACCTGGGACACAATAGATAGTGGTATGGGAAGCACATGGCCCACTCTACAGGTGTGGTACAGCAGAAATGGAAAAGTATTTTTTAAAGCAAAACAATGTTTATTCTATGAACTCAAGTTAACCTTTTTAAACCATACAGTGAACCCATTAATTCAAATACAACCCCCAAAGACTACAACACTAAGTAATCCTTTAAGCTTTCCTTTTCACATCCATAAGATTTAAAAATACCTTTTTACAGAAAGACATCAGGCTTAACTTCACTACTAAGAACAGTTACCACGTTGAAATCAGCAAATACACACTTATCAGCTTGCAGAGATTCACACACATCCTGCTGTGATTGCAGCTTCTCCAAAACTAAAATGAAACCAAACCTACCCTGCAGCAAAATGCCAAAAGTGAAAGTAAAAAGCTGACAGACAGCCCAGCTCCACCCACTCTCTGACATCACTGCAGTAATAGACACTTGTTTCTTAAAGGTACAGATATTTATGTACACACCCATTTATAAACACCCATTTCTTAAAGGTACTCTCACATGACAATGTTGTCCCAGGATACTGTGGGAGGCGAGGGAGGAACCCAAATTTTTAATTCCTCTCTGGCCACGGGGAGATGCCAGAAGACAGCTCATGTGGTCCAACTATTTAAGAAAGGTTGTAGAGATAAGCCAGGGAACTACTGACCAATTAGTCAGTGGTAGGGAAACTATTGGAGAAAACTCTGAAGGAGAGAAACTATCTCCACTTGGAGAGCCAAGGTTTAATCAGGAATAGTCAACAAGGCTTTGTCAGAGGGAGGTCATGCCCAACAAATCTGATTGATTTTTTGAGCATGTGACCAGGCGTGTAGATGAAGGTAGTGCAGTTGTTGTAGTTTGCATGGATTTCAGCAAAGCCTTTGACACGGTCCCACATGGAAGATTTACAAAGAAGGCAAATGCACATGGGATGGTACAGGGTAACTTGATAAGGTGGATTCAAAAATTGGTTAGCAGTAGGTGACAGAACGTGATGACAGACGGCTGCTTTAGAAACTGGAAATCAATGTCCAGTTGCATACCAAAGGGATCTGTGATGGGTCTCCTATTGTTTGACATTTATATAAACAATATAAATGAATATGTGGGGAATAGGATCACTAAGTTTGCGGGTGACACAAAGATTGGCCGGGTGGTTGACAGTGAGGTTCAGTGTCTTAGGTTACTGGAACTTATAGACGGGATCGTCAAATGGGCAGAACAGTGGTAGATGGAATTTACCCCTGAAAAGTGTGAGGTGTAAGGAAGGAGTAATTTGACAAGAAGTGTTCAATGAATGGCCTGACACTGGAAAGTTCCGAGGAACAAAGGGACCTTGGCGTGTTTGCCATAGATCTCTGAAGGCAGAAGGACAGGTGAATAGGGTGGTGAAAAAGGCTTAGTGGACACTTGCCTTTATCAATCGAGACATAGATTACAAAAGCAGGGAGGTCATGATGGAGTTGTATAGAACTTTGGTGAGGTCACAGCTGGAGTGCTCCAATTCTGGTGATTGCACTGGAGGAGGTGCAGAGGCGATTCACCAGGATGTTGCCTGGGATGGAACATTTAAGTTATGAAGAGAGGTTAAATAGCCTTGGGCTCGTTTTTGACAGAGCAGAGAAGACCGAGGGGTGACCTGATAGTGGTAAACAAGAGTATATGGGGCAGCGTGGATAGGAAGCAGCTGTTCCCCTTATTTAAGGGTCAGTTATAAGGGTACACAAGGTGAGGGGCTGGAGGTTTAGGTGGGATTTGAGGAAAAATCTTTTTACCCAGAGTGTGGTAATGGTCTGGAATGCACTGCCTGGGAGGTTGGTAGAGGTGGGTTGCTTCAGATCCTTTAAAAGGTACATGAATGTATTCTCCCCATGTTTGTGTGGGTTTCGCCCTCCCAACCCAAATATGCAGGATAGGTGGATTGAACACGCTAAATTGCCCCTTAATTGAAAAAAAAATGAATTGGGTACACTAAATTTATTTTTAAAATTTTTTTTAAAGAGGTACATGAATGTGCACTTGGCAGGCACATTATAACATTCAAGGCTATGGGCCAAGTGCTGGCAAATGGGAGTAGGTCGGCAAGTCAGGTGTTTTTCATGTGTTGGTGCAGACTCGATGGGCCGAAGGGCCTTTTCTGCACTGTATTATTTTGTGATTCTGTGATATTCACTCAGAGGTTGTAGGCTAGGGCTCAGTTAACACACACAAGACGCCATGATCAAGCTCATTGAAATCACTCTCACAGCACATGAAACAGAGTAAAAAATTAACTGCGCTGTATTTAACTTTTTTCTGATTGTGTGGATAAGGTAGCAGCACAGCAAAGTCAGCAAAGTTTGGTCATTGATTATTTCCTGCACTTGGTCAGTTAGTAATGTTTTAGGTGACGTGTGCATTGATGTGGTCAGGAAAGTTCCTTAAAGGGACAGTTGACCTAAATATATCTTGGATGAGTAACTGATGAACTAGTTTTTATGCCTACAATGTTGTATTAGGAACTACAACTTTAAGCATGTTTATATTGCAAAGTTATGGGGAGAGATTCAGCGGCTTCAAACTAAGTCCACTGTCGGCCGCGTTTAACGTTGAGATTCTCGGTGGGTTCAGCGCCAAGAAACATCCCATTATTAATCCTCTCTCCAAGCTAATATGTTATACCATACATAGAACATAGAACATAGAACAGTACAGCACAGAACAGGCCCTTCGGCCCTCAATGTTGTGCCGAGCCATGATCACCCTACTCAAACCCACGTATCCACCCTATACCCGTAACCCAACAACCCCCCCCCCCCTTAACCTTACTTTTAATAGGACACTACGGGCAATTTAGCATGGCCAATCCACCTAACCCGCACATCTTTGGACTGTGGGAGGAAACCGGAGCACCCGGAGGAAACCCACGCACACAGGGGGAGGACGTGCAGACTCCACACAGACAGTGACCCAGCCGGGAATCGAACCTGGGACCCTGGAGCTGTGAAGCATTTATGCTAACCACCATGCTACCCTGCTGCCCCTACCATCATGAGCTCTTACTTTGTATGGCACCTTGTCAAATGCTTTTTGGAAATTTATGTACACCACATACACTGGTTCCCCTTCATTCATGTTGCCTGTTACTGCGGCACGGTGGCTGGCACTGTTTCTTCGCAGCTCTGGGGTCCCGAGTTCGATTCCTGGCTTGGGTCGCTGACTCTGCGGTGTCTGCACGTTCTCCCTGTGTTTGGGTGGGTTTCCTCCGGGTGCTCCGGTTTCCTCCCACAGAGATAGATAGAGATAGAGAAATACAGCACAGAACAGGCCCTTCGGCCCGCGATGTTGCGCCGAACTTTTGTCCTAGGTTAATCATAGAATTTTGGACAATTTTTCATGGCCAATCCACCCAACCTGCACATCTTTTGACTGGTGTGCGGGTTAGGTGGATTGGCCCTGTTAAATTGCTCTTAGTTACCAAAAAATAAAGGTTAGGTGGTGTTCCTGGGTTACGGGGATAGGGTGGAGGTGTGGGCTTAAGTAGGGTGCTCTTTACAAGGGCCGGTGCAGACACGATCGGCCGAATGGCCTCCTTCTACACTGTAAATTCTATGATCCAACGGCACTTTTCCATTTTTGTTGGCCTCGGGGAGTCCCTCTCCGTCGAGGCCACACTTTGAGTGATTTTCGGCTGCCGACCTTCAGCAGGAAAGGCTGCTTGGAGCTGGGGGCACCATTTCGTCTGGTAGCCCTGATCTTTCTCCCCTTCTTTTCAAGCCCCCTCCTGCTTTTTTAATACCCCTCACCCCTTTCAACCATGCAGGGGGCCCGGGAACCTCCGCTCGCTCTAACCCTGGCTCATTTAGATATTCAGATCAGGATCTCACCCAGTGAGGGGCGCAATAGGGTCACAGAATCGCACTCATGGAGTATGTACCAGACAGTAAGGCTGTTGGAGACCATTGGGGTGCTATACTGTAGACACTCCCTGGATCTTTCCAACAGATGTCAATGCTTTAATGGTATGCCCAGTAATGATCCAATGGTTGCACCAGCTTCATTGTATACCTGTTCGGCTTCTGTCTGTGGCTGCTTCATTGGTCACGATTAAAGAGGTTACCTCGACCCGGAGTAGCTATCCTTCCTACGTTTAAATAAGTAGGCACATTGGATTGGTGCAAAATTAATATATTGCAGATGCTGCCTGGAAAATGAGTATTATCTGCAAAATATTGAACGATTAAGGAAGTAGAGCAACTTTTAAAAATTATGTCATTGCATTGCAGTTGAGGAATCTACCTGGCCACACGGGTGCCATCAATCACCTCTTGTACTTTGAGAAAGCTTGCAGTATATTAGAATTGGCTTAGTCTGCCATGTTGTTTCTGTTATTCATTAGAAAAAAGACGATTTTGATCCACCTGCATAAGGTATCCATTACTTGCAACTATGAACAACAAGTTGGCTGGTGTCTCTGATATCTCCTACATCAGCCTGGATTAGTTTGAGGCATAAAATTGATGGGTTTGGGTGTTTTAATGATCAGTGTCCTCTTTGCATCTGAGATTGTCTGCAGGTCCTTACGATGGACATGACTCAATAACTGCCTCCTGCTAAAACTGAGTCTGTGGAGGCATTACCCCTCAGTCGCTACAAGCAATCATATGTGTGGGATTGCAAACATAATGAAAAGCATATTGGCAGGTGAGGATATTGCTGCATTGGTGGCATTTGATACCCCGGGAAGCGTTTCTTTGCTCCTGATCATCATCCTTGACTCAATCAAGTGACAGAAACTCTGAAGGGATCACCATTGTAATGAGCTTTCTGTCTGCACAAACAATATAAAACTGCAGCATTTCCCTTCTCGTTCTCACATGCAAGAATATTCCTCCCGTGTAATGCTCAGCTTTTAATGAATAGATTTAACACGTTTACAGGGAAGATTGGAAATAATAAATACACAGCCCACTTAATAAGCAGTTTTTCCGAAATGGCGTTGCAAAATAATATACTGTATGATTGCCATGGCACACCACCAACTCAAAAGTGCGATACTAAATTCCCGAGGGTCATAGAATGGGTGGGAATGGGGAAAAGTAATGGACGCCTGAGATTGATAGCAAGTAAATTGCTTTTAGCTCGCAGCAATTTTAATACAGAATCATATCAAGAAGAACATAGAGAGTTAAGGACCTTCTGACTGATCTCAAAAAAACAATACTTCTCAATCACTCACCCCCTCAAATATCTATTTAATGCTCTCATAAATATGTTCATGTTCTTTGCTTCTCTTGCCTTTCTGACATGGTACATTCCTTCCGTTCCACAGTACTGAGAGCTTAGGCACCAGTTTGTGATACCGTAAAGGCCCAAGCTCCCTTTAGGCAGAATATGTCTGTGTTATATTGTGTGACAAATTCTTTAACATTAGCGTAACTGACCAGCAACTGAATGTGTGCAGCTTTTTCAAGCTCTGTGGGCTGCTCCTTTATTTCTGGTCACCACATCCTCCCCAGTGACTGGCACAGGAAACCAAATCACTGCCATGTACTGGCAGGCTATATACTCATCTTATCAGTGGGCAGCACGGCAGCACAAGTGGATAGCACTGTGGCTTCACAGCGCCAGGGCCCCAGGTTCGATTCCCCGCTGGGTCACTGTCTGTGCGGAGTCTGCTCCTTCTCCCCGTGTCTCTGTGGGTTTCCTCCCACAGTCCAAAGACGTGCAGGTTAGGTAGATTGGCCATGATAAATTGCCCTTAGTGACCAAAAAGGTTAGGAGGAGTTATTGGGTTACGGGGATAGGGTGGAAGTGAGGGCTTCAGTGGGTTGGTGCAGACTCGATGGGCCGAATGGCCTCCCTCTGCACTGTATGTTGTGGTGATCACAAGTTAACCAGATGCAATACAACTGAGCAAACACTAGAGGGGGCACGAGAGAGCCATATAAATAGACGGGGACAGGAAGTGAGGAGACACTTCACACAGGGCAGAACTTGGAGCAACACAGATACACCCACACGCCAGCTAGGAACACTGAAGGTAACCTTAGGAAACAGCTCTGAAGAGTGAACGAACTTACAATAAAGCATCTTCTCCACATTTGAGACTACGAGCTTTATTAAGACACGAGAAACAACACATGGTACCCAGGAGTGGCTTCAGACGCTTACTACAGGACAACTCAGTGGCAGATACAGAAAGCTCAAAATGGCATGGAAATCTCCTACTGGACATTTGACTTGGGAAGACATCGCTAATTCGAGGATGTGGCTTGGATACCCAGAGCAGCTAGACCTGACTGGCAATGTAAGAGGTGTCTGGAAAAGGTTTAAACAAATGTTTGATTTGGATCTCGTAGCTAATGAGGTACAAGACGCCTCCGACAACATTAAAATAGCAATTCTCACCGCAGGGCCTGTAAATAGGAAAGTTTATAATGGATTTAAATACTCAAAAGATGAAGACAGAAACAGCTTACAAACGTTACTAAAGAAATTTGAAGAGTACTGTGAGAAATTTGAACAGCAAGACATACTCAGAGTCCTAACTGCACAGAGACTGAGTGATGCAAAACTTTAAAAATCACGAAAAGAACAAGAAATCGCGAATGAAAAGTACAGATCAAAAAGAAGAAATAACAAGAATTTCTCACAAAGCCAAAATGCTGAAACCCAGTCCAAATCGGGAAGAGAAGGTAACTTACAACTTTTAGAAATCCAGTCCAGATGGGACAGAAAAATCGCTGAAATCCGCGAAAAAATGGCGTCGGAGCACATTTTGCAGTCTCCGGTAAGCAAAGAACTACAAATGGCGTCTGCGCATGCGCCGGAACCGGAAGCCGCGCATGCGCAGTGTAAAAAATATCGCGGTGCCGATCGTTATGCGCATGCGCAAGCCGCGCATGCGCAGTCAAAAAAAGTTTTGGTCGCGGATCGTAATGCGCATGCGCACGCCGCGCATGCGCAATGGAAACAAAACCGCACAGTGAAGGAGGAAGGCCGATTTGCGCATGCGCAATGCATTCCTGTGCGTGACGTCATGACGTCTGAGCATCCCGACCACGCCCACTTAAAAGGGAAATGCCCGAAAATTGCAAACAAGACACTTAAAGTGATAAACACAAATTTTCTTGCCTCAGAACACAGAAAAACGCCTGAACTTAAACCAACAGTTACAAACAACTTGCACAACACCCTGAAAAAAGCAGTCTGCACCACCCAAAGTGAAGAGAACAAAAAGAATTCCAAAACAACAAAAGATGATTTGTTTTTCAAAGATTACCTCTCAGACATGCCTGAGTCAGTCGGATATGCTTATCACAGCATCAGCGACACGGTCGCAAAGCACAACACGAACCAACTCGTGGTAGATGAATCCAACCAAGATGATTTGGTTTTCAAAGAACACTACTCAGACATGGCTGAGTCAGTCGGATATGCTTATCACAGCATCAGCGACACGGTCGCAAAGTTCAACACGAATCAACTCGTGGTAGAAGAATCCAACCAGGATGATTTGGTTTTCGGAGAATACTACTCAGACACAGCTGAGTCAGTCGGATATGCTTATCACAGCATCAGCAACATGGTCGCAAAGTTCAACACGAATCAACTCGTGGTAGAAGAAGCCAATGAAGATGAAATGGGTATCAAAGAATACTACTCAGACATGGAGGAGTTATTTGGACATGCTGATCATAGCATCAGCGACACCGTTGCAAAGCTCAACACGACTCTACTCATGGTAGATGAATCCAACACCATGATGCCATGGCAGCTCGTCGATACATTGGATGACAGCAATACCCTAGACGAAGACGACGCCACACAGAGAGCACAGGAAGACGCCACAGAGCGAGCGATGACAGGCTCCACAGTGCGAGTGATGAAAGACTCCAAAAGGGATGCAAGCAAACACTCCCTGGCGAACACCATGCATGAACAAGACCATGAAGGTAAACCCGCTGTATCTGAGCAACCGCAAGCAGACTATGAAAGTCTACCAAGCTCACAGGAACAAGAAGAAGACAACGTACATCTAACCACTGACACCATGCATGCGCAAGACCATGAAGGTCAACCTGCCATATCTGAGCAACCACAAGCAGACTATGAAAGTCTAACAAGCTCACATGAACAAGAAGAAGACAATGCACCTCTACCCACTGCATGCGAAGACAGTGACAAGGTGATCACACTCGACGTACAGGATCACAGCGAGACTGACAGTTCTCAGCTTGTCTGTACCGAAGCACAGAGCGAAAACAGTAACAAGGTGATCGCACTCGACGTACAGGATCACAGCGAGACTGACAGTTCTCAGCTTGTCTGTACAGAAGCACAGAGTCGGGCCACCCAACAGTCCAGAGAGACGATGCAAAAAGAAACCATGCAGATTTTGACTCCAGAAGAGGAGCACCTGGAGTCCAGTGAGACAACATCAACAGAAATCATGAAGATTTCAACTCCAGAAGCGGAGCACCAAGAGTCTAGAGAGACCACGTCAAGTGAAATCATGCAGATTTGGACTCCAGAACAGGAGCGCCAAGAGTCCGGAGACACCACGTCAAGTGAAATCATGCAGATTTGGACTCCAGAAGAGGAGCGCCAGAAGTCCACAGACACCACGTCAATTGTAATCATGGAGGTTTTGACTCCAGAAGAGGAGCGCCAAGAATCCAGAGACACCGCGTCAAATGGAATCGAGAAGAATTTGACTCCGGAAGAGGAGCACCAAGAAAGCAAAGATGAGGAATCCAATTCTCCACAAATGATTGATGTCACCTGCACCGATGCAACATCAGATCATTCGCACCACTCTCGAGACGAAATGCTCAATGACTCAAATTATCCACTCGGGACACGAATAGAGTATAACAAGAAAAACAACAGTCAAAAGAAGCACAGCAGAAACGGGACAAACAACAGCAAGAACAAAAGCAACATGAAGTGCGACAAGACCAACACCAATAGCAAGAAGCACAGCAGAAACGAGAACGACAACAGAAAGAACAAAAGCAACATGAAGCGCGACAAGACAAACACCAAAGTCAGGCACAAAGATAGCGACAACGACAGAGACAGAGACAACAAGAACGGCAACGAAAACAACAAAGTCAGGAACAACGACAGTGCCAACACCAAAGACAGAAACGACAAAAACAGCAACAAGTACGGCAACGAAAACAACAAAAACAGGAACGACAGAAACAACAGCAATGAAACAACGACTTGTACACAATGGTACTACTCGGCACATGAAGGACAATGCCACAGCTCACTGCAAAACGATGACAAGACTACAAACATGTCATGGGATGACAACGAATTGCACAAACTTACGTCTGCTCCAGAACGAGCAAGCACACCAGCATCCAAGGCGGATGAGACAATAAATCAACACCACAAGCACAGAAAAAAAGTCCATGCTAGTCAACATCAGTGAGGGGACCATGCAAACACCTCGGGATGATGCAGTGGGTACTTAAAATAACAAGGAACACCAACAACATTCACAGCGGACTTGCAATATCAATATCACCACGTCATCAACAACAAAATGAAAAAAAAAAGCTCTGAACAAATTCATCGTTTGGACTCATAAATGTTTTTATTAAGATTGGACATATAACTACATTGGCTTTGTACAATATGCAATAGCACCATCACCTGCATAGATACGCATATCATAAGTAACTGTTTTCTATAATTTTCTTTAACGATGTACAGCAAATATGTAAAGAGAAAAAGGGGGATGTGGTAATCGTAGATTTACTAGATACAAAAACAATAGCAAACACCAGAGGGAGAGCTATAAATACACCGGGACAGGATGTACAATTTTCTTTAACGATGTACAGAAAATATGTAAAGAGAAAAAGGGAGATGTGGTGATCACAAGTTAACCAGATGCAATACAACTGAGCAAACACCAGAGGGGGCACGGGAGAGCCATATAAATAGACGGGGACAGGAAGTGAGGAGACACTTCACACAGGGCAGAACGTGGAGCAACACAGATACACCCACACGCCAGCTAGGAACACTGAAGGTAACCTTAGGAAACAGCTCTGAAGAGTGAACGAACTTACAATAAAGCATCTTCTTTGAGACTACGAGCTTTATTAACACACGAGAAACAACACATATGTTCTATGCTCATGGCTATAGAAAAAAACGATGGCCGCTTTTACTTGCCGATAGGACTGTTGGCATCAGTGAACCTGGTATCGAGGGAATCCTCCCAAGTGATCAGCATTGCCACCTTCTTTACATTTTGGACTTCTGCCAAAATCACGCCTGCTCGTGGTGACAATGCTGTGAAGTACTCCAGTCATTTTGTGGCACATCTTGACTATCAGTCTTTTGATGATCATCTGACTGCTCAAAACAAAGAAAGGAAACAGATAAAATGTACAGTATTGCACAGTATATAATGTATTAAACTGGTCACAAAACCGTAATCTCCTCTCTGTGATCGGTTGGCAAACCACTCAAGCTTAGTTGTCACAGCTATGGCCTCATCGGAACTCTCAGTGAGATTAGTGCCCTCATGATCGCTCTTTCTTATCTCTTATTCACTATCTAAAGCAATTTTAAAAGTTATTGCCCCGGTATTTCTAATGTAAAAGCGGCACTTTTGGCTTTTTGAAAGCTGCTTGATCTGGAGCCTAATAAATGGTCGTGCTGATCAGCGACTCGGTTACACAACACACACTTATAGCCCTTTTTAACAATGACCCCTTTCATTCAGCAATAGAATCTGTGCAGGTCAGGTCAGTAATAATCCTCAAGAACAGTACATGATGACAGAAACATTTTCACTGAGATTTTCAGGTAGATCTATGCCAGCCTAATTTATTAACATTTTTATTTTAAATCTGACTTTCCCAGTAGTTTCTGTGATAAGGTTGCTGCACCGTCTTAGAAACAATCTGAAGTAAAATCAAGGAATTACGTGGAACAATGGTCATTTATTTTCTAATTGAACTGGACGAATTTCTTCTTGTCCTATTAAGTGTACGTGGCCTAATGTGGGCCTTACATGGAGTGCATTTCCCACACATATTTCATTACTGACTCCAGCACTAATGTACACAAAGGAAAGTGTATTTCAACACATTGTAACCTAAATTTTCTGAGAAGTGTTTATAGAGTGAACGCACCTATTTGAATAGCAGTAAATGCTGACCTTGCCCAGCAAAGGTATAACCAGGAGAGACTTCCTGTGCACCAAATGCATGGTCAGTAGTTCAACTGGATGCCAGTAAAAAAATGCAATAGCTTGTTTAAAAAAAAAACTGCAGTGACCCGTAAAAATTAGACACATTTTGGCCCCGTAAACCTTGTGATGATATCGCTACATACAGCAAGCTGGGCAAATGAAGCTCCCTTGCTGCTGATGACTCAAAAGGTCTTGTTACAGGAAAGGATTATGGATATTTTGGGAACAGGTGACCGTTCTTGAAGTTATAAGACCATAAGACATAGGAGCAGAATTAGGCCATTCAGCCCATCGAGTCTGCTCCACCATGCAATCATAGCTGATGGGCGCGATTCTCCGCAAATGCGGCGAGTCGTAAAGGCTGCCGTGAAACTGGTCGTGTTTCACGGCAGCCTCCGCGCCCCCTCCCAGGACCCGATTCTCCCCCCCGGGCGGGGCTATGTCCGCGCGCCAAGCGTCACGGCGGCTGACGTGCGGACATCATCGCGCAGATGCGTCAAACCCGCGCATGCGCGGGCCGTCATGCCCCTCAGCCGCCCCACGGACTGATCCTGCGGGGGGGGGGCGGAAGAACAAATAGTGCGCGGGTATCGGACCCGCTGCCCGCGATCGGTGCCCACTGATCGCAGGCCCATGCCACCCTTGGCACGGCCGCACCAATCGGTGCCATGGTTGTCTGGGACGGCACTTTGCAGCCGTTTTCACGAACGGTGAGAGCAGGTGTGATTGCGTTCGTGAAAACGGCCATAAAGGCCTGGGAACTCGGCCCATCGGCCTGGGGAGAATCGCTGTTCGCCGTAAAAAACGGGGAGCAGCGATTTGTGTCGTGGGGCGGCCGAGGGGGGTGGGGGGGGGGAGGGGGGGGGGGGGGGGGGAGAATAGCGGGAGGGTGGGAAAAATGTCGGTAAGGCCCTCCCGCTATTCTCCGACCCGTCGTGGGTAGCGGAGAATTGCGCCCAATATGTTTCTCATCCCCATTCTCCTGCCTTCTCCCTATAACCCCTGATCCCCTCTTTAATCAAGAACCTATCTATCTCTGTCTTAAAGACATTCAGTGACTTGGACACCCCAGCCTTCTGCGGCAAAGAGTTCCACAGATTCACCACCCTCTGGCCGAAGTCATTCCTCCTCATCTCTGTTTTAAAGGATCGCCCCTTCATTCTGAGGCTGTGCCCTCAGGTTCTATTCTTTCCTGCAAATGGAAATGTCCTCTACACGTCCACTCTGTATCCTGGAAGTTTCAATAAAATCCCCCTGCCTCATCCTTCTAAACTCCAGCGAATACAGACCCAGAGTCCTCAACCGCTCCTCATATGGCAAGTTATGAGCTTCAAGGGGCCAGATAACAGAGATTGAATGGAGTCTCCAATAGCTATTGTATCTTGGTGAAGATGAGGGAGAGATTTTCTGGCGAATTGACAGGCAAGGGGTACTACCTATTGCGTACCTGCTTCATTGATGTGATCTCCATGGAAATGTCTCCCTTCTGTATGCTGGAAGTACACTGCCAGCCCTCTTGTTAAAGGCAGCATCCAGAACTATCTATTGCATGTGTTTGCAACTCGCTTCATTTAAATGAGGCCAGTGGTCCAAGATCAGGGGCGCGATTCTCCAAAATGGAGACAGTGTTCGTGCCATCGTGAACGCCGTCACGTTTCATGACGGTGCGAAACGTGCGCAGGGACTACCGATTCTGGCGCCCACAGGGGGCCAGCACGACGCTGGAGTGGTTGATGCCGCTCCAGCCTCCCTTCGCCAACCCGTGCATGCGCAGTTGGGCCGCGCCAATCTGCGAATGTGCAGGGGACTTCTTCAAACACTCCGGCCCCGACGCAACATGGAGCGGGGGTCCAGAGGCCGGCCGCGTAATAAAATAGGGCCGGGGCTGGAGAGGCCGGCCCGCCGATCGGTGGGCCCCGATCATGGGCCAGACCCCATCGGAGGCCCCCCCCCCCCCCCCCCCCCCCCCCCCGGGTGAAGGAGCGCTTTTCCCCGCCCCACAGGCCACCCCCCGACCCTTCGCGCAGAGTTCCCGCCGGCTGCGAGCAGGGATGAACGGCACCGGCAGGACTCTGCCGTTTCCGCACGGCCGCTCGGCCCATCCGGGCTGGAGAATCAGCGGCCCAGCTGGCGTCGGACTGGCGACGCGGGAAACAGTGGCGCGGATGGCGATTCTCCCATACGGCGCGGCATGGGTGAACCACGCTCCAGGTGTGCCTCGACCTATCCTTACACCCAGTGACAGCCAAACAGCCCTCGATCCTGCTCCGCCATCAATGAGATCATGGCAGATCTGTTTGTGCTTCGAATTCCACATTCCCATTGGTTCCCCAATAACCTTTGATTCCCTTGCCCGACAAGAATCTTTCTGCCTGCAAGGTGAAAATATTCAATGGCCTCGCCTCCACCGCCATCTGAGGCAGAGAGTTCCAGTCGCACAACACTCTGAGAGAAAAACATTCCCCTCATCTCTGTCCTAAAAGGATGACCCCTAATTTTAAAACAGTGTCCCCACCCCCAATTCGCACTCGTATTTCAACCCCAATTCCACTGCCTCTGTGTCACCTCTCTACATGTTGTCATCCTATTCTTTTGACCCTTCCCATTGTGTTGAAGTTTTGAAAAACTTGTGATAATATCAAGTCCCCTTTCACCTGAATAGCAGTACACAGGGGCAGCACGGTAGCATGGTGGTTAGCATAAATGCTTCACAGCTCCAGGGTCCCAGGTTCGATTCCCGGCTGGGTCACTGTCTGTGTGGAGTCTGCACGTCCTCCCCCTGTGTGCGTGGGTTTCCTCCGGGTGCTCCGGTTTCATCCCACAGTCCAAAGATGTGCGGGTTAGGTGGATTGGCCATGCTAAATTGCCCGTAGTGTCCTAATAAAAGTAGGGTTAAGGAGGAGGTTGTTGGGTTACGGGTATAGGGTGGATACGTGGGTTTGAGTAGTGTGATCATGGCTCGGCACAACATTGAGGGCCGAAGGGCCTGTTCTGTGCTGTACTGTTCTATGTTCTATGTACATCTGAAATCCGATTGAGTCATAAACGGTCATCATAGCAATTTGCTGAGAACCAATCTTATTGAACCCATACGTGAGATCATGCCGATGAATTCGCTGACGTAGCCACTCAAATTCGATTAGACCCCTTGAGCTGAGAAGGCAGGGCAGAATTTTTCTGTTTTTTTTTGTCAAAGTGTTGGCTCGGGAGAGAAAAGATTTTCTCAGCATATTTTCCAGCACTCAGAGAAACGACATGATGGAGGCGTGTCCCATGGCTCCTCACTGCCGGGGCACACATAGATGGCAATGTCACCTTTCCAGACATTGGGTCACCCTCTAAAAAGGGAACCCCGATCGCCACGAAAATGCAGACCCCTCCCACAGACATGGGAACCCCCCCCCAATGTAGTTCCTCAAAGGAAGCCCCACCCCCTCATGGAGCTCCCCAGAGGAAGCCCCCCTCCCAAGGGCAGTGCCCGGGCAGGTCCCCCTTCTATTACACCCCCCCCCCACCCCCCACCCCTACTGGAGAGCTATATTCACCTGTGCACCCAAAGAGATAATCTCTTTGCTTGGTTCACGTTGTCCCAGACCTGTTGTAAACCTCGCCAACGTGACGTCACAGCGATAACGAGGGAAATCCCAATGTGGGGGGGGGGGGGGGGGGGGGGGGGGGGGATGATGCAGTGGGGAAGCTCACTAATGAGATTTAACTATGTTAAATGAGATTCCTGCTTAGGAACCTCATGATGGCATTGCCAAGGGTGGAGATGATCTCGCTGGCGATTCCCGTTTTTGGCCTCTCGCATGATTTTGCCACACGTGCAAAATCGTGGCCACAGTATTTGTTTTCTGACATAAAGGGTAGCAATATATCTGTTCATTGAACGGGCCAAAATATTTATCCTCAGGCCCAACCCTGAGGTCGATCCTTTTCGCTGACCAGTGTTTGTGGGGTACGAGGCTGTGGCATCTCGTTACCAGATGGTAAGTACTTGGCGTATTGACATGTCACATCTCAACTGACCCTGAGCTGGAGTTTTCCATTCCTTAATGCTGACCGGATCTCCCAGACCCACTGATGTGACCAGAGATTTCATTGGCTCACCGTCCCCTCCGTGGGAGAACACAACGGCAGAGGGGCTGGGAAATTCCGACCTGTTTCCATCATTTGCCGCGCAAGGGATTGATGGAGGTTGCATCATTTACATGGCAAACAGAAAACTCTGGAAAGGTCTCCACTGTACAGGAGGAGCGTCGGTCAGTGTCCAGCGGGACACTGACTGAAACTCTGAGAATTCTCGGGGCATCTCTTTCTTCATGTGCTTCTAAAAAAAAGCAACTGATCTTGATCGCACAAATCCGTTCACATTTTAACAAAATAGAAGTTTAACGATAACAGGTGAACATTGTTGAACTGTGGGGCGAGTTGCTCCGACCCCGCTGGGTGGGAGAATCGCCGGGGGTCGGCGTGAATCCCGCCCCCGCAGTCCTCCTAATTCTCCCGCCCCCCAAAAACCAGCCTGGCGTGAGTCGCACCGCCCGCCTCGGAGAATGGCGGGGTCCGGCGCGACTCAATGGGCGCCGGGGCTGCCCGAATTCTCCGGCCCGCGATGGGCCGAAGTCCCGCCCATCTGTTGCCGGTCCCGCCGCAGTAAATTGGAGTAGGTCACTTACCGGCGGGAGCTGGCGGCGCGGGCGGGCTCCGGGGTTCGTGGGGGGGGCGCGGGGGGATCTGGCCGTGGGAGGTGCCCCCACGGTGGCCTGGCCCGCGATCAGGGCCCACTGATCTGTAAGCGGGTCGTGGTCCTCCGCCATTCCCGGTGCGGAAGCGAATCCCTCTGCACATGCGCGGGGTTGACGCCAGCACGCGCTGGTTCTCCTGCGCATGCGCCGACTCGCGCTGGCCGGCGGAGGCCCTTCGGCGCCGGTTGGCGTGGTGCCAAGCCCCTTTCCCACCGGCCGGCAGGTGCCAACCACTCTGGGGCGGACCTCGCCCCTAAAGGTGCGGAGGAGTCCGCACGTTTGGGACGGCCCAACGCCGGAGTGGTTCACGCCACTCCATCCCGCCAGGACCCCCCGCTTCACCGGGTAGGGGTGAATCCCGCCTGTGACCTAATTAGATAATTACTAAAGGACATCAACTTAATAATGAGTGACGCTACTGCAAGGCATTATTTTTTTTACCCGTCTTAATGGAACTTGGCCGGACCTAACTGCACTTAACAATCTAAACAGCTGCACATGAAACTGGCCCCAGGCCCTCGGGAGGCCATATTCGGGGTGTCAGACCAGCCGGGGTTGGAAACGGGCACGGAGGCAGATGTAGCCTTCGCCTCATTGATCGCCCGAAGGCGGATTCTGTTCGGGTGGAGATCAATCTCTCCACCCTGTGCCCTGGCGTGGCGGGGGGGGCCTGCTGGAATTCTTAACACTTGAAAAAGTCAAATTAGAACTGAGGGGAAGGATGGAGGGGTTCTACAATTTATGGGCGTTATTCCTTATGCACTTTTGAGAATTGGATCACATCGAACATTAAGGGGGTTGGGGAATGGGGGGGTTGGGGGGAGGGGGACTGTGTGTGTTAGTGATGATTATGGGTGACTCCTGAGTCCTTTTTGTCATTTGTTTATGTTGACACGCGAGCTAATATCTGGGGTTTGGTGGAAGGATGGGATCGTTGTTATTGATATGGGGATTGACATTACATTCGTTACCGGTTATTGTTTATTGTTGGGTGTAAATTTGGGAGAACATGTGAAAAAGGAGGGGAATAAAAATACATGTTCTTAAAAGAAACAATCTAAACAGCCACAGATGTTTTATTTATTCATGACTGTTTAATTGTGTTGATTTGTTTACTTCTTTGTGTTTGTTTTAAACAGGTAAGCATACTCTGGCATACATTACTCACATCCTCACTAGCCCGCAGTTGAACCTGAACCCTGTCTTTACACCAAAGATTAAAGTGTACTATTCCGAAGTGCCTTTTGATGTGGTGATAGTGAAGATCAGAACAGAAGCTGCCAACTGCCACTGCCGAGTACACCTGGATGAGAGACAAGGGCCCAGGTAAACCATTGATTACGATGAGGAAATGTCCAAGCATAGACTCATCTGACCTCACAAAATATTTATTACATTAAACTATATGAAGATATATGTATAAAATAGTTGCACAGAAATAGAAATTGTGTTATCACTTTAAAGGGGGTTGCAGGCAGGGCTTTGTGACACCTTTCAGGGCAGTGGGTGACCAGGTGACTGGAAGTGCTGTTCCGTTCTGTCACTGGCCTCTCGAGCTAGAGTTTGTTTGCTCATTCTCCTCCTTCTTCTGCATTTCCCTCACCATTCATTCAATTCTTCCTCATCAGATGATGGTTCTTACTGTTGCTCTGCCTCCATAGAATTTACAGTGCAGAAGGAGGCTATTCGGCCCATCGAGTCTGCACCGGCCCGTGGAAAGAGCACCCCACCCAAGCCCACATCTCCACCCTATCTCCGTAACCCAGCAACCCCACCTAACCTTTTGGACACTAAGGGGCAATTAGCATGGCCAATCCACCGAACCTGCACATCTTTGGACTGTGGGAGGAAAAAGGAGCACCCGGAGGAAACACGGGGAGGACGTGTAGACTCCGCACAGGCAGTGACCCAAGCCGGGAATCGAACCTGGGACCCTGGAGCTGTGAAATAACTGTGCTAACCACTGCACTACCGTGCTGCCCACTCCTTCAGCTGAAAGCCTTTCTGAATTTCAACATGCAGCACCCTACAATGATGCATGTGATAGATGGTATGTGCGATGCATTACAGTGAATCACCAGACTTGTCCAGCGACCTGAACCTTTGCTGCTGTAACCCAATAATGTGCTTGATGATGCGCCCGCTGGTGCCATGATTGCGATTGTGCCAGAGCAAGTCAAGGGTTTGGGGAAAGGTTCCATCGGCTTTGTGTCAAGAGTGTAGACCTTGTCCCCTAGGAGCCATACTGTTAATTTGCTAGAGCGGTGAAATAGTGGGGAATGCCACTGGGTAGCAATGGATGGCACGGTGGTTAACACTGCTGCATCACAGTGCCAGGGACCCAGGTTCAACTCCAGTCTTAGGTCACTGTCTGTGTGGAGTTGGCACGTTCTCCCTGTGTCTGCGTGGGTTTCCTCCGGGTGTTCTGGTTTCCTCCCGCAGTCAAAAGATGTGCAGGTCAGGTGGATAGGCCATGGTAAATTGCCCCTTAAGATCCAAAGGTTAGGTGAGGTTAGAGGGATAGGGCAGAGGAGTGGGCCAAGTTAGGGTGCTCTTTCGGAGGGTCAGTGCAGGCTTGATGGACCAAATGGCCCCCTTGTGCACTATAAGAATACTATGAACACAGCAATCACAGGGGGATCATTCTGTTCTATGAATGAGGGTCACAAGATGGCAGCTGCCTGCATAACTTGTACAAACCTCCATGATCCTTTTACATTGATCACAGTGTTGCTGGACATTAATTGAGTGGTAACCTTTCCTGCTTAAGATCTCTCATTCTGAACACAGGCATACATGGGAGAGGTGCCAGATTGCATCCATCCCACCCAATAGGGCATTGGCCATTTGCTGGATGTAGCTATGCACTGCAGACTGCTGTTATAGGTGACGTCCCTATAGCAGCTTGAAATGAGCGCTAGTCAAAGACCAGGTGGCTCTCCTCGTTCTGCTGCCCTGTCAGCATTTGACTGGAACAAGCAGGAATGGGGTTCCCTTCAACCAGAGAGAAACTGAGATCTGGATTGTATGGAGGAGGGGCTACACTGCCTAATTGCAATCCGTTTCCCTTTCTTCTATTGGCCGCAGGAAAATCCAGCCCATTTAGTCCACCAATATTAAATCAAAACCCAGGGTTTTATACCACCCAGCATTAGTTATGTTGAGAAAATAGCAATGTGTACACTTTTAGCATTAAAAAATAAGCTTCCCTGTTAAATAAGGTGGATGATACTTTCAGCAGGTAAACCATATGTAGGATAGATCGTGAAGCAGTCAAAGGGATCATTTCCTTTGTCAGGAAATAATACAAAATCAAATCCGTTTTGTTTTATTTTAAATCACTTCTTTTTCTTGTGTTTTATTAAAATCGCTGTCTTAAAATTGTGATTGAATAATTTGTAATGTACAACTATAAGGTTCAAATCTCAGTTTCAACATCAGCTCATGGTGTATTGCATTTATTGTTCCATAATTTATGGTAAGGCCCCTTCCTGTTGATTTCCTTAATTCTTTCTTTATTATTTTTGCCATTATCATGTTGATCCATGGATGATTAATGGGCATGTGTCTTTAAGACAAGCAGCAGAGAGAACAAGGAATTCAAAATGCAACATAGCATGTGGTGCTGGTTTCGGATAAGAGAATGCAGACTTTGTGGCACCCGAGAGATGAGGTGGGACTCGGTTCAATTGGTTGACTGATGACCAATGAATTGGCCAAAAGGCCCTATTCTGCCTAGTAACAGGTGGCCATGCTTGGGTCCTGCCTGAGTGGGATGATTTCCAGAGACCTAAGATGACCTCTGGACACACAGGATAAATTACCTCCCTCTCGCTCTCCTGTTTACGCCAAAAAAGCTGCTGTGTTTCTGAAACTGCCGAGACTTGAATAAATCTACAGTGAAAACCATTACAGACTGGAAAGCAGAAATGTCAACCTGAAGCCTGGTTTGAAGGATAGTGTGTTAGAAACAACCATCTGAAACGGACACTCTCATTTTTACTTTTACGTATTACTTTCACCTCTTGTTTGTGTGTGTATAAGTAAAGGGTGGGGCAAGTCAAAATGGGGGATTAGGAATTAGATCACAAACCTGGTGACTGTGATTATTGGACAGCCAAGGGCCAAAGACTTTGGGTATTTTTCGAAGAATTATTGGTTGATTCGATTGTGTTGGGACCCTGGGTCCAGTGGGGCTGGAATTGACCGTGCACTAACCCAAGGGGGTCGTAACAAAATGTTTCTGCTGTGAGATTAAGTTGCAGGTTCCAGCATATTGCACTTTCATTTTGCTCTCCTTTTGTTTAACCTCCAGCATTGCCAATTATCCTCTTGGCCTCGGCAACAACAGAATCCACATTCTGGTGTCAGATGAATCTCGTGCCCAACCTACCGTTATAGCAACTTACACAGTCAATGTTTACAGGCACAGTCAGCCCAGCCTACCTGCGTTTGATGGGAGTATAATGTGCAGCTTTGTGCAGGTAACCATTTTGATGTCTATTTGACCAATTCCTATCACCAAACGTGGCTTAGATGGATCGAATAGTTCATTAGTATTGAAAACTTGAAATGAATGACTGAATGAGCAATATGCTTGAGAGTTATAGAAACAAATAGTAAGCAAAGTTGTTCAGTAGAGAACTGCAGGGGCAGCAGGGTAGCATGGTGGTTAGCATAAATGCTTCACAGCTCCAGGGTCCCAGGTTCGATTCCCGGCTGGGTCACTGTCTGTGTGGAGTCTGCATGTCCTCCCCCTGTGTGCGTGGGTTTCCTCCGGGTGCTCCGGTTTCCTCCCACAGTCCAAAGATGTGCAGGTTAGGTGGATTGGCCATGCTAAATTGCCCGTAGTGTCCTAATAAAAGTAAGGTTAAGGGGGGGTTGTTGGGTTACGGGTATAGGGTGGATACGTGGGTTTGAGTAGGGTGATCATGGCTCGGCACAACATTGAGGGCCGAAGGGCCTGTTCTGTGCTGTACTGTTCTATGTTCTATGAATCTCGGTTGTATGGGTAGACAATCTTGTGTAGCGTATCCCAGACAATGTTTTTGCCAGGAGGGTGATGCTAGGCAGAGGCAAACAGCTCTGAAGGGTGAGTGGAAGAGAAATCAGGTGGCAAGTCATCCAGAATCATTCTTCCCCGGAGCCGATATTCATTACCTTTCTATCTATCCCCTGTGCACGAGAAAAATGTATGGTGTAAACATCTCAGAAAGAAGTCAGTTTTAAAAAATGGTAGAATAGTGAATTTAAAAAAGGCTCTTTAGGTTGTCTAGAGCTAGATGTGTGTTTATTTAGTAGGTATTGTATCAAACATTGTTATTGCTTCCCCCATTTCTGACTGCTTGCTTGCCATCAGGATTTGTTTAACAATATCAAAATACTGAGTCTATATGAATGAGCAACTTCTGCAAATGGTTAGTTATAACTTAGTTAAGACTATGTACACCTGTAGTGCAATTTGTATTGTGGACCTGTCACACTATACGTTTCAAAAAAGTTCTACATTATTGCTAGCTGCAGTTGCTGTTTTCAAGTGATAGTTGTCCTGTGAATATGTCTATTCAAAAAGAAACTGCTTGGTATTTCCTTATTGAAATGTTACAGATTCTGCAATTGTAATGCAAATGTTCTGGTTGATGATTAATGTCCGCACTCTAGCTCTTCAAACTGCAAAAGGTCGACAAAATTAAATCTTCGACCTCGCACTGAAGTGGGGACTGAGAGACTTTTGAGGTTTTTTAAATACCTAATTTTGAGTTATTAGCTTTTGCATCAAGTGTTGCATGTGGGTAAAACTTTGCTTCTTGAGACTGAAAACAAATGTTACATTTTTTTAAAAATTTGTAAGCAGTGACGAGTTTCCCCTAACAGCAGAGTTTCAGCAATTATTAAATCATTTTGCTGGTGTTGAATCTCAACGCTGGGTTCATTTTCTTCTCCCGCAGACGAAGCAACACAGGCTGGCAGAATTGGTTAGCCGGCGAGCGACAAGTTTTAGGCTTGTCCCTTCAGTAAGCAAACACCTGTTCCAGCAGTAAAAGGGTAAATATAGTGTGAATGGACAGAGGCTTCCTTAGACACTTGACTAAGCACAACTGGCATCATGCACAGGAGGGAAAGGTCAATGACAGCAATGTGGCCTTTTCTCACAGTAAGGAGCAGTTCAAATTCTAATCCAGGGCCTTTCTTTCTAGTTTCCTTTTATGTTTAATCCCATTTGGATATTCAAGTTTCAGTGCAAACTGATACCATGCTGAAGGTTACAAAGACAGAGCAAGGGATGTTGTTTCCCCTCTACTGGTACATCTGAGTAATCCTGGATTAAGTTCAAGGCCACTCAGTTTTGAAAGTGGGCAGTTCATAGCAACACCACTTCTAAGAGGAACACATTATGCTGCCTGTGCTTTTCCCATGTATAGTAGTTTTTTTTTAAAGCCCTGAAACCTTTTGTAAACCAAATTAGTAATGAACACTGTAGAAGCTTGTTACCAAGGATCTCATGAATGAAATGTAAGGTCAGAGAGAACATTTGCCAAGTGCCAATTCCTTCGTTGTCTGATCAAAATTATCTGAAATTTTATTCTCGATACTTTTTGTTTCTGTAATTCAGACACTTTTGTTTTAAGAAGTGATCCCTAGTATCTATGAGAATGTGTTTGCTTCCTCCGATATCTAGATACGTCTGTAGTGTGCTCAGGGAGCAAGCAGGGAACCCTCCTCAATTTATTTCAGCTACTGGTTTTAACTTGTGCTTCGTGTGATTCTCCTTGTCTTCAAATTGTGGCAGAGTAGTACATAAATTATTGAACTGCAAAAGTATGAATGAATAATAGTCATAGCATCACATACACTTTTCTTTAGCTAGTGAGCATGGTTAGCTCTTTGCGTAGTAAAAAATAGGTAATAGTTTGAAACTTAAACTACAGAATAAGTAAGTGTTGCAACCCCAATGGAGGACCCGGGATCAGGAGCATACGATTTCCCATGACCTCCATGGAATATGAACTTCCCCTTTAAGGCAGGCAGGCCTTTCCCTTTAAGGGAGCGTGGTTTCCCCATTACGAGGAAAGTCACAGTTGTATAACAATCCCGGTCTAGTTGCAGGTCGGGGAAGGAGACCCTTAGGGGCGTGGAGGAGTATTTTAACTGTATCGAAATAAACCTTGTTCTGTAATTTCTACTTTCGTCTATCCAGTCTTCCTATCATGGATCCCACAGTAATATTCTTAATATAAAAGCAAATTACTGCGGAGGCTGGAATCTGAAAAAAAAAACAGAAAATACAATCTCCAGTCTAACAGCTTCTGTGGAGAGAGAAGGGAGCTAACGTTTCGAGCCTGGATGACAGGCTTTGACAAAGAGTCATCCAGACGCGAAAGGTTAGGTCCCTTCTCTCTACACAGAAGTAATATTCTTATATTGCTGATCTGTTCCCTTTTCTTACCATTAACAAGTTTAAACTTCTCTCTCTGAAGGTTGAAGGCAGCTCCTTGATTTGAAAAGGGTAGATTAATGAGCTAGTGCTCAAGTGAATTTAGATGAGTATTTTTTTTAAATGCCTGCCACATGCCAATCAAGTTTATCTTCGATAAAATCCCAAAAGATGTTTCTATGATGAGCTCCTCCTGTCAGCACCTGCTTGAGTACAATGACTATTTGCCCAGAATTGCATCAAAATTATTTTACTCAAATTAAGGGGGAGTGATGTATGTGTAGCGCCATTTCTAGTGGCACTGTGCAAATGCATTGATTCCCCTGAGAGAAGGCCCTGCTGCTGGCTGTTACCTACATGGCTCGTGTTGTATTCTTCAGTGATACCAGTGGAGGTACATGAGCAACTTGTACAGTGCCCAGATGTCAAGTCGGGTACTAAGAGAGGTGAAGAAAAATAGGATTAAGAGGGGGAGGGGGGGGGACACACAAAGGAAAAGTAAATTTAAAAATGTAAAAAATTAAAATTTGGAATTGAAAAAAGCTCCAATAACAATTCAATACCTGAAAGAATGAGTCTATACTTAGAATCCTAGAATCACTACAGTGCAGAAAGAGGCCATTTGGCCCATCGAGTCTGCACCGACCCTTCGGAAGACCACCCTATCTCGGCCCAATCCCCCACTGTATTCCTGCAACCCCACCCCGAAGGGGCAAATTATCATGACCAATCCACCTAACCTGTACATCTTTGGACTTCCTCAATTAGCGGGGTTGATTGGCAGTTATTAACAATCATCGCATTGGTAAAAGTACACTTATGCTATTAATTACCAGACCTAACTTTCCGTGGCGCATTTAATGGGAAATGAACGTTCAAATGCGGCAACTTCAAGAAACCCGTGGTGAGATTAAGGCCGAAATGCCGTTTTTGTGAGGTGGCGCAGTGCAAATCATCCGGCAACTCGTGGCGTTTTGCATTTCACAGAATAGTTCTTCCTCACCACCTGTTGCTGGTCAAATTGTAGCCGCAATAATCAGCAGACTGGAGCCAGGCATCTGCTTCTAGCCTGAGTTTCCAAATCTCTTCAATCTCTGACAACGTTTTTGCAAATATTGTTTGGAGATTTTGACAATAAAGGGTGGGATTCACTGAGCGGAGGCAGCCCACCAGGAGGATTTTCCGGTCCCGTCGCTGTCGACGGGATTTCCCGTTGAATTCCGCCGGGAATCCCGAGGTGGGGGTGCACTGTCAGTGGGAGCAGAATATCCTGCCTGAGTGAACAGCCGGTAAATTCCGTCCCCAAATTTCAGTCTGTGCTTCAGGTGAATGGCTCATTTTTCTTCCTCCCATATGTCACTTACAGCTATTCCTTGCATCAGTATTTCAAACTCAAGAGATTTAAAAGAAAGTCTGACATTCTGCAAGAGGTTATTTTATGCATTGTTAACTTTGTGTTTAAAAGCCAATCTACGGTGACTAGAAAACATGGAAGATTAAACAAGCAAGCAGTCAGTTTACATCGGTCAATGTGTTGTTTCTTCCAAGCTTTCTCACGTTTTACAACCAGCCGATTGAAAAAGCTTTCATTTTTTTTTTAGTTCAAGATTGTACTTGAATGATAACCCTGAAGGAGATATCTGAGGACACATTGTGCTTGAGTGAGCTAGTCTAAATCATTCCAGTAATGCCTTTTAACTGGAGTCCAACAAAAGCTTTTACTCTGGTATTTATAGTTGCCCATGGATCAAGTGCCATTAAGGTGGAATTTGTTTTTTGATCTGAATTTTGTTTGATGTTTAGGGTGGGCCATAAGAGAGATTTTTGGTGTTAGCTAGCAGGTGTTAATGGCATTCATCAATAAGTGTGTTGATAACAAATTTGCTCGAGGTCTGACATTTCGATTCATAAATTTAATAACAATTAAAATGTAGTTTTTGGTGACATTGGGTGGAATTTTCCAATTTCCTGGCAGAGTGGCGCAGCGGGTGGGAAACCCTACGTGGAAACCACGGGCCCCAGCGGCAGCTTTTCCCGCCAAATTGTTCGGCTCATAGTCAAGGAACTGGAGATGGAGGGGCGGATGTATCACTGGAAGGCAGTGCCCACCCTGCCAGCAACTTCGCTTTTAAATGACCGGGGCACCATTTTTAAAGGCCACCTCGATGGTGCAGTGGATTCCAGCCTTGGGTGGGTGACTATGTGGAGTGTGCACATTCCCCCTGTGTCCATGTGGGTTTCCTCCCACAGTCCAAAGATGTGCATGGGGTTAGGAGGATTTGCAATGACAATATGCAAGGGTATGGGGGGCGGCGGAATTTGGCCGAGGTAGAGTGCTCTTTCGGAGGGTCAGTGCAGACTCGATGGGCCAAATGACGGCTTCCTGCACTGTAGGGATTGTATGGCACAATCTCTTTGGCCTGGCTCGCCACCCTCGGACCAGCCCCCCCACCAGTGCCCCTCGCCCCCGCCAAAGCCTCCCCCTTCCCGCACATCGGCTCTGTCCCGACTGTGGTGGCGCTGGACTTTGTCCGCAGCAACCACGCATAGAGTTCCCGGAAAAAATTACCACACGTGACCGACGGACGCAGCCTATCGGGGGCGGAGCATCGGAGGGGGGGGGGGGTCTCGGGTAAAGACCTGAGGCCGTACCAACGGCGTGCGGCGTACTCCTAGAGTACGCTGTTTTGGAGGGGGCAGAGCATCGCAAAAGCAGCGCTGCCCCTGATTTCAGCGCCGACGGACGATCGTTGAACACGATTTCGGTGTCGGAGACCAGAGAATCCGCCCCATATCTCTGCACCCTCCACCAAACTGACATCTTTCCCAAATCCCTGTGGAATTCAATTCGGGCCTTTTGACTGCCCTCTGATTTCCGGCTCCAGCCATTTCCTTCAGTTGCTTAGCCCCCCCCCTCCCACCAAGGCCTGGATGCCCCTAAACCTTTCCACCTCTGCAACCCTCTCCATTTCGGAACTCCTATCTTTTGATCAAACTATTGGCCCTTGGACTTTTCTTCAGGTGTAACCTTTTGCTCGATAAGGTTCCTGTGAAATTAAATCGGGAAGTGCGTGGGATCATGCCGAGTAACCGACGTAATGCCACCTTTTGGAACTTTAAGCCCCCACTCATTTCAAAATCTGCCCGCCCAACAGTTACTGAGTTTGACGAAAGCCTGCATTAATATACAAAAGACTTTCTCTATATTATGGATAGATTGGTGTTGAATAGATTGGTGTTATCACATATTTGCAGAATTATTGCAATAATATACGACACATCGCCATCAAATTGAAATATACTTTTAAAAAGGTAGCAGGAGGGGAAGAATTAATTTCCTGAATCCACTAACACTGTAGGAGTTAATTTAACAGACTGCTTTTCTGCAGAAGAGGGTGCACTGTGACACCATTATAATCCCTTCTAAATGTAGCAGATTCTTAATGTTTTATTCTGTTATTTTGTTTTGTGCAGCATCATTTTTTGTTACTAGAAATCTTTTTCTCAGGTTGAAGTACTGCTGCTTGTTTATTTAGTTATTTTTTTTTGGTCTTCCTCCCTTTTGATCAATCATCCATCTCCTTTCACCTTCCTTCATTTGCTACTGCAATCAACAGACTGCCGAGTGCCCCTTGACCTCTGATCCTCCTGCTAATATATGGTTCTGCTGACATGATATACTTGAACAAAATCACACCAGCAGTAGCTTACTGCCCTGCTGTCCCAACGAGAAACCAATCTGGGAACTGCTGACACATGCAGTCACTAGAGTTTTGTGTGAACAATGGAAAGAGTATCATTCTTGCTGATTTATTGAGCGCAAATCTCTTAATTTGGAATAGTGAACACAGCCGGTGCTACCAATGCACCATCTCTGTCCCATAAACAGCAGATCAGCAGACTTCTCTTCTTGAAAGATTCAAATGTGGCGACATGGGCCCACATCTTCTGACGGCCCTGATCAGAGAAAAAAAAACTCTTTGCTTCCTCCGATATTTCTGGGCAGTCGTCCGATGGAGGAGTCATCCAAACTAAATGGACGTAGGAAATGTCCAGAGACGTCAGCGTAGGGAATCTGTGCAGAAACCTTGCCCCTTTTATTGTGGCACTAGCTGTCGGACCCTGGTAAGTCACGAGTTTAAATGTCCCAAAGTTTCTTTGAAAAGCTATGGAGAAGTGTAAGACAAAACAAAATAACAAAATAAAACATTAAGAATCTGCTACATTTAGAAGGGATTATAATGGGGCCGCAGTGCACCCTCATCTGCAAAAAAGCAGTCCATTAAATTAACTCTGAGCGGTAAGGGAGAAGGGTGGGTGAGGTATGGGTTAAGGGGTAGATGGGTGGTAGGGAGGGTGAGGGAGTTGAATGGCAGCTGGGTAGAGCATCGAGGTTGGGGGTGTTAGCGGAGTCAGGGGACTAGGGTAAAGGGGGTGTCAGATGGTCAGCGAGGTAAAACCAGGATTGGGAGTAATTAGGGAGCGAGGTCAGATCAGGAGAGGAGAGTAGGGGGCGAGGTCAGATCATGCCAGGCCGGGGGTGGGAGTGGGAGGGGGGGGGGGGGGGGGGGAAGAAGAGAATCACGGGTGGTCAGTGTTGTCGGCCGGTCAGGTTGTGGAATAAGGGGTTGTTGGGGTTGAGGGAAAAGAGAAACGGGAGGGGACAGGGGGCAATTGAGGGGGAAGTTCGGGGGGGGGGGGGGGGGGGGGGGTCGGTATATATAATTGGTATGTCAGTCATACAGTTACCCAAGAGTTAGATGAGGATTTTTCTGTTTAAGATTTCCTGGGTAACTATCTAGATAATTAAGTCCAAGTGTCCAAATTCTCTGGGCAAAATCCTTCCATCTGGGGACTAAGTCCTGTGGCAGGGGCAGGAACGTGGAGTGTTTCCCGTCATGGAGGATGGTGGGAAAATTATAATCTTCCAACCCGACCTCGTTGTGTTTTTCCAGTATTCTGCACATAGTCCTCCGCACTATCCAGCACCATTTTGAAACAGCACTTAACATCACTGACTCACCATTGATGAAAGTAGGTGACCCCTTGAGAAAGCAGGTGGACCTCTTGGAACATCTGAAGCTGGAAGGTGGATCCCACCCAGGACCCCAAAACTGGAAGGTCCAACCGCAGATGCTCTCCCACCCCCTCCCCACTCACTGCGTGGTGTTCCGACGTCCAGGATTGCCAGCGGCCTCAATGCTGGATGCCAGGGCAGCCCCAGGCACTGTTTGGGTGAGTCCGACACCTGCACACCACATTGTTCCCAACATGTTTTGCAACGGCGTGTTTTCCCGCTGGCGCCACGGAGAGTCTGGCACGGGTGGTCAGACCTTCACCTGCATCCCATTTCCGGAATGCAAATGAATTTCTTGCCAGCCTCCAGTGGGTTTCCCAATCCACCATGGAATGTGCCAGCAGAAGATCCCGCTGGAAATTCACGCTGGTGTAAAACCGATTTTCTGGACCCCCACCCCATCGCAAGCCGGTGGGAGCTGAGGAGAATTCCATCCTCTGACTCTAACAGAGTTGTTTCTCGGAGCCTCAGGGCGATTGCCCATTTGAAGCTCAAATTTCCTGCTCATTCCCACCGAGTCACTGCCTAGTGCATCTTGGGGGCTACGTCCGGTCTCCGACTATCTGGAGGCTGGGAGATTGGGCCCTTGTTGCTGATCAGGTAGCGAGGTAAGGCTTTGCTTGTGCACTTGATGGAATCTTTACCATGAAGCAATCCAAAGATTGGAACCCAAACCAGTTATGCCTGCTCCATTCACAGTCCATGTTTATTCCTGTGGTTATTTCCCAACTGATTTCATCTCCCAAGAAAATATTTGGAATTTCTTTCTTCCCACCTTTCCAAAATGAAATTATGCCAACCTCTATTTTATCGAACATGACTTCAGTTTGATGATCTGAGAACGGCTGTACAGACAGACCTAATTCTGTCATGGAAGAGTTAATATGGTATAGAAAATTCTTGCCAGACATTAGTGTCTGTATCTCATTAGACATTGATTGAAGAGTCTGGTCTACTTAAGAAAGTAATAAACTTAGTGACATTCCTTTGCATTTAGGTTTCAGCTTTTGGTCACATAAGAATGTGCTTTATGAATCAGTAGTTTTGTTGCCAACAGGAATGTTAGAAAAACCTCCAGATAATTGAGTTCCCATACATATAATTTAGTGGGATAGACAGTGGCTTAAGTCAATTGTTTAAATGCCATTTATTTAGCTTGAAGTAACTATCCTCACTTTTGGTGTTACTGTTCACAGTGGCAAGAAATGTTTATGATTATGAACAAAGTGATAAACAGTCAGCAACTGTACTCGTTACACTGCAGGAAAAAAACGATTAGTTTTTTTGATTGCTTTGAACAGCAACATTATAAATGCATTTGTGAAAATTGCTTCTGATTAGTATTCAAACTGTTCTTTTAATGTAAGCCTACTTGTAACAATAATACAGATTATTATTATATCTTCCCTTAAATAAGGTGACTAACACTATACACAGTACTCCAAATGTGGTCTCACTAGTGCCCTGTACAACTGCAGCATAACAGTAGCACTGTGGCTTCACAGCACCAGGGTTCCTGGTTCGATTCCCGGCTTGGGACACTGACTGTGCGGAGTCTGCACATTTGTCCTGTTTCTGCGTTGGTCCAGGTGCTCCAGTTTCCTCCCACAAGTCCCGAAAGATGTGCTTGTTAGGTGAATTGGACCTTCTGAATTCTCCCTCTGCGTACCTGAACAGGCGCCTGAGTGTGGTGACTAGGGGATTTTCACAGTAACCTCAGTAAGCCGACTTGTGACAATAAAAAGATTATTATTATTGTACTTTGTATTCCATTCCTCTCGCAATAAATGATGACCTTCAATTGGTTTCCCTAATTACTTGCTGTTGCTGCATACTATCCTTTTGTGATTCATGCACTAGGACACCCAGATTCCTCTACACCTCTACAATCTCTCATTATTTAGACAATAGACTTTTTTTAATTGTTTGTGAAAAAATGGACAATTTCACATTTTTCCACATTTTACTCCATTTGCCAGATCTTTGGCCACTCACTTAACCTTTCTACATCTTTTTGTGGCCTCCTTATGTCCTCTTCACATCTTACTTTCCTCCCTATGTGCTATCCGGAAATTTGGCAACTAACCCAACTTCATCCAAGTCATTTATATAAATTGTAAACAGTTGAGTGGACTGGTCCCTGTGGTACTGTGGTTTTCACTGCTGTCTCACAGCACCAGGGGCCCAGGTTCAGTTCCGGCCTTGGTTGACTGTGTGGAGATGTTCTCCCTGTGCCTGCGTGGGTTTCCTCCGGGTGCTCCAGTTTCCTCCCACAGTCCAAAGATATGCAGGTTAGGTGGATTGGCCATGCCAAAATTGGCCCTTAGTGTCCAGGGATGGGCAAGGTAATGGGGATATGGCAGATTGGACGAGGGAGTGGACATGGGTAAGGTGCTCTTTCAGAGGGTCAGTGCAGTCCCGGTGGGCCGAATGGCCTCCTTCTGCACTGTAGGGATTCTATGACTATATCACTCATTGCATCTTGCCAACCTGAAAAAGACCCATTTATGCCTCCCCTCTGCTTCCGGGAAGCATCGTCTAGCAATGCTAATGTGTTATCCCCATAAAATAGCATTTATTTTCTTCAATAAACTTTGATGTAGCACTTTGCCTTCTGGAAATCTAAATATATCCACCAGTTCCACTCAAAATGGTTCTATCTCTGGCAGATTGGGTCTTGTCACCAAAGGTTGATCCACATGTCTCCTCCATATCTTATCGGGTTTTTCTAGTGTAGGAGACCAGTCCTGTCTGTGCTGAAATGGTGGCAGATATCAACTTTTCACTTGTGGTATAGTTCCTTGCCTCTTGACCCCGGAGAAAAACACAACTTATTTTCTTGTTTACCCTCCGTGTGACCTGATCTTGTTGTGTTTATTTTCATCAATTTATTTTGTCTTGGGTGGTTTTACCACATGGAATGCTGTACGTAATTGATGTCTAACCATTAGTAATGCCTGAGAAACTTGGGTTGTTGAATGCACAGTATTCCTGTCTGTGAGTGGGAATTGGCTCGAGTACTTAGACAATGAACCTCGTCCTCTAGTTACCTTCAATGAGTGTTTCACCGTCTGTACTAAAGGTTCTGCCAGCCCAATTGTAACAGGGTGATAAGGAGCGGATCGGATGTGTTCAATTCCGCTCTCCTTCAAGTAACTTTAGCAAAATGACCTGGCCCGATATCGCTCATGAGTTTTCCAGGGTAACCAAAACTGCTGAAGGTTTCACCCAATCTCTCAACTGTTTTCTCCGCTGACGTTGTCTTCATGATGTTAACTTCTGGTCATTTTGAGTGAGCATCGACGAGAATGAGAAAGACGTACCCTTCAAACGGTCTGGCACAATCAACACGTACCCATTGCCAGGGTTCTTCTGGTCATTCCCACGGGCGTAATGGTACTAATGGTGGCATGTTCTGCAATTTTGCGCACGATTTTGGCATCTAGCCCAGTCCACCAAAATAGTTCCTGGCTATCTTCTTCATCCTTAAAATACCACAGTGGCTTTCATGCAATTGATTTAATACACGCTTTCTTAGTAGAGGTTGTGTTGTTCCTCGTGTCTTAATAAAGCTCGTAGTCTCAAATGTGGAGAAGATGCTTTATTGTGAATTCGTTCTCTCTTCAGAGCTTAACATACGGCTACCTCAAGTGCTGGCTGCCTGCCTGCCTGCCTGCCTGCCTGCTTGTGTGTCTGTGTCCTGCTACAAGTTCTGCCTTCCGTGAAGTGTGTCCTCACTTCCTGTCCCGGTCTATTTATATGGCTCTCCCGTGTTCCCTCTAGTGTTTGCTCAGTTGTATTGCATCTAGTTAACTCGTGATCACCACATCCCCCTTTTTCTCTTTACATATTTTCTGTACATCGTTAAAGAAAATTGTACATCCTGTCCCGGTGTATTTATAGCTCTCCCTCTAGTGTTTGCTCAGTTGTATTGTATCTAGTCAATCTACGATCACCACATCCCCCTTTTTCTCTTTACATATTTTCTGTACATCGTTAAAGAAAATTATACAAAACAGTTACTTATGATATGCGTATGTATACAAGTGATGGTGCTATTGCATATTTTACAAAGCCAATGTATTTATGTGTCCAATCTTAATAAAAACATTTATGAGTCCAAACTTGATGAATTTGTTCAGAGTTTTTTTTCTTTTTGTTGTTGATGACGTGGTGATATTGATATTGCAACTCCGTTGTGAATGTTGTTGGTGTTCCTTGTTATTTTAAGTAACCAATGCGTCATCCCGAGGTGTTTGCATGGTCGAACCACTGATATTGACTGACATGGACTTTTTTCTGTGCTTGTGGTATCGATGTATTATCTCATCTGCCTTGAAAGCTGGTGTGCTTGCTTGTTCTAGAGCAGATGTGAGTTTGTGCGATTCGTTGTCATCCCATGCCATGTTTGTAGTGTTGTCATTGTTTTGCAGTGTGCTGTGGCATTGTCCTTCATGTGCCGAGTAGTACCATTGTGTACAAGTCGTTGTTTCATTGCTGTTGTTTCTGTCGTTCCTGTCTTTGTTGTTTTCGTTGCCGTTCTTGTTGCTGTTTTTGTCGTTTCTGTCTTTGGTGTTGTCGCTATCTTTGTTCCTGACGTTGTTGTTTTCGTTGCCGTTCTTGTCGTTTCTGTCTTTGTCGTTGTCGCTATCTTTGTTCCTGACTTTGTTGTTTTCGTTGCCGTTCTTGGTGCTGTTTTTGTCGTCGCTATCTTTGTTATGCTTCTTGTTGGTTTTGTTCTTCTTGTCGCGGTTCATGTTGCTTTTGTTCTTGCTGTTGTTGTTCTCGTTTCTGCTGTGCTTCTTGCGATTGTTATTGTTTTTCTTGTTATGCTCTATGAGTGTCCCGTGTGGATAATTTGAATCATTGAACATTTCGTCTTGAGAGTGGTGAGAATGATCTGATGTTGCATCGGTGCTCGTGACATCAATCATTTGTGGAGGATTTGATTCCTCATCTTTGCTTTCTTGGCACTCCTCGTCTGGAGTCAAAAACTTCATGATTACAATTGATGTGGTGTCTGTGGACTCTTGGCGCTCCTCTTCTGGAGTCAAAATCTGCATGATTTCAGTTGACGTGGTGTCTCTGGACTCTTGGCGCTCCTCTTCTGGAGTCCAAATCTGCATGATTTCACTTGATGTGGTCTCTCTGGACTCTTGGTGCTCCTCTTCTGGAGTTAAAATCTTCATGATTTCTGTTGATGTCGTCTCACTGGACTCTTGGTGCTCCTCTTCTGGAGTCAAAATCTGCATGGTTTCTGTTGGCGTGGTCTCTCTGGACTCCAGGTGCTCCTCTTCTGGAGTCAAAATCTGCATGGTTTCTGTTGGCGTGGTCGCTCTGGACTCAAGGTGCTCCTCTTCTGGAGTCAAAATCTGCATGTTTTCTTTCGGCGTTGTCTCTCTGGACTGTTGGGTGGCCCGACTCTGTGCTTCTGTACAGACAAGCTGAGAACTGTCAGTCTCGCTGTGATCCTGTACGTCGAGTGTGATCACCTTGTCACTGTTTTCGCATGCAGTGGGTAGAGGTACATTGTCTTCTTCTTGTTCATGTGAGCTTGGTAGACTTTCATAGTCTGCTTGTGGTTGCTCAGATACGGCGGGTTGACCTTCATGGTCTTGTTCATGCACGGTGTTCGCCAGGGAGTGTTTGCTTGCATCCCTGTTGGAGTCTTTCATCACTCGCACTGTGGAGCCTGTCATCGCTCGCTCTGTGTAGTCTTTCTGTGCTCTCTGTGTGGCGTCGTCTTCGTCTTGGGTATTGCTGTCATCCAATGTATCGACGAGCTGCCATGGCATCATGGTGTTGGATTCATCTACCACGAGTAGATTCGTGTTGAGCTTTGCAACGGTGTCGCTGATGCTGTGATCAGCATATCCAAATAACTCAGCCATGTCTGAGTAGTATTCTTTGAAACCCAAATCATCTTGGTTGGCTTCTACCACGAGTTGGTTCGTGTTGAACTTTGCGACCGTGTCGCTGATGCTGTGATTAGCATATCCGACTGACTCAGCCATGTCTGAGTAGTATTCTTTGAAAACCAAATCATCTTGGTTGGATTCATCTACCACGAGTTGATTCGTGTTGGACTTTGCGACCGACTCGCTGATGCTGTGATTAGCATATCCGACTGACTCAGCCATGTCTGAGAGGTAATCTTCGAAAAACAAATCATCTTTTGTTGTTTCGGAATTCTTTTTGTTCTCTTCACTTTGGGTGGTGCAGACTGCTTTTTTCAGGGTGTTGTGCAAGTTGTTTTTAACTGCTGGTTTAAGTTCAGGCGTTTTTCTGTGTTCTGAGGCAAGAAAATTTGCTTTTACCACTTTAAGTGTCTTGTTTTCAATTTTCGGGCATTTCCCTTTTAAGTAGGCGTGGTCGGGATGCTCAGACGTCATGACGTCACGCGTAGGAATGAATTGCGCATGCGCAAATCGGCCTTCCTCCTTCACTGTGCGGTTTTGTGTCCAATGCGCATGTGCGGCTTGCGCATGCGCATAACGATCCGCGACCAAAACTTTTTGAGACTGCGCATGCGCGGCTTGCGCATGCGCATAACGATCGGCAACGCGACCTTTTTTTAACTGCGCATGCGCGGCTGCCGGTTCCGGCGCATGCGCATACGCAATTTGTAGTTCTTTGCCTGAAACTTGTTCCCTTTTCCAGCAAACACGTTCAATGTGGTCCTTTCTGCTACAAGTCCCATACATGATGTCTTTGCCCCAGCAATCTACTGCTGTGTGCAATCTACTGCTGTGTGCCGGGTTTGTGAACATCGATGGCAAATGCAAATCTGTGTATGTGTTCAGGATTCGGCCGACTTCTTGTGACTTCTCATTCCCCGCTGGGTCACTCTCTGTGCGGAGCCTGCACGTTCTCCCCGTGTCTGCGTGGGTTTCCTCCGGGTGCTCCGGTTTCCTCCCACAGTCCAAAGACGTGCACGTTAGGTGTATTGGCCATGATAAATTGCCCTTAGTGACCAAAAAGGTTAGGAGGGGTTATTGGGTTACAGGGATAGGGTGGGAGTGAGGGCTTAAGTGGGTCGGTGCGGACTAGATGGGCCGAATGGCCTCCTTCTGCACTATATGTTCTATGTTCATGTTCTATGTTGAGCTTCTTTGGCTGCTAATTCCATGGGTGCAGCAACTTCCAAAGCTTTCTTTTAAGGGCAAGTTGCTTTCGGTTAACAACTGTTTTTAAATAGCTTCGCTCCTTAAAACACAGATTAATCTGTCTCTCACGGTATCATTTAGCACATCCCCGAGTTCACAGTGATCAGCTAGTCTTTTCAGGGTAGCTATAAACTAATCGATTGACCTTCTTCTTGGTTGCGCTTATCCGAAACCTAAACCTTTATGCGATGAGTAAAGGTTTCGGTGAATAATGGCCCAACAATATTTAATTGTAGATTTTCATGCCTGGCTTTTCCAGTTGTACCAACTTCCTCAGGAGGTTGAATGCCATGTACAGGAAAGTTAGGACAACTATAGGGGCCTCACGGTAGCAAGGGGCCTCACGGTAGCATGGTGGTTAGCATCAATGCTTCACAGCTCCAGGGTCCCAGGTTCGATTCCCGGCTGGGTCACTGTCTGTGTGGAGTCTGCACGTCCTCCCCGTGTGTGCGTGGGTTTCCTCCGGGTGCTCCGGTTTCCTCCCACAGTCCAAAGATGTGCGGGTTAGGTGGATTGGCCATGCTAAATTGCCCGTAGTGTAAGGTTAATGGGGGGATTGTTGGGTTACGGGTATACGGGTTACGTGGGTTTAAGTAGGGTGATCATTGCTCGGCACAACATCGAGGGCCGAAGGGCCTGTTCTGTGCTGTACTGTTCTATGTTCTATGTTCTATATCTGCTGCTATCTTGTTCGCTTGAACAAAATAGTCGAACCTCTCTGTATATGAACTCCATCACTCTGTATTCTCATCATCTGGACCCACGGCACCAGAACCCCAACACCATTTTTCACTATGGAAGAACCTGCGATTGCTCGATGCGTCCCATATTTTCAGCACCATCTTGCTTCCATTTTTCCCCAAGAAAAGGCAAACCTGAGCTCCACTTGTTTTCCTTTGTTTTACAACACCCCCAGCTCTAACGCTGTTGTTGCAGGGTACTTGCTACTCGCAGTGCTCCCGGTACTGTAACAGAACGCTCCGGGCAGAGCACGTGGCGAGCTTCCTTCCAAAATTATTTTCTTCGGATATCTGGATAATTTTTCGATTCCTCGGATGTCTCCCCCATCGCCAGCTTTTGTGTAGCGATGATTTTAATTATTTACTTTTCTTTTCAAACGGCCCCAAACACCTACCTCATTGCCAGTTTTTATGTGGTGGGTTTTAAAATCAAGTGTGTGAGCCTCAAGATGTTCAAACAAATGAAGAGCTTTATTAGAAGATGTTAACATGACAGGCTGCTATCTTACACTGTAATGGGTAAAGTGTCCTGCCTGTGTGATTGGTACCGACATGGATCACGATGACTGGGTCCTACCCATCCAACTGCAGGTTCCTCTCCAGCGTCGAGCATGTTCCCGAACCCTGGCACAGGGCAGGCAACATAGTCATCTGGACTCTCTCTCTTTGCTGCAGAGTATTGTGTTAATCCCTCTCACTATACTGTCCCGTACAACCACTACATTCCTTTTTGCTCCCCCCCCACTTGAATGGTTTCCTCTATCACAATGCCATGGTCAGTTTGCCCATCCACCCTGCAGCTCCCTACCTCACCCAAACAGGCTGAAACAATCTCAGACTTGTTGGACAATTGAAGGGCCTGTTCTGTGCGGTATTTTTCTATGTTCTATGCACGGGCCGAGGCTCCTGTGCTGCTGCTGTCCTTTATAGTCGCCTTACCTGCCTCGCTCACAGTCACACGCTCCTGTCCCTGACCACTGACCAAATCAGAATGTCCTGTCCTCAGAGGTGACTGCGCACCTCAGCAGCAGGCTGACATTTTGAGGCCCTGTCTCGAAGCCACTTGGGGACACACACCCCTGGAAAATTCTGACTGCCGGCAGTCTAGAGACAGAGGCGGGATCATTGACCGTAGGTTTGGTCCCATCACCCAATCCCAACCCCCCGACTTGACAATCGGGCCCTTTGTCTTTGACAGCTGTCACCTTGAGATCCAGAACTCCGGGCCGCTCAGTTAAGAGCAGTAATCTTTACCTACTCCAAGAAGGTTCTTTTACTGCAACCTTGCCTGATCTGTGTATATCACTTTGTCATGTATGTCTCTTCCCTAGTCAATATTTACCAGTTGCTGTATTGAAGCTGGTCTTGGAATGCTTGGGTAGAGCAGGTGACTATACTTTTTAAGTGTTTGGAATAGTGGAATAGAGCTGTCAGGCTACCGTTTCAACTGGTCATCTTGAGCAGTGCTCCACTTGTGAGGAGGTGGAGTTCTTAAATTAACTTAGATAATTGACCCAACAATAGTGGAAGGCCTTTAGAATGAAGACAGAAACAACTGACTGCACTGTAAGTGACCCCCACTATTCCCACTGTTTCTGGTTAATGCCCATCACATTCTGATCTCCACTTGCATATTATGGGGTTCAAGAGATTCCTCCTTTGTAGATGCTTAAGGATGCCACTCTCCCCCCCCCCCCCGCCCCAGCCATAGCACTTCTTCCCAGTTGAATATTGAGGATCTTTTCCTTTTGTGTGGAGAATATAGTTTGAGCAAGATGATTGATTAGTTTTGCTCAGGTTTCTGGAGACATTCCACAATGAGATTGCTTTCCATTGCACGCTATCAATCTCAATTCTTCACTCTTAACCTAACTTGACATTCATTTCTTTTCAGTGTCTGCAATAATAGACCGTGAATGGTGGGGACAGGGGTGTGTGTGTGTGTGTGTGTGGGATGTGAGCTCCTTTGTGAATCATCCATCAATTAGATTATATTGTGGGGGCATGGTGGAAATGTTGTGCATGATGCAGTCTCTTAAGTTTTGCATGAATACTCGTGTCTTGATTCGCATTAGGTAACTTGGTGGGGCCGTTAAACCATTTCTGACACTCCTGTGGGATGGTCATGTTATCACTGACTGCCTGTGACACCTGCCTCCATTCTGCCTACACCAGCTTTCTCTCACACTTCCATTCAAAGGTCCCGTGAGCCAGGTCCTCCTTGCCCTTATCTCGGTCAGTAACACTTCCATAGATTTATCTGAAACGCTAGGATTCTTATGACTGCTGACAGCCCCAATGCTGCCCTTCTTAACGCAATTGCAAGCCTGTTCCTACTGTCTGTCCCACTTGCTCAAATTCACCGGGCTTCTGGCCTTTTAATCAGTGGCAATCTTTTAAATAACAATATTTGCCTTCATTCCATAGGCAGTTAACCAGTCAGAAATTAGGGTATCACTGCAAAACTACCCTGTGCATGAATTCTGCCACTCCCAAGAACATGTTGTGGGCAGCACGGTAGCACTGTGGATAGCACAATTGTTTCATAGCTCCAGGGTCCCAGGTTCGATTCCCGGCTTGGGTCACTGTCTGTGCGGAGACAGTGCACATCCTCCCCGTGTGTGCGTGGGTTTCCTCCGGGTGCTCCGGTTTCCTCCCACAGTCCAAAGATGTGCAGTTTAGGTGGATTGGCCATGATAAATTGCTCTTAGTGTCCAAAATTGCCCTTAGTGTTGGGTGGGGTTACTGGGTTATGGGGATAGGGTGGAGGTGTGGACCTTGGGTAGGGTGCTCTTTCCAAGAGCCAGTGCAGACTCGATGGGCCGAATGGCCTTCTTCTGCCCTGTAAATTCTATGATCTATCATAGAATTGCAGGTGTCTATCAACCCCACCATTCCTCATGTGACCTAGAAAACTCTCCTTGCTGATCTGTTCCATCATATTGGTTTTGTTTTTCCAGCTTTACAGGCGAATACATACATACATTGCAGCCAGGAGTTATTAAAATTATAAATTGGATTTCTGAATTTGCCTTGATAAATAATGAAAATGTCAGAGGGCAGAGGCAATCTGCTACGTTTGTTTCCTCCCACAGCCCAAAGATGTGCAGGCTGGGTGGGTTGGCCATGATAAATTGCCCTTAGATTATCATAGAATTTTGGACACTATGATTAAACTAGGACAAAAGTTCGCAACAACATCGTGGGCCGAAGGGCCTGTTCTGTGCTGTATTTCTCTATGTTCTATGTTCTAGTATCATGTGGGCAGGTGGAAGTCCCATCCTCCACGAATCCAGAAGTTCTTCAACCCTTTGCACCCAAGATACCAATTTCTGTTGTGGTTAGTAGATGCACGTGTATCAAAGTCCTCTCTCGTCCTGGAATTCCAGAAGGGGAGAATTATCAGTGATTTTCCTGGTGCTTTGTCTGCAGGTGTCTATCAACCCCACCATTCCTCATGTGACCTAGAAAAGTCTCCTTGCTGATCTTTTCCATCATATTAGTTTTGTTTTTCCAGCTTTGCAGGCGAATACATACATACATTGCAGCCAGGAGTTATTAAAATTATAAATTGGATTTCTGAGTTTGCCTTGATAAATAATGGAAATGTCAGAGGGCAGAGGCAATCTGCTACGTTTGTTTTGGGAGTGTCCTCAATCTGAGAAGGAATTCTCTGTGAATTCTTCATAGTTCTGAAGGGTCACATACCTTATTGACGAAACGTAGCCACCTTTTCAGTTGCATACCTCAGTGGAGCTCAGACATTAGTTAAAGGTAACCTCACTCCTGCGATCCCAGCATAACTACAAAACACCCCTACATGGAAAATCACCACCGCCGGGTCAGGCACGCAGAGTCCGAACACCTCCTGGTTCCACAAACACGACCCTGGAAAAGATGGGCGCGATTTAATGTAAATGAAACAGTGCCGTTTCGGGCGTGCTTAGTGGGGTGTTTCCCAGCGCTGACAGTGCCAAGAATGACACGCTATTAAACTGGACTGTGGTTAATTTTTGGGCCTTGGTAAGGAACATTCCGCCGAGGCCACATTTAGGCTCATCTCCTGCACTGACGAGCTCAGCCTGTCAGCACAGGCCACCCTGATCGCCCCCCCTAATCCGCTCGCTGTGGCTTCTGGAACCAACTTATCAATTAGGGCAGGGGGCCCCCGAGCCTCCCGCACCCCACTATATAAGGACAGGGTACCCCTGACCCCGATTCCTGGCATGGGGCAAGATGCCACCTGGGCACCTTGGCACTGACCGGATGGCAGCCTGCCCAGAGCCCAACCACCCGGGAGCCCCTGATCACCTGGGAGAACGCCAGGTGATCTCTGAGACGAAGGGGATAACTCACAAAGCCTTAGGTACCTCGGAAACCTGCACAATGGAGTGAGGCGTACTGCGGATTTGCAGATTCGCCAAAATATGCCCCCGCCCACAATGGTCGTGATTTACACCGCAACATCTCGTGAGATTGCGTTGGATCTCGCCAGGCGTGACGAGCCAGGTAGATTCCGGGAGCAGGGTCTCCCGGTCTTATCGGCCACGCTGCGCCACGGCGAGCTGCTTTTCCGGTGCACTGTTGGATTGCGCACAAGAGCAAAGTAATCCCAGTGCTCCTTCCTCGTCTCCTTCCCAGGTGCTGTCAGAGTATAACGGCCCATCTATACCCGGGCACAATCTCCATTCACCCATTTCATTCCAAGTGTGTGACAATTGTGTTTCTCACTTGTTTTTTGAAGTGTACCTTCACACCCACACAGTTTTTCCCTCTTTGGGGAATAGTGTGGTGGGAAGTGGTGGAAGGATTCCTGAGCTGATTATCAGCCCATTGAGCCGCGTTATGAATCCTGGTTCCATGGTTAACAAGTCCTGTTTTTGGGTCCAACAGCAATGCATTACCACTGTGCCATACAGCTGGTTGCAGGCTAATTCCTAACCTGAGCCTCTGGGCAGCATGGTAGCACAATAGTTACCACTGTTGCTTCACAGCTTCAGGGTCCAAGGTTCTATTCCTGGCTTGGGTCACTGTCTGTGCAGAGTCTGCACGTTCTCTCCGTGTCTGCGTGGGTTTCCTCCGGATGCTCCGGTTTCCTCCCACAAGTCCTGAAAGACGTACTGTTAGGTGAATTGGACATTCTGAATTTTCCCTCTGTGTACCCGAACAGGTGCTGGAATGTGGCGACGAGGGGATTTTCACAATAACTTTATCGCCGTGTTAATGTGTAAATTGAAGTAGGTCCTTCCCAGCCGGACCTGGCGGCGCGGGCGGGCTCCGGGGTTCTTGGAGGGGGGGGGCTCAGGGGATCTGGCCCTGGAAGTGCTCCCACGGTGTCCTGGCCCATGATCGAGGCCTACCGATCCACGGGTGGACCAGTGCCGTGGGGGCCCTCTATTTTTCCGCACCGGCGGATGTAGTAGTCCGCCTTGGCCGGTGCGGAAACGAAGCCCTCTGCGCATGCGCGGGGATGACGCCAGCACACGCTGGCGCTCCCGCGCATGCGCCAACTCACGCCGGCGTGGCGACAAGCCCCTTTCCCGCCAGCCAGCGGGGTGCAAACCACTCCGGGGCGGTCCTAGCCACTGAAGGTGTAGAGGATTCCGCAACTCTGGGGCGGCCCGACGCCGGAGTGGTTCACGCCACTCCTCGCCGCCGGGACCCCCCGCCCTGCTGGGTAGGGGAGAATCCCGCCCCTGATGTCTATTGACTGCCATCTTGTGGCACACGCTGGTTTTAATTAACGAGTGCATGATGTGGCTATCCATTTCATTCAAATTTGGTGCAGTGTTCAATACAAAAGGGGATCATCCTGATCCAGAAAGATCCAGAGCATAGTAACTAGCATAGCTCCGTTCAGTTAGTGTTAAACAGCTTTGCCATCACACAAAATGTGAAGATCAATATTAGGTGTCCAGCTACTTAAACTAACTCACTGCTCTGCACATTAAATTTTGAAACTTTCAACAGTATAGAGTAATTCACGACTGACGGACTTCATTGTTCTTTCTCATCTATTTTGTGTGTTTTTAACTTAAATATGCCAGGCACAAAAGATTAGTTTTTATTTTCAGTGTACTTTACTATCCCCTCCCCCCAGCATTGTTCAATTTTCCTTGTAGGTAGATATTACAATGATGAAAATAAATGAGCAGAAGCGATTAAAGGTGCTGATAATGTATATTTATTTTTCACATTAAGTTCTGAACTCTATGCTATCCATCCTTTTTATCACCAGGATTGGATTAGCTCTTTATCTTTAGTTATTCTTTTTCCTTTTTAAATATAAATGTGGAAGTCCTGATAATCGTGCTTAAATCCTAAAAACATACAAAATAGGAAAAAAAAACGATGACTTGAATGGAAGAGCAGTATTCTGTGACACTTTCCCAGGAGAATACACTCTAGTTGTGTAAGCAGATCCTCCCTTTCTAGTAGCCCCTAACTATTAACAGATTCCAAAGTTGGCAGCAACTGAATATCATCATCAACAACAAGCATTGAACACATTATGTCACATTGATGGGAAGAAAACTTTTAGCCTTTTGAGATGTGTCAGCAGTCGCCTTTCATGTCTGTCTGGCCTCTGCCGTGCATATTGTGAGTAGAAAGCTCCTGCAGCTGCCATTGCTGATCAGTCAGTATGGCCCAGCCCCTTGGGGAGGCAAGCAACAGCAGATACAGGGTCGCAGCAAACACTGCTGATTGGGAGTGAAAGCTGGCAAAATTACTCTCGCGGTCCTGTCTGGCTCATCAGCCCACAAAATGTAATTTAGATGATTATCTATCTTCCCATTAAACCTTGTGACCCATCAGAAGCTGTTTGAAGTTTGCCTGCTTAGACTTGCTAATAGGAAGAATAGAAGGATTAACTCGGAGGTCATGAAATCAGAGAGCAGCACAAAAGTTGCCAACAAAAAAAGTTGGGAAACTTTTCTCCCAAAGTCTGTGAGCGGTAGGGAACAGACTAGGATCAAAATAGCAATACAATGGTAACTGATGTCATCAGTGGTTAGAACACGTTTTCAAAAGAAACAAGAATCAGATTACCTGAATTTCGGTATTGTTGAATTTCTTTAGTCCTCCACAGAAGTGTGCATTATTTTGACATGAGATTTTCAACATATTATCTTGAAGCATGTCTGAAGACTGTAGATCAATATTTGATTGTCAGGTCAGAGAACAAGACATAATTTGTTTAGAATGCTGAATTGGCAGGCTGGGAACCCACCTTAATCCTGCATGCCTGGAACATATAATTTTCAAAGGGTGGAAGCCAGCTATTTGAGATTTTGAAGTGTATTTTCCGCAAATTGAAATTCACACCCAGTGAGGTTGAAATTTCTGTCAGTCTGGTAGTGGAGATGTGCGGTGTCTTTTGAGTTCTTTCATCATTTTAAAAACCTGTAACTTCAACGGAGCGAGCCAGATCAGTCAAGCACACCCCATAAGCTTTCTTAACTTAACTATTCAGGATGTCAGATTTTGTATAAAAACCCAACATTGACCCAACTGTAGCCTTTTGTTTTTAATTGAAATGTTGCCGGGTAGTCCAAAACAATGGGTAAGTACGATAAACGATAATTAAGTGGAGCAAGGGTTCATGCTGTCAGATTACACAGATAGGAAGGAACAGTCAGTCAGTATTACATGTTAAGAGTGTTGTACAACTTGCTGAAGGAAATGTGTGGAATATCAAGTTGCACACTTTCATTAATCATTGCCATTTTATTTAAGCATAACTCATGGCGGCAGGATAGCACAGTGGTTAGCTCTGCTGCCTCACAGCTCCAGGGTCCCAGGTTCAATTCTGGCCTCGGGTAACTGTCTGTGTGGAGTTTGCACTTCTTCCCCGCGTCTGCGTGCGTTTCCTCCGGGTGCTCCGGTTTCCTCCCACAGCCCAAAGGTGTGCAGCTTAGGTGGACTGGCCATGCTAGATTTCCCCTAAGGGTGGAGTTACTGGGTTGCGGGGGCTTAAGTATGGTGCTCTTTCCCAGGGCCAGTGCAGACTCGATGAGCTGAGTGGCCTCTTTCTGCGCTGTCGATTCTATGATTCATTGTTAAAATGCTGTCCAGGTTTTAATATATTGGCAGTATTAGATAGAAAATAGTACTTTGCAGGAAAACAAACCAAATAATGAACTGAAAACAGATGTTTTTTTCCATCCAGTATTAGTTAATACACTGAATTATGCAGGACAATGGCAATATATTGACATGACTCAGTATAAAGTTAGTGGTATGAATTGGACTCCAGTATATGAGCACAGAAGAATGGAATTCATTATGGAGACGGCACTGAACTACATGTAGTGCTAATTTCTTACATGTCTGCAGGAAGCTGTTTTGATACAGGAATGTCGCTTTGAACACCATTTATATTCATTTATGTAACAAATTACGCAACATTGGGTTGAGTTTTTATCAGAAAAAGAAGGCTGGTGTGGGTCAGGTTTGGTTGGGGGGGGAGGGGAGGGGGGGGTGGAGGGGGGGGGGGGGGGGGGGGGTGGTGGGGGGCGATCACCCAAAGAGATGGGTTGCAACTTTACGTATGATAATGAGGTTGTGAACCATATTGTCACCCCAGTTTCAACTTTCACTTTTTTCCGTTGAATTTTGAGCGTTGGTAACCCAGCAGCTTTCTCAGGGCAAGGAGTTGGGGAGACTTAGGAGGTCAAAACTTGCACCCTGACTCCAGGTGCCTGCCTGAGGAACCTCGCATGTTTGGGTCCTCCCCATCGGTCTTCTCCGAGATATCTGAATGTCCTGCTCCTCTCTGCAGCCCCAACACCACAGATAGTCATCGAGTCATACAGAGGCCCTTTGGCCCATCAGGTTTGCCCCAAAGTAACTACACTAAATCGACACTAATCCCAATTTCCAGCATGTGGCCCACAGTCTTGAATGTCATAACATTTCAAGCCCTAATCCATGTACTTTGTTAAGGCTGTGAGGTTTCCTGCCTCTTACTATCCTCCCAGGCAGTACATTCCAGGCTTCCACCACCCTCAGGGTGAAAGCTTTTTTCCTCAAAACCCCTCTGAGCCTCCAACCCCTCACCTTAAAATTATGCCCCCCTAGTATTGACTCTTCAACTAAGGAGAACAGCTGCTTCCTATCCATGCCCCTCACAATCCTCACTTCAGTCCGTTCCAGCTCCGCCTTATCTGTTCTAAAGAAAACAACTGAGCTTATCCAGTCTTAAATTTTTCATCCCAGGCAACATCCTGGCGAATCTCCTCTGCACCCTCTCCAGTATAATCATATCCTTCCCATAGTGAGATGACCAGAACAGTACTTCACCTGTGGACTAGCCATAGTCTTGTACAGCTCCAACATAACCACCCTGCTCTGATAACCTTATGCCACGACTGATAAAGGCCCTGTATGCCTTCTTAATTACCCTATTAACCTGACCTGCTGACTTCAGAGATCTGTGGACAAGTACCCTGAGGTCCCTCTGTTCATCTGAGCTTCAATGTCCTGCCTTTCATTAAATACTCCCTTGTTATTCATTAAATAATCCTTCCAGGGGCAGCACGGTGGCACAGTGGTTAGCATTGCTGCCTACGGCGCTGAGGACCCGGGTTCGAATCCCGGCCCTGGGTCACTGTCTGTATGGAGTTTGCACATTCTCCCCGTGTCTGCGTGGGTTTCACCCCCACAACCCAAAGATGTGCAGGCTAGGTGGATTGGTCATGCTAAATTGCCCCTTAATTGGATAAAATAATTGGGTACTCTAAATTTATTTTTTTTTAAAAAATCCTTCCAAAGTGCATAACCTTCGCACGTTTCATGGTTAAATTCCATCTGCCACTCTGCCCATCAAACCAACCCATCTGTATCTTCCTTCAACCTGAGACGACCTGGGTTCAATTCCGGCCTTGGGTAGTTGTGCGGACCCTGCACATTCTCCCCGTGTCTGCGTGCACTTCCACCGGATGCTCCGTTTTCTTCCCATAGCCCGAAGATGTGCAGGTTAGGCGGATTGGCCATACTAAATTATCCCTTAGTATCCAAAGGTTAGGTAGGGTTATGGGGATAGGGCGGGAGAGTGGGCCCAGGTTAGGTGAAGACTTGATGGGCCGAATGGCCTCCTTCTGCACTGTACAGATTCTATGTTCCTGTGATATGTCAGGAACAATAAGGGAGCTAGCATTGGACACCGGCCTCCAGTCACACAAACAGCCTTCTACCACCACTCTCTGCTTCCTACCACTAAGGCAGTTTAAGATCCAATTTGCCAAGTTACCCTCAATCCCATGTGCTTTACCTTTATCAGTCTACCATATGGGACCTTGTCGAAGGTTTTGCTGAAATCCATAGAAACTACGTCAACTGCACTACCCTCATGTATACACCTGGTCACCTCCTCAAAAGATTCAAACCAATTTGTTAGGCCTGACCTCGCTCTGCCAAAGCCATGCTGACTATTCCTGATCAAACCCTGAGACGAGTCCAATGGCCATGTTGCTCCCGAAAAGCACCAAAACCTCCAACACCTTCTCGCTCCCCATTTCAAACTGTTTAAGAACCTCACAGTCCCTTTTCCCAAATTCTGTACCTACACCCTCCTTCCGAGTGAAGACATACGTAAAGTCTTCGTTTAACACCTGATCAACCACAAGAAGCTATTCCTCGTCCACTTTGGCCAGATCTTGCCTTATTTTAATAAAATCTACCTTCCCCAGTCCAAAAAATTATTTTGGAGATCATGGTGGGATTCTCCGCCAGTGGGATTCCCCGTTTTGCCGGCACCCGGGGGTTTCCCGACGGCTTGGGGCTGCCTCACAATTTGACACCCCATTGACCGGCTGGCGTAACGGAGAATCCCGCCGGCGGGTCGGGGCAGAAATGTGGTGTTGCGAGGAGGAGAATCCATCTTTTTCCTTTTCCATAACAAACTTAAATCATACTGATTGAAGTAAATGCTCCCACTGCCACCTTCCACACCTGTCCGGCTTTGTCCCCCTAAATTAGATCCAGCACTGAGCTGTCCCTTGTTGGACCTTCTGTATATTGACATGAAAAGCTCGCCTGAATGCATTTCAAGAAATCTGCCCCTCTAAACCCTTTACACTGTGACTACCTTAATTAATATTGGGGAAATCCCCGAATAGAAATTTCCCATTATTATTACTTTTACACACTGAAATGTTGGCTAGTGTAGACTTGAGAGATGAACACACACTTCCAACACTGATGAAGGTTCAACTCAATTTTATTAACTACCTCTAACTAATACACGATGACTGTGGGTCTAAATGATGCTAACTTAAACTAGAGACCTAAGCCTTGTCCGAACCAGTTGATTCTCTCAGCACGTGTTGTGAGTCTGTGCTGGGCTGGATGAGTTCTTGTTGCACTCAGAGGCAGCACCCAGAATGAGCGGGAACCGTGGTGCCCTCTGCCTTTATAGCGTGTGTATTCTAACTGGTGATTGGCTGCGGTGTTTGTACATGTTGATTAGTCCCTGTGTGTGTCCATCAGTGTGTGTCTGCACCATGATATACTGGTGTATATTAGGACACACACCACTGTGAATTGACAACATTTCTGGAGAAGGTGGGACATGGACAAGTGGGATCGTCTGCACCTGAACCAAAATGGGAATGACATCCTTGCAGGTGGGTTTGTTAGTCCTGTTGGGAGGTGTTTAAACTAGTTTGACAATGGGAGGGGTCATAGAGCGTCAGCACAATGGGGTCACAGCCTACTGTCCCCAGGTGTCAGAAGCTTGGCTCTGTCTTCAGTCTCTCGAGGAATCAGCTTCCAAAACGGAAAACGAGTTTGAGAGCGGGGGGCCCCCGGGGAATCCTGTACTACTTGCCTGTTTCTCTTGGACTGCCTGGTGGTCGCCCTTCTGTCCTCCAGTCCCTTGATGCTATGGTCTGACCTCCTCTCTAAACGTGCTGTCCACATGACTCTCCACAACCCCATCAGCCTTCCAATTTTCCTTCCCCACCTCCTGATGCTTCTGATCATTCCTCCCCTCGCGACCTGATCCCCATCGCGCCCCCAACCCAGGATTAGAACCAGTTGTCCCTGTTCCCAGTGCAGATTTACCTGCCCTACGGCCATCAATGTCCGGTTCCCCACCAGACTGATGTCCCAGCTGTAGTTAAAGCTCCACAGTCTGCTCCAGAGGGCATAATCAAGGAGTGGGAGTACGCCCATTTATAATAGAGGAGAAATCTCTTAGAGATTAGTGAATCTGTGGAATTGTTTACCTCAGAGAGTTGTAGAGGCTGGGTCATTAAGTATGTTTCAGGATCTGATAGATTTTTAATCAGTAAGTGTAAGGGTCCTACCCGATCACAGGCTCACCGAATAATAGTGCAGAAGAGGCCCTTCGGCCCATCGAGTCTGCACCGACGAATGAAAAACACCTGACCTGTCTACCGAATCCCATTTGCCAGCACTTGGCCCACAGCCTTGAATGTTAGTGCCAAGGGCGCATCCAGGTGCTTTTGAAAATCGCTTATTGTCACGAGTAGGCTTCAATTAAGTTACTGTGAAAAGCCCCTAGTCGCCACATTCCGGCGCCTGTTCGGGGAGGCTGTTAAGGGAATTGAACTGTGCTGCTGACCTGCCTTGGTCTGCTTTCAAAGCCAGCGATTTAGCCCAGTGTGCTGGATGTGAGGCAACCCACCTTTACCACCCTCCCAGGCAGTGCATTCCAGATCGTCACCACCCTCAGCGTAAAAATGTTTATCTCAAATCTCCCCTAAACCTCCTGCCCCTCATCTTGAACTTGTGTCCCCTTGTAACTGACCCGTCAACTAAGGGGAACAGCTGCTCCCTATCCACTCTGTCTATGCCCCTCCTAATCTTGTGCACCTCGATCAGGTCGCCCCTCAGTCATTTCTGCTCCAGAGAAAACAACCCAAGCCTATCCAACCTCTCGTCATCAATTAAATATTCCATCCCAGGCAACATTCTGGTGAATCGCCTCTGCACCCCCTCTAGTGCAATCACATCCTTCCTATAATGTGGCGACCAGAATTGCACACAGTACTCCAGCTGTGGCCTCATCAAAGTTCTATACAACTCCCACATGGCCTCCCTGCTTTTGTAATCTATGCCTCGATTGATAAAGGCAAGTGTCCAATATGCTTTCTTCCCCACTCTATTAGCCTGCCCTTCTGCCTTCAGAGATCTATGGACAACCAGGCCAAGGTTCCTTTGTTCTTCGGTACTTCCCAGTGTCAAGCCATTCATTGAATACTTCCCTGTCAAATTATTCCTTCCAAAGTGTATCACCTCACACTTTTCAGGGTTAAATTCAATCTGCTCATTTGACCATCACGTCTATATCTTGCTGTAACCCAAGACACCCAGCATTATTGTTAACCACCCGGCCAATCTTTGTGTCATCCACAAACTTACGGATCCTACCCCCCACATAGACATCTGTGTCGTTCATATAAATGACAAACAATAGGGGAGCCAGCACAGATCCCTGTGGTACGTCACTGGTCACTGGCTTCCTGTCACTAAAGCAGCCGTCTGTCATCACCCTCTGTCTCCTACAGCTAAGCCAATTTTGAATCCACCTTATGAAGTTACCTGTATCCCATGGGCAGCACGGTAGCACATGTGGATAGCACTGTGGCTTCACAGCGCCAAGGTCCCAGGTTCGATTCTCCGCTGGGTCACTGTCTGTGCAGAGTTTGCACGTTCCCCCCGTGTGTGCGTGGGTTTCCTCCGGGTGCTCCGGTTTCCTCCCACAGTCCAAAGATGTGCAGGTTAGGTGGATTGGGCATGATAAATTGCCCTTAGTGACCAAAAAAGGTTAGGAGGGGTTACGGGGATAGGGTGGAAGTGAGGGCTTAAATGGGTTGGTGCAGACTTGATGGGCCTAATGGCCTCCTTCTGCACTGTATGTTCTATGTCCATGAGCATTTTTCTCCTTTATAAGTCTCCCATGTGGGACCTTGCCAAAGGCTTTGCTGAAATCCATGTAAACTACTGATGAATCCCTTATTTCCCCTTTATTTTTGCCGTTATCGTGGATCTGTAACTTCAAGTCAAGCAGCAGAAAGAATGAGCAAATCAAAAAATTGCAACAGTGAACACTCTGCTAGCTTTGGCCAACAAAGCTCAAACTTCTCGGCACCAGAGAGATGGAATGGGACTCTGTTCAGTTGATTGGTTGGTTGGTGGCCAATGAATTGGCCAAGAGGCTCTATTTTGCCCGATAACAGGTGATGATTGGATCCTGCCTGAGTGGATAATTTCCAAAGACCGAAGGAAAGCAGAGTTGAGACCTGGACACACAGAGAAAAGGATACTGCTCTCTCTCCCTCGTGTTTTCTACAGAGATTCTGTGAGCTGCTGTATTTCTGAAACTGCAGAGACCTGAATGAATCTACAGTGAAAACCATTAGAGACTGGATAGCAGAAATCTCGACCTGAAAGCCTGGTTTGAGACTTTTATCCCTTTCATTATTTTTTTTTACACTCCTCTTCTCCCGCCACGTTTAGAACATAGAACAGTACAGCACAGAACAGGCCCTTCGGCCCTCGATGTTGTGCCGAGCAATGATCACCCCCTACTCAAGCCTAACGTATCCACCCTATACCAGTACCCCCCCCCCCCCAATTAACCTTACTTTAACACTAAGGGAAATTTAGCATGGCCAATCCACCTAACCCGCACATCTTTGGACTGTGGGAGGAAACCGGAGCACCCGGAGGAAACCCACGCACACACGGGGAGGACGTGCAAACTCCGCACAGACAGTGACCCAGCCGGGAATTGAACCTGGGACCCTGGAGCTGTGAAGCATTTATGCTAACCACCATGCTACCGTGTCTGTCGTGTGTGTGTGTGTATGTGTGTGTGTGATAAATAAAACATAATTGTGTAAATTTACAAACCTGGTGACTGTAATTATTTGGCAGCCAAGAGCCAAGGACTTTGGGAATTTTACTCAGAATTATTGGTCAATTTAATTGTGTTGCAACTCCAGATCAAGTGGGACTGGGATTGACCGTGCAGTAGCCCAGGGAATCAAGGGTTATGGGAATCAGGTAGGAAAATGAACATTGAACAGTACAGCACAGAACAGGCCCTTTGGCCCTCGATGCTGTGCCGAGATTTGTCTGAAACCAAGATCAAGGTATCCCACTCCCTGTCATTCTGTTGTGCTTCATGTGCCTATCCAGTAACCACTTGAAAGTTCCTAAAGTGTCCGACTTCACTATTACAGCAGGCAGTCCATTCCACACCCTAACCACTCTGAGTAAAGAATCTACCTTGGACATCCCCCCTATATCTCCCACCCTGTCCCCTTGTAACAGCTACATCCACCCGAGGAAATAGTCTCTGAACGTCCACTCTATCTATCCCCCTCATCATCTTATAAACTTCTAGTAAGTCGCCTCTCATCCTCCTTCGCTCCCTCAACCTTTCCTCATAAGACCTACCCTCCAATCCAGGCAGCATCCTAGTAAATCTCCTTTGCACCCTTTCCAATGCTCCCACATCCTTCCTATAATGAGGTGGCCAGAACTGCACACAATTCTCCAAATCTGGTCTCACCAGGGTCCTGTTGAGGATTATATTAAATCAGCCATGATCTCATTGAATGGCAGAGCAGACTTGATGGGCTGAGTGGCCTACTTCTGCTCCTACGTGTTAAGGTGTGTGAGTAGTCTGGTAGACGTTCCCTCCATTGAATCAGGAGGCGAGATTATTGAGACACAGTTGATTAACATTGACTGTGTAAATTATGCATTTAATGGTTGCAGTAGCTTCAAAAATTAATTTCAATAATACTCACTGATTAGGAACTGGGTTGAATTTTGTTTTCATGCCAGTTTCTGCCCCTTGCTATGGAACTGGGCAGTGCTCTAAACCGATGGTCTTTATAAAGGCTGCTCAGAAATGATTCTTCCGCGATCACACATGCTTTTGACCCGAGGAAAGATACTGGCTTGCCTGCTTTCAATCCTTCTCATGGACTCCCGCCTGGGACCACGGCCCACTACCTATCCGCCTCCTTCCAGTCCCATGCAGGAGACACCAGTATCCACAACTCCATCACCCCCCCGTGCCGAAAAACACAAGGGCGCCCATACTATAAACATCCAGTTTGTGTGTGACCTGCCCAGCAGATCCTCTCAGTGAATGTCTGCTATCTTGGCAGCCACCACACCCCCTCAGTCCTCCATCAATTAGTTGTCCCCATCATCTTTACGCCACCACACAGAACCAGAGGCTGGCTTCTGGGTGACAAGAGATGCCCGCCATTAACCTGACGAATGACTCGCTCCTCTATATTGAGAGCCAAACAACAACAAGGAACATTATGGTGCAAACCTGCACTGCTTGGGATGTGACCTCCGGCACTCAGCATGGGTGGGATTCTCCCCTACCCGGCGGGGCAGGGGGTCCCGGCAGGACGGAGTGATGTGAACCACTCCGGCGTCGGGCTGCCAAAAGGTGCGGAGATTCCGCACCTTTAGGGGCCAAGCCCTCACCTGTAGGGGCTAGGCCCGCGCCGGAGTGGTTGGCGAGCCGCCGGCTGGCGGGAAAGGCATTTGGCGAAGGGACTCAGCCGGCCGGCGGAAGTCGGGGCATGCGCAGGAGCGTCAGTGGCTTCTGACGTCATCCCCGCGCATGCGCAGGTGGGGGGGGGGTCACCTCCGCGTTGGCCATCGCGGAGGCTGACACGGCTGACGCGGAGGGGAAAGAGTGCCCCCACAGCACAGGCCTGCCTGCGGATCGGTGGGCCCCGATCGCAAGCCAGGCCACCGTGGGGGCACCCCTCGGGGCCAGATCGGCCCGAGCCCCCCTCCCCCCCTCCCCAGGACCCCGGAGCCCGCCCGCGTCGCCTGGTCCCGCCGGTAAAGTAGGTGGTTTGATTCACGCCATCGGGACCTGCATTGCTGCAGCGGGACTTCAGCCCATTGTGGGCCGGAGAATCACGGGGGGTGGGGGGGGGGGGGGGGGGCGGCGCGCCAACTGGCGTTCCGCAATTCCCACCCCCGCCGTCCCACCCCTTGTGTCCATGTTTGTGGTGGACTGCTGCGTACCCTGCAGCCTAACTATCATGATCCTTGCTCCCAGGCATTCGGAGGCCACGTTGGGAGCAGGAGGAACGGCAAGGACGTATCGAGGACCCAGAGCAGCTGTCCCTCAACAGACTCTGGTTCCCCAGGATGTCATGCCGCCATGACAGTTGCACCATAATTTCCCATGTTTCAATCCATCATGTTTCATACCATCATAGCCAAAATCCCCCTCTCGCGCTGTTGCTCCATTCTCTGTGTTTCTGCTTCCGTCCATGTCTTGCACAGACAGTCTGCAGCAAGGTCTGTAAGTGAATGCAGCTCCTCCTTTGAGGGAGTGGGTGGGCGAGCCACGAGAGCTCTGGGCCCCCTGTTGAGCTGGCAGCCAGTCAGCCGCACATTCAAGCTGTGCTGCAGGCTAAAGTCATTAAGACAGGGCAGCATGACATTTCTGTCATTAGGACCAGGCACAGCATGATAACAAACATGACACTTTGAGCTCAAAATTGTCTTTGATGAATTTTACCCCTCTTCTGGGGTATAGTTTTCAGTTGGAGGGTGGAGGCAATTCAACTAGACACACACACACAAACACACAAACACACACAAACACACACAAACACACACACACACACACAAACACACATATATAATTCAACTGTTTTTTAAATAGCAAGATTAACATTAAATTAGGAAAACTCCATCTATTCCTTGATCTCCATTTCTCTGACCCTACATTTTGACTTGTGTGTATGTGTGTCTCTCTCTTTCCCACACAGACCAATGGATGTCTTGTACGCAGCTTATTATACTTCCTGAATTTTATTGAATGCGAAAGGAAAAGTTGCAACATATGTAAAGAGAGAACTGGGGCGAAATTCTCCCCTACCCGGGGGGGCGGGGGTTCCCGGCGTAGCGGAGTGGCGCCAACCACTCCGGCGTCGGGCCTCCCCAAAGGTGCGGAATTCTCTGCACCTTTGGGGCTCGGCCCGCTCCGGAGTGGCTCCCGCTCCGCCGATGGCGCCAAAACTGGCTACGCCGCCAGGCGTTGGGGCTGGCCGAAAGACCTTCGCCGGTCCGCGCATGCGCCAGAGCGTCAGCGGCTGCTGACGTCACCACCGGCGCATGCGCGGTGGAGAGGGTCTCTTCCGCCTCCGCCATGGTGGATGCCGTGGCAGCGGCAGATGAAAAAGAGTGCCCCCACGGCACTGGCCCGCCCGCCGATCGGCGGGCCCCCGACCGCGGGCCAGGGTACCGTGGGGGAACCCCCCGGGGTCCGATCGCCCCACATCCCCCCCAGGACCCCGGGGGCCCGCTCGCGCCGCAAATCCCGTCGGCACAGAGGTGGTTTAAACCACGTCGGCAGGATTGGCCTGTCAGCGGCGGGACTTCGGCCCGGTGCGGGCCAGAGAATCACTGCGGGGGGCACGCCGATCGGCAGGAGGGCATGTCGATCGGCGGGGCGTGATTCCCGCTTCCGCCGATTCCCGGGTGGCGGAGAATTCCGGCCACGGCGGGGGCGGGATTTACACCGGCCCCGGGCGATTCCCCGACCCTGCGGGGGGTCAGAGAATTCCGCCCCTAATGTTTTTCTTTCTCACTCACGCACATCATGCACTCTGGGCGCGATTCTCCGCACTCACGACGGGGCGGAGACTAGCGGGCGACGCAAAGTTTTACGGCGACGCTGGTCCGACACCCTCCCGCTATTCTCCCCCCCCCCACACCCCGCCCCCCGACACGAATCGCTGCTCGCCGTTTTTTTTACGGCGAGCAGCGATTCTCCCCTGGCCGATGGGCCGATTTCCAAGGCCTTTACGGCCTTTTTCACGATTTTTAATACACCAGCTATACCGGTTCGTGAAAACGGCCGCAAAGTGCCGTTCTGCACAACCATGCCACCGATTGGCATGGCCGCACCACGGCCGTGCCAAGGGTGGCATGGGCCCGCGACCGGTGGGCACCGATCGCGGGCAGCGGGTCCAATTCCCTCGCACTCTTTCTCCCTCCGCCGCCCCGCAGGATAAGTCCGCGGGGCGGCTGAGGGGCATTACGGACCGCGCATGCGCGGGTCTGACGCATATGCGCGGCTGACGTCATCATATGCGTCAGCCGTCGCTAACTTTGGCGCGCGGGCTTAGCGAAATTTGTTACGCCCGCGATGCCGGAGTTCACAGGGCCGCGATGCTAGCCCCGACCGGGGAGCAGAATCGGGTCCCGGGAGGGGGCGCGGAGGCTGCCGTGAAACACGGCCGGTTTCGTGGCAGCGTTCACGACTCTCCGCCTTTGCGGAAAATCGCGCCCTCTGTTTTTTAAAAAAAACTTCAGGGCAGCAGGGTGGTGCAATGTTTAGCACTGCTGCCTCACGGCACCAAGGTCACGGGCTTGGTCTGGCCCCGGGTCACTGTCAGTGAGGAGTTTGTGCATTCTCCCCATGTCTGCGTGGGTCTCACCGCTATAACCCAAAGGTGTGCAGGGTAGGTGGATTGGCCACACTAAATTGCCCCTTAATTGGAAATGTCTTTACCTCAAAGCTTTTGAAATGTGTCCTCCTAGTTTTCTAGATTAGGGGCCTGATCTTCGTACAGACAGCAGTGAGGCTAACAGCATTCAGCATTATTAAAGTGTAAATCAGTTAGAAATTTCTGGCGACTGCACGTGCTCAGTTAAATGTGGAAATCAGGTAATTATTGTTCAAGTTACCTTGGGTATACCAATATCTCACCCTGAGATTAGGCCTTGTCCACTCCTCGTGGTAAGTTTCAATTACAGCCAAATAACTTCCCTGGCACTGATAATAAATCTTTGCAAGTGTGGAGAAACTTTCTGCAGATTTTATTGTGGGATATTTTAAACGTAAAGAAAATGTACATAAAATTATTCTTCTTCATCTCTCTCTCTATCTTAGTTCCATTTTTCTTTTTTTTAATAAATTTAGAGTATCCAATTCTTTTTTTTCCAATTAAGTCACATCTTTTTGGTTTGTGGGGTGAGACCCACTCAGACACGGGGAGAATGTGAAAACTCCACACGGACAGTGACCACAGTTTTCAGTGCAACCTACCTCAATCTGGCCATTTACTTCAACTTGCACAATAGCCATGAACGGAGATAAATGGTTTCGAATCCATCAGACACTGTGGAAAAACACCACGGGCGGAATTCTCTGCTCCCGTGGAAAATCAAGAAGGAAAATCGAGTTTCACGACAGCCTCGGAGGCCGCTCCTCTCACCTTATTCACCCCCACCCCGGGGGGCTAGGAGCGGGGCTCCGTTATTCTCGGCCGCCGGGCTTTGTTGCTGGGGTCAAGGCCCGGCGCGCCGAGAATGACGCGGCCGGCGCGCCTAATGACGTCATGCGCATGCGCAGTTGCCGTCTTCCCCTCCGCCGCCCCGCAAGACGTGGCGGCTTGATCTTGCGGGGCGGCGGAGGGGAAAGAGTGCATCCCTTTGAGACGCCGGCCCGACGATCGGTGGGCACCGATCGCGGGCCAGTCCCCTCCTGAGCACGGCTGTGGTGCTCACTCCCCTCTCCGCCCCCACAAGCGTCAAACCAGCGTTTGGCACCATATTCACGACGGCAGCGACCAGGTGTGGTTGCCGCCATCGTGAACCGGTCGCAAACGGCAGGCCGCTCGGCCCATCCAGGTCAAAAAAAGCCCATCCGTTTTTCACGACGACCGGCGATTCTCCTGAGCGGGGGGTGGGAGAATCGCGGGGGGCGCCAGGGGGGCATGTTGTGAGTCACCCGGCCCTCCCGCGATTCTCCCACCCGGCTTGGGGAGCGGAGAATCGTGCCCCAAAATTCCATCCTTGATATAGTACTTTGAATGTTTTCTTATGAAGATCTACTTGAATCTTGCGCAGGATAAAAGAGTTTGTTATGTATTAGTTTGGTAATCAGCATACCTTGAGAAGAGATTATCCTGTAAGGTTATACTGCATTGAAAACTGTTCACAACAGATAAGGTCAATGGTCAAGGCCCAGCATTTCTTTTCCATCAGGTCAGCCTAACTTCAAGGTGGATTTTGCTAATGATCATTCACTTTGAGAGGTGGAGAATGGATTATACAAGTTAAGACTGCAGCTTGCTCCTAGTTTTGTGGAGCAAGAGTATCCTGCTCATTGGCAGAGGATATATGCAAGTCTTTTTGTTTAATATTATCCGATTGTTGTGTTTTTTTATTCCCAATGTGGAATTCAATCTAGACCATCGTTGTATCAGCCAAAAAGCTTCCGTAATTAGTTCCTGTGAATGCACACTCTCACTTATACAAAGAATCAGTACAGTGCAGAAGGAGGCCATTTGGTCCATCGAGTCTGCACCAACCCTGTAAAAGGTCTGGCAATGGCTCATCCATGATTTCAGAGCTTGGTGGCAATGCAGGTACTGGAGAGTGGCAACCTCTGAATGGTCTGCAGCCCTCTGGGGTGAGAATTTTTTTTTACTCTTTGAGGCGCGTGGCCATTGCCAACTGGGCCCCCATCCCTAATTGTCCGCGCTGCCCTCCATTTCAGAGGGCATTTGAGAGTCCACCATATTGCTGTGGATCTGCAGTCACATGTAGGCCAGACCAAGTAAGAGTGGCAGATTTCCTCCCCTAAGGTGAATCAGATAGGACGGGATTCTCCTAAATCCCCCGATGGCCTGACGGCGGCGTAAAAAATTGGCACGAGCCACTCAGCCGTCGGGCCAACCGGGGGCTAGACCGATGCCAAAGGGCTGGCACGAGCTAGCACAGAAGACGCCGCCTGTGGTTCCGCTCATACGCAGACTGGCCGGCGTATTCTTGCGCATGCACAGGGGGGTGTCTTCTCTGCGCCGGCCATGGCAGAGCCCTACAGAGGCCGGCGCAGAAGGAGTGCACCCACGGCACAGGCCCACCCGCAAATCGGTGGGCACCGATCACGGGCCAGGCCACTAGAGGAAATGAGGTTCCTGCAGTGCTCCATAAATAGTGGACAATATAAAATATAATGAAATACTTCAGGTCAGCTGAAAATAAAGTTGTAAATCTGGAGAAAGACATGGCTATCTCGGCCACAACAACAAGGAAAAAAATCAAAGGTATCAAAAGATTGAAATAAAATAAAACTTATAAAGAATAGATGGTGATTAAAGTTTCCCCGCACGTAGCAGCGTGACAATTAAAGTATAGTGGACAATTAAGAAATTAGGGGCTGGTTTAGCACAGGACTAAATCACTGGCTTTGAAAGCAGACCAAGGCAGGCCAGCAGCACTTTTCAATTCCTGTACCAGCCTCCCCGAACAGGCGCCAGAATGTGGCGTCTAGGGGCTTTTCAGTAATTTCATTCGAAGCCTCCTTGTGACAATAAGCGATTTTAATTTCATTTCATTTCATATTCACAAAGACAAACCATCTGTGGGCAGATGAGCATTTCCAGTGATTAGTTTGTGTCTTGTAAAATCTCCTCCCCCCCCCCCCCCCCCCCCCCCACCTTCCCATTGTAAATTGTAAAACATCTATCGAAGGAGCAAGGTATCCACGTGAAACATCTGCAAGCAATTGGGTAAGATTAAAGCCAACAAAAACTTTGAAAGTCTATCTACCAAGCCACTTACCTTCCCACTATATATATTTTACAGTGGACAGAAACTCTTATGGTTATGATTAAACCAAAGTTTTCAAAGGACTTGGTGGCACAGTATGTTTAATTCTGCAGATTTAGCTTTTCTGTGGAACCTGGAGGAGCAGAATGTAGGGGCTACCCCATCCTCAAGACTTGCAAACCATTTTCTTCACACCCTTGGGACCCTACCATTCTTGGACTTTTTTTTTTGTGTTCCCCCCAGTTTCTGACATTCAATCCTGATGCCACTCCTGCCTGTTTAGGTATGATAACGCTGCAATATTTAAATTAAATTGTTAGGTTTCAGCCCAGGTGGACCTCCCGATTGTTTTTATTAAAATGGTGTTGCGATGTCAGGGAGTGACGTTTGACTGTAATGTAGGACCCACCTGCTTGAGCGAGAGGTCATTCTGGACCTATTCTGAGGCGTGTCAAGTTGCCTTATGGAAAGCGTCTTCTTCCTGTCGTTATCACAGGGAGGGCAGAGTTAAGGTTGGCCCTATGGATTCAATAGATTGCCCGCTCTTTGTAGTGAACATGTTTATTCTTTACAAGTACTGAATTTAAATTTCTAGTATCATGTTCCGAGTGGATACATCAAAATTGAATTCACAGTGACAGCAGAATGATCTCCAGCACTGGCCCCTTCACTTCCTGCCTTGGAGTTCATCCAGATGATCGTGCCATTAAACATCTCTAATTCATTCTCTCTCTCTCGCTCACTCTCTCTCCCTCCCTTTCTCAAATGTAATAAGTTACAGAGATCCGAAGTCGTAGCATAAAAGTTAAATTAATTGGCCATAATTGTAATTTTTATTCATAGTACAAAATAGAATTATCACTATGGTGGGAGCAGGGGAACCTTTTTTGAGGATTGGCCTAAACAACTCTGTGGAGAAACAGAGTAAAATCTTGATGCTACATTGGACATCCATATTAATCTACCGACAGATATGGGATTCAGATAGTGGAAGTTAGAAGTGAAACTTATTGCCTACTCCACTGCTAAGCTCATCTTTTTAAAAAAAAACTGATGGACACTTTCCAACTATTACCCGTGAACTGGGTAAGAATGTGCCCTGGTGGGTACTGAGTGTGACCGAATACAAACTCTGCTGGGTAAATGTGGGGCAGGTGCAGTAAAACTACCATCCCTTCAAGGAATTGCTGGGTGTGACTGAAGGAAATGAGGGGTCGTTGGCGTTTTGGATCGTTTGGCTCGGACCAGGTTAAGCAAAATGGATCATTCCCCCCTGTGGGCCATCATATAGCAGATGTGCCAAATGATTAGCTCGTTGCCCAGTTACATATCCAAACCGCAACCCCACATTTCAGAAACTTCAAAGTAAACCTGAGCAACATCGTTGCTCCAAAGTTCATAATTTCTGCTTAAAAAGTGGGGACATAAGCAAATCAGTGCTCAAGTGCCTGTTTCAACAACTGTATATAGTTTTCAGAATTTATTCTTATCAAAATGGCTGTCAGCCAGCTGCAGTGTGCCACATCTGTTTGGAAACATGTATGGGAAAGTACATTTCAACAATTTGTGTTTCTATCAGCTGTGTAGCATATGTTTATCCTGTGGTATGTTAATCAAGACATAATACAACAATAAATCATCCCGGAAGGTAAAATATTGAGAACTTTGAAGTTGAAAGATCATAGGAAGGACCAGAGATCATTCCTTCTCCATTTAAAACTGGCTGTACAGCAGCAAATCCAAGTAAACTTTAAAGCTAACCAGAGCTCGCAAAACCCTGAAACCTTGAGAGTTTATTGAGGGACTTCCTGCTGTGTGAAAGAGACATTTGTCAACTTTGGTGGAAATGAAATCAAGAACATCTGAAATAATGCTCGGGTGGTCAACATTTTATTGGAAACAGATTCTCTCTGTTCTAAAGGCCAATAAGGATGACAATTCCTGATCATAACTACACAGGTTATTTTAATGCTGAAATCTGATTATGCCAGATGCACAGTGATGTCATTTCCGAGTGATTATTTTCACCAATATTTCATTGTGTCACAGCGACTATTCAGATGTCAAAACGGTTTGCTGGTGTTAGGGTGAGGCAATTTATCAAGTCACCAATATTGCATTCTTACAAGGAGGACGTTATTACCTCATTTCCACCGCAGTTCAAACAGTGAGCTTTGCTTTTATTTCTTGTTCGGTTGTGAAGTTGAGAGAGTGTGGGCTTTGTCTCTTACACAATTACGCATGATATTTTTAAAGATTCAAAAAGGCTGGAAATTCTCCTAATTGGTCCCTGGGTGCTATGCTCAGTGACGGGCACCCAATGTAGGTGACTTCAGCACAGTGCGCATTGGGCGGGCGATGGGCAAAGTGATTGCCGTTACCAAAGGGAGGGCCGATCCATTTTGATAGACGTACAGCATTTCCTGCACTGTTCGTCAGTTGAACAGTCGGAGGGAGGGGGAGATCCAGTTGCCCATCAGTGAGGCTGAGCTAAGAGGTGCAACTCAAAAGAGAATGATCAGGCCAATCCGGAGAGGGGCTGCGGTAAATAAATGGGTGCGAGAATAGATTTGGTGTTGTAGGTGGAGCTTTTTCTGTCGTCTCTGGTTTGGGTACATTCTGCTATCGTGGAGGGTGGGAGGCCGCATGGGGCAGGATGATTACCCAGCAAAGCCCTGGTCCATATTGTGTTGTTCCTCGTGTCTTAATAAAGCTCGTAGTCTCAAATGTGGAGAAGATGCTTTATTGTGAATTTGTTCTCTCTTCAGAGCTTAACTTACGGCTACCTCAAATGCTGCCTGCTTGTCTCTGTGTCCTGCTACCAGTTCTGCCTTCCGTGAAGTGTGTCGTCACTTCCTGTCCCTGTGTATATATAGCTCTCCCGTGCTCCCTCTAGTGCTTGCTCAGTTGTATTGCATCTACTCAGATCTCCGATCACCACATCCCCCCTTTTTTCTTTACATATTTTCTGTACATCGTTAAAGAAAATTGTACAAAACAGTTACTTATGATATGTGTATCTATACAAGTGATGGTGCTATTGCATATTTTACAAAACCAATTTATATTTATGAGTCCACTCAATAAAAACATTTATGAGTCCATACTTGATGAATTTGTTCAGAGTTTTTCCTTTGGTTGTTGTTGACGTGGTGAATGTTGTCGGTGTTCTTGTTATTTTAAGTACCCAATGCGTCATCCCGAGGTGTTTGCATGGTCGAACCACTGATGTTGACTGACATGGATTTTTTTCTGTGCTTGTGGTATCGATTTATTATGTCATCCGCCTTGAAAGCTGGTGTGCTTGCTTGTTCTGGAGCAGATGTGAGTTTGTGCGATTCGTTGTCATACCATGGCATGTTTGTAGTCTTGTCGTTGTTTTGCAGTGTGCTGTGGCATTGTCCTTTATGTGCAGCGTTGTACCATTTTGTACAAGTCATTGTTACATTGCTGTTGTTTCTGTCGTTCCTGTCTTTGTTGTTTTCGTTGCCATTCTTGTTGCTGTTTTTGTCGTTTCTGTCTTTGTTGTTGTCGCTATCTTTGTTCCTGTCTTTGTTGTTTTCATTGCCGTTCTTGTTGCTGTTTTTGTCATTTCTGTCTTTGTTGTTGTCGCTATCTTTGTTATGCTTCTTGTTGGTTTTGTTGTTCTTCTTGTAGTTTTTGTCATTGTGTTTGTAGTTTTTGTTGGTGCTGTTGTTGTTCTTGTTTCTGCAGTGCTTCTTGCGATTTTTGTTGTTCTTGTCGCGCTTCATGTTGCTTTTGTTCTTGCTGTTGTTGTTCTCGTTTCTGCAGTGCTTCTTGCGATTATTGTTGTTCTTGTCGCGCTTACTGTTGCTTTTGTTCTTGCTGTTGTTGTTCTCGTTTCTGCTGTGCTTCTTTTGGCTTTTGTTTTTCTTGTTATGCTCAATGAGTGTCCCATGTGGATAATTTGAGTCATTGAACGTTTCGTCTCGAGAATGGTGAGAATGATCTGATGTTGCATCGATGCTGGTGACATCAGTCATTTGTGGAGGATTTGATTCCTCATCTTTGCTTTCTTGGTGCTCCTCTTCTGGAGTCAAATTCTTCGCGATTTCATTTGACGCGGTCTCTCTGGATTCTTGGTGCTCCTCTTCCGGAGTCAAAATCTTCATGATTTCAATTGATGTGGTCTCTCTGGACTCTTGGCGCTCCTCTTCCGGAGTCAAAATCTGCATGATTTCACTTGGCGTGGTCTCTCTGGACTCTTGGCGCTCCTCTTCTGGAGTAAAAATCTTCATGGTTTCTGTTGATGTTGTCTCACTGGACTCTTGGGTGGCCCGAATCTGTGCTTCTGTACAGACAAGCTGAGAACTGTCAGTCTCGTTGTGATCCTGTACATTGAGTGTGATCACCTTGTCATTGTTTTCGCATGCAGTGGGTAGATGTACATTGTCTTTTTCTTTTTTATGTGAGCTTGGTAGACTTTCATAGTCTGCTTGCGGTTTCTCAGATACAGTGGGTTGACCTTCATGGTCTTGTTCACGCATGGTGTTTGACAGGGAGTGTTTGCTTGCTTCCCTTTTGGAGTCTTTCATCACTCGCACTGTGGAGCCTGTCATCGCTCGCTCTGTGGAGTCTTTCTGTGCTCTCTGTGTGGCATCGTCTTCGTCTTGGGTATTGCTGTCATCCAATGTATCGACGATCTGCTATGGCACCATGGTGTTGGATTCATCTACCACGAGTAGAGTTGTGTTGAGCTTTGCGACCGTGTCGCTGATGCTGTGATCAGCATATCCAAATAACTCAGCCATGTCTGAGTAGTATTCTTCGAAAACCAAATCATCTTGGTTGGATTCATCTACCACGAGTAGATTCGTGTTGAACTTTGCGACCGTGTCTCTGATGCTGTGATCAGCATATCCGAATAACTCAGCCATGTCTGAGTAGTAATCTTCGAAAAACAAATCATCTTTTGTTGTTTTTGATTTCTTTTTGTTCTCTTCACTTTGGGTGGTGCAGACTGCTTTTTCCAGGGTGTTGTGCGAGTTGTTTTTAACTGCTGGTTTAAGTTCAGGCGTTTTTCTGTGTTCTGAGGCAAGAAAATTTGGTTTTACAGCTTTAAGTATTTTGTTTTCAATTTTCGGGCATTTCCCTTTCAAGTAGGCGTGGTCCGGATGCTCAGACGTCATGACGCTCGTGACGTCATGCGTAGGAATCAATTGCGCATGCGCAAATCGGCCTTCCTTTACTGTGCGGTTTTGTGTCCAATGCGCATGCGCAGCTTGCGCATGCGCATAACGATCCGCGACCGAAACATTTTGAGACTGCGCATGCACGGCTTGCGCATGCGCATAACGATCGGTAACGCAAACTTTTTTAAAGTGCGCATGCGCAGAACGCAAAATGGGTGATTGTAACTGCGCATGCGCGGCTTCCGTTTCCTGCGCATGCACAGACGCAGTTTGTAGTTCTTTGTCTGCCCGAGACTGCAAAATGTGGTCCGACGCCATTTTATCGCGGATTTCAGCATTTTTTCTTTCTGAAAGTTGTAAATTACCTTTTCTTTTCGATCTGGACTGGATTTCAACGTTTTGGCTTTGTGAAAAATTCATGTTATTTCTTCTTTTTGATCTGTACTTTTCTTGACTGAAACCTTTCTGTTCTGATTTTGATTGTTTAAGTTTTGCATCACTCAGTCTCTGTGCAGTTTGGCCTCTGAGCATACCGTGCTGTTCAAATTTCTTACAGTACTCTTCAAATTTGTTTAGTATTGTTTGTAAGCTGTTGCTGTCTTCACCTTTTGAGTATTTAAATCCATTATATACTTTCCTAGCTTCATGTCCTGCGATGAGCATTGCTATTTTAATTTCATCTGAGGCTGCTGCTACATCATTAGCTATGATATATAAATTGAACATTTGTTTAAACATTTTCCAGACATTTCTTACATTGCCAGTCGTGTCCAGCTGAGGTGAGTATCCATACCACATCCTCGAATTAGCGATGTCTTCCCAAGTCGAATGTCCAGTAGGAGATTTCCATGCTATTTTGTTCTTTCTGTGTCTGCAGCTGAGTTGTCCTGTAGTAAGCATCTGAAGCCAATCCTGGTACCATGTGTTGTTCCTCATGTCTTAATAAAGCTCGTAGTCTCAAATGTGGAGAAGATGCTTTATTGTGAATTCCTTCTCTCTTCAGAGCTTAACTTACGGCTACCTCAAATGCTGCCTGCTTGTCTCTGTGTCCTGCTACCAGTTCTGCCTTCCGTGAAGTGTGTCGTCACTTCCTGTCCCTGTGTATATATAGCTCTCCCGTGCTCCCTCTAGTGCTTGCTCAGTTGTATTGCATCTACTCAGATCTCCGATCACCACACATATATTTGTGAGGCTTCCATCTGGGCAACTATTTCAAGGACCCAAGTTTTCTCATTGACGTTTCGGTTTCAGGATGGACACTGAATTCAAGGACACTGAGTCCAGAATTACCCTCGTTATTCAATCCTTCACCTGTGCTGAGTTGGCCAATCTCAGTTGGTATCATTTAAGGGTTGATGCATCTGGCTCCAGACTCCTGGGGTCGATCAAGAATTGTCCATGATTCCCACTCGCCATCATTATATCCAAATAATGTACAGCACAGAAACAGGCCAATCAGCCCAACTGACCCCCCCACCCTCCTCATCCAGCTCGTTCCGCATAACCACCCTCCTCATCCAGTCCCCTCCACATAACCACCCTCCTCATCCAGCCCCCTCCACATAACCACCCTCCTCATCCAGCCCCCTCTTCATAACCATCCTCCTCATCCAGCCCCCTCCTAGATCTTTTCTTTTTGCCCTGGTGTGATTGCCTAACTTCCTCTTGACTGTATCTATGTCATTCTCCTCATCCAATCCTGTGGTAGCGGGTGCCACATTTTATACGTTCTCTAAGTAAATGATCTAGTGATAAATGCTGCAACTGAACATGTGTGAACATTTAATTAGGTTTGGCTGTCATAACCTATATAGATGAATAGGCTGCAAAACTCCCTGCACGGCCTTATGAACAATGGCTGTTTGGACAAGGCACTCAAGTCTGGCTCCTGCCAACAGTATGCTGTCACGAGTCACTATTTTCAGCAGGGAAAAGTTAAGGGTGATAGTGACTGAAAAGGGGAAAGCATTTGGAAAAATATTCCACGCAAAATGTAGTTTTATTTTCCTGTTATTTGACATTATTAACTTGTAATCTAATTCCTCCTGATTAACGTACACAAGATTTTCCCTTCATTGGTAACCAGCACTTGGAGACACTGGGCGCGATTGTCTGGCTGCGTTGCACTTTAGCGAGAGCACAACGCGGCCAGAGAATCCGGGGGGGGGGGGGGGGGGGGGGGGGAGCCCTCTCACCCGCTTCCTGGCAGCCTCTGCGCCTCGCGGGATTCACCCAAGTCACGCGAGGCGTCGGAGTCGGAACTTCAACCGAAAGGGGCATGATATCCACCACCCTCCCTCGATTCTCCGGCCTCCCCAGGGAGGCTGCAGCCGGGCGCTGATCCGTGCTGCTCTACAAGAGTGTGGACCAGGCGGAACGGCACCCGGCAGGCGGGTGGGGGTCTCCCGGGCCATCAGAGATGCCTGGATGCCAGTGAAGGCTGCCTGGTCCTCCCTCTGGAATATGGGCACCTTGGCACTGCCCAGCTGGCAGCTTTTCAGTGTCACCCTGGCATTGCCAAGATGCCTGAATGGCGCTGTCAAGAGCACAGCCTGGGGCCCAGATGCCAGGGTAGCACTGCCAAGGTCAGGGCCTGAGGGGGGAGGGCCATGCCCATGAGAGAAGGGTGAAGGGGGTTGTTTGAAGGGTGGGGTGTGCAGGGCAGGTACGTAGGGGCCTCCAGGACATGGGGGGGGGGGGGGATGATGGGTGGTGGTCCTGGAAGGGAAGTGTACTATAAAAGGGCTTGAGGGGCTTGAAGGGGAGTCCCTAGGGACCCCAAAGTGGAGTGTCCTCACTTGGGGGTGTGGGATCGTGCCCATATGTGTGGGGAGGGTGACACTGCCCATGGATGAGGGGGGGAAGGACCCACAAGCTCACCCTTCCAAAATGGCGGCACGATCTCGGAGTTCAGCTCCCCAGAGCAAAAAGAAATCTTGTGGGCTAAGCCAGTGAGAAACTCCCCAGGGTCCCAAAAAAATGTCATTGAATAGTGGTGGGAAAATTCCTGAAAAACGCACCACAAATGAACTTAGAAATTTTTCAGGAGAATCCCGCTCACTAATTGCTGAGGCCTATGCAGACACAAAGGGTGAATGCGCAAACTCCACAGGAACAGTGACCCGGGGCCGGGATTGAGCCCAGCTCCTCAGCGCCATGAGACAGCAGCGCTAACCACTGCGCCACAGTGATGCCCTCTAACTCAATTTTCTGAGGTATAGCCAGGGCTATTGACTTCATGAACTAATTTTTTCACTAAGCAGTTATTTAAGTAACCCCTCATAATTGCACAGCAATTGGTTTATCATTTAGATGGATCCAGTTGATTGACAGTCACTGAATAGCGAGTCAATGTTTCCTGTGTTCTTTGATTCTTAAAACCGCAGTTTGTTTACAGTATATAGTATTACATCAGGCTAACGTAACCGACTGCAAGAGCTGTAAAGAATAAAACTCTAAAAGTACGAGTCATTAATAGAATAAAGAACAATGTGCTTGAGCCTTTCAATCAGTGTGCTGCTTTTGAATATTTCGACATGATGGAAATAGAATGACAATAATAAGTTTTCACATTGTGTAATGAAAGCAAATCAGGGGAAGCAGAAAGAATAATGTCAAAATGGGTCAGGGTCATATAAAGACCCACGGAATTGGGCAAGTCGGCCTCAGCCTATTTCGCGCACCACTTCCCCACTCGGCTGGAGATGTCTTGGCAGTTTTTGAGGTATAATTTCTGAGTACGATTGCTTCAATGGTAGCCTAACCCTCTTGAATTCCATGGAATCTATGGAAGAATGTTAATGCATTATAATGAGTCTCATGACAAATTTTTTATGGTCTTCTGCAGTGCAGCTCCTGATTCACTGAGCGCATTCGCTGAAACAGATGCTGAGAGGTCCCCAAGCTGTTCACTCCAAGAGTTCATTATTTAAAGCTGGCTTGACTGATTTTTGATACTTGGATTCCATTACTACATTTGGCTTGCCAACGTGCACTTTGTGCATTATGCTTTGTGTGTCTGGTCCGTTTTCCGGCTACTTAACCACAGTTTTTCTGCAAATCGGCACTTTTTTGTTTCTGCACATCTCCAACGTCAGTTTTGCTTCCACTAGGTGCTCCCTGAAAAGACAGTGCGCAGTGCTCCACGCAGCTTGCCTGCTTGCTCTATTGTGGCAAATCCCTTTTCTGAAACCTTCAAACTCCTCTTCCGAATGGAGTAACAGATCTCCCTGCCGAGTACTTGTTAATCAGCCTCTGAACAAAAATGGCTGCTCCCTTTACAAGTGCAGCAGCCTATTGAACATTGTAGGAATCCAGTTTCCCCTGCTCTAACTGTGATTGTGGGAAATGGGCAGAGAGCTTATGAAGATTGAATAAATTATCCAACTTTGTGGAATCCTGCAGGGCCCATCCGGCATGCTCCAAGCGCAGGTCCAGCTGGAAACATTGATTCTTTTAGATCCCATTCCGAGGATTGGCCCTTGGAGAGCCAGAATTGACGAGGCATTTTAGTTTAAAGCTCTTTTCTTACAAAACGTTTAACTCTTTTTTCATCATAGCCATACTAAATGCAAAGCTGTCAACTTTGAGTCGATAGATTGCTATTGTAAGATCGCTTACTCCAAACGAGTCAAAGTCAATGTGTAGTTTTCTCTTGTTTCCTGTGAGAACATTCTACTTTCTTCTTGTAAAATAGACTGGGCGGGATTCTCTGAACCCCCCGCCGGGTGGGAGAATCGCCGTGAATCCCACCCTTGCCGTCCTCCCAATTCTCCTGCTCCCCAAAAATCGGGCCCGGCGTGAGTCGCGCCGCCCGCCTCAGAGAGTGACAGGGTCCGGCGGGACTCAATGGGCCCCGGAGCTGTCCGGATTTTCCGGCCCACGATGGGCCGAAGTCCCGCCCGTTCTATGCCGGTCCCGTCGCCGTAAATTAGAGTTGGTCCCTTACCGGCAGGATCTGGCGGCGCGGGCGGGCTCCAGGGTTCTTGGGGAGTCGCGGGGGGGATCTGGCCCATGGTCAGGGCCCACCGATCCGCGGGCGAGCCTGTGCCATGGGGACGCTCTATTCCTTCCGCATCGGCAGCTGTGGTCCTCCGCGATAGCCGATGTGGAAGTGAATCCCTCTGCGCATGCGGGAGGGTGATGCCAGCATGCGCCGGCACTCCCGGGCATGCACCGACTCGCGGCGGCCGGCGGAGGCCCTTCAGCGCTGGTTGGCATTGCTCCAAGCCCCTATCCCGCTGGCCTGCGTGGCGCCAACCACTCCGGGTCGGGCCTGGCCCCTGAAGGTGCGGAGGATTCCGCAACTTTGGGGCAGCCTGACGCCGGAGTGGTTCACGCCACTCCGTCCCGCCGGGACCCCCCGCCCCGCCGGGTAGGGGAGAATCCCGCCCACTGTCTTCCACCTTTCTTGAAATCGGGTGCAAGCTTACCAATAAAGTCTCTGTGAAATAATCTGCAAGGCATCAACAAACCTTCTGAGTTACATCTCAAAGTATGAATTCTTCCCTCAATCCTTTTATAAATTTACTACTAATGAGGTAGAGAGAAATTTCTAACTTCTGGAAATTTATGACTTTGGAAAATGTATTCTTCTTGTAGGTATTGTGTTAAAATTGGAAGAATCTACTCGCATCAGTAAATATTTCACTGATGTCGGAGTGCCTTTATTAACAAGAATCCTCACTTCCAGGATGTTAATTGTCATCTGAGTTCAACACATGGAATGAATGAAGTGAAAACAAATTCATTTGCATATCACACCCAAACAAAAGCAGACAATCTCAGTTAGTCTGACAGCAGCTGTGGATGTCGTTAGGAAACGTTCGCTCCCTTCTCTCTCCACAGACGCTGTCAGACCCGCTGAGATTGTCCAGCATTTTCTGATTTTGTTTCAGATTCCAACATCTACAGTAATTTGCTTTTATCTTGACTTACATATTTGAAAATATATTTATGGGGATGAATAAATTTTGATGCGACTTAGAAAAGTTAGGATGATTAATAATGGCATAAACGTACGCCTTTGTATCTTAATGCACAAAGCATTCAGAATAAGGTAGACGAATTGATGGCACAAATGGCGGCAAATGGATATGATCTCATCGCCATCATGAAGGAGATCAAAAGTGGGAACTTAACATTCAGGGACATTTGACCTTTCGGAAAGACAAGAGGGAAGGGAAAGGTGGTGGGGTAGCGCTGTTAATAAGAGATGAAATGAGGACAGTTGTGAGAGACAATCTAGAATCTGACAATGCAGAGTCCATTGGGTGGAGGTAAAAAACAGCAAGGGAAAAAAGATAATTGTAGGAGTAGTGTATAGACCCCTAAACAGAAGCCACACTGTAAGAAATTGGATTGAATTGGTTAATTGTCAAGTGCACCGAGGTCCAGTGAAAAGTATTGTTCTGCGTGCAGCTCATTCCGTACATGAAAAGAAAATACATAATAGGGCAAACATAAAATACACAATATAAATACATAGACACGGGCATCGGGTGAAGATGTGTGAAGAGATCAGATCAGTCCATAAGAAGGTCGTTTAGGAGCCTGATAACAGCGGGGAAGAAGCTGTTTTTGAACCTGTTACTGTGTGTGTTCTCAGACTTTTGTATCTCATGCACAATGGAAGAAGTTGGAAGAGTGAGTAAGCCGGGTCTGGGGGGAGGGGGTGTTTGAATACGCTTCCCGCTTTCCCAAGGCAGCGGGAGGTGTAGACAGAGTATAAAGGGTATAAATCAACAAAAAAATAGGAGCAGGTAAAAAGAATAAAGCAATAGTTATAGGTGACTTTAATCTTCACGTTAATTGGGTTAATCAAGTTGATAAGGGCGGCTATGACAACAATTTCATAGCGTGCATTAGAAATAGTTTCCTGGCAATATGTCATGGAGCCAACCAGGTAACAGGTTGGATTTGGTCATGGGTAATGAGGCAGGTTTAATAAATGACCTTAGAATAAAAGATCCCCTGAGAAGTAATGATCATAACATGACAGAATTTAATATTCCGTTTGAAAGTGAGAAACCTGGGTCAGAAACAAATGTGTTTAACCTAAATAAAGGGAATTACAGAGGTGGTGGAAATAAGGGATCTGTTCTTAGGAGGATGGTTTGCGAGTCTGGAGCAGTTGGGGCCGAAGTTTGGGATGCCATGAGGTAACGGGTTCAGGTACATGCAGGTGCAAGATTTTGTGAAAAAGTTCAATCCGACCTTTCTGGTAACAGCACCTTCCTCATTGCTGGAGGGGGGGTGATGGAGTTGGGTGGGGAGATCATCTCGGCAATTTATGGGAGGGTTTTGGAAGAGGACAGGGCGTCTCAGGAGGGGGTTAAGGCCAACTGAGAGGAGGAGATGGGGTGGCACCGGAGCAGGGACTGTGGCGTGAGGTACTGCAGAGGATGAATGCCTCAACCTCGTGTGCGAGGCTGGGGTTGGTACAGCTAAACGCAGTGCACAGAGCACGCCTGACCAAGTTGATGATAAGCCGGTTGTTTGAGGGGGTGGAGGATATTTGTGGGCGGTGTAGGAGGAGCCTAACCAATCACGTACTCATGTTTTGGTCCTGCCCAAAGTTGGAGAAGTTTTGCGGGTCGTTTTTCAGCACTATGGCGGCAATTTTACATGTGGACTTCAAGCCCCTGGGAGCCATATTCAGGGTGTCGGATCTGCCGGAGTTGCAGTCAGGGGCGGGGCAGATGTTTTAGCCTTCGCTTCGATGATCATTCCCAGGCGGGTCCTGTTGGGATGGATGTCAGCTTCTCCACCCTGTGCCTCGGTGTGGCTGAGGGATCCAATGGAATTCCTGCATTTGGACAAAGCAAAATTTGCTCTGAGGGGGGCGAGTGAGGGGTTCCACGAACGAGAGATGGGGTTTGTTTGTATTTGGGGAACAGATTGCCGTCAACTGCTAGGGAGGTGTGGAGTGGGAAAGGTGAGGGGGGGTGAGTCGGGAAGGGGGCCTGGGATTTGTCTGTGCTGTGCGGAGTCTGCACGTCCTCCCCGTGTGTGCGTGGGTTTCCTCCGGGTGCTCCGGTTTCCTCCCACAGTCCAAAGATGTGCGGGTTAGGTGGATTGGCCATGCTAAATTGCCCGGTGTCCTAAAAAGTAAGGTTAAGGGGGGGGGATTGTTGGGTTACGGGTATAGGGTGGATACGTGGGTTTGAGTAGGGTGATCATTGCTCGGCACAACATCGAGGGCCGAAGGGCCTGTTCTGTGCTGTACTGTTCTATGTTCTATGATTTGTTTTATATTGGGTTGTTTTTATTTGGTAAATGTTATGTGTTATATGTCTAATTGTTAACCCTATCTATGACCCTTAGCAACAACCTTCTATAATTCTGTGCCGCTTCTCTTTTGGAAAGACAGGCTTCCTTTAAGAATAGAAGGCTGGCGGCATATCAATGAATGCTGCTCGGCTGCCCACTGAACACAAAGGCAGCCAGACAGGCAGCAGATACTTTATGTAATAATCACAGAATTGAGCTGGCAGATAGTTTACATGCTGCTTATCTCTACAGAACTGACACGGATCGTCGAGTAGTCATGGCCTCCAGGCACAAATAGCCAGATCAATTAAATTTTTATTAATATAATTAGAATTGAAACCAGGAAGGATCTCTCCATTCCCTTAACACATCTGTAGCTCACACACTTAAAAGGGTGAAAAATTAACCTTCACCTTGTTTGTATTTTGATCAGTAATACAGAGGAGCATTAAATGTTAAACTTGACGGATACTGGGATGCATTCTCCGTTTGGGAGACTATGTCCCCCACGCTGGCGTGAAAACGGTGGTGTTTAACGCCAGGAAAACTAGCACAAAATGGCCACCGATTCCCAGCTCCGGGGGAGGGCTAGCAGCCAGGCAGCATAGAGCTCCCAGCTCTAGCAGCCTTTACGGCCCGGTGCGTTACCGGGTCCATGGCCACGCATGCGCACAGCGGCAGGCTACAGCGGCCGCGACGTGTTTCAAGGGTGACGCAGCCGGCCCACAAAAATAGTCCCCCCCCCCCCACTTCTGCCGGCTCGCGTACCCTGGACCACCCTTCCACAGTGCCCCCAGCCCTGAATAATATACCCCCTGCCCGTGGATCAGCCCTCCCCCGACTGTGGCGGCGCCAGACTGAGTCTGCAGCCCCCACACTGAGTTCCCGACGGATGAGACAACACGTGTCCCACACCATTGGGAACTAGGCCGGTCGGGAAGGAGCATCACGGGGAGGGCCTCAGGCAATGGCCGTGGATACTCCTTTGAAGGGGCGGTGCATTGCGGAAGCAGCGCCTACCCGAATTCGTCGACATTGGCGATTCTCCGCCCCCATCGCCGAAGCCGATTTCGGCATTGGGGGATCAGAGAATCCAGTTAACCCCTTCCTTCCTTTAGTTTCTTTTTTTCCCTATGATGCTTCATGGAGATTATTCCACTTCAAAACCAAAAGCTCACATTATTACAAATTTATGTTCGCTTTAAAAAATATTGGGTTAGATTCTCCGCAGCCTGCCAGCGGTAAGGAGTTCCCGCTGGGGCAGAGAATCGGCCAGAAAACGGGATCGAGGCCTGAAGCCAATCTGATTGTGATGCTCCGGTTCCCCCGCTGACAGTGACACGAGGTTCACGGCACGCACCAGCAGGAGGATGCAAACTTGTCAAATTGGCCCATTTTCATCCTATTAACAGGCTAGGCACCGGATTCTTCGAGCCCGTGTGAATCTCTGGTCCTTTGGGCCAGGATTCATGCGGGTGAGAATTGGTGCAGGTATTTCCCAGAGTTGCCCCACTGTTTTGAAACAGTGATTTTTTTTTCACTGTCTCTGTCTAGATTGCTCTCAAGCTTCCAGACAGGGGTCTCTGAAATGGCGGACTATGGTGAAGGGTCGGTGGGTGGAGTGGGGGGGTGGGGGTTGGGACACTCTCATTCTGTAGCGAATGGTGAGGGTTGGGGTGGAATTTTTTGGGGAGGGGGAGTGACTGGATCTCACTATTGGGCTGCCTGCACAAAATGGTGGCCCAAAGCTGGATTTAAATCCTTGCTAATCTCGGTCATGCATAAATTTGCATGCCAAGGGATGATGAATTGCCACTGGATTCTCTCTCGCAGCGCAATCGCTAATCAGAGGCAATTCATCTCCGGCAGGGAGAACAATGGTCTCCCATACCGAGATTTACAGCCATAGAACATTTACAGAAAATATTTTCTCATTCAGAGAGCACCCACCATGCATTCCATTGCAAAAAGGAAAATCATAAAGTCATTTCCATTTCCTCTCATTAACTCTTTTCGCAATAAAATCATGATAATAAGCATGCTTCAAAGATAATTAAAATGTCTTACAACACCAGGTTAAAGTCCAACATGTTTCATTTGAATCACTAGCTTTCAGAGCACAGCACCTTCCTCACCTTACTGTGCTCACCTCAGTCCAACGCCGGCATCTTCACATCATGTCTGTCAAAGATAAGGGGCGCGATTCTCTGCTCCCCAAGCTGGGTGGGAGAATCACGGGGGGGGCCCCCCCGACTAATTTCATGACCCCTGCAATTCTCCCACCCCCCGCTCGGAAGAATCGCCGCTCGCCGTTTTTCACGGCGACCGGCGATTCTCCGACACGGATGGGCCGAGCGGCCTGCCGTTCGCGACCGTTTCACGACAGCGGCAACCACACCTGGGCGCTGCCGTCGTGAAATCGCCGTGAGATGCCCGTTTTGGGGCTCGTAGGGGGCCTGGTGGGGAATGAGCACCACGACTGTGCTCGGGAGGGGACAAGCCCGCGATCGGTGCCCACCGATCGTCGGGCCGGCGTCTCAATCGGACGCGCTATTTCCCCTCCGCCGCCCCGCACGATCAAGCCGCCACGTCTTGCGGGCGGCTGAGGGGAAAATGGCCACCGCGCATGTGCGGGTTCGAGCTGTCAGCCGTCGTGACGTCAGCCGCGCATGCACGGGTCCGAGCCGGCCAACCTGCGCATGCGCGGTTGACGTCACATAGTCGCCGCCGTCGCGTCACTCTCGGCGCGCCGCCCGGCGGCCGAGAGTTACGGAGCGCCGCTCCTAGCCCCCCGGGTGGGGGTGAATATGGTGAGAGGAGTGGCCTCCGAGGCCGTTGTGAAACTCAGCCGAGTTCACGACGGTCTTCACGATTTTTTCCAGGAGCGGAGAATTCCGTCCAAGTTATTTTATCAATCTGGCTACTTGTCCAATATCAGTAGAACAGTAAATGTAATGAGCTACTGCTCGAGAGATCAGAATTAGTTCTCGTAAATGAATCTGCTGCATTGATTGCTGCTGTTACTAATCTTCAACTTTTAAAAAAGTTTATTTTTAATATGGCCAAAATGTAGACAAAAAAATTAATATCCGGGTCTGAGAGGTTCCGCTTTTTAGTGAGGTGGAAATTATGGTAAATATATATATATGTAAGATCTGAGAATGAAAAACGCAATTCAGAAAGTATATTAACAAAGGATAAAATATTACCCATTACTTCACTAATGTTTCAAAGGAAATTTTAGAATACATGCCAACACTTGAATTTACTAATTAATTGCTGTCCAGTTACTCTCAATATTTCTGTTGCACACTTTGCAAGTTAACTTTATTAACTGTGCTCATTGAATCTGGTATTCTAACAAAATTTTGTATGTCAGAATATATGTTCAAAGATGAAAAGGTTAAAAGGTTGATCTTAAAATCCAAGCTATCATAATAAAGGTATATTTTCTCAGAATAAAGCACCATGATGCCATTTTGCATTTTAAAATAGTGAAGCTTTGATTGAACCACTGTTGCTTTGAAGTTTATTTTTCATCCCAACAGTCAAGGGTGTGAAGAAATGCCTCACTTTCGCAGCAAGAAGGTTCAATCTCCAAGGATTGCCTTGCAACAACAGACCTTCATAAGTGGCATACACTTTGTCAGTCCATGAAATCCCCTAATTATGGTTTGTTGGAAGGAGGCCTTTAGCATAGCCTGCTGGTATTTTGAGCTTAGCTCCTCTTTAAGGAGGCAAAGTATTCTTTTCTACTCCGCACACAATCTGCATAGCCTACATTCCTCTGTCCTGCCATTCCTCTTTTTCAGACCCATCGCCACCCCTACTCTTTACTGACAGCGCACACACTAATTACGTTGAGTGAATTGACACTACTTTATACACTTACTCCAATTGACTGTGAGCGTAAGAAAATCAACCAATTTCTATGTGACTTGTGGATCAAAATGTACGACGAATGAACATTTAATCATCGGAGTCTATGTAAACAAGGCCGACTTTACTCAATATTTCGAGACGTGAGGGCAGAAAATGAAACTGGCTTATAATACACAAAGTAATAGGTTTCTGGGGGGGGGGGACTTTTTATTTTAAAAAAAGATGAAAGTTATTTTTACGATGAATGAAATCTTGAAGAACAAGTGCGTTCAAAATAGTTTTTTTTACATTATCAGCAGATGAACACACATGACAGGGGATGGCCAAATTTTCAGAACCTCAGAGCCACAAGGCATAGATGACCTTTGCAAGCTCATTTTTAAATCATTACTGTAGACGCTTTTGTGGGAAATATATTGAACAAAAGTGTAAGTGAGAATAGTATAACGTATATGTATGCAAGAACATTTACCAATGCATGTCTTTATTTAGCTTTAAGCTTTCTCTGAACTTCAATAACCATAAAGTACATACATTACAGTTTCTAAATCTGTATTAATTGTTATATTTTACTGCATTATAAAATTGTTACAATAGTAACATCCCGATAAGTAAGATGATTCTCCGAATCTTACTTTCCTCCATTTTGTATTAAACTTTGAATAGGAATCTCCCTTGTCAGACAGAGGCCAGGGGTTTTTTGTTGCTTTCAAACCTATGCTTCGTATATTGGTTAGAGGGAGAGCAGTGAGAGGGTGGGTCAGGGAGCCGGAGAGGCCGCTCAGTAATGGCGCTGATTGGGTCATGCCGTCCTTTGTCAAACCAGTGGGAGACTATGGAAGGAATCTGACGACAGTGCTGAGGGTGAGACTGAATCAATCAAGGCCTCGCTGAGCAGTGGAGCAAATTCAAGATAAGCTGGAACAAATCCTTGATCTAGTTTGTAGCCTTCTTCCCTCCTTCCAGTGCTGCGACCTGCTCTCCCGTTCTCTCACCACCACCTGCTCGAGGGCAAATAGGGATGGGCGAGCGACGCCAACATCCCATAATTTTTTTTAAAATAAATAACTAAAAAGAGAAGCAGTTCATGACCGAGGCTGCACCTGGCTTTTTACCTCCCTCTGATATTTCATAGCACCAGGAATAAGTTGCATTCCATGTGCAAAAGAGTCGCACTCAGCTCATAAATTGTGGTTTGGCCACCTCTTAACATTTTAAATTCCCCAGACTTAGTTTAGTGCGGGGTAGATGAGTTAATAGGGTGGTTTCTCCGCCCCCCCCCTCCCCACCCCCATCCACCTCCCCCCCCCCCCCCCCCCCCCCCCACCCACCCCCAGCCACGTCTTTCTCAGCAGCGGGAGGTGGTGCGCTGTCCGCTGACGGCGGGATTACTCTTTCCGCCACTGTCAATGGGAATTCCAATTGAAGCCCCCGGGAAACCGCGGGTGGGGGGGGGGGGGGGGGTCTGCTGCTGGTGGGGGCCCGCATATCCCTCCGCCGGCAAACGGCCAGAGAATTCCGGGCATTGCCTCTGCTAAAATTGTAGATAAATATAGTGGGTGTTTGTATTAGTGTTTTCTAAACTCCCATAACTTGTTTCAATAGTTTTAAACTGAACGATAGCACATGGACGCACACTGAGGGCGTCTGCTGCCAGCTTTGTCCTTGGATCGTGTCCATTTCCACTTGATTTGCATTAATGGCACAAATTCAGCTTTGTGGTTTATGGTTGAAATGTCAGATATCTCGTTGCTGACTCATTAGGGTGCAGGCATCTCCATTTTCATACTCCAGCAGGATAGTGAGGGAATAGCACTTCTACCCACTACACCAACCAGTGTGCCTCCCTCTTCCCCACCCCCTGCCCAATCCTTTCTTTTACTGGGTTGGAACTGATTGTTTATGGAGGGTGGGCCCTGCTGTTATCCGGGTGAGAAATACTATCACTATCTGGAAGCAAACCGTAATTACCCTGCTGCAACAGAGGGGGAAGAAGAGCACTTATTGGGGTAGAAGACCTTTTATTTAAACCAAGTTACATTTCAGAAATGGCTGGTCACGAGTTTCAGAATCTCACTGTAGAACTCATGCAGTTTCTGCAACTGTCTCCCAGGGATAGATCAATAAAGTTTAAAACCTTTCTCTCAGTTGCTTTTATTGATGCGACAGTACAACAGTTTTACAGATCCAGATGCCTACCAACTTAATAAGTAATGCAAACTCAAAACGCAAATCAATAAATTCCTGTGTTTTAGGAGATTTAGTGATTGTTCCTTCATTGTCATCCTTTCTGGTCTCTGCTCCAGGTCTGCCTCCTCGTTCTTAGTTCAAGAAATGGTTGTACTTGGAAAATCCGGCTGTCAGTAATTGTCTTCTCCTGCGAAGGCAAAGGCAGTTTGGATCACGTTGGTGGCAGTTTCTCACAGTGTTTCAAGGCCAAGCAGAGCAGCTGTCTTATCTTTAACCTCGTTCTTATCTCCATCAAAGTGGGTTGTCTCAGCTGGCTGTCAATTGTCTGAAGCAAAATAATAAATAGTAATAACAGAAATAATTTCAAACTTGCTCCTGTTTCCTGAGCTGCCAAATTTAACCGTTCTGAGCTCTGTCCTTTGTTAATGCTGTGAACCAGATTCTGCTGATTGCAACTAATCCGGGGTTTCTTGTCCGCCCTTCCTACCTGCCCCTGAAGCTGGGGTTAAAAGTGCATATTTAAAAGTGAAAATCCTTCAGTTTTGTCAGGGTCAGAACTCTCTGGCCGTTCACGCTGGTGGGATCCTCTGGTCGCGCCGACAGTGCACCCCCTCCTGGGCCGGCTCAAGGCACCGGCAACTCGGGCAGTCGCCCGGGGCGCCATGTGCTAGGGGGCGCCAGACTCGGGTCCCGCGCATGCGCAGTTGGGCCGGTGCCAACCAGCGTATGCGCGGTGGCCGCCCTCCCCCAGGGCTGCCCCCCCCGGTCCGCCCCCCCGCTCGGTCCGCTCCCCCCGCCCCCCCCCCTCGGTCCGCTCCCCCCGCCCCCCCCTCGGGTCCGCCCCCCCGCCCCGCCCTCGGGTCCGCCACCCCCGGGTCCGCCCCCCCCTCGGGTCCGCTCCCGCCGCCCCTCCTCGCCCCCGCCGCCCCTCCTCGGCCCTGCCCCCGCCCCTCCCTGGCTCCGCCCCCCCTGCCCCTCCTCGCCCCCCCCCCTCCTCGGCCCCCCCGCCCCTCCTCGGCCCCGCCCCCCCTGCCCCTCCTCGGCCCCGCCCCCCCGCCCCTCCTCAGCCAGCAACCCTAGGGCCGGCGCTGCCTGTGGGCCTCCCAGTGGCGTGAGGTGGCTTCGATGTGAATTCCCATTGACAGAGGCTGGAGCAGAGAATCCGGCCACCAGCGAATGGCGCACCGCCTCCTGTCGCCGGAAAATACTAGGTTGGGAGGCAGGAGATTCCCACCATGGTGGAACATGTTTAGGCGCAATTCTAACCCCCCTTTGAACAGAGCCCACCTCCCTCTAGTCCCCTAAATGGGGTTCGCGCCGATTGACAAAAGAAGCGCCTTGCTCCCGGCCCACAGTGCCAGGCCCGGCCTTGTTCCCGCCCTCACTGGGCATAGACATAGAATCCCTACAGTGCAGAAGGAGGCTATTTGGCCCATCGAGTCTGCACCGACCCTCTGAAAGGGCACCCCACCTAACCTTTTGGACACTAAGGGCAATTTATCATGGCCAATCCACCTAACCTGCACATCTTTGGACTGTGGGAGGAAACTGGAGCACTCGGAGGAAACCCATGCAGACACGAGGAGAATGTGCGGACTCCGCACAGACAGTCACCTGAGGCTGGATTCGAACCCGGATCCAGGCGCTGTGAGGCAGCAGTGCTAACCACTGTGCCACTGTGCCGCCCACGAACCAGACTTTCATATTTAAATGAGGCTTTGAACTTATGTAAATATTCTCAGCCCATTCAAGGCCGGAGTCTGTCAGCTTCCGGGATTCTCTGCCCACACAGGCACCGGATGAGGCCAGCGGGAATCACTATTGTTTCCAAAAGTGGAAACCAGACGTGGTGGCCATGCTGAGGGGGGCAAGATAGCCAGTGGAGTTCCTGGGTGGTCAGGGACAGGGTAGGGCAGTGCCAACATCGCTCTAAAGTTGATAGCTCCTGACCAAATCAAAAGCAGCTAAGTGTTCTCTGCTGAGAAAAAGAGTAAGGGAAAGCACTTAACACCTAGATATTTCTAAATATTGTGGTTAGGTTCAAAGTAGGGTACTGTGAGATGTATACAGCATGAAGGGAAATGAAAATCACCTGGCTGTCTGGAAGCTATTACCCTGTCAATTACAGCCCACTAAAAGCTATTTCTCTTTGAATGTGTAAAGCAGCCTTGCACATCAAAGGATCTGAGGGGGCTTAAAGCCTTGTGATGTGTTTTGGCTTTCTATGATGTAAGAGCTGTTTTCTACATCTCTGTCTGAGGCAGCAGCTGTAAGGGACAGGGAAGTGAAAATACTGTGATTTTTCACTGTTTCTGCCTGGACTGCTCTTGAACTTCTTGACTGATGGGGGAGGGATGTGGGTTTCTTTGATATGGGGGTTTCTCTGATGGAGAGGCATGAGGGTGGGGTCGGCAAGATTTGTGTTATGGGGGGAGGGAAGCTTTCCGATGGACATTGGGGGTACCTACGTTAAATACTTACCCCCGTGGAACACCGCCTGATCCACTGCGCGGGGCCATGCTGGCAAATAGGATGGAAATGGTTCAAAGTACCCATTTTTATCCTCCCACTTAAGACCCATTTAAATCCTATTAACCATATTCCACAGAGCCACATAATTCTCCGGTCCTCTAGTCCGGGAATCACAAGGACATGGCCCTGACACAATGGACCTCGCGGTAGGCCAAGGTGGTAACTCTTCAAAGGAGTTGCCCCAAAACCCATCGGAGGCCTCCCTCCCCTCCATAATGCACAATTCACTCAAGCCACCTGCCCTACCAGAGACCGCCCCAATTAAAGAGACCCCGTCTTGTCGCCGTTCAGAAGTCTCGAAACTAGAGGGAATCCCAAGCAATCGCGCGATGCATAATTTGCATGGCTAAGTATTGGGACTCGCTTCCTGATTTGCCCTCCCAGCGTGAGCGCAAATCAGGTGGAATTCAGCTCCAGCGGGAGGACATAGGGCCGGATTCTCAGTATCTGGGGCTAATTGCAGAGGATCTGTGGTGGCGCCCCCTCCCCGATCCTGCGACTGGTAAGGGGCTAGCAGCTGCGCCACGTAAACCCCCCCCGGCTCCCACGATATAAACAGCCAGAGAATGGTTGGGTCCATGGCCACGCATGCACACGGCGACGACCTGCAACGATCGCGCCCTAATACATGGTGCCGGCCGTGCGGGGGATCAATTGGCACAATTTTGGGTTGGCGTCACGGAATGGCTGCGGTGAGGTTGCGGCCAGCACTCTAGCCAATGGACGAGCCCTCCACTGCGAATATTAAATGCCAGCCGATAAATGCAGCCCCCTTCGGTGTTGCCCTCACCCCAGAAATAATAATGTCTGCAGGGGAATGCATTTAGCCATTCATATTTCAGCTACAGTGATATATTTTTTCTAAGCATTGAATTGAAATGAGCAATGATATGCTGAAGCAAGATAAAACCTAACTTGAACAAATTCAAGTTGCATTAAGAATCCTATCGCATTCTAAATTCTTGTGGGATTCGACTCAATGGCATATTATTGACAGATCATAGCAGTTCGGATTTCCCCCGAGTAGATATCCGATCATCTGGGGTGAGGGTTCCCAACACCCCTCGGAGTGTTGCTCAATGCACGGTGACCACCCGCATACCAATTGCACATCCGTTTCTTTTAAGACCCAGCAGTTAGTAATCTGATGGCTGCAAACTGATCAGACCAAACACCATGTATGTAAATAAATGTGTCCTGTACGCTGTTTGAGCATTTGAGTTGAACAAAATGGTAGATGTTGGGTTCCTGTATTCTGTGTGTAGCTTGCTGTTTGCCAGCTTAAATTTGCTTACTGGCACGTACAATCTGTGCCCATGTGTCCAGACTAATCCCAGTCTGCTGTGGTTCACAACACTGCTACTTGTTGGGCGATAGAAGGTCTATTTTTAGTTTTTATAGACTGTGACTTGAACATTTAATCAGAACCTTTGACATGACTCTTAATTACATAAACAATTTAATATTATCTGTTAAATTTAAAGTATTATCTTAGGTTTTGGCAATAAAAACAGAAAATGCTGGAAAAATTCAGCGGGTCTGGCAGTAGCTATGAACCGAGAAACAGAGTAATCAGGGCCCGATTTTCCCGCCGCCTTCCGCCCGGCGTCGATCCCACTATTCCCAGTGGGAGAGGCCAAAAAGCGGGTTTTGTACCGAGCCAAGCGCGATGCGTCCCGACCTGTCCCAACCCGCTATTCCCTCGCTGGGCACAATCCAGTTTAACGTGTTTAAGTGAGTCATTAAACTCATTTAAATACGCACAGCCCGTCCAGGGCTGGAGGGTCCTGGTTCCCGGATTCACCAGCCACACAGGCGAAGCCCGAGGCCGGCGTGAATTATTACTGACCTCCAAAAACAGAAACTAGGCTTGATGGCCATGCCGAGCAGCATGGAGCGCCCCCCCCCCCCCCATTCCCCCCCACCCACCCCGTAGTTGGGGACACAGCATGACAGTGCCAACTTGGAACTGCCTGGGTGCCATGGGGCACTGCCAAGAGATGGAGCCTGAAGGGGTCTAGAAAAAGAGGTTGGTATGAAGGGTAGGGGGTAAAGGGGGAGCCCGAAGTATATGCACAGTGGAGGCCTGAAAGTGGAGGTGGCCTTAAAAATGGTGGGGGTCTCAGCAGCCCCATAGCAGGGCTTGTCACTTTGTGGAAGGCGGGGAATGCCCTGTTGCCGACAAGGATGGATGTCGTGGGGGTGGATCACCCTCACGCCTGGATGGGAGCGGGGGGGAGGGGGGGGGGGAGATGTGTGATAAGGACGTTTAGTAATGGCGGTGGGGGGGCGTTTTGGGTTGTCGTCCTTGTCTGCGGGGGGTTGCGATGTCTGTGGATGGGGGATACCCTCACCTAACTCTGAGATCTGGGCATTCCGATCTCTGAGGAACCTGTCTTGCTGGCGTCTCTAGTTCCCTCGTCCAAAGAAAATCTAAGGATGGGATTTTTGTGAGAATCTCCCCAAGCTCCAAAGAAAATGACCAAGTGTTGGTGAATAGCGGTCTGGGTCATGCCCAAACACACAGAGGGCACAATCCAGTGGCCACGCTGAGCCAGAAAAGCAGCTCGCCGTGCCACAGCATTGCCGAGAAAAGCCTGGATACCCCACACCTGGGATATACCCGGCTCACAACGCCTCGCGAGATCCAACATGCAATGTTAGAGCGAGACAGTAGGCCTCAGTCTAATGTCCGGATTCCCGAGGTACCTGAGGCGTTGAGGCTGCTGGTATCTCCTGGGCACCCTGGCAGTGCCAGCCTAGTCCCCTGACAGTGCCAGCTGGCATGGGTACGATTGTAAGTGGGAAGAGCCTGGACAAGGAGAGAGGAAATGCAGTCAAGGTGGGAAGAAATTAGTTGATTGGGACAGGAATAGACTGAATTCACAATGGACCTATTGGGACAGTCCTATTTGTGGACTGTCCTGGTAGATGTATTTGTAAGTTTTTTGGCAATAGGTGTAAGGAAACATTCCAGCATATTACACACCAAGCTGTTTAAAATAGGGATTATTTTTAATGTTGATTACACTTTATGCCTTAAATAGGTTTTCCCAGTTTTCACCTGAGATCTGTGCAATTTCTCAGAGGACCGCTGTATTGAAATGCCTGCCGACCTTCTAGCTTGAGTCCACAACAGAGGGAATCTGATCCTTTTGAGCTCCATTTGAGAGAGCTGCTGACTGATGATAAGTGGCACAACATTCAGGCAGATTAGTATTAGATCTGTAATTTGTCCGCTGGAAGATTGCTTTCAAGGCCACATAAGGGGAACTTTCAACTGATGGAAAACCACTCTTTTGCTCAAATAAAACTCAAGTGCAGCCTTAACTTGTAATCTTAATGATACTTAAACACAACCATTTAATCTTTTGCTGAGAGCATGTCCAACATGAGTAATAGTACAGAGCTCCGGAATTCTTTCCGGCCTGGATACTTGCAGTAACTTTGTGGGGAAAAAGAACGTTGCATATCTCACAATCAAAGGGAATATCGTTCGTCAAAAATATTGACAAAGTGCAGTTTATTTAATCTTGCATTCAAAGTTTCATTTGCTTCTGCTCTGCCACTTTTGTTTCGATCAAAGTCGTCCAGCTGCTATTTGAGGTTCGTTTCTTATTATTATGGCTTAAAGTGTTTTGCGGCAATTTAGTCCCTGCCCGTAAATTGGAATTGTGCAGTGTACCGACTTGGGTTCAAAGAATTGTTGTTCGAAAGGCATCGTGGAAAGATTAGAGAAAAAATTAGGGTTATAGTAAGGCAAATATTTACAGTGCCATGGAGCTCGAGGGAGTTGGTTAAATTTGCATTCTGCATAGGCCATTATGTTTTTTCACTCTCTTCATATAACTAAGAATCACTGGAAAAGATATGGCGGTTAATTTTTCATTTTTAGTATTCCTGGCACAGATCCACATGTTCATAGGGGCCCCACAATCAAATTCCAAATGTGTGCTCCAAAAGTGGAACTCTGTGCCAGGAGGATTTAAAGAAGCACATTTTCCCTATGGATTCACAAATCATTTTGATATTTAACTTAACCACGTTAGCTTTAGGAGAGGTTTTACTTCTGAATTTTCATAAACACAATAAGTAATTGATATCAAATTTCGGGGGTGGATTTTCTTCCATTAGACGTTTCGATAGCTGACTCACCAACTGACGGCCCTAACAGAAGGGTTGGGTCGTCTCGACAATATGTTCAGCCGGCTTTGGATTGACAAAGAGAGTCCCCGGAGGCGGCCCACCAGTTCAAGGCCACCATGATATTAAGCGGACATAGTCAGGCCCAGTCTGGTGAAAGGTAGGTGATGCACATTATCCCAAACCAGGTTGACCATTCCTACTCCTCCCAGCCCACAAAGATAAATTAAAACTTACTTTTTGGGCTACTTGTTTTTTTTTGGTCAATGGAAACTGCCCACAACATACACAATGCACAACTCCACCAATCGAGCCCTGAAATTACTATATATTTCAAAGGTTGGGTGGAGCACCAAAAAAGGAAATGCTGGAAAATCTCAGCAGGACTGGCAGCATCTGTAGGGAGAGAAAAGAGCTGATGTATTGAGTCCAGATGACCCTTTGTCAAAGCTAAAAGACATAGAAAGTGGGAGGCATTTATACCGTAGGGTGGGGAAATGAAAGATGAGACATAGCCACAGAAGCCAAGGGAAAAGAGTGCTAATAGCCACAGAAACCAAGGGAACAGAGTGCTAATAGCCACAGAAATCAAGGGGAAAGAGAGCTAATAGCCACAGAAACCAAGGGAACAGAGTGCTAATAGCCAGAGAAACCAAAGGGAAAGAGTGCTAATAGCCACAGAAACCAAGGGAACAGAGTGCTAATAGCCACAGAAATCAAGGGGAAAGAGAGCTAATAGCCACAGAAACCAAGGGAACAGAGTGCTAATAGCCACAGAAATCAAGGGGAAAGAGAGCTAATAGCCACAGAAACCAAGGGAACAGAGTGCTAATAGCCACAGAAACCAAGGGGAAAGAGTGCTAATAGCCACAGAAACCAAGGGGAAAGAGAGCTAATAGCCACAGAAACCAAGGGGAAAGAGTGCTAAAGCCCTCAGAGAGAACAAAAGGTGTGAAAGGTCAGACAGCAGAGAAACTAAGATCAAAGGGTAAACTGTGACAGATGTAGATGTGAGGGGAGGGGGACATGTGTGGGAGAGAGGGGAAGGAGAAGCAAAGGAGAGAAAAGGTAAGGAAAGGGGGGATAAGGTGCAGGGTATATATATGTATATATATAAAGAAAGACAAAATAGAAATAAATGGTAAAAGACAGTCAAAATGAAATGGAATGACAACAAAGAGGTCGAGGTGGGATAGAGCTAATCATCTGAAGTTGTTGAATTCGATGTTGTGTGGAGCACATCAGGGCATGACCGTTAGAGGATGTCACAGACCTATCAAGGTAGCAAATGCACTTCTTCAAGACCCAAAAAGCTTATAAACCGCTCCAGTGAAGTGATGCGTGCGTTATTGAATAATTCCTCAGCTCTGGCAATTCTGAGAGGGGTTATTTACCATGGCGGTAATGACTTGTCACCTAACAGCCCATCCATTCACATCATTATCTTCCCTCGAGCTCAGGGAGGACAGCATCCTTAAAGGTGAATAAAGCTCAGCAACTTCCAACAAATTTCATTTGGAGGATAGTTTACACGTTTTCACAGACAACCTGGAAATTGGAACTTTTTTTCAGATAGCTGAGAACGTTTACTGTACGGGTTTGTGAAACACCAATTGCACCATGTAAATTTACAAGTTCTAGAGGGATACGGCACTAGGAAGTGCTGAGGAGATTGGCCAAGGTTGGTATCATGACCGGTACAGGCTTGGAGGGCCAAAGGGCCTGTTCCTGTGCTGTATTATTCTTTGTTCTTTCTTCTAAGTGTCATAAAGTTGTATTTAAGTTGCTACCTTGTTGCAGTGTCACTCTGAATGAAATCCACAGCTCCCAGAATGAGTTTCATTTACCTGATGTTGACTTGTCCTGATGGGATTCTCATTGGTATTTTAAAGATCTCAATATATGCCTTACATGACAGATACCCTTAGCCTAACACTTATCAAGTTCCATTCATCTCTGTGTTTGCTTATCTACATTGGCTCCCAATTCACCAATCCATCACTTTTTAAAGCTCATATCCTTATGCTCAAACCCCTCCGTGGCCTTACCTCTCATCCTGACCCCCCCTCCTTCCTTCACCCCACCATTGCCTTCAGTCAACCCGATTGAATTTTAAGTCGCCTGGGCAGCACGGTAGCACAGTGGTTAGCACTATGGCTCCATAGCGCCAGTGTCCCAGGTTTGATTCGCGGCTTGGGTCACTGTCCGTGCGGAGTCTGCACATTGTCCCCGAGTCTGCGTGGGTTTCCTCCGGGTGCTCTAGTTTCCTCCCACATTCCAAAGATGAGCAGGTTAGGTGGATTGGCCATGTTAAATTGCCCTTAGGTTAGGTGGGGTTACGGGGATTGGTTGGAGCTGTGGGTTTAAATAAGATGCTCTTTAAGAGCCGGTGCAGACTCGATGGGTCGAATGGCCTCCTTCTACACTGTAAATTCTATGATCTCTGAGTGTTCAAACCTAATTTATGTTTTAAAATAGAACAAGAGTCAATTTTTGAGGGCAAAGTTTCCCTCCTGATAATATTCTAGTTTAAAACATATTCAACCACCTATAAAGGTAAAGCAGCTCTGGAGTTTCCTCAGGCTTAAAGTTGTACCGTACATGTAAATACATTTGCACTTGCATATTATTAACGTCTTATGGGCAGCACGGTGGCCAAGTGGTTAGGACAACCGCCTCACGGCGCTGAGGTCCCAAGTTCGATCCCGTCTCTGGGTCACTGTCTGTGTGGAGTTTGCACATTCTCCCCGTGTCTGCGTGGGTTTCGCCCCCACAACTCAAAAATGTGCAGAGTAGGTGGATTGGCCACGCTAAATTGCCCCTTAATTGGAAAAATAATTGGGTAATCTAAATTTAAAAAAAAAAAAATTAACGTCTTATGTGGGGAAAATAAATAATTAAAATAAATCCAAAAATTGAAAAATTAAAATTGATCCAGCAGAGGGCAGCAGAGCAGAGCTACTGATCAGCTGTTCTGGGGAAATTTGCATACGTGCAGTGCAGTCAGCCTAATTTGAAGGTGGTTTGTGGAGGGGCTGTTGTCAAGTGACAGTTAAACCCGAAACACTTCGTCAGTGTTTCCCACCCTACCTCCTCCTCTAACCAAAAAAAAACCACGGTTGTTGGGAAGCGGGAGCAGGGGCCTGTCGTGAAGGTGAGTGAGTGCCTTTAAATTTGCTTATCTTTCAGCGGCAGCAGGGTTTGAGGGAATATTAGGTAAGCTCTTCCTTTCTTTTTCTTTTTCTTGTTTTTTTTTAAATCTAGAGGTGATGTCAGGGAAGGCAGTACAATGCTCCTCCTGCAGAATGTTTGAGGTGAGGGACGCCATCAGTGTCCCTGCTGATTTCATCTGTGGGAAGTGCACCCAACTCCAGCTCCTCAAAAACCGTGTTAGGGACCTGGAGCTTGAGCTGGATGAACTTCGGATCATTCGGGAGGCAGAGGGGGTCATAGATAGGAGCTTCAGGGAAGTAGTTACACCAAAGACTGGAGATAGATGGGTAACTGTAAGAGGGACTGGGAAGAAGCAGTCAGTGCAGGGACCCCCTGCGGTCGTTCCCCTGAGTAACAAGTATACCGTTTTGGATACTTGTGGGGGGGACGACTTGCCAGGGGTAAGCCATGGGGTACGGGCCTCTGGCACAGAGTCTGTCCCTGTTGCTCAGAAGGGAAGGGGGGAAAGGAGTAGAACATTAGTAATTGGGGACTCAATGGTCAGGGGCACAGATAGGAGATTTTGTGGGAGCGAGAGAGACTCACGTTTGGTATGTTGCCTCCCAGGTGCAAGGGGACGTGATGTCTCAGATCATGTTTTCCGGGTCCTTAAGGGGGAGGGGGCGCAGCCCCAAGTCGTAGTCCACATTGGCACTAACGACATAGGTAGGAAAGGGGACAAGGACGTCAGGCAGGCCTTTAGGGAGCTAGGATGGAAGCTCAGAGCGACAACAGAGTTGTTATCTCTGGGTTGTTGCCCGTGCCATGTGATAGTGAGATAAGGAATAGGGAGAGAGAGCAATTAAACACGTGGCTACAGATGGTGCAGGCGGGAGGGATTCAGATTTCTGGATAACTGGGGCTCTTTCTGGGGAAGATGGGACCTCTATAGACAGGATGGTCTACATCTGAACCTGAGGGGCACCAATATCCTGGGGGGGGAGATTTGTTAGTGCTCTTTGGGGGGGGGTTTAAACTAATTCAGCAGGGGCATGGGAACCTGGATTGTAGTTTTGGGGTATGGGAGATTGAGAGTATAGAGGTCAGGAGCACAGATTTGACTTCGCAGGAGGGTGCCAGTGTTCAGGTGGGTGGTTTGAAGTGTGTCTACTTCAATGCCAGGAGTATATGAAATAAGGTAGGGGAACTGGCAGCATGGGTTGGTACCTGGGACTTCGATGTTGTGGCCATTTCAGAGACATGGATAGAGCAGGGACAGGAATGGTTGTTGCAGGTTCCGGGGTTTAGGTGTTTTAGTAAGCTCAGAGAAGGGGGCAAAAGAGGGGGAGGTGTGGCGCTGCTAGTCAAGGACAGTATTACGGTGGCGGAAAGGATGCTAGATGGGGACTCTTCTTCCGAGGTAGTATGGGCTGAGGTTAGAAACAGGAAAGGAGAGGTCACCCTGTTGGGAGTTTTCTATAGGCCACCTAATAGTTCTAGGGATGTAGAGGAAAGGATGGCGAAGATGTTTCTGGAAAAGAGCGAAAGTAACAGGGTAGTTGTTATGGGAGACTTTAACTTTCCAAATATTGACTGGAAAATATATAGTTCGAGTACATTAGATGGGTCGTTCTTTGTACAATGTGTGCAGGAGGGTTTCCTGACACAATATGTTGACAGGCCAACAAGAGGCGAGGCCACATTGGATTTGGTTTTGGGTAATGAACCAGGCCAGGTGTTAGATCTGGAGGTAGGTGAGCACTTTGGAAACAGTGACCACAATTCGGTGACCTTTACGTTAGTGATGGAAAGGGATAATTATAGCCCGCAGGGCAAGAGTTATAGCTGGGGGAAGAGCCATTAGACATGACTTAGGATGTGTAGGCTGGAGAAGTAGGCTGCAAGGGTTGGGCACACTGGATATGTGGAGCTTGTTCAAGGAACAGCTATTGCATGTTCTTGATAAGTACGTACCAGTCAGGCAGGGAGGAAGGGGTCGAGCGAGGGAACCGTGGTTTACCAAAGAAGTGGATTCTCTTGTTAAGAGGAAGAAGGAGGCCTATGTGAAGATGAGGCGTGAAGTTTCAATTGGGGCGCTTGATAGTTACAAGGAAGCGAGGAAGGATCTAAAGAGAGAGCTAAGACAAGCAAGGACGGGACATGAGAAGTCTTTGGCAGGTAGGATCAAGGAAAACCCAAAAGCTTTCTATAGGTATGTCAGGAATAAAAGAATGACTAGGGTAAGAGTAGGGCCAGTCAAGGACAGTGGTGGGAAGTTGTGTGTGGAGGCTGAGGAGATAAGTGAGATACTAAATGAATACTTTTCGTCAGTATTCACTCAGGAAAAAGATAATATTGTGGAGGAGAATGCTGAGACCCAGGCTATTAGAATAGATGGCATTGAGGTGCGTAGGGAAGAAGTATTGGCAATTCTGGACAAGGTGAAAATAGATAAGTCCCCGGGGCCTGATGGGTTTATCCTAGGATTCTCTGGGAAGCCAGGGAAGAGGTTGCTGAGCCTTTGGCTTTGATTTTTAGGTCATCATTGTCTACAGGAATAGTGCCAGAGGACTGGAGGATAGCAAATGTGGTCCCTTTGTTCAAGAAGGGGATTAGAGATAACCCCGGTAACTATAGGCCGGTGAGAAGAAGGTTAAGAGGTGACTTAATAGAGGCATACAAAATGATCAGAGGGTTAGATAGGGTGGACAGCGAGAGCCTTCTCCCGCGGATGGAGGTGGCTAGCACGAGGGGACATAGCCTTAAATTGAGGGGTAATAGATATAGGACAGAGGTCAGAGGTGGGTTTTTTACGCAGAGTGGTGAGGCCATGGAATGCCTTACCTGCAACAGTAGTGAACTCGCCAACATTGAGGGCATTTAAAAGTTTATTGGATAAGCATATGGATGATAAGGGCATAGTGTAGGTTAGTTGGCCTTTAGTTTTTTTCCATGTCGGTGCAACATCGAGGGCCGAAGGGCCTGTACTGCGCTGTATCGTTCTATGTTCTAAAATCAACATTTTCAACTTTTATCAAGAATATTTCTCTAAGAGCGCAGAAACGAAGAATGGGAATCTAGATTAAATCTATTCCATAATTGGTAAACCAATGAACCAATAAATGTTTCATCTAATACCAAGGATTAGGTCAACAAAACATGAATATTTGCAGCGTCCCCAAACACTAGCCAAACCTAATCACTGTCTGTGCGGAGTCTGCACATTCTCCCTGTGTCTGCGTGGGTTTCCTCCGGGTGCTCCAGTTTCCTCTCACAAGCCCCGAAAGACGTGCTGTTAGGTGAATTGGACATTCTGAATTCTCCCTCTGTGTACCCGAACATGTGCCAGAATGTGGCGACTAGGGGCTTTTCACAGTAGCTTCATTGCAGTGTTAATGTAAGCCTACTTGTGACAATAAAGACTATTATTAGAATAAAAAATATTACATTGGGCAGAAACCTGATTGAAGTGATTCAGACATGGAGTTCTGGGAGAGGTCGACACAGGTTTGGGAGGTTGGAGTCGCGCGTGTTCTTATGAATAAACTATTGGCGACCCAGTTCTGGTTGAACTGACCCAGGGGCAGCACAGTAGCATTGTGGATAGCACAATTGCTTCACAGCTCCAGAGTCCCAGGTTCGATTCCGGCTTGGGTCACTGTCTGTGCAGAGTCTGCACATCCTCCCCGTGCCTGCGTGGGTTTCCTCCAGGTGTTCCGGTTTCCTCCCACAGTCCAAAGATGTGCAGGTTAGGTGGATTGGCCATGATAAATTGCCCTTAGTGTGCAAAATTGCCCTTAGTGTTGGGTGGGGTTACTGGGTTATGGGGATAGGGTGGAGGTGTTGACCTGGGGTCGGGTGCTCTTTCCAAGAGCCGGTGCAGACTCGATGGGCCGACTGGCCTCCTTCTGCACTGTAAATTCTATGATATGATAATTCTACGATTCTCACAATGAGCACCAGAACTGGTATCGTTTTGGAATCTTCATCAATGTCACCCACATCTTTGATAAACAGGAATATACGCCAGAGTTGTATAAAAATATTGGAGCTAATTATTTTCTTTGTTTTCCTTGGAAAATAGATTTCTGTTATAATTTACAATGTTTACAGTTTTTGTATCGAAGAAAAGTGGCTTTGGGTGTGCATTATTTAATAGTAGTTCTATAACTTGGCAGTCAAGTCCTGCATTGATTCCTGAGCCAAAAAGCACACCACATCTGCAAAGAAACCCCACATCATTTGCACCTCATGCCAGATGCCACATAACCTCCAGCCCAGTGTCAAATCAGATTTTAACAATATACAGGCAATCCATTTCCCTCCAGTAGATGTTTTGAACTGAGTCTAAAATCTTTCGATTGCTACAAGAAAACAAATGACCCATTTGCTCTTTTACAAAATGAAAAAAATGCCCACCTTGGGAGGCAAGCATGGAGCTTCAATGACAGGCCTGATATTTCAGGGATATATCACAGGAGTGCTTGGGTCTGTCAGCTCCAGATAAGACTACACAAATGTTCCTCTGAGAGCAGTATCTGTAACATATTTGTAGCATAATGCATAACGAGGACCCTCATCTGTAATAGTTACCTGTCTACCCAACTAAGCTACTTTCCCCTGGTTTTACTTTTATCACTCTGATAGATTATGTGATAGAAGTATGTTGACAATTCTTAAGTCATCTCCTGGATAAGATCTGTCAGGTATCTTGATAGTGTGACAGCTTCCTTAAGCTAATTTTTCAATTTATTTTGACTTCTGTTTTGTAACAGTGTTTGGTTGTTGTTATAATTTTGTAAAACAAAGTGATAATTTCACAAAATATAAGAATATTATGCTACTCAAGTGAAGACTTTTATACGGATGTTTCGTAAGAACCATATGAAAGATTTTTTACAAAGGAGATATGTGACCATTTTACGAGTGTAGTGCATGTGTATCAGAGTCTTTAATACAGGCAAAATACTATGGGTGCGATCGAATGGCCTCGTCGCACCTGACTCGGTGACAAGACCGTTAAATCTTGTGAGACGCCTCTCGCGAGGTTTGTGGCACTTGGAACGCCTCTCGAGATGTAACGCGATTACGTGAGACGTCATGATCAGTTGCCCTCGCTGAACGAGATCCAGATTAGCATATTTAGGTAAGCCGGTAGGCATACTGGTACCTGGGGGCGGGGTGGGGGGGGGGGTCTCCCAAGCCATCTGAGGCTCCCGGCTGGTCGCTTTGGGCAGGGTGGTACCCTCCCTTTCATGCCCGCTGGCACCTGGCCACCTTGGCACTGACACCCTGACAGGGCCCCTGCCAGGGCCATTCTGACACTGCCAGGCTGATGGGTACTGCCAGTGTGCCAGGCTGGCAGTGCCAAGGTGCCCCGGTGCCATGTTGCGTGCCAGGGATCGGGCCTTGGGGGGGAGGAGGGGGCCTGCCCTTGAGGGGTGTGGTCAGGGGGGAGGCTCGAGGACGCCCTAAGAGGAAGGTTGAGGCTGTAGGGGGGTCCGGAGGCTACGGTGGGGTGTCCGAGTGGGGGTCGAGAGATTGCGGCAGCATTTAAAAATGGCACCCTGAGCGCCAGTCTCAAGCACTGACGAGGTGAGTCAGTGCAGGAAGTGAGGTAATGATGGATCTCTGTGTCTATTCGGAACCCTGGATATCTGTTATCCCTTCTCAGTTCCCAAATAACAGAGGTCAAGTCTGTGCTTTTTGGCAAAGTTCACTTGTACTTTATTTGTCAGCTGTGCCACTATAACTTTATTTTTGAGACAACATTTAGGAAGTTCCGACTAGCCCTGCAGCAAGCCAGTCAGATTGATTGTCTTTAGCGAATACAATAGTTGAGCTTTCATTCAATTACAGATCGTGGTAAATCTTCAAATCATAATACACAGGATAGCATAACTAAGTGATTAACAAAAGAAATATGGCGATTAGCAAAAGCAAGAGCAAAGAAATAGGTTTCAGAAATTTAGTAGGGTGATTCCAGATTGGGTTTTTCCATCCCGGTAAGTGATTCTTAAGGAGATTATTATCTTCAGGGCTGGCCTTCTTTTTACTTCTGATTGGCTTTAACTAATTTATAATTCACTCAATTCAACCAAACTGTCTGTCTATCAATTTAAGTGATATATGTATTTAAATATATTGGTGCAAATTCCCCATTTCACCGCTTGCCAATTTAATTAGAAAAACACAGTTTTCGTTAAGAAATTATCAGCCCTAGACTGGTTGTTACTATAGAAACGGGACTGCGTATACTGGACAGCCGCCCAGTTTTTAACCATACAATGGGGCCTTTTAGCTAGTTGACATCACTGGCCTTGCAGTCTCAAGCAACTTTATGTGAAACCTAAAAATTAAAGAGTATTATCTGGATTAACCCTTGGTTGATTCCCAGCTATTGTTGCACTTAAGTAATGCTTAATATGATTATAGTTAATTATTCTTAATGAATTCTCAATTAAACCTCTATCCTCTGTTAAGTAATGGGTTAAGAGACATTCCAATTGTTTGTCTCATTTATGTTAAGTATCCAATAATTGACACTGATATGTAAAGGGGCTTCAGCTGGCCTTTGTGTCAGGTGATGTGATGTTAGAGTTTTGTGCAGAGTCTGTTAAAGTAAAATAAAGGTGTTTGTGAAAAGGAGCAGAACCTGTGACTCTTTATACAACAGCAGCTAAACATCTGACATAATCTTCCCTTACTCTCATGGTTTTAGCTGATTAGAAAAGTCAATTTCTATCAGGTAAGTTCAGCCTCTGCGGGACTTTCCCGACCGAGGCCAGAAAAAAAATGGGAAGAGTCCATTTGCTAGCGGGGTCGTTCTCGCTGCTGCAGGCACCGAGAAAGACCCCACCAAACGTGCCCGAAACAGTATCCTTTTTTTTGGAGATAGAAGGAGAACCAAATGCATAATGTTGACTTCTGAAAAACGAGGCCTCCTTCTGCACTGCAAATTCCACGATATCTATGAGCCTTCAGCTGTGTAATAATCATAAAATGTTGTTGTGCTTTCCATTTCTCGTGGTTTTATGTTTTATGCTCTCTGGGTAGGCCATCGCTGTTTGCCACAAAATATGCGATGGTTTGGTTATTGGGTGAGCAATAAACACCACGTATACATACACATATAATTTTGCAAAGCAGAAACAGATGTTCAGTGAAGCATTTACTGGTTAAAAGAATTATCAACTGAAAATAAAGTATTTTCAAAGCTATTTGTATAGCAACACAGCGAGTAAGTTAACCTTTCACAGATTATCTATCTTGGCATAACTTTCAAATGAGAAGAGTCAAACGGCAATTTGCATTACTTGCCTATTTATCATATTACTGATTACAAATACTAATTGGTCCCTTATTGAGTGTAGAGGTAGCTGGCCAGCATTATAATAATAGTCTCTCCTCTTCCCTTCTCTTAGGGGGGCCCTGGGGGTTGAGGATGAGTTCCCCTTTGGTTTGGTGAATTCTGTAGTGGCTGACCAGCCCATTGTGTGATCTGCATGCTTTGCCATATGCGGGCAGGTGGTGCTCAGAGGATCAGGTCGACGGGTTATTTGGAAGTTTGCGCATTCCCTTCACCTCTGCACGGTTCCAAAAAAAATCTCTTGAGGTATTTGGTGCCTTCTTGGATGGGCCTTCTGTCAGTCGGTCACAAGCTAAGGATTCATCAGTCAGCAGGAATGTTTGACCCTTTTCTGGGGTCCTTTAACGGAATCCCTAAAGCATTTTGTCTGTCCCCCCCTAGGAGTCTCCTACTGCGACCAGGTTCCAAGTCGAGCAATAGCTTCTGTAATCTCGCATCGGGCAAACAAACTTCATGTCACGTCCAGAAAAGCTGGTTTTGAGTGGTTGGAGCCCCAATGCTGGGCCTGTTGGCATGGGACAGGGCATTGCTGTTGGACCACCTTTCTTGCCACTGGATTTGGTGAAAGCGCCACTGGTGTGGACAATCTTTCAGGAGGTGGCACTGCAGGCACCACTCAGCCAGAAGTCACTATCACGCAGATGAGGTCGGTGCGCCAAATTGGTACGCTACCCTCCTCATTCTGAACAGACAAGAGAAGATGGGGAAGCTTGACTCCTCAACCAAAGAAAACGGGGCACACAAATTTATAGACCCCAGTCTTCAAGTCGAGCCAGAAAACACATCTCTAAGAATCGACTTCGCTTTTCCAGTGCTCATTCCCTGAAAAGAGCTTGGGGAAGCCCCACGGCTGTTTACATTAGTCTGCATGGATTTTACTCTTCGGTGAGGCTTTTGCAAAATTTTGTAATGATTTCACAGGTTGAATTCTGAGGCACGCAGAATTTACCAATCTGCTTGCTATCCTGATTTTTTTCTTCTGAGGTACTTTTTAAAAAATAATTATTGGGCAGCACGGTGGCCTAGTGGTTAGCACAACCGCCTCACGGCGCTGAGGTCCCAGGTTCGATCCCGGCTCTGGGTCACTGTCCGTGTGGAGTTTGCACATTCTCCCCGTGTCTGCGTGGGTTTCGCCCCCACAACCCAAAGATGTGCAGGCTAGGTGGATTGGCCACGCTAAATTGCCTCTTAATTGGAAAAAATAATTGGGTAATCTAAATTTATTTATTTTTTAAATAATAATTTTTTTTTTTTAATTATTGGTAGTTGTTTTCCTTGAAACCAAGATGTAACTTTGGAGAATTCATAATAAATGCAGTACCAATAAATTAACAATAAATCTAAGGCAGCTGGTTCACTTTATTTGATTTAACGTATCTATCTATTAGTTCAAAGGGCAAAATAATGTGTATTCTGTAATGTTCAGCTGGTCTAAAGAAAAATGTTTGACCTGGAGATGGAGGGAATGCCTTGATTAGGTTTGGCTAGTGTTTGGGGACGCTGCAAATATTCATGTTTTTTCGACCTAATCCTTGGCATTAGATGAAACATTTATTGGTTCATTGGTTTACCAATTACGGAATAGATTTAATCTGGATTCCCATTCTTCGTTTCTGCGCTCTTAGAGAAATGCTCTTAATAAAAGTTGAAAATGTTGATTTTGGTTTTATTTAAATATCTATTTTCCCCACATAAGATGTTAATAATATGCAAGTGCAAATGTATTTACGTGTACGGTACAACTTTAAGCCTGAGGAAACTCCAGAGCTGCTTTACCTTTATAGGTGGTTGAATATGTTTTAAACTAGAATATTATCAGGAGGGAAACTTTGCCCTCAAATATTGACTCTTGTTCTGTTGTAAAACTGATATTAGGTTTGAACACTCATAGATCATAACATTTACAGCGCAGAAGGAGGCCATTCAACCCATCAAGTCTGCACCGGCTCTTGGCAAGAGCATCTTATTTAAGCCCACACCTCCACCCCATCTCCGTAACCCCACCTAACCTAAGGGCAATTTAGCATGGCCAATCCACCTAACCTGCACATCTTTGGACTGTGGGAGGAAACCGGAGCACCCGGAGGAAACCCATGCAGACACGGGAAGAACGTGCAGACTCCGCACAGACAGTAACCCAAGCCAGGAATCGAACCTGGGACCCTGGAGCTGTGAAGCCACCGTGCTAACCACTGTGCTACCATGCCGCACTTCTGGTGCAAGCTGACATTTTGATCTTTTTTTTTAATCCCTGCTTTTTATTTAGACATAATGTTTAGAAGTTGCAATTTTCTTTGAGTTAGGATTTACGATGCGAGTTTGTGGAAACATGGTCATATGGTACCGTTTTAAAGCTGATTTTACGAAATCAAAATAGCATTTTAAATTACATTTGGATTCGCGTTTTAGCTCTTGCATTTGCAAATGAAAACTGTGATAGACTTTGGTTAGAAATAATTGTTACAATAATCACCTGGTGTACTGCGAAATGTGAGGGAATACCAGCAGAAAGTCAGTACATAATTAATTGCGGTGGTTGAGCTTAAAATAAATCCAGCAGCATCTATCTACATTTATAAATGCTTATACTGCAGTATTTTCATCCCTTTTGATCCCAATTCAGATGCCATAGGCTATTTTTATCTGGCTTCCAGAAATGAGTTAATAGAAATAGTCATTGTAAAGAGGGAAATGGTTGCATAAGCTTGCTTGCTCGCCTCTCCTTTAGCATGAATGATAGTTTGCAAACATACCTAAGATACTGAGTTGTTTCATCTCTGTGCAAGGCAACAGGGATGTCATGGCTCTTCAGTACCTGTTGATGACATGGCAAATCCACAAGCTGTTAACAAAACCCATATATGTCTTAGTGGGATAATTAATGTGTATATCCTGACCTCCGGCAATAGCTGTACCTCTTTTACTCTTATCGTTCTGTATTAGAACACTCTTTGATCAGAAGAGATTAGCGTGCTGGGCAAACAGAATGGATTAAACCAAAAGGGGAAAAACTAGAAGTACAACTTTTACTTTTTTTTTGTGTGCAGAAAGTATTTTTGTAATTATTTGCTTCTGACGATGCGACAAACCAGAATGCATTTTATCATCGCAATCACAAATTCCGAGTTGTCAATTTCAATGAAGAGAGATAAAGCAATAATTCGGCCACCTACAATTTTCTTTATTATCAAAAATTAATGAAAATGAAGATTTCAGCCTCCCAACCCATGATCAAAATGTGATTTATTTTAGAAGACGTTGCACTCCTAAAGACTGGATTTCATTTAAGTTGTGTTGATAGGAATGATCGTGGCTGTCGTAGCTCATTTATCTATTTATTTCTTGAATATTCTTCTATAACACTGAAGGTGATTTTGTGTTTGACACATATACCACACAGTGCACAAGTATGAACAAGCAAATCCCTGTTAAGTTATCTTGTTGCACTTTGTTGAGAGCAATGGCAGAATGTTCAGAAATTTCAAGCTGACCTGTGAAGCCCTGTGCAAATTGTTAGGCTGCAAGGTAGGAACTTTCTGATGTCCGTGTTAGTTTGAGTAATTCCTCCAAATAACTGAATTAAGCTCAGTCCTCGAGACTCTAAATGGACGTTGCTGTCTGACACAATTGATTCACAGTGTGATTCATCTTGTCTGACCTACCCACGTATCGCAAAACAGAAGGGGCCGCCTGCCAAGAACCAATTCAACTGCTACTGAAGTCTGTCCAGCTACATGTGCCACATCGCATTTCGAGCTATAGCAGTTAAAAGTCAAAGGAAAATGCTACATTTCTATCAATATTTGTACTGGCAAACATCCTGTTCAGTTCAAAAGCAAAAGGACTAGTCATATTTGACATTTCAAATAAAATAGATGGAGGATGCCCAATACAGTGGAACTTCAAAGAGTACTTCAGCTAGTGTGGGGCATAGCACTGGCATGGATCAAATTGGGCTAAATGGCCTGTTTCTGTACTGTAAATACTATGTAAAAACTCTTGCACGATTCAATATTCTTGTAAGAAGATTTACTTCTGATCATATCTCATTTTCCTACATATTTAGATGTCCAAAGACGAGTCATTGCATCTGTGGTAGAAATTATCTTTCTAGACTATTGCAAATGATGCTGAAGGGTGGAAAACACAGAAGCTTTATGAGAGGTTTATTTTACTGCCTGCTAATGTACAAACTGGCTAAGATGCTGCTGTGTCGGGTGATATTCCATCACTTCCTGTGATGATACAACTATTTACAGAATCATCTACTTAAATGAGTATATTTTACATATTAGCAAGCACACTATCACAGCATGTTCACTATAAATCATCCTGTGGAGCTCTCTCGGCTGTCTATCTTTACATGAAAAATACTTTAGAAATACATATCTAGTATTTCGCCTCTTTGTTTAGTTGTGTGATTTCACTTAACAAAGAAAATGCTATAATATTGGAATAAAAACATTTGTATGGTGGCTTATCAATGCTATTATATGATTGAATGAACTAATCTAGTAAGTAGAATCACCATGTTATGTTGCTGGGAAGGAAGTCATTTGATCCATTGAGCTGTTTCCGGCTCTTGGGTAAAGCTGTCCACTTCAATCTCACAGCCCAGCTCTTTTTTCCCATAACCTTGAAAATCAGTTCCCTTGGAACAAATGGAACATTTGCCTTTTGAAAATTCCTGTGGTATCTGGTTCCACGACTGCACTAACAGCTTGGCTGGAGATCTCCGGCCATTGGGATTCTCTGCCCCCGCCGGCGGTCCGCCCCTACCCGTGGGTTTTCCAGCGGTGTGGGATGGCTTCAATGGAAAATCCCATTGACAAGTGGCGGGAATAGAGAATCTCACCACCAGCGAACGGTGCACTACCACTCATGGCTGGGGATGGTGCACATTTAACATAGTAAACTGCTCCAAGGCTCTTCACAGGAACATTACAAAATAAAATTTGACTGACAGCCAGAGAAGAAGATATTGGGGTATGAAATAATCTCTCCCCTCTCGCCATAGTAACTCAGTCATTCTGACCTCCAAGGAGATGGAGGGTTCATTTTCTGAAAATGTGCTGCTAGGATAGAGCATGACACACTATGAGCCACATCAGAAATTCCTCGTAATTTTCTATCTGTTGATGTTAGTGGACAAAAGTGCCCAGCTATATTAATGATATGAACTCATGTTCAGCAAATTATTTTGTGAAATTATTCTAAACGTTGCTCAGGTTCCTGCTCTTAATCAGGGTATCAGATTGTATAGTGGACAATGATCCTTCTAAACAGGTGGATAGGAGCCAAATAATTGGAGAAGTGTCTTACCGGGAATGGATTTGAAAGTTGTGGGTCCAAGTGGCTGAATCTGTAAATACTGAATAAGTGATTGAAGAGATGCATGGATATATCCGCAGGTTGTGATGGTTCCTGTGCAGTTAGGGAGAGCTGGAGGGAGAGGGAGGGTGTGCTGGAGAGAGCAGGAGGGTGAGCAGGAGAGAGAGTGAGAGCTGGAAAGAAAGGGGCTGGTTTAGCACAGTGAGCTAAACAGCTGGCTTGTAATACAGAACAATGCCAGCAGCGCAGGTTCAATTCTTGTACCGGCGACCCCGAACAGGCGCCGGAACAGGCGACTAGGGGCTTTTCACAGTAACTTCATTGAAGCCTACTCGTGACAATAAGCAATTATTATTATTATTATTATTAAGAGAGGGAGAGGGTGTCTCCAATGAAGAAAATCACATTAATAGTGGTGAGGTTTGCATGGATAAATATTCTGGAGTTTCATTTCACTACCTTTGACAATCTGGTTTTCCATTAAGAGATGCACTGAGTAATCCATGAAATGACATGCTGTACACAATATCTGCCAATGGTTTATTCTTGTCCTATGCTACTCCTGGGCCACATGACATTATTATTCTTTTAAAAGTACACGCCGCATGAACGAGAAAGTCAATCATGTTCTTTATTTTCATGCAGGACTGCGGATTGATAATTCGGCCTAGCGAATCTTGTGGCCTGCAGCCAGTGTCAAGCAGTTCCTTCTCAGCAGTTGCTCAGACGCAGCTTCTAAACTGCAAAGCAGGCGATGCCAAAGGTTGGTAACCGTCACTATGTGGTCGAGACTGTTTTCATAAAAATTGTTGTTGGCAGGAAATCCCTGTCGTGCGTTGTAGAGCACAGATAAAATTTCTGATTATATATCATTTAAACTGTGCCCTCAATGCCTTTCTTCTCTGCAGGAGAATATATGTCATATACAGATAAGTTGACAGTAGTTTCTGCCATCATGTATTAACAGGCCCAAGCTGAAATACATGTCAAGGAATAAGGAGGCTCCTTGACAATACTAATCATTCGATTTAAACTCTCAAGACTGCAATCTATATTTCAACCTCCAAAACACTTTGGTGGGAAAGATATTTGCTGGAAAGCACCAACGGAAATTCCAGATGTCTTTGTTGGCTAGATTCATCTTACGTACTTGAAGAATATAAGATTTTACATGCTTGGTAGCAGAAGAAAGGTGGAGCAGTGATTGGTAAAATTGGCCTGCTATCACTGGATCATCATGTTCAGTTTTCAATTAGTAGATAACAAGATGAAAGTTGCCTTCTTTTAATATTTTACTATTCAGTCTTGTTCAAATGTTGGCTTTTGCAAAAAAAAGAGACAATCATAATCTTTAATACATTGCTGTTACAGCTACCAAACCTGAATGATTCAAAACACCTAAACTGAAAATTATGGTCAACCAAACAGCAATTTATCCCACTTGTTTAATCACCATACCAACATCCTGGAAACACCAATATTAATGGTAGACACTGGAAGAGAATCATCTGGCTGCCACCAGGTGTATACAGAATGGCTAGTGCAGGAAGGATGCTGCAGCGTAGCAGGATGGGGTTATAGGGAAAACCATGCAACAATGGCTTTAAAGAAAGCACAAAATATTTGTTTCGGCAAACAAAAGCTTTGTTCCATTCAGCCATTGTGCGCTTTTAGTCGAGGCTTCTCATTCCATCTCGAGAGTGAGAGGACATGAGAAAAATAAAAATTGGCGTTTTTCCTGTCCTGGCCTCGCTGGTCAAATTATTAAACTATGGTAGGTCTGCCTCATACCGGATCTCCCCAAGGCCTTCATTGTCATCCAGAAAAACATGAGGTTGAAGTCCTCTGAAAGCAATCCTTTGGATTATCATTAAAGAATTCTCACATTCTGTAACAAGCAGTCAGAGAAACTATCCAGCCTCAACCATGTCCCTCTTGAGTACTTGTTTCATATTTTCCAAATGAATTACTCCCATGATGCATGTGAATTGTGCCCCTGACCTGCCAGTGAAGACTGGAAGATCCTGAAATTTCGAAACATCTGAGAATGTAATTGCTGACTAGTTGATGTAATCAGAGTGCTGAGGGCAATGTGAATTTTCATATCCAGCCTTCCTTAAAGGAGGTGGGAAATGCCTCAGAATGTCTCCAGCACAACAATATTGTGACAAATGGGGTGGTAAATTTAGTGGGGGCAGGCATCCCGCTGGTAGACATGTTTTTTCTCTGCCTGTAACTTGCTGGTCTTCGAGTGTAAAGTGCCAACTGGCACACTCCAAGATCCCAGGACTATGTGCTAAGGGATACAGTAAAGTGTGGGGCAGCCACCACAGAAGCACAACAGAGAAAGGTCACTCCCTGAGAGGGGCCAGAAAATGTGTAGAACCCCTCAGGCTGGCTGTATGTTGTAATTATCAAGAGCATTGAAATTGGACTGAGAGATCTCAAGAGAGGAACATGCTGTATGGAGACAAGTTGAAGTCTGTTAATGTTCAAATTGAAACATTTTTGCCCTCCAACCGTATGCCTCACATGGAAATTACATTTGTGAATATCCAAAGTTTTGCAATTCTATAGAGGCACCTAAGAATGGAACACACTGTATGGAGACAAGTTGGATTTTACTGCACTCTTTAATTTTCAAGTCAGAATATTTTGCAATGTATTTTAACAAATTTTATGAAAAATGTTTTTTTTTGGGGGGGCGGGGGGGAGAAACAAATCCTGCCGACAGGCCTCAAAGCAGGCAACAACCTGCTTCAGCAGGACCCGGGGCTACATCGTGCCAGTGGCAGTTAAGTGCTGCTGGGGCAACCATCCCTATTAAGGCTGGCGTAGTTACCACCAAGAGCCGCCAGCCAACCAGAGGATCACTGCACCTGGTGAAAGAAGGCGTGATGGACACCCCCTCCCGGAGCCCACCAAGGTTTATCACGCGGTCTCCCCACGCGACACACATGTTGGCCAAATGCCAATGGAGGAGGAGGAGGTCCTTTCATTGGTCACTTAATCAACTCAATTGGACTCTGAACGAGAGGGCTGACTGTACCGCCAGCAAATAACTGTCAGTGAGAGGATTACGTGTACCCCCCCCCCCCCCCCCCAACTTCCCTCACCATTTTACCGCTCACCTCGCTTCCGAAACTGACTTCAAATGGCTGGTGAAGTCCAGCCAGTGATTTTTGAACAACAGGGTAAAAATTTGGCTTATGGATCACATCCGCTTCTCATTGAAATCAATGCCTGCCACATTGCTAAAGGCCATACAATTAGCAAGTAGTTTTCTTCCATAAACAGGCATTATACACTTTATTTATGCCAATAAGGGACCTAATGTCTGCTTGAAGCCCCCTCTGCAAGAATTGTTTTCCCTGAGCCAAGCAGTGCATTGGGGTTCACCTGAAAAATTGTCCACCTCATTCCTGTCTCATTTTGCTTACATTTGCACAGCACAGAAATAGGCCATTCAGTCCGACAAATCTATGCCAGTGTTGGTGCTCCACACAAACCTTCCCCGCCTTACTTCATCTCACAGACTATCAATATATCCTCCTATTGCTTTTCTGCCTTGTGTACGGAACTAGCTTCTCTTTGAAAGCACCCAGGTATCAGCCTCAACTACTCCTTCTGCTGGTGAGTTCCACATTTGGACTACTCCCTTGTTTGGCGAAGTCCCAGTTAGTGCCTGTACCCTCATGGGCAGCTCACCAATCATACACAAATGAGGACTGACCATCAAAATGGTTTGGGCCTCTCGTCATTCTATTGGCAGATGGCCTGATCGCCCTGACTGGGTAAGCGTGGAATAAAATGTCCCGAGAAGCAGAACGTGAGATATTTATGGAATCAGGAGGAGCAGGTAATTGATAAATCTCTGGGCCCAGATGGGCTACATCCTAGAGTTCTAAAGGAGATAGCTGAAGAAATAGTGGAGGCGTTAGTTATGATCTTTCAAAAGTCACTGGAATCAGGGAAAGTCCCAGAGGATTGGAAAATCGCTTTTGTAACCCCCCCTGTTCAAGAAGGGAACAAGAAAAAAGATGGAAAATTATAGGCCAATTAGCCTAACCTCGGTTGGTGGCAAAATTCTAGAATCCATCGTTAAGGATGAGATTTCTAAATTCTTGGAAGTGCAGGGTCGGATTAGGACAAGTCAGCATGGATTTAGTAAGGGGAGGTCGTGCCTGACAAACCTGTTAGAGTTCTTTGAAGAGATAACAAATAGGTTAGACCAAGGAGAGCCAATGGATGTTATCTATCTTGACTTCCAAAAGGCCTTTGACAAGGTGCCTCACGGGAGACTGCTGAGTAAAATAAGGGCCCATGGTATTCGAGGCAAGGTACTAACATGGATTGACGATTAGCTGTCAGACAGAAGGCAGAGAGTTGGGATAAAGGGTTCTTTTTCGGAATGGCAACCGGTGACAAGTGGTGTCCCGCAGGGTTCAGTGTTGGGGCCACAGCTGTTCTCTTTATATATTAACGATCTAGATGACGGGACTGGGGGCATTCTGGCCAAGTTTGCCGATGATACAAAGATAGGTGGAGGGGCAGGTAGTATTGAGGAGGTGGGGAGGCTGCAGAAAGATTTAGACAGTTTAGGAGAATGGTCCAAGAAGTGGCTGATGAAATTCATCGTGGGCAAGTGCGAGGTCTTGCACTTTGGAAAAAAGAATAGAGGCATGGACTATTTTCTAAACGGTGACAAAATTCATAATGCAAATGTAATGTTGTCATTTATCTCAAGAGGCTTGGAATATAAAAGCAGGGATGTACTTCTGAGGCTTTATAAAGCACTAGTTAGGCCCCATTTAGAATACTGTGAGCAATTTTGGGCCCCATACCTCAGGAAGGACATACTGGCACTGGAGCGGGTCCAGCGGAGATTCACACGGATGATCCCAGGAATGGTAGGCCTAACATTCAATGAACGTCTGAGGATCGTGGGATTATATTCATTGGAGTTTAGGAGGTTGAGGGGAGATCTAATAGAAACGTACAAGATAATGAATGGCTTGGATAGCATGGACGTAGGGAAGTTGTTTCCATTAGCAGGGGAGACTAGGACGCGGGGGCACAGCCTTAGAATAAAAGGGAGTCACTTTAGAACAGAGATGAGGAGAAATTTCTTCAGCCAGAGAGTGGTAGGTCTGTGGAATTCATTGCCACAGAGGGCGGTGGAGGCCGGGACATTGAGTGTCTTTAAGACAGAAATTGATAAATTCTTGATTTCTCGAAGAATTAAGGGCTATGGGGAGAGAGCGGGTAAATGGAGTTGAAATCAACCATGATTGAATGGTGGAGTGGACTCGATGGGCCGAATGGCCTTACTTCCACTCCTATGTCTTATGGTCTTATGGTCTTAGGTGTGTTACCCTGGCTGTACATTAACACAGGGAATGGTGGCCAACTTTGAGGACTGCAGAGTAGGTTGCAGAAGAAGCGTAAAATCTGATTACAGCATGCCCATCAGTTCTACCAATTTCCAGGACAAGTTTGTAAAGTAGGCCTCAGGCCCTTCAGTATCATACACAAAGGAGCCTGCGATTTGCTACAGGCTGCTGCCAAGAACACCTCAAAACAATATGGCGTTAGGTGTAAGTGTAGCATCATTCAGGTGAGGGTCCTCGCACTCTGAATTAGTTATTTTCATTTCATTTTGCTCCAAAACAGGGGACAATGGCATCCTCCTCTGTGGTTTTAACTGTATGCTACAACGGTGCACCAACGATCCCAATCTTATCAAGAGGTCAAAAATGAGCGTAATAATTGGGTTCTTTTATGCTGTTGTTTCAGGTCAGTGGGTTATTCCATGTCTGAGCTGCTCTGACAACCAAACCTGTGACTGGCAGAAGGCACGGTGGCAGCCAGACGAATGCCAATACCTCACACCGACCAAAAGTCAACTTCAGCAGTGTATGTATGGAAGGAGGGTAAGGGCATGTTCCATGTGACTTTTCATTATCGTTAACAACATCATTCAAAGTACGGCAATGTAGAATAATATATATGACAAGAAATTCTAAGGGCGGTATTCTCCGCTACCGATAAAAATCGGGACGGCCATCGTGAAATCGGCCGAGGTTCACGACGGCCTCAGGGCCTGCTCCCCGCACCTAATTCACCCCTACCCGGGGGGCTAGGAGCGGGCCTCCGTCTTTCCCGGCCGCGACCTCGTCATCCGCGGATGCGCGGGTTGCCGGTTCCAACCCGCGCATGCGCGGGTGACTTCATCGCGCAGACGGTGCGAACCGCGCATGCGCGGTGGCCGTCTTTCTCCTCAGCCACCCGGCAAGACGTGGCGGCTTGATCTTGCCGGGGGGCGGAGGGGAAAGAGTGCGTCCGTTTTGGACGCTGGCCCGATGATCGGTGGGCACCGATCGCGGGCCTGTCCCCTCCCGAGCACAGTCGTGGTGCTCCCGTGCCAATCGGGCCCCTAGATGCCCCAAACGGGCATCTGGTGCCCGTTTCACGAATGCAGCGACCAGGTGTGGTTGCTGCCGTGTTGAAACGGGCGTGAAGGGCCGGCCGCTCGGCCCATCGGGCTCGGAGAGGTGCCGATTTTTCCGAGCGGGGGGGGGGAGAGAATCGCTGGGGGCGCCAGGGGGGCGTGCAAAATGTCGGGGGGCCCTCCCACGATTCTCCCACGCCACGTGGGGAGCGGAGAATTCCGCCCTAAGTGCTTTTTTGCATATAATGAATTAAAGTTTAATGGAACGCCATGCCCTAATGAACTAACATAGTACTTTGAACAACTTGACAATGCATTCTACTGATATACAACACGGCGATACCGCACTGTATTGTGCTGAATGGAGATGGAACTACTTCGCAGGGAAAGAAAAAAATTGAAACAAAATAATTCTCCTGTTGCAGTTAATCGTGGAGCAGTTTTATTTCTATTTTAAGGTGTGATGCTATGTCCCACCCCATGGCTGATGGAATTAACAAGTAGAAAATAGCTTGCATAACAAAGAAAATAAATCAGTCAAAATTTTGAAGCAGCTGATTGGATTGCAGTTAATTCTTGGACGTATTAAGGATATTATTTTGTCAATTTACTTGCATCTTATTCACTTGCATCTAGATTTTAAAGAGCAATAGTTTCATAGTGTTGGAGGGAAGTAAAGCTCGGAGTCTGTTCTCGGCCACGTGGATGTGTAAAAGTTGCGTTTATTCGGAATTGCTGTGTGCAGAAAGGAGAGGCAAGTTCTGCTGCTAGCCTTAGCTCGCAAAAGTCAGCTCTGATCATAGTCAGAATTGCACGCATATATATTGAAGGTTGTTTCAGATTTACAAATAGGTATTGACATGATCAATTCAGTCGGAACAATACAAGGTGATCAGTATGCATATTTTCTGGACCCTTTAATGGGAAAACGATCAGCTAATACAATGCTTCTTTAAAATCTCCTGGGTTCTGTTCAATATATTTCCTTTACCGTGAACTTCTGAATGGGGTGTTAATGTGTTTTTATCCCCTGCACTGGGCCGGACAATGAATCTCCTACAGACAGGCTGGAGCCATGATTTCTGTGACGTGGGTCCCCTTTCTTATCCTAATGGCCTGTGAGATGATTGAATTACCTCCAGTGCAGGTGACTTTTCTTTAAGGTCCAACATTTTAACCCCTTGCCTGCTGGTTTTTTCCCTTGGCCTGTGCTGTTATAATACTTGAGACATCTTTATTATTACTCATATCAATTCTGACGAACATATAGCAATTTCTTCCGCTAACACACATTAACTGTTTCCTTACAGCCAGAGCACGTTAAATAAAAATGTCAAGAGTGTTCATTGGATTATTCCTTTCAAGAAATTGCAAAGAGTAATGGACCCCAACATGGCACTTGGGTAACATCACGACTAACAAACATCCCAGTGTGAAAAGCACCATCCACCATGACCCTTTGCTTCCTGTTACTGAGCCAATTTTATATCCTTACCGTCACTTTCCCGATATTTCCACGAGCTTCCATCTTTTTAATGAACCTTGTGCATAGCACTTTGTCAAATGTCATCAGAAAGTCAATGTATATTTCATCCACTGAACCACCTTGAACAACCTTCCCAAATAATTCACTGGCGCGTCAAAGAATTCAGTCAACTTTAGTCAGATATGATTTTCCTTCAGCAAATCCATGTTGGCACACCTGGAATAAGCCATGCCTTACCAAGTGAAAGTTTATTTTGCCCCTGATAATGGTTTCCATTAACTTCTGCCACCCAATGCTAGGTTGTCTGGTCTGTGGTTTCCTGATTTATTCCTCTCTCCTGTCCTAATAATGGTATAATGTTAGCAACCACGTTAGCAACCACCCCGTCCTCCAGCACTAAACCTCTCCAATGAGAATTCCAAGATTGTGACCAAAGTTTCTCCATTTTCTTCTTTTCAGGAACCTAGGATGCATTTTATCCGGACAAGCTGACTCTCCAACTTTCAGTAATGCTAAGCTTTATGGCATGTCTTTTCTATCTATTACGATCCCGCCCATAACATCCCTCCCCTCTTTTCATGTAACCTTCAAATCAACCTCTTTCTCTATGAAGACATTTAATCATTTATCCATGTCCTCTGCCTCTACATCCATGTCCTCTACCTCTACATGGAGATTTCCATTTTGGTCCTGAATAGAACCAAAGTTTTCCCGAGCTAACCACTTACACTTTATGGGGAGAAAAATGTGTTTGGGAAGAGAGTTCCAAGGATAGAAAGTGCTGCAAACCAATATCATTGAAAAGCACAGCACGGGCTAAGCAGATAGTAGCCCAGGGTCCTGTGTGCCTTTTGAGGAGGCAGTATAGTTTGCGTAGTGCTAGAAATGGCACTAGGGGAGCAAATGTTCCCCTGTATTTTTATAAAATGTCTCAGTGTTCAATTGAATGTTGCCTGCTATTTTTTCCTCATAACCTTGTTTCTGCATTATCTTTTTAAAACTCTCTCTCCTGTACTTTTCCTAATTGAGGCAGGATTTCTGGCCCTTTCCACTGGCAGAATCTTGTGGTTCCATCGAAGATTATTATTATTATATTTTATTTTTGTCACAAGTAGGCTTACATTAACACTGCAATAAAGTTACTGTGAAAATTCCCTAGTCGCCATACTCTGGCGCCTGTTCAGGTACACTGAGGGAGAATTCAGAATGTCCAAATTATCTGACAGCTACATCTTTCAAGACTTGTGGGAGGAAACCGGAGCACCCGGAGGAAACCCCCGCAGACACTGGGAGAATGTGCAGACTCTGTACAGACAGTGATCCAAGCAGGAATCGAACCTTGGACCCTGGCACAGTGAAGCAACAGTGCTAACTACAGTACTACCGTGCCGCCCATACTTGCAAATCTTAAAATTGTTGTAAATTGTAACAAATTGATATAATATAGAGTTTATGCTTTCAAATTTCCTCAGAAGTTGGAAACTATGTTACCCCCAATCATACATTTGATCAAACTCTCCAAAGGTTAGTTCCAACATTTTGTGGATGCAGCATTAAACTCTAGTTTATATTATAGAGCTGTAACAACTGTCCAAAAACGGAATTGACAGGTTGATCAGTATCGAACATGTCCTTTTTAATACCTCTACATCCCCAATGGTCCATGAGCCCTTATATTTTATACATCCAATCTGTTAAATTTGCATTGGTAAACCCTTCCACTTACTTGGATAGATTCTCTGCGCATGGCAGACATGCAAGAAGGCAATGGTGCATACTGATTGACCAGAAGACCAAAATTGGGTAATTCAGCAAGTCTTCAAGTGCTTTAGAGTTGAAAGCAACCCAACTCTTAAAGTGCAGAACTCAGCTACCTGGATGGAGGTCAAAAGAGTTTCAGCTTGATACCGCAATCTCAAAGTGCGGTTAAAGGCCCCACCCCAGACATCGGGACCCCCAGCAGAAAAGGGGAACACTCTCAACCCTCCAACACAGAGGGCCAACCTCCCCCCCCCACCACTCAATGGTCAGGTCATCCTCCGCCACCCACACCACGCAGGCTTCAGGGTGTCCCGACTCTGTCCACCCCCACATTGGTGTTGCCTAGAGACTGTAGGAAAGATAGTGTGTGAGAGCAGATCATAGTTAATGTATTACTGTAGAGGTCAGTAGTAGATGAGTGTAGATTGTATGTTTATTATCTACAGTTAATTAACTAGTAAGTGTCGAATCCAATTAAGTAGTGTCATTAAATATTTAGCTTTGTTCAATATAAAAGCTATTTGTGGTCTTTGTGAAGACTACACCAACCATCCTGGGATTAGAACCTCAAAGAACACCACGAGGAGGATTTCACAAACAACAACATCAAATCCATTGGGTGAGGTTTTACAGACCCTTCTGCCGGCGGGATATTCAGGTCCTGCCGAAGTCAATGGGCTTTTGACCAAATTTTCTACCCCCGCCCCTGCTGTGGTGGTGCCATAAAACCCGGTCCATTATGTGGATTTTAAAATTATATAATTGGATGTTTTATTTCTCCAGAAGGTAAAGGATTCTAACACACTAATACCACTTTCCTGCATTACCAAAGATCTGACACAAATTCAACATTGCCCATTCTTATTTGAATTTTTATCTTCATTTCTGCCAGGTGGTCACTTTAAGTTGCACTTTAAGGGTTTGTGTCAATGTCTCATAATAATCCACTTTCTGGGAATAAAAGTGTTTTGTGCCTGAGTATTAAAGAATTTTGTGATTGTATACATACATTATCAGGGCAGCCATAATTTATTTTGTCCATGCCCTCCAAATTTCTCCCCAAGATTAAAAGCCAGCAGAAAGCACAATGGGAGCAATTTTCTGGGCCCGTTCACCGTGGGTGAAAATCCCATTATGGCCGCTAACCCTCTGATGCAGTTTTCTTTTTTACCCATAAGGTTCTTTTTATTGGAGATTCAACCAACAGGGGAATGATGTACTACCTTATGGAGGAAGTAAATGAGACTCTTCAGGAATGGGACAAAGCTCATGACACTAAATTCTATTCCAATTTAAATGGAGGAAAGACATTCACCAGCTATGCTTATTATCCCCAGTTCTGGCTGAGTTTAAATCGGAGGCCTACATTTGAAAGGACTTTGGAGCAGCTTATACAGAGGTACTACAAATCTAGCCTTATTTCAATTTGTTTTTCTCGCCAGTTTTCTCTGTTCCCCACCTCACGAATATATTGATTCTTGGATCATCCAAAGCCTGGTTCCGTGGGGAACTCACCAATACCTTTCCCTTTTTCTTTAATAAACATTTTATTGAGATATAAATGGTTTTATAAAACAGAAGAAACAGTGTACATACAAATATAAACATAGTGCAGAAGCCGTATTCCTCCCTCACAGGTCCCACCTTTTCTAACACCCTATTCTAAGCTAAACTAAACCCCAGCCTCCCGCCCACCTTCTGCTGACGGTTAATTTTCCCCAAAGAAGTCAAAGAACAGCCGCCACCTCCGGACGAACCCTAACATTGACCCTCTCAGGGTGAACTTGATTTTTTCCAGACAGAGAAAGCTAGCCATGTTAGTTAGCCAGGTCTCCAACTTCAGGGGCTTTCAGTCCCTCTAAGCTAATAATATCCGTCTCCGGGCTACCAGAGACACAAAGGCCAGAACGTCTGCCTCTCTCCTCCTGGATTCCCGGGTCTTCCGACACTCCAAAAATCGCCACCTTTGGACTTGGCGCCACCCTTGTTTTCAACACCATGGACATGACCTCCACAAAGCCCTGCCAGAATCCCCTAAGCTTTGGGCATGTCCAGAACATGTGGACATGGTTCGCTCGCCCTCCCGCATACCTTCCTCGCCCTCCCGCACCTATCTTCCACCCCAAAGAACCTGCTCATCCGGGCCACTGTCATGTGAGCCCGGTGAACGATCTTGAACTGTATCAGGCTGCGCCTGGCACATGATGCGGACACGTTGATTCTGCTCAACACGTCCGCCCAGAGACAGTCCTCTATCTCCCCTCCTAACTCCTCTTCCCATTTGTGGTTCAGCTCCTCGGTCTGTGTTTCCTCTGACCCCATGAGTTCCTTATAAATGTCAAAAACCCTCACTTCTCCCACCAACATTCTTGAAACTAACGTATCCTGTATCCCCTTTAGTGGTAGGAGCAGGAAGGCTTGAGACCTGCCTGCGTAGGAAGTCCCGTGCCTGCAGGTACCTAAACTCGTTTCCTCCCACCAATTCAAATTTCTCTTCCAACTCCCTCAAGCTGGGAAAGCTCCCCACTATCAACATATCTCCTATCCTCTCGATCCCTGCTCTCTGCCATCTCCGGAACCCTCCATCTAACCTCCCCGGGGCAAACCAGTGATTATTGCAAATTGGGGACCAGACCGATGCTCCCACATGTCTCCTCCATTGTCCCCAGACTCTCAGGGCCGCCATCACAGGGCTGGTGGAGTACCGCCCCGGCGGGAACTGCAAAGGCGCAATTACCAATGCCCCCAAACTAGTGCCCTTACATGATGCCACCTCTACTCGCTCCCACATTGACACCCGCCCCCACCACCCACTTCCTAATCATGGCTATATTCGCAGCCCAATAATAATTACTAAAGTTCGGGAGTGCCGGCCAGCCCTCCCCCCCGGCTGCGCTCCAACATCTCCTTTTTTACTAGCGGGGTCTTACCCGCCCATACAAAGCCAGAGATCACCTTGTTGACCTGTTTAAAAAAGGACCGTGGAATAAAGATGGGGAGACACTGAAACACAAACAGGAATCTCGGGAGGACCGTCATTTTCACTGTCTGTACCCTCCCAGCCAGTGACAGCGGGAGCACGTCCCACCTCCGAAAATCCTCCTTCATTTGGTCTACTAGTCGGGCCAGATTAAGCTTGTGCAGCCGTTCCCATTCCTGAGCCACCTGGATGCCTAGGTACTGAGAGCTTCCCCCCACCACTCTAAACGGCAGCTCCCCCAATCGCCTCTCCTGCCCCCTTGCCTGGATTGCGAACATCTCACTTTTCCCCATGTTCAATTTGTAGCCTGAAAACTGGCTAAAATCCCCCAGAATCCTCAAAATTTCTTCCAGCCCTTCCAGTAGGTCTGACACATATAAGAGCAGGTCGTCTGCGGGTAGCGAGACTCTGTGTCCCTCCCCCCCCCCCCCCCCCCCCCCCCCCCCCCCCCCCCCCCCCCCCCCCCCCCCCCCCCCTCCGGACCAGCCCCTTCCAGCCTTTTGAGGCTCTCAACACAATTGCCAGCCCAAATCCAAACTGCCCCAGTCCCTCCCACAAATAATCCCACTCCACCCGATCAAATGCCTTCTCTGCGACCATTGCGACCACTACCTCTACGTTCCTACCCTCTGGGGGCATCATAATTAAATTCAGAAGCCTTCTTAGGTTGGCCGCTAACTGCCCCCCCCTTAACAAATTCCGTCTAGTCCTCCCCAATCACATCTGGAATGCAGTCTTCAATCCTTGAGGACAAGACCTTAGCCAACAGTTTGGCGTCTACATCTAGTAGGGAGATGGTGTGGAGGACCCGCATAGCTCCGGGTCCTTATCCCATTTTAGGGTCAATGAGATAGTGTCCTGTGACATCGTCGGGGGAAGCCCCCCTCTCTCTCTTGCCACATTAAATGTCCTCATCAACAGCGACACCGGTATCCCAGAGAACTTGTTGTAAAACTCCACTGGTACCTGTCCGGTCCCGGGACTTTTTCCGACTGCATGGTCTTCAGCCCTTCTGCTATCTCTTCCAAACCGATCGGGGCCCCCAGCCCTTCTACCAATTCTTCATCAACCTTCGGGAACCTCAGCCTCCATAAGAATTGCCTCATGCCCTCCAGCACAGCTGGGGGTTCCGACTCATACAGCCTGCTGTAGAATTCCTTAAACGCCTTATTGACCCCAGCTGAATCTCCGACTCGGTTCACATTCCTGTCCCTTACTTTCCCAATCTCCCTGGCTGCCTCCCGCTTTCTAAGCTGCCTCATAAGCATTCTGCTGGCCTTCTCCCCATATTCATAAATTGCCCCCCCCTCGCCTTCCTCAGCTGCTCCACTGCCTTCCCTGTAGTTAACAAACTCCGCCTGTAGCCTCTGTCATTCCCTTAGAAGCCCTGGGTCTGGGGCCTCCGCATAACTCCTGTCCACCTGTAGTATTTCCTTTATCAGTCGGTCCGTCTCTGCTCTGTCTACCTTCGCCCTGTGGGCCCGTATCAAGATCAGCTCCCCTCTAACCACCGCCTTCAGCGCCTCCCAGACCACCGCAGCCGAAACTTCCCCCATGTCGTTGACTTCCAGATATTTCTGAATACATTTCCTCAGCCACCTGCACACCTCCTCATCCGCTAAAAGTCCCACGTCCAGACTCAGTGAGGGCATTGGCCTCCCTCCTTGCTCACCTGTAGGTCCACCCAGTGTGGACCATGATCCAAGATCGTGATCGCTGAATACTCAATGTCCACTACCCCCATCAGTAAAGCCCTATTCAGGATAAGAAAAGTCAATCCGGAAGTACACTTTATGCATGTGCAAGTAGAAGGAAAGCTCCTTCACTCTCGGCCGCCCAAATCTCCATGTGTCCACCCCTCCCATCTGCTCCATAAACCCCTTTAGCTCCTTTGCCATTGCTGGCACCCTGCCTGTCCTTGAGCTCAACCGGTCTAGCCGTAGGTTAATGACTGTGTTGAAGACCCCCCCCCCCCCCCCCCCCCCCCCCCCACATGACCAGCTTATGCGAATCCAGGTCCGGGATCTTCCGCTACATCCTCCTTATGAACTCCACATCATCCCAATTAAGTGCACACACTTTCACAAGCAGCACCAGCAGCCCCTCCAGCTTCTCGCTGACCATGATGTACCGACCCCCCACATCCGCAACTATTCTTCCCACCTCGAATGACACTCGCTTGTTGATCAGGATTGTGACCCTTCTAGTCTTAGAATCCAGCCCCGAGTGGAAAGCCTGCCCGACCGATCCCTTCCTTAATCTGACCTGCTCAGTTACTCTAAAGTCCATCTCCTGCAACATTGCCACGTCCGCCTTCAGCCTCCTCAAATGCGCGAACACGTGTGCCATCTTAACCGGCCCATTTAGCCCTCTTAAGTTCCATGTGATCAGCCTGGTTGGGGGGCTTCTCGCCCCCACCCCTCTCCGCCGATCAGCCATCACCTTTCTTGGGCCAGTCCCCAGCCCGCGCCCCACGCATCCACAGGCCTGCCCCCAGGAAGCCTCCATCCCCGACCTCCCTATTGTCCCATACCAAAAGTCCCTCCCCTGTCAGCAGAACATTTCACCTCCCGCCCCCCATAACAGCACTATACACACAGCCCCCTTCAACAAGCATAACATCTGCTCACCCCCCACTGCGCTTCCGTGAGCTAGTCTGCCCAGCTAGCTTGGTGGCCCCCGCCCATGGCACCAGACATTTTCTCACCTATTGTTCCCCCCCCCACTTGCACATACATATGCAAACAAAAACAATCCCAACCCAATTGCCTAAAAGAAACACAAAGAAAATCAAAAAGATCCAACATCTAACATTCACACCTCCATCCCCCATCAGTGCAAATGCCAACTTTAACTCACACAGCTCATTCACAGTCCCCAAATCAATAGAGAAGGCATTACAGATTACATCCAAAAACAAAAACTTTTTAAAACATGAACGCCGCAGCAAAGTTCAGTCCAAACACCTCAGTCCACTACCAGCCCTTTCCTTCTAGCGAAGTCCATTGCTTCCTCGGGCAACTCGAAGTAGAAATGTTGCTCTTCGTGAGTGACCCAAAGACAGGCCGGATACAGCAGTCTGAACTTTACCTTCTTCGTGAAAAGGGTCAATTTTATCTGGTTGAACCCTGCTCTTCTCCTGGCCACGTCCGTGCTCAGATCCTGATATATACGCAGGATGTTGTTCTCCCATTTACAGCTCCGTGTCTGCCTGGCCCACCGTAGGATACACTCCTTGTCCAGGTGCCTGTGGAATCCCACCACCATTGCTCTCGGGGGATCACCTACATGCGGCTCCCTCGCTAGCGCTCTGTGCGCCCTGTCCACCTCCAAGGGTCGGGTGTACGTCCCCTCCCAGTAATTCTCGAACATACCTGCTAGGTATGCCCCTACGTCCGTTCCTTCGGATCCCTCCGGGAGACCCACAATTCCCAAGTTCTGCCGGCGGGACCTACTCTCTAGGTCCTCCACCTTCTCTAGGAGCCTTTTCTGCTGGTCTCTCAACATCTCCACCTCCAACTCCATTGCTGTTTGTTGTTCCTCCTGCTCAGCCAGTACCTTCTCCACTTTCTGGATTGCTCAATCTTGAGCATCCAGTCTGAGTTCCAGCCGCGCAATCGATTCCTTAATCGGGTCCAAGCATTCCTGTTTCTGTTTGGCAAAGCCCTCTTGTATGAACTGCATCAGCTGCTCCATCGAACGCTGGGTCTCCAAGCCAGAACTCCGGTCCTCCGCCATGCTTTCTCCCGCTGCAGCCTCAACCCAAGCCTTCTCCGTTTGCCTGTTTCTTCCTTTGCGAGCACTCCTGGTCCGCCTCTCCATGCACTGATGTAGGATTCCTCGTCACAGTTGCATCAAACATCAATTTTCCAAATCAGATCCGACAAAAAATCGGAGGGAAAGGTCCAAAGCACGGACCCTAGTGGGAACCACCAAATGTGCGACCTACTCATTCATAGCCGCCACCGGAAGTCCCACCAATAACTTTCCTAAATAGGTATTAGTCACATCTGAGATTTGACACTGACTATTGGGAGACTATCTGGTTAAGTAATTATATCGGACTGCCCGTAGTGTGAATTAACTACCCACTGATTTAAGACCTGAAATTGCTCCTGGTGGCTCAGTTACTTTATTCAATGTCTAGAAATACTATTAGGCGACAAAAGTCAATTTTAATAAAATGTTATGAATTTTAAAAGTGCTAACAGGACACAAGCATTTCAGAAATGTTTTTTCTACAACAGTGAATCATATTTTATCGTATACTGAATTTCAGGTGCAGTTTATATATTTGATTATGTCTGTGATACACAAGATAAAATAAAGCCCTGCATTTGTGTAGCACTTTTCATGACTGCCGGATATCTCATATTACTTTACAGCCAAATAAATGCTTTTGAAGTACTGTTAGAATCGTGGAAACCCTACAGTGAAGAAGGAGGCCATTTGGCCCATTGGGTCTGCACCGACCCTATGAAAGAGCACCCTACCTAGGTCCACCCCCATGCCCTATCCCCGTTACCGGAACCCAATCTAACCTTTTGGACACTAAGGGCTATTTAGCATGGCCAATCCACCTAACCTGCACATCTTTACACTGTGGGAGGAAACCGGAGCACCCAGAGGAAACCCGCGCGGGCTCGGGGCGAAAGTGCAAACTCCACACAAACATAGTCACCCAAGGCTGGGATTGAACCTGGGTGTCTGGTGCAGTGAAACAGCAGTGCTAACCACTATGTCACCCTATTGTAATGGAGGCACGGCAGCCAATCTCCTCACTGCAAATTTCCACTGACAGCAATGTCATATTGACCGAATATCTGTTTTGTGATGCTAGTTGGAAATGAAAAAGAGAAGGGAAGTTATCCTTGGTGTCCTAGCCAATATTTATCCCTCAACAATCGTTTACATCCACCCGAGTAAGTAAATTGGACATTTTTTTAACATTTGTGAGAACTGAGAAACTAGTTATTGATTTAGGCAGGGACTTTGCAAGTCAAAATAAAACTACTCATACAATGGTAAATTAATAAAATTGACATTAATATCCGGTAGCAGAATATCAGGCATTCCTTCATTTTAACACAGCTGGGATATTTAAAAACAGAATTAAATTCTGAGGCTGTTGGCTGGCAACTTTTTTTCCCCCATTTTTTCACTCTTGGAGTGACCTGAGCTAATGAACAATTCCACAATTTCTAACAATCACGTTGTGCCAAAGGAGAGAATGACAGCAAGCCAGTCTATCATGAAGCCATTCTATCATGAAGCCATTCTATCATGAAGCCATTCTATCATGAAGCCAGTCTATCATGAAGCCATTCTATCATGAAGCCAGTCTATCATGAAGCCATTCTATCATGAAGCCATTCTATCATGAAGCCATTCTATCATGAAGCCATTCTATCATGAAGCCAGTCTATCATGAAGCCATTCTATCATGAAGCCATTCTATCATGAAGCCATTCTATCACGAAGCCATTCTATCACGAAGCCATTCTATCATGAAGCCATTCTATCATGAAGCCATTCTATCATGAAGCCATTCTATCATGAAGCCATTCTATCATGAAGCCATTCTATCATGAAGCCATTCTATCATGAAACCATTCTATCATGAAGCCATTCTATCATGAAGCCATTCTATCATGAAGCCATTCTATCATGAAGCCATTCTATCATGAAGCCAGTCTATCATGAAGCCATTCTATCATGAAACCATTCTATCATGAAGCCATTCTATCATGAAGCCATTCTATCATGAAGCCAGTCTATCATGAAGCCATTCTATCATGAAGCCATTCTATCATGAAGCCATTCTATCATGAAGCCAGTCTATCATGAAGCCATTCTATCATGAAGCCAGTCTATCATGAAGCCATTCTATCATGAAGCCATTCTATCATGAAGCCATTCTATCATGAAGCCAGTCTATCATGAAGCCATTCTATCATGAAGCCAGTCTATCATGAAGCCATTCTATCATGAAGCCAGTCTATCATGAAGCCATTCTATCATGAAGCCATTCTATCATGAAACCATTCTATCATGAAGCCATTCTATCATGAAGCCATTCTATCATGAAACCATTCTATCATGAAGCCATTCTATCATGAAGCCATTCTATCATGAAGCCATTCTATCATGAAGCCATTCTATCATGAAGCCAGTCTATCATGAAGTCATTCTATCATGAAGCCATTCTATCATGAAGCCAGTCTATCATGAAGCCAGTCTATCATGAAGCCATTCTATCATGAAGCCATTCTATCATGAAGCCATTCTATCATGAAGCCATTCTATCATGAAGCCATTCTATCATGAAGCCATTCTATCATGAAGCCATTCTATCATGAAGCCATTCTATCATGAAGCCAGTCTATCATGAAGCCATTCTATCATGAAGCCAGTCTATCATGAAGCCATTCTATCATGAAGCCAGTCTATCATGAAGCCATTCTATCATGAAGCCATTCTATCATGAAGCCATTCTATCATGAAGCCAGTCTATCATGAAGCCATTCTATCATGAAGCCAGTCTATCATGAAACCATTCTATCATGAAGCCATTCTATCATGAATCCATTCTATCATGAAACCATTCTATCATGAAGCCATTCTATCATGAAACCATTCTATCATGAAGCCATTCTATCATGAAGCCAGTCTATCATGAAGCCATTCTATCATGAAGCCAGTCTATCATGAAACCATTCTATCATGAAGCCATTCTATCATGAAGCCATTCTATCATGAAACCATTCTATCATGAAGTGCAACAAAGTCTGACAACCAAATACTCACCTCTGGTCAGACCTCAGAACCCTGGTTAACAATGTCCATTATAGCCAATTGAAGAGTCCATACCACTATTTTGGATGATACCAACTGAACCAGGTGTCAAACCTGAGATCTTGCTGGTCTATACTTTGTCATGAAATCATTCAGTAAATTTGCACTGAGCAAATCCAATTCCAAAGGTAATTATGTGGAATGCAGGGAGCATTTTGATAACTTGCCTTTAAAAGACTTAGTAAATTGTAAATGTATCACATAATTATATATATATATATATATATATATTTATATATATATATATATATATGTCTCTTATCCTGTGTACATAACGGTAAATATACTTTGTTCAAAAACCCAATAAAAAACATTTATTAAAAATAAATAACTTCATCTAGATTGTGAGCAAATATACACAATGCAATGCAGTTACTGTAATTTGAGAATCCTGTCTGTTTTTGTTTTCAGGTCACGTCCCTTAGAAAACAATGATCAGACGGTTCTGGTTGTCGGTGGTGTGCAGTGGTTAAATACACGTCACCTGCATATTATGCAAAAGGTTTTACAAAGGTAATGCAGAACATGTAAAGTTTTAGGTTTTATATACGATGTCGATTAGAAGATACTGCTGTAGTGAAATTTATGTTTAACACAGGTATCCATACATTTATTTCTACTATACCCTCCCTGAATACTTTGATATCCCCTCGGTACAATTTGTGTCTCTTTCTCGTCAGTTTTATTTGCAATACTTTTTTCTTTGATGGACAAATAGCTCAATAACTCTCAGTTTAGGTTCCATCAGGACCACTCAGCTTCTGACCTCATTACAGCCATGGTACAATCATGAACTAAAGAGCTGAACTCAAGAGATGAGGTGATAGTGAGTGCACTTGATGTCAAGACAGCATTTGATCAAGTGTAGCATCAAGAGGCCACAGCAAAACTGGAACCAATCAGAATCGGGGAAAGTTCTCCGCTGACTGGAGCCATAGCTAAAATAAAGTCCTCAGGAGTTCATCATGGTAGTGTCCTAGGCCCAACCATCTTTATCAATGACCTTCCCTGGATCATAAGGTCAGAAGTGGAGATGTTCACTGATGATTGCACACACATCCCCAATGTGTGCCCAGTACCCTTAAGGACTCCTCCGATACGGAAGCACTCTTGACTCCGTATGCAGAAAGCCCTGAGCAACATTCAGCCTTGTGCTGATAACCTTTGTATCACTCAAGTTCTGGGTAAATACCTCCTCCAATAAGAGAGAATCTAACCATCTCCCCTTGACATTCAGTGGCATTGCGATCGCTGGATCCCCCACTATCAACATCCTGGGGATAACCTTGGACCAAAAGCTGACCTCGACCAGCCATATAAATATTGTGGCTACAAGAGCAGGTCAGATCTGCAAATTATGTGGCAAATAACACACCTCCTATCCAAAGCCTGTTCATCCTTTCCTCCCTCCATCACTGTCGCACAGTGGCAGCAGTGCATGCCATCTACAAGACGCGCTGAAGAAATTCACCAGCATTCCTTCGACAGCACCTTCCGAACCTATGACCTCTACCACCTTCAAGGACAAGGACAGCGGACGCATGAAAAGACCATCACCTGCAAGTTCCCTTCGAAGCCCCACACAGTCCTGCCCATTAATAAATTCTGGCCAAGCCGGAAACACTCACATCCCTTGAAATATTTTTTTTGGCAGCATTAAGCCGCTGTTTTTGTGTCAAAATATTTCCAAATTACTGCTTTCAATGCACATACAGAACTTTTGACTTTATTCTGTGCAAGAAATCTTCTGTTGCATGAAAACTATGATGACTAATGGTTAAACTGGTCAACTAAGATATTGATATTTCAGGGGGAAAAACGGAACCTATACAATTGTTTGATTTGTATAATATAAACTAGTTAGGGGAATTGGAAGAGAAAATTCACACAGCGTGTCGGATTTCAATTCCTGGTCATAATCCTGATGTCATGAGGACTTTCGGGTCCTCATTCATTCCGATCTGGAAATGCCACAACTTTGTTGTGCAAAGTGCTTGATTGGCCAGGCCTTCACATTCACAGGAGATGGGCCTCATGAACAAGATGAGCTCACAGAGGACATGAGAGGAGAGCAAGTAGAAAAAGATGCAACTTCGGGAAACATTAAAGGACGTGTGGCCCAATTGGGCTGGTGAAAGGGAGGGGCCTGGCGGGGGCAACTAATCAGATTGTCTCAATCTTAGTGGTAAATAATGAGCTCTTAACAATTGTTGGAGGCGAAGAAGAGAGGGATTTTAAAAGAGAAATTAAGAAAATCATCATTTTAGAGAGGTGTGGATTAATCAAGAACACAAATTTGTCAAGGGAAAATCATTACTGACCAACTTGGGTGAATCTTTTTGAGGAGTTAACAAGAAGGGTCGTTTCAGGCCAGTGCTTTTGCATGGATTTTAGCAAGGCTTTTGGCATGGTCCCACGTGGCAGACTGATCAGTAAATTAAAAATTCATGGGATTCAAGAAAAAGTAGTAGAAAGGATCCAAAACTAGCTCAGTGGCAGGAGGCAATAGCTAATGGTTGACAGATGCTTTGGTGACAGGAAGGTTACTTTCAGTCGGGTCCTGTGTGGTCATGGTGTCCATCAATGACTTATATTTAAATATAGGGGGGCGTGATGCAGAGTTTCGTAGATTATTTGAAAATAGGCCATGTGGTTGATAACGAAGAAGTGCGCTGTACACTGAAGGAAGTTATACATGGACAGGTCAGGTGAGCAAATGGGAAGGCTCACAGTGTGATGGCTTTTGTGAAGCAAACAGCAAGGTGGTGAAAATTGGAATTCATGATGTGCACAGGGCTAAATCGCTGGCTTTGAAAGCAGACCAAGGCAGGCCAGCAGCACGGTTCAATTCCCGTACCAGCTTCCCCGAACAGGTGCCGGAATGTGGCGACTAGGGGCTTTTCACTGCCTCCTTGTGACAATAAGCGATTTTCATTTCATTTCATTTCACCTCTTCCTCACCACACATTTCATGTTTTTTCTCAGCATTGATGATAGCGGGTGCGATGTACTCATCATTAATTCTCTAACCATTTCTAGTCCCTTGTTTTTCTTTGATGTACCTGGCAGTTTAGCATGCAGATTTGCGCATAAACAACGAGTTGTGTGTAATAATAACAATGGATAAGATGATTTTGAAGAGCAAATGGAGTGAGGGCTACAGGAGAACAAAGCCTCTGCGGCGGCTGCCCTAAGCTTTACTGCATCCCTCAGCATATAGTACTGAGCTGGAATGTGCTAGTCTGCAACACTCGGAGACCAACAGATTTCAGGCAGACCAACGAACGTCTTTCACCGAGTTGGTGATCTTCAAAAATATGGAATGCCTCACGAATTTGCATATCATCCGTGCACAGGAGCAATAGATATTTGCCGTTCCCTGGCTATCCATTCACCTCCAGATGCCTTCCTCCTCTACAACACTTTTGGAAATGTACCTCTTTGAACAAGCTTTTGGCCACTTGACCAAATAACTCCTGATGCAGCTCGATGTTAAACTTTGTTTGATAACCCTCCTCTGATGCACCTTGGGATGTTTTATTACATTAAAGGTGCTATACAAATATACGTTGTTTTAACCAAAGAAATCTTCATTCAAACCTGATCATGTTGCATTTTGTTAACATGATCACTTGTGGATGGGGAAAGCAGAAGGACCTTAGAATCCCTGGCATTTCTGCCCCTAATTGTTTCATAATGATCCCAGGAATGTTTTGCTCACTACTTCTATAAATGCAAATGTTGATCACTCTCTGTATGAGAAATGATGTTATATGTCCTGATTTACCTTTTACTAGATAGAACATCTTTCTTTTTCTAAGTTATGGGATGGGGGCATTGCTGGTTTAGCCAGTATTTATTGCCTATCCCTAATTGCCCATGAGTAGGTAGTGGCAGTAAGCTGTCACCTTGACCACTGTAGTCCATGTGGTATAGGTACACCCACAGTGCTGTTAGGAAACGAGTTCTAAGATTTTGACCCAGTGACAGTGAAGGGACAGCAATATAGTTTCTAATCAGCATGATGCGTGGCTTGAAGGCGATCTGGCAGGTGATGGCGTTCGCATTCATTTACTGCTCTTGTTCATCTTGGTGGTGCGTCTTGTAAAAGGTAGACGCTGCTGCCAATATATGTTGGTGGTGGAATAAATGCTGGCCTAACCAGCGATGCCCACATCCCGCAAACGAATTTTGAAACAAGTTGTAGATGGGATGCACTTTGCAAACTCCATCAATTGGTTCCTGTCACAGCGCCAGGGTCCCAAGTTCGATTCCCGGCTTGGGTCACTGTCAGTGCGGAGTCTGCACATTCTCCCCATGTCTGCGTGGGTTTCCTCCGGGTGCTCCAGTTTCCTCCCACAGCGCAGGTTAGGATTGGCCATGCTAAATTGCCCTTAGTGTCCAAAAGGTTTATGAGGGATTATTGGGTTACAGGGATAGGGTGGAAGTGAGGGCTTAATGTGGGCCAGTGTGGACTCGATGGGCCGAATAGCCTCCTTCTGCACTGTATGTTCTATGAATCTATGAATTGATGGCTGAAAAGTTTTTTTGAGTCTTATTTAAAATACCATAACCAGGAGCCACCTTTGTGTTGGTTCCTGTCACAAACAGTATCCCCAGATTGGGAATGTTGATCCAGAACCACAACTATCAGAGCAATTACTCCCCAAAAGGGACAATAGAAATCCATCCCAACATCTCCAGAGTGAAAAATAAGTCCACCGAACTGTAAAACTTTTTGAGTTAATGTACACAACTCCAATTTAATTTAACCGTAAATCTTAGTTTTGTTGTCACAATTTATATTTTGCAGAGAGAACCTGTTGAATATTCTTGTAATCATAAAATCCATAGGAATGGGATTTCACCTGCCAGTGGATGGAATCCGATCCTTGTCTTTGGTAAGCAAACTATTATTTTTGCAGTTGAACTTATACAACATAGTCCCGTACCTCACCACAAGTTGTTCTATTTGCAATGATATTTTTGATTGAGCATTTTCCTCAAAACTGGTTTATTTTCACTGATCTAATCCAATTTTTAAAGAAATTTAGAGTAGCCAATTATTTTTTTCCAATGAAGGGGCAATTTAGCATGGCCAATCCACCTACCCTGCACATCTTCGGGGTGTGGGGGTAAGATCCACGCAGACACGGGGAGAATGTGCAAACGCCCCACGGACAGTGACCCGAGACCGGGATCGAATCCGGGTCCTCGGCGCCATGAGGCAACAGTGCTAACCACTGTGCCACCCAGTCGCTAATCTAATCTTGAGTGATGCTGCATTATTTAGCCAACGCAACGCAAATGTTCCAGTCTCGCCTCTGCATCATTCATTCTGGGTCATAGTTTCAAACTCCATCCACTGTGGTTGAAAAGTTCATTGGAGACTGTGAACACAAAATCCAGCAGATCATGGCCATGCTTCAACCAACACTGGTGAATAAAAATGATGTTGCGCTCCTCCACTTTGAAGTACATAAAATGAGCTTGATTGTATTAAATCTCCTGGTGATCACCTACTGAGTGGGAGGGTTTGTTTGAAAAGTTCCCTCTAAGCTGCACAGGTTATGCACAAGTAGGCCCATTTAAGTGCGTGCGCACTGAATAATAAAATTTAATGGAGCCACAAACTTAACCTGCCGACAGGCTCCAAAAATATTTGAGGATTTGTTGATTGGGATGGGGTTTTGAAAAAGTCAGTTTGACTTTTTATTTTAGGTACTTTGTGCACAATGATAGATTTTTGAGACAGGTGTCTGCTGCTCTTGGCTTGTCTTTCGAGATAGTAATGGTCGTGGGTTTGGAAGGTGCTGCTTAAGGAACCTTGTAGATGGTACACATGGCTGCCACTGTTTGTCGGTGGAGGGTTTGAATCTTTGTGGAACGAGGAGCAATCAAGCGGGTTGCTTTGTCCTGGACGGTGTCAAGCTTCTTGGGTGTTGTTAGAGCTGCACTCATCCAGGCAAGTGGAGAGTATTCTATTACATTCCAGATTTGTTCCTTGTAGAAGGTGGACAGGCTTTGGGGGGTGTGGGGGAGGGGGATGGGGAGGGGGGGGTCAACATTGTGCTGTCATCTGCAAATATCCCCACTTCTGACCTTATGATGGAAGGGAGATCATTGATGAAGCAGCTGAAGATGGTTGGGCCTAGAACACTACCCTGAGGAACTCTTACAGTGAGCATCTCCTGAAGCTGAGATGATTGACCAACCACCAGAACCATTTTCTTTTGTGCCAGGTATGACTCCCACCAGTGGAGAGTTTTCCACCAGATTCCCATTGACTTGATAGCACTGTTGATGACTCCTTCCATTACATTGCTGATGATGGAGAGCAGACTGATACATCGGTAATTAGCTGACTTGGATTTACAGGACACACCTGGGTAATTTTCCATATTGCCGGGTAGATGCCAGTGTTGTAGCTGTACAAGGGGTGCGGCAAGTTCTGGAGCACAAGTCTTCAGTACTATTGTCGCAATATTGTCAGGACCCATTGCCTTTGCAGCATCCAATGTTTTCAGCTGCATCTTGATATTACATGGAGTGAATCATTTTGGCTGAAGACTGAGATCTCTGATGTTGGGGACCATCGGAGGAGACTGAGGTGGATCATCCACCTCGGCACTTCTGGCTGAAGATTGTTGTGAATGTTTCAGCCTTATCTTTTGCACAGATGTGCTGGGCTCCTCAATCATTGTGGATTGGGATATTTGTGGAACCTCTTCCTCGTGTTTAATTGTCTGCTGCCATTCCCAGCTGTATGTGGCAGGACTGCAGAGCTTAAATCTGACTGGTTCATTCTGGAATCGCTTAGCTCTGTCTATTACTTGCTGCTTATGTTGTTTTGCACACAAGTAGTCCTGTGCAAAAGCTTCACCAGGTTGACACCTCATTTATAGGTGTGTCTGGTGTTGCCCCTGGCGGGCTTTCCTGCATTCTTCATTTAATCTTTTAATGCAACTGCACGGTGCAGGCATGAGTAGGAATCCAGGAGTGTCAGCGCCAGAGAGCGGCAGGACTTCTGAATCTCACTTCAGCTGCCCCTATCCCAGGGAAAAGCCCTGGGGCCTCGTGCACCTGAAGGGAAGAAAATAGTCAGGAGCGCAGCCTGAGGCCTTCCATGCAGGAGACCCTGGGGGTGTCCAGCCTGTCGACACTGCCCTCTCTGTGAGCAAAACATCACCAGCCACACACACACACACACACACATACACAGAGGGTAGCACTGCAACACCCAAAAGCAGGCATCTCATGGACCCCACCCAAGAACCTCTTCGTTGCCCCCAGTGTCAGCTCTATGGATTCACCTGCTCCCACCCACTTTTCGCTCTGGAAGGGCAGTCCCTCAGCGGCCGCCAGGAGGACATGGGAAGTGCTGCCTGTCTACCAGCCATCTTTAAACCGAGTGGCTCACAGCAATGAAGGGCCGCTAAGGCCTGTTAGCGACCCACCCGAGAGGCCGATATTGAACCCTACCCCCAAACTGAACTTTAACTGGGTCCCCCGCGTCCTCTCCACTTCCCCCTCTGTGACTAGCACCCTGGAGGGTAATGGCAAATGGAGCGCTCACCTCCAAGGTCCCCTTCAGAGGTCGCCAGGTTCTCGTTTTTATACAGTTGTAAATCGTGCAGGCGCGGCGTCACATTACCAGCCGCCAAATATTCAGTGAGGTAGGTGGGGCGGGGGAGGGGGGGTGGTTAATGGAAAACCCCTATATTTAAAAGTGTGTGTGTGTGTTTTGTTTTATTCAGATTATGTGGGAATTGTCCTACCATCTAAAAACAGATTCCAATTTTTATTTTTTTGTAATTTAGCGTACCCAATTATTTTTTTTTCCAATTAAGGGGCAATTTAGCATGGCCAATCCGCCTACCCTGTACAGCTTTTTGGGTTGTGAGGGTGAGACCCACGTAGTCACGGGGAGAGTGCGCAAACTACACACGGACAGTGACCCATAAGGATTCACAGTCAGATCGGACTAAAAAAGTTGTTCCTCGCTAACTTACGTATTATGCTATAGAAATTTTGAAATATGCATGATAGGGTCAACAAAAGGTTCACTCGTTCAACCGATTGAATTTGTCATTAGAGTCATTCGCAAGGTCATCTTAACCTTCCACAGGTTTTAATTCGCTCACTTGGTTGAATACTGATTATCAATCATTTAGAGGTCTCCAGAGTCATTTATATCAATGGCATTGAAATTCTGATGGTTTCTTAAAATGAAACAGGAACTCGGGCTGACTTTTTAACCGCCTTTTCATAAAATTCACAAAAATGGAAAACCTTTTAAAGTTTTGTTCCTGAATAGATTTTGTGCACTACTTTGGTGCGTGTGTGAGTGTATGAAGAGAAGTACTGACTTTCATAAAAGAGACACGAAAAAGTGGAATAAAGCTGAAGAGTTTGAGAACATTAACTTTGTGAAATTTAGTCAATCGCTCACCTCACGTATGATCCGTTTGTATAGATGCCGCCTCCCTCTGACAAAAATAAACATACCAGCGGACAAAATGCCTCCCCCCTCACAGTGCCTGACAGAATAAAACAGATAGGTATCAGGAGATAACATTTTGGAGGAGTTCATTATTTTCCATGACCAGAAAATATACATCTTGCGCAGTTGACATTTAATTTAAGTGAATGATTCTAATATTATAGATGAGTGCGGCCAGGATTTGTAAAATCTCGAACTGTAAGTTGGCAGCATGAGGATACACCTGCTATGCTGAGTCAAACCATATGCATTGTAGCCGTGCTTTCTAGTAACTACTGCACAACGTTGTAAATATAACCTTTCCAGCCTAGAGCTTCCCCCTTACTGCAAAATAGGTACCACCAGTCTACCTCCATGTTTCCCATGTTCTTGCAGCAGTTATATATTCTTTATCATTAACTACTGACTCCCGAATTATGTTCACAGATCAAAGAAACACTGCATACTCCTAGTTACAATGAGTTGAGGAATTAATGATCATTAGTAGGATAGTCTTTCACCAAAACATACATTCAGCAAAGCATGTCTAAGTTTGGGGGGGGGGGGCGGGGTACGGTAGCACAGTGGTTATCACAGTTGCTTCACAGCTCCCAGGGTCTCAGGTTCGATTCCCGGCTTAGGTCAGTGTGTGCGGAATTTGCACATTCTCCCCGGTTTCCTCCAGGTGCTCCGGTTTCCTCACACAGTCCAAAAGATGTGCAGGTTAGGCGGATTGGCCATGCTAAATTGCCCTTAGTGACCAAAAAGTTTAGATGGGGCTACTGGGTTACAGGGATAGGGCGGAGGTTTGGGCTTAGGTAGGGTGCTCTTTCCAAGGGCCGGTGCAGACTCGATGGGTCGAATAGCCTCCTTCTGCACTGTAAATTCTATGATCTATGTGGAGGAGTGATTATTCAGTTTATCATTGAATCAAGTACAGAGTGAGTACACCTGGCACAATGCTGTAATAAGTTCCATAAATTTCAATATTTACCACCAGTACTGAAGTTTCGCAAGAAATGCTTGCAGAAATAAAAATGTCTGTTTCTGAAAGGATTGAAACAATAGATGGAACAAGCAACTTGCTCCAACCATACGCGAGTATGAAAATGGAACAGAAAAGGGCAAAGGTCGGGGAAGACTTCAGCCAACCACTCCAAAATCCCAACCAACTTTCCTGTGTTGATTATCATCCAATATACACAGCAAGTTCCTGGAAGGCTACGCGTTGTTTTGCAGCTGTGAAATCCTGCTGGTTCTGCAGTTAAAGAGCTAGAAGCAACCTGAAGATGAGCGGATTGACAAACACATCGGATTTGGATATCAGATTGAGGTCCGCATGAGAAAACAAGTGGGACCACAAAGGAGGAAGCACAGATTGCTACAAAGCTCTCTTCCCTCCATTGGGAAAAACCCAAGGCTGGTCTCCAGCACCTAACAACCAGCTTCCCTATTGTAGCACCAGTAAACAGCAGTACCTGGGTAAAATCATGGGAAATACTCCAGGAACTATCCTAGCTGCCATGTATTCTGGGCAGGGAAGGAATGGCTAGTTGAGATCCTGGCAGCAGTGGAGGGACAGATATTTTGGGTGAGGGGATGGGTAGACCCCACTGCCTATTTTCCAGGATGCTCAACTATGAATTTCACCAACATCAAGTGGAATCATGAAGATAAGGGGCTGGTTTAGCTCACTGGGCTAAATCGCTGACTTTTAAAGCAGACCAAGCAGGCCAGCAGCACGGTTCGATTCCCGTACCAGCTTCCCCGGACAGGCGCCGGAATGTGGCGACTAGGGACTTTTCACAGTAACTTCATTAAAGCCTACACATGACAATAAGCGATTTTTCATCATCTGGTTCCTTGCTTTATATCACTTAATCATCCATTGCTTAGTTACATGATCAGATTTAACACTCAGTTCACTTATGGTTAGTTGACACAGTTTTTTTTGTTTTTTTTTAATTTAGAGTACCCAGTTATTTTTTCCAATTAAGGGGCAATTTAGCGTGGCCAATCTACCTATCCTGCACATCTTTTGGGTTGTGGGGGTGAAACCCACGCAGGCACGGGGAGAATGTGCAAACTCCACACGGACAGTGACCCAGGGCCGGGATTCGAACCCGGGTCCTCAGCGCCGTAGGCAGCAATGCTAACGACTGTGCCACCGTGCTGCCCTAGTTGACACAGTTGATGGATGGAAGGGGTGGAACCTTCCAGACTTTCAAAATTTTCAGGCATCAGGACCAATTGCAGGCCCCAAGTCCGTTCATTGCAGCTTCAGGAGTTCAGGAGGATTTTATGGGAAGGGGCCTACCCTCTTCTAGGATAACTCAGTTAGGGATAGTGGGAAAGTTAAGTATGTGGAAGGGCCAATTAAGACATGAAATGTGAAGGAGGCCATCACTGTGGCTGCAGTGGAAATGCGACTACAGTGACCAAGAGGATGCCGCATGAGGAAAGGGACACGCGGTTAAAGACTCCAAAAGGCTTTCCTTTCACCCGAGCCTTCTCCATTGCAGCAACCTTCAGGAGAAACTGTTAAAATGGTGGGCCCCTGCCTGCCTGGGGATGATCACCTTTTCTTTCTGTTTTCAACAAAGGTCAGATTGCATGAAAATGTCAAATAACTGGGACCTCCCAATCTGAAGATGCCTTCTGTGGACTGCCTAGTTCTTCCCCCTGCAGTGGTCCCAGACATCCCTGGGGAGATCGGAAATCACTAGTCAAAATCACTAGTGATCATCTCCAAATTTCCCACTGCTGGTTGGCATCACGGTTCTGACATTGCCACCACTAAAACAAAGTGAGGGGGGAAAGCGGAGCATATCGGGGGTCATAGAACATAGAAAAATACAGCACAAACCAAGCCCTTCAGCCCACGATGTTGTGCCAAACCTTTGTCCTAGATTAATCAGAGATTATCATAGAATTTACAGTGCAGAAGGAGGCCATTCGGCCCATCGAGTCTGCACCGGCTCCTGGAAAGAACACCCTACCCAAGGTCAACACCTCCACCCTATCCCCATAACCCAGTAACCCCACCCATCACTAAGGGCAATTTTGGACACTAAGGGCAATTTACCATGGCCAATCCACCTAACTGGGTCGGCCCAGTGCATTTGTTTTTACTGTTATCCTGGTCCCCACATCTCCGAACCTGCCTCCAAACTGCTGAGAGAATTCCTCCCAACGTTACGCATTATACGGCCCCATAAGGAAGCATTTGGCCTGTACTGCAGTTGGTTCTTCAGATCTCATCACAGCCCAAGGTAACACCCTCCAACATTCCAGGGTCTATAGTTAATTTATTTCATTTTTGAAGTTACTGATGCCTAAATCCATTAACATTTTTGGGACTGGAGTCTGGCTGTGGCTTATCTGAGTTTTGTTGTGCATACAAATCAAAGAGACCTCTTTATCACAGCATTGTTAAGGGCTCCTTCAGTGATACCTTTGTGGTGTCTGGCCCTCAGTACTTTGCAGTTTTAAACCATCATTTTCAATTCAAGTTGGACGTGTGCCTAAAAGCTTTCATTTTAAATGATCGACAATTTGTTCAACATAACAAATGATACACAACCTGATCAAATAGAACAGTAAATTATTAAGTTTACCTTTCACCTTATTTGCACTTCATTGTTATATAATCCGTACATAAAGTGTTTCAGTGACAAAGGGCATGACTGTGTTTGCCGTTAGGTAATTTAATTTTGGACACAAGGAAAATTATATTTTCCAGCCTATTATAGATGTAAAGTAAAAGTTCTCTACAGGATTTTCCATTAACACAGGATGTTTCATTCAAAAAATATACTTTTACTTTGTTTTAAAGAGGTTAATGGCATTTCCATTGCATTGTTCTGCTACTTGCAATTATGCATCTGGCTCATTAGAAGACTGATATTTACAGGGTCTTTTTGGTTGAATAAGTAAATACAGAGGGAGGCATTATGTATCAAACAGGCTGCTTAGTGCAGGTGGACTATATTTTACCAAGGTAGCAAAATGGGGGACTGTATCAGCTATAGCTTGGGTGAGTCTGCATTGACAGTCAGGAAGGCAATTCAGCAAGACCAGCCTTTTTTCTTAATTTTAATGGATTCCTTTGTGAAATGTCGGCTGGGTGTCCGACTCACACTGCGATTGCCTGGGGTGCCTGAAAAAAGGCTCTTCAGTTACATGGGACACGCAGCAGGCTGCGTCACATACTCCACTTGGCGTGAAAACTATCCCAATTTGAGGAGAGTACATTGAGGGAGTAACCACTGGAAGTAGCACAAATGCTACTTTCAACCCATCTGAGAGGCTCTTGGCGCTGGTGTTTGGTGGGACCCATACCGGTGTGGGGGGGGGGGGGGGGGTTGGAAAAGGAGGGGGTGTTGGGAAAGGTCCCAGATCCCACTCGCTCATGACCACGTGCCTCTTGGAATCTGGGCCATCATTTGTTTTGAAAGTGGCAGACAGACATTCCTCAGCTCCATTCAAAGGCTTCATGAGAGGAACTATTTGGGTCTCATATACTCGACCACTTCCATTCATTGTAATGGTGCGTCGCGCCTCTCAGTGGTTACCCCCTCAATATACTCTCCTCAAATTGGGATAGTTTTCACGCCAGATGGAGTATGTGACGCAGCCTGCTGTGGTGACCTCTGTTGTCCTGTGTTGGGCAGTAGCTGTCAGCTGCTGTGGTCTCGTCTCAGAAATGCCTTCTAGAAAGAGAAAAAAAGATATGGAACAAGTGTTCCAGAATGGAATACATTCTAAGAGAAGTAAGGTGATGATGCATGCTACTGGTACGAATGCATAGCTCAATGTTACTCGTAAAATCAAGTGAGCAGCTAAAGGATATTGGTTGGTGGTAACGGATCAACTCTAAACCCTCCCACATCGCCAAGATCAAAAATGCCAAGCATCATTTCAAATTGGGACAGTTTTCTAATTGGAAATCCTCCACCTAAGTATACCTGTTTACCGTGCCCGGAAGTAATATGGTCTTGAAAACCAAGGCATCCAAAGTTAGATAATGGAAGAACACAGTTAGCCAAACCCATGGTCAGTACAAAAACCTCTTTGTGTGCGTGCAACCTAATGAATCAGGTATATCATTGCTGGTAACAACGTGGTTCTAAGTAAACATAGAACAGTACAGCACAGTACAGGCCCTTTGGCCCACAATGTTCTGCCGACCATTTATCCTAATCTAAGATCAACCTAACCTCAACCCCTTCAATTTACTGCTGTCCATGTGCCTATCCAAGAGTCGCTTAAATGTCCCTAATGACTATGACTCCACCACCTCATCTGGCAGTGCATTCCACGCACCCACCACTCTGTGTAAAGAACCGACCTCTGACATTGCTCCTATACCTTCCTCCAATCACCTTAAAATTATGTCCCCTCATGACAGCCATCTCCGCCCTGGGGAATAGTCTCTGGCTACCAGTCTATCCATGCCTCTCATCACCTTGTACACCTCTATCAAGCCACCTCTCTTCCTTCTTCGCTCCAGTGAGAAAAGCTCTAGCTCCCTCAACCTTTCAACATAAAACATTCAACAATTGCATCTCAGTAAGCACTATAAAATGCCATTGCGAAAAGTGCGCACTGCGTCATCTCTGCAAAGAGTGTGCAGAACAGAAAAATAAAAGCTGTCTCTGTGTTTTACATGTTACCTCCCTGAGGAGGCAGCAGCTCACAGTTTTGGTTTGGCCCCTGAGATCAGAGGTGCACCATTACACATCTTCCTCTCGTACCCGCAAGATTTTCAGTCGCGTCTCGAAAGTATATCATGCAAGCCTTTAGCTCCCTTCAACAACAAAAAATTCCCAAAAGTAAAATTCAAATGTGGGCTTGATTATACTCACACTCTTAATACCACAAAACATTTTCCTTTTTTTTGTTCCCTTGAAACAGGGAGGCTCCATTCTTTCTGTTTGCAACCCCCATCAGAGGGGCTTTGATCTCCAGATTGCACACCACCACTGGATACTTGCCAAATCAATTCTTCTGATCGTACATTGCATTAATTAACAATGAATCCAGAATCCAAGAAAATATACCATTTGTGGTTATAGAATATAGCCTAAAATGTACTGGTACAGGAATTAGTTGGTTTACTTTAACAGAGTTAAACTTTTTTCCAAAAGTGAACGAAAGACAGTCAGGTGAACATTTTAAAATTAATCTATTATATCTGGTAATAATTTCTAGGCTGGTATGATTCATTACATTACAAAAGCTTTTTTATTGCGATAGATTGCAGTAAACTATGTAAAGATCTGTAAGTTTGACTTAGAATCAATATCGTGAAGCCAGAAGGATTAGCACTTATTTAATTTTCTTAACAATTATATTTCTTGCAATATTTTTTTTAATTTAGAGTACCCAATTCTTTTTTTTCCAATAAGGGGCAATTTGCCAATCCACCAAACCTGCACATCTTTGGGTTGTGGGGGTGAAACCCACACAGACACGGGGAGAATGTGCAAACTCAACACAGACCAGGGCCGGGATTCGAACACGGGTCCTCAGTGCAAAATTGATATCCAAGCAGATCGGCTCAATAATCTTATAAAGTGGCGATGATTCAACACTGCATTCTGCTAGAAATGTGGTCACCTGAATCAAGCTAATTCTGATCATAATTCAGATTTGAAATTCAAAATTATTTTTTAAAAACCTGAGTGATTGAAACAATATCTATTTTTGTACATAATAAATGTACAACAGAACCAACTTTCCCAAAGGTTTATTAAAGAAATATTTGTAACACTAAATGTGTTTGGTTCCAATCACCTAACCACTGTTCGGGCCAGCAGCATCCAAGAACCAATTTTCTTCTTCATAGGTTTGCTGCTAACACTAGCTCTTTGTTAGAGCTGAAGGGGTATAAAGTATTAGAGCTTTCTCCCTTTGAAGTTATCAGCACAAATTTTAAGAACCCGACAGCAATGGTGACAATTATTTTCATTAGTGTTATAACCGCCTCAGAGGTCAAGGGGTGTGGACCATCCAGTTCCCCTGGCCTACATGGAATATGAACTTCCCTGGAAATGGGTAAAAACTCCGGCCTGGGTGCAGGTCGAGGAGGTGGACACTTGAAATGAAAATGAAAATCGCACTTCCGGTGGCGCCCTCGAGGAGGCAGGTCGCAGGTCGGATCGCTCCCGCCCGAGATGGGCAAACGGACCTTTGTCTACGGACTTTTTAGGGACCTGGCAGCCTGAATCGGTGGAGGAGACGACAGGGAAGAGGCTTTCTTCCCGGGGTATGGGCAGCTGGACCAGAAGCGGTCGAGTGGAGCGGCAAGGATCGAAGCGGGAGCAGCGGGGAACCCAGGCCGGGCGGCCAAGCATGGCGGACGGCGGGGACCGGGGAGCGGAGGCTCACTGGCCAAGGGAGGAGCAGATGGAGTTTTTCAAGAACTGCTTCGCCGAGCTGAGGAGGGACACGCTGGACCCGATGAGAGCGGTGATGGACCGAATGGTCGAGACACAGGCGGCCCAAGGGAAGGCGCTCAGGGAGGTCGAGGCGAAGCTCTCCAGTCAGGAGGGAACGGTAACGGAGCTGGAGCACGAGGTGGAGGAGCTGAACGCCCGTTAGAGGAGGATGCAGGAGCAGCTTGAAGAGCTGGGGAACAGAGCCAGGAGGCAGAATTTAAGAATCGTTGGCCTCCCCGAGGGCTGCGAGGGGTCGGATGTGGGCGCATACGTGACGGGTATGCTTGAGGCGCTGATGGGACCGGAGGCCTTCCCTCAACCCCTGGAGTTGGATGGGGCACATAGAGCCCCCGCAAGGAAGCCCAGGACGGGCGACCGACCGAGGGCCTTGGTGGTCCGCTTTCACCGGCTTGCTGACAGGGAACGTGTGCTGCGATGGGCCAAGGCGGAGAGGAGCAGCAGATGGGAGAACTGCGAGGTGCGCATTTACCAGGACTTGGGAACGGAGCTGGCCAAGAGGCGTGCAGGATTCATCAAGGTAAAGGCAGCCCTCTACAAAAAGGAGGTGAGGTTTGGAATGCTATATCCTGCAAAGCTTTGGGTTACGTTTGAGGAACTCCACTACTACTTTGAGACACCAGAACAGGTTTGGACCTTTATTAAAGACAAGAAGCTGGACTTGAACTAATGGGCACTGAGTTCTTTCAGTGCTGTACAGTGGCGGCGGCCTGTTAACTTAAAGTTGCTCTGATTAGGACTTTTACTAAGAAAAAGAAGCTGGACTGGAACTAAAGGACTCGGGGCTTTCAGACATTTTGTGTGGCGGCGGTTTGTTAAACTATCCTGTACTGTAATGTTTTATCTAAGATTGTTTTCAGCCTGGACAGAGAGTGGGGGCTGGAGGGCGCACTGTTTAGGGTCCTTTGGGGGGATCGCAATGGGGGGGGGGGCCTGTGCTTGGTACCTTCTGGTGCGAGATCGGGGCCCCTGATGGGGGGATGGGCTAGGGGCTAGTCACGGGACTTGAAAGGGCTCGGTGGGATACAATTAGGTTAATGGGTCCCTGGTGGGTGGGGGGAGGGCCTGAGCGCTGGGACGGGAGACAGGTAGGCGCCAAGGGCAGGGGTCAGTGTGACTAGCGTAGGTCAGGGGGCACCAGGGAGATCGGAGGGGGGGCGGGGCGGGCTAGGGCCAAGCGCAGGGCTGACCTGGCAGGCCAGGCCTGGGGGAGTAGGGGAGACCAGGCGGGGGGGTGGGGGCAGGGAGGGAGAAGAGGGTTAGGGCCACGTTAGCTTAGTGTAGTTGAACACGTGTGGCATGGGCAAACAGAGCTGGCAGGGAAAGTGCCGTATGGAAGGATCTTTGGCTTCAACACTTATTAACATGTTTATTCTTTCCCACTGTTCGTTTTCACTATGTTAAGGCTCTTTGCACAGGGCCATTTTTCGCTTTGTAACTGTTACAAATTTGTGTTAAATAAAAAACTTCAAAAAAAAAAAAAAAAAAAAGAAAATGAAAATCGCTTAGCGTCACACGTAGGCTTCAATGAAGTTACTGTGAAAAGCCCCTAGTCGCCACATTCCGGGGCCTGTTCAGGGAGGCTGGTACGGGAATTGAACCGTGCTTCTGGCCTGCCTTGGTCTGCTTTAAAAGCCAGCAATTTAGCCCAGTGTGCTAAACCAGCCCCTTCGGGGAGTGGAGTTATTGTGTACCAAGAATAAAATCAGTATTGTTGTATCCTGCCTCTCATGCCATGTATATTCACTCTGCGCGGATTCTACAATCGTTGATCTTTGGAACATTTAGTATTAATACACAGACCAGGGAGATATCGTGCGCTGAGTTTCAAAGAATGTTACATTAACAGTTCCAATCATTCACATTCTCAAATTTCATTTCCTGTAGGTTAGAATGAAGGCGGCCTTCTGCCTATTTGGCCAGAATACCAACTGTGTCGCCCTCCCATGGTTTTAGCTTTTGTGCGCATCTGAGTAGGTCAGGAGTCCCTCCAGAACCCCGGATTGCCAACTGGGATCTGAATTCAATTATTTGTGAGAGGCTCAGGCTGATCAGCTCCGAAGACAAATAGTGTGAGAGTGCTGTACTCCAGCTCAGCTGCCTCCCTATGGAAGAATGGTGGCCAGTCCTTTCCAGGCAGTTCTCTGCGCTCCTCTCTCACACTTCAGATCAACACTGCCAAAGGCCTGGGAACAGGTGACCTGCTTACTCCCTTCTCTCAGCTGATGGACTGTCCACAGTCCTAAGGGCCACTAGAAAACAGGAAACAAAATACAAATAGAAAGAAAATGGCATTGCACCTTGACAAAAAAAAGAATTAATATTTTTTTTAAATTGACACTTTCATTGTCGTATTTATTGAACCTTCATGTCACTAGATTAACAATTTTTAAAAATTTCAATATTTACAGAATTTTAATTTACCAAATAAAATTTTCTAGTGGTAGTCAATAATTATCTTCCAGAATAAACCACCTTTGCTTGGAACCTATCACCTTACTATTATGTCTTCCTTCACAATTACAGTTACAGCCACTATTTTTTCAACATAAGACACCTGTACTCTTTCGTCCATCTTTGGCCCAAGGTCGCAAATAGGTCAGTAGCTGTGGCGCTGGACGAACCCAAACTGAGCGTCAGTGAGCAGTGATGCTACTGAGCACTATTAGTAATGGGACATTGAAGTCGCCCGCCCAGAGTACATTATGTGCCCTTGAAATTCTCAATGCTTCTTCCAAGTCATGTCCAACATGGAGGGGCAGGGATTCATCAGCTGAGGGAAGATGGTAGATAGTTTCCTTTCCTGGTTTAATCTACTGCCATGAGACTTCATGGGATGCAGAGTCGATGTTGAGGGTTTCCAGGGCAACTCCTTCCCGACTGTACACCAGAGACTTGTCTGTTGGACAACCCCCATTTTGACAGGTGCCCCAGATGGTAGTAAGGAGGACTTTACAGGATCAACAGAGTGGGGTGTGCGGTTGTCATTTCCGGTGCTTAAGTCAGTTTTCCATTTGCTGATCCATCTGGTTTTATGCCTTTTCGACTTTGCTGTCGTAATTTGGCTCAACTATGCGCCTTTCTAGACTATTTCAAAGGGCAGCTAAGAATCTGAATTCTCCACCGTCAGGATTCTCCGAATTGCCGGCAGCCCGGCGGTTTCCCGGCGGCGTGGGGCTGCTCCACAATGGGAAACCCCATTGACCGGCAGGCAAAATGGAGAATCCCGACAGCGTGCTGCACCAGAAATCTGGTGCGGCGGGATGGAGAAATCCACCCCTGGAGTCACGTCTAGGCCAGACCAGGCAAGAATGGCAGATTTCCTTCCCGAAAGACCATTTGTGAACCAGATGAGTTTTTGTTCTAGAACAATTGATGCCTCGCTTCATGGCACCACTGGCTTTCAATTCCAGATGTCTTAATTATTGGGATTTATATTCCCATTCCAGCCTCCCCAAACAGGTGCCGGAATGTGGCGACTAGGGGCTTTTCACAGTAACTTCACTGATGCCTACTTGTGACAATAAGCGATTATTATTATTATTAATAATTATTAATTAATTAAATACAATAGGATTAGATAGCCTCAAGGTCTGGGCCCCTGAATCACTAGTCCAGTTCACGATACAGCGGTGGAGACGTTCTGCATCACTTTTCTTTCACTTTTATAGCAACACGAAAGATTGATGGAGTGTTATTTTTAAACACATGCTGCTCCCTTCTAATTTCCGCTTTCTGCCTATATTTTCACAAAAACTGTCAAATAGATGAAAATATGATCCTTTATATGACACAGCGGAACCAAAAATCGGTTCCTTGTGCTGTTCGATAGTCAATATGTTACAACACCACAGAAAACAAAGTGGAGACAACCTTGAGGAAATCCTTAAGTGCTTTCTCAGTACATTTGAAGTACTGCATACTTTGCGTATGCAACCTGGTCATTTTATAAGTTAGTGGATATTCTTTCAGTGACGCTTGAAGCTGACGGAATTAAGCCTAGGTTATCATTTCAGGTGATTAAATATTTAACTAGTGAGCGATACACACCTTTGATGGTTTCAAGGTTGCATTGGAGATATGGCAGCAGATTTGGTAAATGGAAACATGAATGGCTTTGATTTACAGTCCAAACGACATTACCTTTTCTTCCATAGCAAAACTGGCAGTTTACCTTAAGGCCTTTAACATGATTGAAACATGTGGGTATCATGTATTAAGTCAAGCCAAAATGTGAAGTACTGCTGCTTTTGGCATCGTACATCTCTGGAGACTCCACAAACTAAGCTTGTGCACTTCTGGAGAATAAACACCAACATTAACTGGCAGGATTAAACTGCCTGTTTCCATGTTGTAATTTCCATGAAATTCAGTGCGAGAAAATATAGTACTCTAGGGGTAATCATGTTGCCAGTTCTGATAGAGGTAAGTAGAACTTCAACAGCCTTACAGCTATTCTTACAATGTCACCCTTGTATAAATGGAATAGCATTTCCAATAGCATTCAGGCTTAAAATCATGTCCCGATAATCTGATATGCATATGGATGCTCCATTAAATTTGGACGCACAAAGAAAATAGCAATAAGTAGATGGCGCACACACTTGGAACTTGCATCTGAAGATACATTTTTTAAAATATTTTTCTTCTCCTTTTTTCACATTTTCTCCCAAATTTACACCCATCAACAATAAACAGTAATGAATGCAATGTCAATCCCCATATCAATAACAACAATCCTATCCTCCCACCAAACCCCCAAACAGCAGCATCTGAAGATACATCCCCCAGGTTCACTCTGGGTCTGTCCTCATCTGCATAAAATCAGTGTGGGGAGGATATGAATTAGGCATCTTCATACAGCTCACGGCCCTGGGGAATTGGGCCGGGTCTGATGTGGAATTTACCTGTAGTTAAATCCTAGGGTGGCTGGCTCGGAGGGTGAATGGGAAGTGGAAGAACAAGACCAGGCTGGTGATGGGCTACAATACTGCTATGGAACCAGGAGGAACACCCAAATTTCTTTGCTCTGCATTAACACAAATGAAAATAAATTTTAGCTGCCTTTCCATTGATGATCATAAGCGCTTATGGACAGAGAAAAACTGTGGAGCATTCAATACACGGTTGGCAGCAGGGTACTAAATCAAGCAGTGTGTCCCTGATTAGCACATGCAAGGGATTTAAGGCGCACTTTTCGGAGGGCGCCCTGGGCATTTCTGGTGGACATCTCTCATACTCATATACCCAGAAATTGGTTCCCCAATTCTTATTTTTCACCAGAAAACAGACATATGGGGCCAATTGCGCCCGTCCCCCTCTGATTGGTTGGTAGAGGTGGTGACGATCACGAGAACTAAAGTTTCATAATATCGCCTGAGTTCAGAATCATTGCTGTCTTTCCAGAGGACACTGGGAAAATGCATTACAAATTAAGGGGTGCATTCACTTTTGGCTGCCAGCATCTGATCGTCAAGGAAAACAGATTTACTTCTCCACAGAATAGAAAATTACAAAACTTACTCCCCACCTACAAAATTTGTACAACTGGTTCACAACTGCAGTAGACGGGAATCACTTTCTTGCTGTGAGCCGTAAGTTGTACAGTGGGGCCAATCCTAAGACCCCAGTGTTTTGAAGAGGTCGACCAACATCTTAGGACATCTAGAGATGGGCAATAGAAGTAGCCTTGTCTGTGTTGCCCACATTTGGAGAACAAATGAAAGTCTATATGGGCCACTAAAATAGACGTTTAAACTAATCCCAGGCTGGACTACTATATCACTTACTAAACTGCATTTTAGTTAATACGCTAGAGATGCAATACATCCAATATGATTTTCATATGCTTGACATTTTTGTTATTATAGAATGAAGTGCAAAATCTGTGGAAAGAAAATACAGAAATACTTTCTCAAGCAAAGAACTATGGTTATGATGTTATTGATACATTTAGTATCACTATGGGACGCTATAAAGAATTTCTTCAGGGAAAGTGTGCATGTCATTTTCATGAGGTAACTAAACTTGCTTTTTTTCAAAAGTGTTCCTCTTGAGGCTTCCTTAGAATTAAAATGTTACACTGACATTTTGAGTTAATTTATCTTGTTAAATTGGAGCTATAACTTACAGCTAGTTCCACGCATTTTCCTTAAATGATTTATTAAGCAAAATATATATAACATTGGCATGTTTAAGTAAGACTCATTTAGATGCTTTTAAGTTTCACATGTATTGTAGCACTGTAAAAAATATATTTTTCCAGTTATATGTAAAGATTACCAAATATGTATATGAATAAATGACATCAGTGGTATGTGTTTACATGGTGCCGTTCGACCAAGTATAAATGTGCAGTGAGGAGCCTAACTCAAGTCCATCTATTCTAGAATTAAACTGAGTTGTGTCAATGCTTCAAAAGGCTGTTGGATAAAATGCATTCCTGCATCGCAGGATGAGATTTTAAAACCCTGAGCTTCCTCATTGTCTTAAGCATTATTACATTGTTATTTTACTGAAACGATCAAGGAAATTTGTATTTTAATACATTTATGTGCAAATGCAAACTTCTTTGATCTTTTTACCCATGCAAATCTTAAATCCATCACAGCTACATGGTCTGTTTGCATCGCTGCACTTTTCGCAAAAGGTTCTAATAATAATCTTAATTGTCACAAGTAGGCTTACATTAACACTGCAATGAAGTTGCTGTGAAAAACCCCTAGTCACCACAGTCTGACACCTGCTCGGGTACACAGAGGGAAAATTCAGAATGTCCAAATTCGCTAACAGCACATCTTTCGGGACTTGTGGGAGGAAACCGGAGCACCTGGAGGAAACTCGTGCAGACACAGGGAGAACGTGCAGACTCCGCACAGACAGTGACCCAAGCCAGGAATCGAACCTGGGACCCTGGCTCTATGAATGAACAGTGCTATCCACAGTGCTACCATGCCGCCCATAAGCTGCTCCTGATATTGGTGCAACTTTATGTCCAAAAGGATAATGGTCATTTAGTCCCCTGAGCACGTTGACAAATGTAATTGAGGACTTGGAGGGCTGTTTAGTGCACAGGACTCTTTCGAAATACAGGCTTCCAAGGAATTTGTCCATCACATTTGTTTAACTAATCACATCTGAACTGTGGTGGTGATTTCCACTTCCCACTCACAAATCGGCTTCGGACATGGGGTGGCTTTTCCCTGGTCAAAATATTCTGCGCCATCCTAATAGAGGTGACGTTGCAGCAGCAGCACGCCCAGGCCCCGAGAATCAATCAGCTTAGCAGAGGCCAGCAACCCATCTCTCTGTGCACAAACCACCACAGCAGTGTGATGAGTTGAATCTGCGGAGCTGGGTGTTTGACAGCTGCGCCTCTGCACAGATGCCAATAGACAACTTTATTACAAAAATGTGTAGTTTTGCTCCATTGCCATAGCCGCTTTGTCCCTGGCAATCAAGAGGTGACATAAATAAGATTAGGAAGGAGGTTAAAAAAAACAATTAGTAAGGCAAAGAGGAAATGTGAGATTAAAATAAAGAATGGATATGAAAAGGAATAGTAAAAGTAACAAAAAGGATAATTAAGATAGGGAATTAAAGTGATGAGCAATTCAATTCCAAGTGAGATACTGTTAAAGTAGGATGGATATGAAATAGATACTTATGCTTCAGTTTCAAGGAAAAGGCAGCAGTAGAAGCAACAGTTGAAAGCCAGAGCCAAAAACCTAGAACTATCTGATTAGATACTTTAAATCTAAGTAGAAGGGTCATTGATGGCAGGATAATATGTTCCAGATTTGACTGGTTCCAATTTTAAAAATGCATTACTTCGACTGTACAAAGACAAAGAGAACAAAGAAAATTACAGCACAGGAACAGGCCCTTCGGCCCTCCCAGCCTGCGCCGATCCAGATCCTTTATCTAAACCTGTCTCCTATTTTCCAAGGTCTACTTCCCTCTGTTCCCGCCCGTTCATATACCCGTCTAGATGCCTCTTAAATGATGCTATCGTGCCCGCCTCTACCACCTCCGCTGGTAAAGCGTTCCAGGCACCCACCACCCTCTGCATAAAAAACTTTCCACGCACATCTCCCTTAAACTTTCCCCCTTTCACTTTGAAATCGTGACCCCTTGTAACTGACACCCCTTGAATTCAAAAAGTCTCGACCAGGTACAATTTGAATCTCATCTTGACTAAATACGCTTTTACGAATATGCAAACTAACTTATTTTTTAACTCTTCACTTTTAGGTAGATAAATTTGAATTTTCCCAATCAACAATGCGTAGAAAATTAAGACACTCCAGCCACCCCTTTGTGGGAAAGAGAAACTCAAGTCATAACAAGCAGTCATTGGTGCAAGACTTTTTATCTGTTTCCAAACTACACTATCGAGTCAATGGTCCAGTAAACCAGGCTTATTCAGAAATCTTCCTCAGCAGAGTCTGTGTGAACAGATTGACGCCTCCACTGTGAAAAAAAGGGACATTTTCTTTTACGGTTTTCTAAGATTTGCTGCTTCCCTCGAGATCAGTGCAGAATACCACACGGCATGTATTGCATTTCTCTCTGATTGGCTACGAATGCTACCATCAAAGACGTGTGACACGTTTTAAACCTTTATGAAATCAATATGTGCCCCGGCAAATGTGAGGCTTCAGAATGGCAGATGGAAAGCTCGAGAATTGATGTGACTCGCTGTCTGGCCGGATGAATTGCATAAACAGCTGTGGCCGAAAGTCTTTTACAGAAGATTAAGCACACAAGAGACTTGAAGTCCTTTAGGAAGCCACTTAATCCTTTCTGTGCAATATTCATTCACTTTCTGCACTATTTTTGCCAAATCGATATAATGCTGTATTTCTGAATAACTTTTTTTTATTTTTGTATGCTTTGTGCACCAGGAATCACATTCCCCAGATATTGCTGGGGATATTGAATTATATATACCTCACAATGCTTGTATTTATACTGCCTTTATTTTTGGCCTGCAAAAAATCGTTTAGAATACTATCTGTATTCTCAAATGTCTTAAAATCTTTTTACACGCAGAGATGTTTCATGTTTACAAAATTGATATTTTTGTACATCAACTTTTAATACTGTTTTTCTATATATTTTTATTTTTTTTATGAAAGCTAATAGTGTTTAAGTATGTGACACCACGCGAGACACTTTTTTTATATCATACGTGGATGCATTAATTACCACTGTATTTGGAACCTAAGAATAAAAGGAGAACACCATTTTGTTTTTAAAAAGCATCATTCAGTCACATTATGGGTTGTCTTTTTATCATTAGACTTTTTACGTAACTAAAAAATATCTAAGCACGTGTTGCAACAAACTGGTAGGTCTTCCTGACTTCGGTAATGGTGGATTAAAGGATATTTTGTTTTACATTTGGAGTATTTATGCCATTTAAGGTCAAATATGAGTGCCTTCAAAATCTATCTTCATTAAATGATATTCCCAGATTATTTCTTTATCTGTACTTATGTTTATCCATACCAATTTAAATTCTGAGTCTATACTATGGGCCACTAAGAGGTCTATATTGTATTTATTAGCATTAGTATTGGGTAATGTAGGTTGGCTACATGTGGGATCATTCCTGTAATTTGATAGCAGTGGTGCCCATCCTGGGGTTTGGTAGTGCTTGGATGTTGGTCCTAGGCTTTAGTGACACTGGGGAGTTGTTCTGAGATCAGGCAGAATTGGAGTAGGGAGCCTGGATTTTAACAACACTACAGTGGAACTGCTGAGATTTGGCATGATCCTATGGTCTAGCATTTGTGTGGAAGGGAAACCTGGGGTTTGGTGGATCTATAGAAGCCAAATCTGAGGTTTGGCAGAGCCAAGGAGGAGGTTTGGCTTGGCTACTAGAATCTTGGTGTCAATAAGTAGCGAGGGGATGTTGAGGACATCGTCTGACAGCCCTTTGGGGTGACAGCAATCCAATATCCTGCAGCACAACTTGTGGCTTTGGAAAGGATCTTCATAACAATTTATATTTTTGGCTGGATGTATATCTCTCTCTATTTCAGCTGTAATAAAACATAACTGTTCTTACCATGATCATCAAAATACAGCTAGTAATTGGAGCTTTTCTATTTTCTATCGAACAACTCATTTGTTTTCATATCTGGTACAGAAACTCTAATTCTGATGATGAATGACACTGTTTTTCCCTCCCTCTTCTCCCCGGTGCTAGAAAGGAGCAACTGATCCAGTCCAACCTCAGGATTACATATAAAAAGAAATTGTGAACAGGATTGTTCAGCTATTCAGCTCCTCAGGTCTCGTCCTCCATTTGGTTAGATCACAACGTATCTGTTCCTTCATATTATTTACCTATTTTGTATGGGAGGCATGGTAGCACATTGGGCTGCACAGTAGCACAGAGGTTAACACAGCGTCAGGGTCCCGGGTTCAATTCCTGGCTTGGGTCACTGTCTGTGCGGAGTCTGCATGTTCTCCCCGTGTCACAAGTGGGCTTACATTAACATTGCAATGAAGTCATCGGGAGGCCGATGTTGTGACCTTCGCCTCTTTGAGTGCCCGGTGACGGGTACTACTGAACTGGAGGTCGGCAGCGCTGCCGAGGGTCGCAGCTTGATTGGGGGATTTGTGTGAATTTCTTTAGGCTGGTGAAGATAACGTTCGCCCTCGGGGGGTCAGATGAGGGGTTTTACGTCTTGGAGGCCGTTTCTGTCTGTGCTTGAGGAACTGTTTGTTCCTCAAACTCAGTTGTTGCTGAGGCTGAGGACAGAATTGAACTGTATGTACTTTGTTTATTTTGCGCTATGTTGACATGTTTGTGTAGAACATAGAACAGTACAGCACAGAACAGGCCCTTCGGCCCTCAATGTTGTGCCGAGCCATGATCACCCTACTCAAACCCACGTATCCACCCTATACCCGTAACCCAACAACCCCCCCCTTAACCTTACTTTTATTAGGACACTACGGGCAATTTAGCATGGCCAATCCACCTAACCCGCACATCTTTGGACTGTGGGAGGAAACCGGAGCACCCGGAGGAAACCCACGCACACAGGGGGAGGACGTGCAGACTCCACACAGACAGTGACCCAGCCGGGAATCGAACCTGGGACCCTGGAGCTGTGAAGCATTTATGCTAACCACCATGCTACCCTGCTGCCCCTGCTGTGTATGTTTGGAATAAATTAAGTTTAAAAAAAAGAACAAACTCATCAGGCGACTCTTGGACCTTCTGTCAGCTTCAACGAGCACCTCATGACCCTCCGTCTACAACTTGCCAAGAATCAGCAGGTAATGGTCATGAGTGCCTAGGCCCCAATGCTTGATGCCAATGTGAGCCCAAAGAAGACTTCTACTCTACCCTGAACACCATACTCTCCAAAGTTTCGAGGGAAGATAAGATCATCCTCCTTGAGGACTTCAATGCCAGAGTTGGAAATGATTTCCAACTCTGGAATGGAACCACTGGAAAGGAAGGAGTTGGGAATTACAACTCAAACCGGATTCTCTTGCTCACTAAATGAGCGGAACACCAGCTTGTCATCGTTAACATTCTGTTCCACCAAAAAGGCAAGTTCAAGACTTTCCGGAGACATCCACAATCAAAGTACTGGCACATGATGGACTTCATTGTCGACCAATCCAAAGACAAAAAGGATGCCCTTGTCACCAAAGCGATGACCAGTGCAAATGAATGTTGGGCAAACCATCTGCTCATCCACTCCTCTGTGTCCATGTTCGGGGATGTTTAAACTAATTTGTCAGTGGGGTGGGAAAACGAGCTGTAGTCCAGAAGCCAGTGTTGAGTGTAGTGAGGTACTGAGGAGGGTATCAAGGTCGCAGGAGTGTACCGGCAGGCAGGAAGGTGGGTTGAAGTGTGTCTACTTTAATGCAAGGAGCATCCAGAATAAGGTAGGTGAACTTGGATTGGTACTTGGGACTACGATGTTGTGGCCATTACGGAGACATGGTTAGAACAGGGACAGGAATGGTTGTTGGAGGTTCCGGGGTATAGATGTTTCAGTAAGAGTAGGGAAGGTGGTAAAAGAGGTGGAGGAGTAGCATTGTTAATCAAGGATGGTTTAACGGCTGCAGAAAGGCAGTTCGAGGGGGATCTGCCTACTGAGGTAATATCGTCTGAAGTTAGAAATAGGAAAGAAGTGGTCACGTTGTTAGAAGTTTTCTATAGGCCCCCAAATAGTAATAGAGATGTGTAGGAAGAAATTGCAAAACAGATGATGGATAGGTGTGGAGGTCTCAGGTAGTTGTCATGGGTGACTTTAACTTTCCAAATATTGATTGGAACCTCTATCGGTCGAACAGTTCGGATGGGGCAGTTTTTGTACAGTGTGTGCAGGAGGGTTTCCTGACACAATATGTGGACAGGCTGATAAGAGGTGGGGCCACATTGGATTTGGTACTGGGTAATGAACCGGGCCAAGTGTTAGATTTGTTTGTGGGAGAGCACTTTGGAGATAGTGACCACAATTCGGTGTCTTTCACTATTGCAATGGAGAGGGATAGGGCCATACGGCAGGGCAAGATTTATAATTGTGATTCGGCAAGAATTAGGGAGTATAAGATGGGAACAGAAACTGTCAGGGAAAGGCACAAATTAAAAGTGGAGCTTGTTCAAGGAACAAATACTGCGTGTCCTTGATAGGTACGTCCCTGTCAGGCAGGGAGGAAATGGCCACGTGAGGGAACCATGGTTCACAAAACTGGTTGAATGTCTTGTCAAGAGGAAAAAGGAAGCGTATGTAAGGATGAGAAAACAAGGTTCAGTTGGTCGCTTGAGGGTTACAAGGTAGCAAGGAATGAGCTTTAAAAAGGGCTTAGGAGAGCTAGGAGGGGGCATGAGAAGTCCTTGGCGTGTTGGATGAAGGAAACCCCCAAGGCTTTTTACTCTTATGTGAGAAATAAAAGAATGACCAGGGTGAGGTTAGGGCCGGTCAGTAGTGGGAACTTGTGCATGGAGTCAGAAGAGATTGGAGAGGAGTTGAATGAATACTTTTCTTCAGTGTTCACCAAGGAGAGGGGCTATGTTTTTGAGGATGAGAGTATGATACAGGCAGGTAGGTTGGAGGAGGTAGATGTTCTGAGGGGAAATATATTAACAATTTTGAAAAACCTGAGGGTCGACAAGTCCCCTGGGCCAGATGGGATATATTCTAGGAGTCTTTGGGAGGCAAGGGATGAGATTGCAGAGCCTTTGGCTTTGGTCTTTGGGTCCTCACTGTCCACGGGGATAGTGCCAGAGGACTGGAGTGTGGCAAATATTTTTCCTCTGTTCAAGAAAGGGAATAGGAATGACCATAGTAATTATAGGCCGGTTAGTCTTACTTCCGTGGTCATTCAGTTAATGGAAAGGGTCCTGAGGGATAGGATTAATGACCATTTGGAAAGATGCAGCTTAATCCAGGATAGTCAACACGGATTTGTGAAGGGTAAGTCTTGCCTCACAAATTTGATTGAATTCTTTGAGGAGGTAACTAAGTGTGTAGATGAAGGTGGAGCAATTGATGTTGTATACATGGATTTTAGCAAGGCTTTTGATAAGGTTCCCCATGGTCAGCTCATGAAGAATGTAAGGAGGTGTGGGATAGAGGGAAATTTAGCCAATTGGATAAGGAACTGGCTATCACATAGAAGACAGAGGGTGGTGGTGGATGGAAAACCTTCAGACTGGAGACCAGTTACCAGCGGTGTACCACAGGGATCAATGCTGGGTCCTCTGCTATTTGTGATTTTTATAAATGACTTGGAGGAGGGGGCTGAAGGGTGGGTCAGTAAATTTGCTGATGACACCAAGATTGGTGGAGTAGTAGATGAGGTGGAGGGCTGTTGTAGGTTGCAAAGAGACATTGATAGGATGCAGAGCTGGGCCGAGAAATGGCAGATGGAGATTAACCCTGATAAGTGCGAGGTGGTTCATTTTGGTTGGACAAATTTGAATGCGGATTACAGGGTCAACGGCAGGGTTCTGAGGAATTTGGAGGAACAGAGAGATCTTGGGGTTCATGTCCACAGATCTCTGAAGGTTGCCACTCAAGTGGATAGAGCCGTGAAGAAGGCCGATAGTGTGTTAGCGTTTATTAACGGGGGATTGTGTTTATGAGCCGTGGGATTATGCTGCAACTGTACAGGACCCTGGTGAGACCACATTCGGAGTATTGTGTGCAGTTCTAGTCACCTCATTATAGGAAGGATGTGGAAGCATTGGAAAGGGTGCAAAGGAGATTTACCAGGATGCTGCCTGGATTGGAGGGTAGGTCTTATGAGGAAAGATTGAGGGAGCTAGGGCTTTTCTCATTAGTACGAAGGAGGATGAGAGACGACTTAATAGAGGTTTATAAGATGATGAGGGGATAGATAGAATGGATGTTCAGAGACTATTTCCTCGGGTGGATGTAGCTGTTACAAGGGGGCATAACTATAAGGTTCAGGGTGGGAGATATAGGAGGGATGTCCAAGGTAGGTTCTTTACTCAGAGAGTGGTTAGGGTGTGGAATGGACTGCCTGCTGTGATAGTGGAGTCGGACACTTTAGGAACTTTCAAGCGGTTATTGGATAGGCACATGGAGCACACCAGAATGACTGGGAATGGGATAGCTTGATCTTGGTTTCGGACAAAGCTCGGCACAACATCGAGTGCCGAAGGGCCTGTTCTGTGCTGTACTGTTCTATGTTCAAACTCCAGCAGAAGCAGCGGAAGATGAAAAACCAGCTCAGAAAAAAGATCAACGTCGATCAGCTCCAGGAGCAAGCATGCTAATGAACTTCCAACAAAGTCTTCTCCAAAATCTCCAAAGTGTCCATTCTAATGAAGTGGAGGAAAGCTGTAAAGAGCTGAAGACAGCCATCACCTCAAGCTGTGAAGAAACGATCAGCTACAACGCCAGAAAGCACCAAGACTGGTTCGACAAGAGCGAGCTCAAACATCCAAGACCTCATCAATTAGAAGAGAAAACTTTCCACACTTGACAAAATGACATTACCTCTGCCCTGGCTAATTGATGAACTTTCCTCTTTGCCTTATTGGTTTAATGAGCTAGGGAAATCAAGAACTAATGATGGACTGAGAAAGCTAAGGAGGTACAACTCCTCACTGACAAACATGACACCCAGGACTTCTTCAAGGTATATATGGACCCAACACCCTTGGCCTGAAACCGTGCTGATAAGGACGAACCCTTTCTCTCTCGAGAAAGAAAACATTGGCCTTCGAAGGAGAGAACACCTCAAAGAACTCCTAAACCTTGATACAATCATAGATGAGGACATGTTTGAGGAAATCCCCCAATTCCTCATCAAAGATGATCTTGGACTTCCAACAAGCATGGATGAAGTTGAAGCCGCCATTAAACAAGTGAAGAATAGAAAATCTGCAGGAATGGATGGGATTCCAGCAGAAATTTTCAAACTTGGAGAAGAAATCACCCACTATCTGGGACAAAGAAGAAATTTCCTGCGACATCAGCGATGCTGCCTTCGTCATCGTCGTCAAGAAAGGAGGGGAACCGGACTGTGGGAACCACCATCACCGGGAAGCTCATCACACAAATCCTTGCTCGCCGTCTTGTCCCAGTTTCTGAAGAAATCCTTCCAGAAAGCCAGTGTGGCTTCTGATAAAACCGTGGAACAGTGGACATGGTTTTCACACTTCTGCAAAATCAAAAGAAATGTCAGAAGCAACATCAACCACTGTGCCGGGCCTTCATCGACCTGACAAAGGCTTTTGCCTCAGTCTATCAGGAAGTACTATGGAAGATTGTGTAAAAGGCTGGCTGTCCAGAGAAATTCAGCAATATTCTTCAACTCCACGACAAGATCCGTGTCTGCGTGGGTTTCGCCCCCACAACCCAAAAATGTGCAGAGTAGGTGGATTGGCCATGCTAAATTGCCCCTTAATTGGAAAAAATAATTGGGTAATCTAAATTTATTTTTTTTAAAAACTCCACGACAAGATGTCAGCGACAGTCCTCACTGACAGAAATAAGGCAGAAACATTTGAGGTCAAGGCTGGTGTCAAACAGGGATGTAGCATCACCACCACCCTTTTTCTCCATCTTCATCGCCATTATCCTTCACCTTGCCAAGAACAAGCTTTCCAGTGAAGTAGGGATCATCGACAGAATGGACAGAAAACTTTTCTACCTCAACCGGTTGAAATCCAAGAAGAAAACAACACTAATGTCTCTCGTGGAACTTCAGTATGTGGATGATATCACCATCTCCACAATCTCAGAACAGAATCTCCAAGTCATGCTTGACTCCTCCATGAAAGCATACCAAAGAATCAGTTTTAGCCTCAACTTCAAGACTCAAGTCCTTTACCAACCCTTCCCAGGGCAACATCCAGTCTTTCTCTCCATCAGGAACAACAGAGAAACCCTAACAAATGTGGAACATTAACCCTACCTGGAGAGCCACCTCTCGTATGAGACTGACATCGATGCGCAGATCCAACATTGTATCCAATCCACGAGCACTTCCTTCAGACATCTAAGGACAAGAGTCTTTGACAACCATGACATCCGTGCTGACACCAAGATCCTCATGTACAAAGTGGTCCTTCTCCCAACCCTTCTATAGGGCTCAGAAACTTAGGAATGCAGACAGGCACCACTTCAAGGTTCTGGCGAGGTACCATCAATGCTGTCTGAGACAGATTCTCCACATCAACTGGGAGGCCAAGTGTACTAACATCAGCATCCCTGAAGGAGCTAAGAGCATCAGTGTCGAGGCCATGATTATTTGAAAACAACTCTGGCTGGGCTGTGATGTGCGTGAACTGTCACAATCCTGACTGCCAAAGCAAATCCTCTTCGCTGAAGCTGAAGGAAGACTTCCAAATAAGAGGAGGACAAAGGAAACGCTTCAAAGACACCCTGAAGGCTTACCTCAAGAAATGCAACATAGACATCAACACCTGGCTCAGAGGAGTAACCTCCTAATTAAAGGGACAACAATTATTCGAGGACACCCGATGGCAAGAGCAGACCTGTCAAAGGAATACCAATGATCTAGAGTTGAAGGACTGATCCCAACATCTGGAAACACCTGCCAAGTGTGCGGGCAAAGATCGGGCTCCTCAGCCATACAAGGACACAGAGAACCCATGACCAGTAACACAGAGTTTCTTACCTAGACATTCATACTTATTGGCAAGTCATCGAAGAAGATTTGAAAATACAATAATCTGAAGTTGCAACAAGCACTAGTGTATTAACTTATTACAATATGCTGAGTGTTTATTACACAGCTTTGCTTGAACAAACCTTAAGTGTGCAAGAATATTAAATAGTCAGTGATGGTTTTGACAAAGATAAAAATATTACAGATGAGAAGATTACTTACATGTTAAGCCAATGGACTGGCATTTAGTTCCTTTGATGAGGGTCGCCTCACTGCTTCGGGAATCGGTGGGAGACCTGCATCACTCGTAGAAGGACAATGTGAGTTAAGTACACTCAACCACAGTACCTGGCCTCAACATTTACTGGCCTCGCACAGATCCAAGGGCCCCAGAAATCCAGTCCCCGAGAGCTGCAAGTCATAGGCTGGAAGCACTCCAGGCAGCAGTGGCTGCTGCTGCTAATGCTCCAAGGCCTGCCCAGAGCATCACCCCTATATCCCTAGAGACAAGTTAATGATGCAGGATGGAGGTCACATGGAGGGGCTCGGCAGTGGGCGAGGCAAGGGCTGCTGAAGGCAAGATATGGGACTTTTACAGATCCTCCCTCCAGACGTTGGGTCGCTTTCCAGACGCAAACTCTCAAGACATCACTCAAGACAAAGACCGAACATAGCTACTGCAGTGCCAAGCAGGGAGAAAGACTGGGTTAACCAACAAACAGAATGTTGGTGAGAATGGTCCTTGTTTGAAGGGGCAAGACTTGTAGAGATTTAAAAACTGCCAGAGGGTGCCATGCTGCTGGAGGTTGGTTGAATGATATGCAGGAGATTGATGGAAGGGACATTCAAAGTGGAAGACTCACTCTTTTGAACCTTGGAAAGAGAACGTGTTGAATAGCTTGGAAAAGCTAGAGACTTCATCTGCAATGTTACATATCTGCTCAGTGTGTGGTATGAAGTATAGACATGGCACGGGTTATCAGTGTGCTAATTAATTAATGAGCAAAGTACCTTTTCTGTAATGTACTGCATTAGTTGCATACTAAATAATGTCTGGTCGCTGGTGATTTTTGTTTGTTACAGTAAAGGTCTAAAAATGGGAAACCTTCCGTGCTTCTTTCTGTCAGTCACTGGGAAATTCTATTTCTTTGTAAAAGTGATCAGTCCATACAGGGATCAGAAAAAATGAAACTGAGAGGGAGAACCATGGAGATTGATTTAATAATTCTCAGTGCAGATTCGATCGGCCAGATAGCCTCCTACAAAAAAACTGTAAAATTCTAGAAGCAAGTGGACCAAGCACTTTGTATTCAAATAATGTAGAAATAGAGTGCACAGCAAAAGGTGCAGTTGTTCGGAATGAGATCCATTTACTAGGTATAAACTGGGAAATCTAAAAAGGTGCAACCCAAAGTTCAGAATATGATCACCCATTTTATAGGCACAAAAATGGGTGGCTACAAGTTGGATAACTTTCCAGATTGAAGCAATGCTATGTTGTTATTGGTGCTATCTCTCAGGTCCAATTTTAAAATGAGGCCCCAATCAACATCTCAAATTAGATTTTTTTTAAATCTCAGGACACCACTCAAATAAGCAAAGAGGATTCTCCTGTTCCTCTCCCTCAAAAAGACATCATCAGAAACAGACTAATTGGGCATTAGTTTGCTGTTTGTAGGCAGGACTTTGCTGGATTCAAAGTGGGTTATCCCTCAAAGAAATGCCTATGTTATCTTTCTGATAACTTATACAGTACCTTTAAAGTGGTTAAAGGCTGGTTTAGCACAGTGGGCTAAACAGCTGCCTTGTACTGCAGAACAAGGCAGCTGTGCGGGTTCAATTCCCCTACCGGCCTCCCCGAACAGGTGCCGGAATGTGGCGACTAGGGGCTTTTCACAGTCACTTCACTGAAGCCTACTTGTGATAATAAGCGATTATTATTACACCCCAAATTTCTTCAAAGAAGCATTATGGCGAGGGAGGCTGTTCAGCAGTGCATTCAAATAATCAAGTATAGGAGTAACAAAGACATGGATAAAGGTTCCAGCAGCCGATGAGCTGAGACAAGAACTGGGTCAGGCAAAGCTCCTGAGGTGGAAACAAGTGGTCTTGGCGATGTCTTAGATGTGGTCAGGAGCTCACCTCTGGGTCAAGTATGACAGCAAAGTTGTGAAGAGTCTGATTCAGTCTCAGAGCGTTGCCACAGACAGTCAGATGAGGCGATAGCTAAGGAATGGAGCTTGTGGCAGAGATCAAAAACAACAGCTTCCTTTTTTTCCCAATGTTTAGTTGGAGGTCATTTCTACTTAAGCAAGCATCTGACAATTTAAAGACAGTGGCAAGGCCAGGCGAGGTAATGGGGGTGTAGGACGGAGTGTTGCCAGCATGGCTGTTTTCCGATGATGTCACCAGGAGACAGCATGAAAATGAGGAATAGGAGAGGGCCAAGGGTAGATTCTTGGGGGAAACCAGAGGAAATGGTGCAAGAATGGCAAGTGAAGCCATTACAGGTGGTACCTTTGGCTGCATTTACTCAGAAAAGAATAGAACCAGATGCAACCAGTCCCATCCAGATGGACAACAATGAGATGTGTTGGAGAAGGGTGGTATAGTCAATTGTGCCAAAGGCTAGAAGGTTGAGGAGGAATAATTTACCTCTGTCACAGAGAGATATCATTTGTGACTTTGATAAAAGCTGTTTTCACACTGTGATGGGGCAAAAGCCTGATGGGAGGGGTTCAAACATGCAGTTTCAGCAAAACTGGACACAGATTTGTGAGGTGACAACATGCCCAAGGACTTGCGGGAGAAAAGAAAAATTGGAGACGAGGCAGAAGTTTGCAAGGACAGTGAAGTTAAAGGTTGAATTTGTGATAAGGTAGATTGGAAGGAGAGGGGGAACCTTGGAAAAGATTGTCCCAGTGAGTTGAGGGTCGGAATTAAACAGGCATCTGATCAAACTGTTTCAAATCTAAATGAGCAAGAAATTGTTGAGCTCCTTGCACTTGATGAGAGTGAGGATGGAAAACAAAGAGAAGAGAAGAAAATTCTAATGATTTTTCTCAAATATTTTTCAAATTTTGTTCAGCTATTTTAGTGAGGGTAGATTATTTTACCATCAATTGCGACATGATGAAATGTTGCTTTTAAGTAACACATGTAACAGCAGTTCAGAAAAGGGGTAGAAAGGATTCCAAGAATGAGTTAAAGAAGAATTGGAGAAGGAGGAAATAAATAATTATTTGAAGAGATGCATTCTGCAAACATTTTTTAATGTGGGCAGAGGCGAGGAGCTCGACAATAAAGGACTTGAGAAAGAAAATTCTAGAGTCTAGTTAATGGTGGCCAAGGCATAAGAATAAAATTTGTTTTTCAGAGGCATTTAGGGGAGAGCCATGGGAGGATTTGTATAAAGAATAGTATTTTGAAGTTAATGTGTTGGAAAGCAGGAAATATGTGTAGATGGCAAAGACAGGATTAATACCCATGTTATAATTGGACTTAAATGTGCTCACTGCATTCATTTGGGGTTCCAGCAGGGTCACTCAGCTCCTGACCTCATTACAGCCTTGCTTCAAACAACAACAAAATAACTGGGGCTGGATTCTCCGTTTTAGAGACTAAGTCCCCATGCCGGTGTGAAAGCATTGGTGTTTTACGGCAGGAAAAATGGTGCAAAACGGCCACTGTTTCCCCGTTTTGCCGAGGGGTAGCAGGGAGGCAGCGTAGAGCTCGCAGCTCTACCGATACGGCCCTGAGCATTTCCAAGTCCATGGCTGCACATGCACTCACCGGCGGCCTGCAGCGCCCGCATCATGCTTCATAGCGGACTCAGCCCACAGACACGCACCACAAAAATAGTAGCCCCCTTCGGCCACTCGCGCGCCCCAGACTGCCTGCCCACAGTGCCCCCAGCCCCGAATAAAGCTCCCTGCCCACAGATCGGCCCTTCCCTGACTGTGGTGACGCCGGACTGAGTCCGCAGCCACCACGCGAGGTTCCCGAATGGTGTGAGCACACGTAACTCACACCGTCGGGAACTCGGCTGGTCGGGGACGGAGCATCACGGGGCGGGCCGCAGGCAATGGGCTGAGGCCGTGGATAAGTGGTGCAGCGTACTTCTGGAGTACGCCGCTTTTCAAGGGGTGGAGAATGTGAAAACCGGCGCCGCCCCCAATATGGGCGTCAAAACGGATTCTCCGCCCTGTCGCCGGACGTGATTTTGGCATCGGGGAGCGGAGAATCCAGCCCAAGAACTCCAGAGGTGAGGTGAGAGTGACTGCCCTTGATATCAAGGTAGTATTTGATTGCGTATGGCATCAAGGAGCCCCATCTAAACTGGAGTTAATGGGAATTGGGGGGGGGGGGGAGGAAACTCTCCACTGCTTGGACTTATACCTAGCTCAAAGGCCAATCAGCTCAGCTCCAATACATCACTGCAGGAGTTCCTCAAGGGATTATCTTATATCCAAAGAGATGCTTCATCAATGACCTTCCTTCCATTACAAGGTCAGATCTAGGGATGTTCGCTGATGTTCACACAATGTTCAGGGTCATTCAGAACTCCTCAGATACTGAAGCAGTCCATGTCCAAATACAGCAAGACCTGGACAATATCCAGGCTTGGGCTGACAAATGGCAAGTAACATTCATGCCACACAAGTACAAGGCAATGACCATCTGCAACAAAAGAATCTAGCCATCACCCCTTGACATTCAATGACATTACTTTTTTTAATATATTGTTAGACTCCCCAGTTCTGTTTTTGTATAAATTTAGAGTTCCCAACTCTTTTCTTCCAATTAAGGGGCAATTTAGCTTGGCCAATCCACATACCCTGCATATCTTTACGTTGTGGGGGTGAGACCCACGCAGACAGGGGAGAATGGGCAAACTCCACACGGACAGTGACCCGTGGCTGGGATCAAACCCGGGTCCTTGGCCATGTGGCAACAGTCCTAATCACTGAACCACTGTGTTGCCCCACATTCAATGACTTTACCATTACTAATGTCCCACTATCAACACCCTGGAGGCATATCACTGACAAGAAACTCTGGACTAGCCATATAAATACTGTGGCTAAAAGAGCAGGTCAGAGGCTAGGAATCCTGCAGTGAGTAACTCACCTCCTGATTAACAAAGCCTGTTCACAATCTACAAGGCACAAGTCAGGAGACCAATGGAATACTTCCCACTTGCTTAGATGAGTAAGAAGCTTGACATCATTGAGGGCAAAGGAGCTCGCTTGATAGGTACCCCATCCACAAACATTCCCTCCCTCCACCATCAATAACAGTGGCAGCCGTGTGCACCATCTACAAGATGCACTGCAGTAACTCACCAAGGCTCCTTAGACAGCACCTTCCAAACCCATGACCACTGCCATCTAGAAGCTCAAGAGCAGCAGATACCTGGGAACCCCACCACCTGGAGGTTGCCCTCGAAGCCACTCATCACCCTGACCTGGAAATATGTCGCTATTCCTTCACTGTGGCTGCATGGAATTCCTGGAACTCCTTATCTAACAGCACAGTAGGTGTACCTACACTACAACGGTTCAAGAAGGCAACTGGCTACCACTTTCTCAAGGACAATTAGGCATGGGTAATAAATGCTGGCCTCGCCAGCGATGTCACATCTCTTGAATTAATAAAAACAGATGAGCCCAGGAGATGGTCAAGCAGAATGGCAGCCCCATTAAGATAAGGGAATGAAGTAACTGAATGTGTTTATGTGTTTTCTGGAGCGAATGGTCATATTCCATGTTTTATTATCCTTTCCATAGAGAAGAATAAATGTGGAATGTTGATGCACAAATTCCACTTTTATGCTTTTCCGTCTCACCCTGTTTACAGATATTGGCTTTTAACAGGCAGGATGTGGAGATGCCAGCGTTGACCTGAAGAAGGAGCTGCGCTCCGAAAGCTCGTGTTTGAAACAAACCTGTTGGACTTTAACCTGGTGTTGGAAGACCTTTTACTGTTTTCCAGTCAGGTAATGTGTTTGCAAAGGCTGCTGCAAAGTAGCAGATACTTTCTGGTTGTGTTAAATCCTCGGACCTGATTAACTTGCAACTTTGAGTTTATCGTGATAAAATAGCGTTTTGCAGCAGAAACCCAATCCTGGCGGATATGGGCAAAACCTTCTGAATCGGTGTCGCCTGTAGTGGAGGAACTCGATTGGTGAAAGAAAAATAAATTCGATCTCGCAGAAGTTGCCCGCACGTTTCCATTCCATCAAGTCCTTGTTGAAGTTCTGGAGTGGGGTCTGATACCCCACATGGGAACAAGGCTTCCCAAACTGTGGCTGAGTATCTCATATGGAAATAGCGTGGAACAGATTGACCGGATGAACATTCGTTCAGCTCTTCAGAGTGAAATGTATACCTGTTGGCAACCTGGGGTTTTTATTTTTGCAATATATGTTGCAGCATTGTTTTCGTAATTATTGCATGGGTAATAATTACATTCAGCCGAAAGGCTCGGGTAATTATCGACATTTATTCTGTTTAAAGAAGCGATTCCCAAAGCAGTAGGAAAACAAAGTACCCTTAACAGGGTTACATGCTTCTGCTAATGCTCTTCGACCCCCAAGGCGCTGGAATAGTTAGGCTAATCTTTACTGCAGAATATTTCGGCACAGGAGGCGAGAGACAATACGCATTTCTGTCAAATGCGGTGCATTCATTCACAAGCATACGCCAAATGCCATTCTTTAGAGCCCTATTAATACGAGTAAAATACATTTAGTTGCATTCGTAGAGCGGATGGCACCGTGTCAGGGAAAGAACAATCTATACTCCCGCAGCAAAAAGGTGTTTCTCACTCAGTAATATTGATCTGGACAGCAAAAAAAATTATCTTCAAAAATATAGGATGATAAAGTTACCTTAATCTTTGGATATCCCATGATGTGGGAGCACTCAATACTGTACTATCCAGGGCTTCTAGAACATGTAATTATTTAGTCTACCCAACAGGCGTTTAAAATGCATTGGATGTAGAACTGCAGGAATGTCACTCCTAAATGCTCCGAAATGCCACATTATCCATTGATCTTGAGCACCGATATTCAAATTTATTAGAAAAGAAAGAGAGAAAACAATAAATTGGGCTCAGTTTAACGACAATAGAAGTTAATTTACGCTAATTGAAGTTTGTGTTTAAGGTGATATTTAGGAGAATGTAAACTTCGCTAGTTTTATGTATTAGTTCATCCGAAATGGTAAAGATTTACAAAGTACTCTGGAGATTAAGTTTAAATCATTTAAACTGCGGTACAACAAAACAATAAAACGACACTGACGATGAAGAATGGCGGTTCTCCTGGCTGTATGATTCATGTGGCTGCTTTAACCATGGGTGTGATATACTAAACATGTACCTGTATGTAAAAAAAAAGAAAACCAGAATTCTGGAAGTCACTTCGAATCACTACTTTAGCAAAATGTGTAATTGGTATATTGCATCGGGAGAAAGAAAATTGTATCATTATTGAGAGCTCAGACTCTTCTTTTCCATTATAGTTCTTTTTTTAATAATAAAATCGGCTCCTTTAGTGACACATTCTGGTTAAATTACATCGCTAATGTTTACCGTTGGAATCAGGGTCTAATAATAATCTTTATTAGTGTCACAAGTAGGCTTACATTAACACTGCAATGAAGTTACTGAAAATCTATATTAAACTATGTTAAAATGTAACTGGACGTTCCATGACACGAATACAATATCACAAATGAATATATTGGAAGTGGTGACCTGAATACATTCAGGCTTTACTCTCGTTTTCAAATACTACTGTCCACTCTGTCTCCTTAATCCCACCCCCAACTCTGACATTGTTCTCTAATTATAGACTATAGATGAAACACATTTTAAGTCTTCGCTTGAAATAACCGAGTGTCTTACTCCACTTGTGTCTCCTGTCGAGACAGATTGATGATTCATTGAGTTTCGAAATGTAGACGAAGCACATTTACTGCTACTTGAAGTTAGCCTCTCAGCTATGGAGACTGCCTGTTCAGCGAGGCTTTCTTAGGACATCAACCAACTGCAGTATGTGAGCGCTTGCGTCGAGCCATATTACTGCTTTCCTATCTATCCTAACTAACTAAATAGAAATAAACACAAGTGTCCAAGGTGTTGATTCTGAGTTAGGCAATTTCAGAATTAATTTCAAAATGAATAACAAATCCGTTTTACCCAAATTGGGAACATTAAGAAACGGTATGGGCAAGTAATACACATTTATTTAGCAATCACCGATATAACTCTCTCATACGGAATCACATCGGCAGGATGGTCAATGCTGCCTGAGGTATATCCCTTTGTTTTAGAGGGCGATTAGTTAGACGTTGCGCTGTGGAAACATTGGTCAAGAAATCGGGATCACACTGAAACCACCCGACACACTGCGGAAAATAGATAAACGACAAACTTCACCGAAAGAGGGGCTTGGGTTAAAAATGGTAAATTGTTCGTACCAATATTGAGTACGAACTCCGTTTCCCAGTAACTGCAGAACAATGTTTTTTAAATCAAGCCAGGAACTACCCATTGTTTAAATGTATGATGACGGTCTGGTCTAACGTGTCCATCGATCTGAGTCAGAAAGTGGAGCGAGGCGAGGATTGAAGGGTTAACTATTGGTATTCCAGTTGCCGAGTGAACAAATCGGGAACGTGTATCATTTCAAATCCATCGGCTTTGCAAACGTTCGGTTTGCTCAACTGTTGCAAAGGTTCTCCAAACTGTAGTCAACGAGTAATAATGTGCATTGGAAATGAGGCACCGTAGACACTTGTTAGCTACGATTAGAGTTCAATCCAACTTTACCAGTTTAATACTACATTATCAGATTTGACATTCAAATGTTAATTCGGAGTCACTTTAGCAAGCACCGACTTTTATTGTCAGCGTTGATCAAACTACTACCCCGGCACAATTAGTAAAACTGATCTTCTCGTAAATATACCAAATACAATTTCGTCCCGTCCCGTCCTTGAAGTAAGAATATTGAAGTCGGTTTTCCGGGCAAAACCCTGGATAAAATGGGATAGTGTGTTGCAGAAAAGTTCCACGTTTTGCAAACCATATGCAATTAACCACATGTATTAATTAAACTTTCTATATATTGCCTAGGGATGCATCTTATCTCAACATTTACGAAATAAATTTCCAATAAAAGCTGCAAATTTGATCGAGTGTACACAACTGTAACCGCTGAAATCCCACCCCCTGCTCACGGGGCTAAACAGGTTTCCACCAACCCAGCCAGTTTAACGTTTAGAAAACCACTCCCTTGTGCCGTGTCCGTTAGTGCTGCACAATTTCGTGGGAGTGGGAGAATTTCCCAAAGCATTTTCTGCATAAGCACTGTCGTTTCCATCTCGAAATGGTACAAGGCTTCAGGGGAATTGCTCTGCATTAACTATTACACACATCATTTCCATAGGCTTTTGGATGGCACTGCGTTACAGTCCGGGGTGCATTTCAAGCTGGAACTATATAGGGTGAGTTGGCTGAAGATTCTCCTTACTCTCTGAAAGAATTGTCGAGGTGGGACACAGGGGGTGGCTTCCGGTAGTGATATCTGGCAGGGAAAGTGTATGGTGCCGAAACCAGTCTGTGGTCGAGTTCAGAAGTTAAGAACACCAGCCATGATTTCAGCTGGAATTGAACTTGAGACAATCTATCAAACATCTCATTGCCGCCCGCCTCAGTACCGAAGCTCCCTCGTGGGTCGAGGTGAACGGGGGGGGGGGGGGAAGCGAGGTGCAATCTCCACTTGCCAAGAGCAATGGCGTCAGGGGGCAGCCCACCAATCGCCACCTGGGTCTGTTTCATTTTAGCTTCATTTTGCCCAATGAAAAGGCCAGGTGGGGGCGGGAAGGCGGGGATTGGCAGACAGAAGCAGCATCCATCGCCCAATCGAATTGGTCCTTCCTTGCCCCCAAACGTTTGTGATCTCTCGGTGTGAATTTGTTGCTCTGAATCTATTTCACACTCTCCAGAATCCTGGTTTGCCAAACCTCCCAGGATTACAGCATGGGCAGGGTGGCCATTCGAAAGGATAATCCCCTTGCATTTGCAACAATCCGGCCCGATTTTCAATTGCATTAACCACCGTGACACCTTGGCGTGACTCAAGTTGTTAAATGATTCCGTCATGGAGACAGGGGCTATTTTTGGACTATTTCGTTGTTGCGCCTTACTGGCAGTAACACTCTTTCCCTGCCACTGTCAAGGAAATTGGATGTAAGTAAACCATTGAACAGAGTCGGATTCAGTGTGTGTAAGTGAGTGTGTGTGAGAGAGATGCACCGTTTATGTTAGTGATGTGCCTGTCTTGTCTATCACGGCAGGTGGTTGGGATCCACAGCCAGTGGAGCTACCGACAGGATGGGCTGCCTCAACTTGCCACTTTCAAACAAGCAGAAAGATCTCTGCAAAAGGAAACCCAACCTGTTGCCGACCATTAAAGAAGGGGCGCGCATTGGTATCTACGAATGCCAGAATCAGTTTAAACACGAGAGGTGGAATTGCTCCATTACCAATGACTACTCTGTGTTTGGCTCCGCGCTGACCAGTGGTGAGTGAAAATGTACAAATATACACTTTGCCTTTAACACCTGGATTAGAAATCCGAGTTTCATGTGTGCAGAAGAGCACGAAATCGTTGGTTCTGATAATTAAATGCAAACGTAAATCGCGTAGAACAAATGATCAATTGTACAAAAGCAACAATTGCAATTTCCATTGGTCGATTCCAGATCCCGTGCCGCCGTTGTAATCTAGAATAGAGCATTGCTAAACACTGCCATTGGGGTTTAACTGGGTCGGAATGGTATTTTACTGTATTCTCAGGGCAACATCAATTCTGTGCAGTGAGTAGCTGCGATAGGCTGGTGTGTGTGTGTGTGTGTGCGCGGGTCGTTATGTATTTTTATCAGAATGTCCCCATGTGCTTTCTGTTAACTTTCTCAACCAACATGCGGTTCAATCCCGATCAAGTGTCCGAATTCTGATGCTAAACGTTTCAGATCATGTGGGGGTGGGGGGGACAACCCGTCAGGAAGAAGGAAATAGCTCAAGGACATTTCAAATGGGGGGGAAAAAAGCAGTATTTCAGTCAGAACGCAATGTGCACAGCTCTAAGCCCAAATCTACAGGTTCACAGGGCATTCACATGTTTAACATACATTCATGATATTTTACTTACCCCCCCCCCCCCCCCCCCAGGATACAATTGCCAAATTTAAATTGACTTTCTGAAGTATATTACATGTAACTTACCTTCATTTTAATAACACTCTCTACATCTGTCTCAAAGCATCCTAATTGTATTTTATGCAAATAGTGTAACAAATTGAACAACGAATAAGAATTGTTCGGATGGATAACAGGGGAGGTGAAGTTTGCTGAAATGTAAAAATCTGCCCTCCTTATCGCTCACAATCTCAGCAGAGGCTGCGGTTCAGTCCACAGCCCGCAGCTGGGGAAAGGCAGTAATGAATTCACGTCCAAAGTGTTTGATCCCTATCAATTCGGCAGCATTGTGTACGCGGCTTGTACAGGAAGTCAGCCGAGCATATTGCAGTGAGAGGGAAATGGGGATCTGCAGGCGAGTGGAGAGGCTTCAGTAGCTGCCGCCACCCCTCCCCTTTCCTCTGCTCTCCCCCCCCTCGTAAACCTTTCACAATGTCACGGAAACAAACCCACAATCATTTATCATTTGTTAAATATTCATTCAGGAAAACACGCTAACCTACTCACCCAACACGTGTACTGGAATGAGAGTCACCGCCTCACACCCTGTCGGCCGCCGGGCGGGCGGGCAACCCGCTCACGCCACTTGCTTCATAATTCGACTCCGGTCAGGTCGACCCAATGTTATTAGGGCCCATTACAATTCGGTCCCATTGCAAATTCGGTGCTAAGTTTTTGTTTGCTATTGGAGAAGTTGATTTCCAACTCTCCCTTTGCTCTTGGAGAGGTTGATGACCTTTTTCTTATTCATTTGGGCGCCGCTAGTTAGGCCAGCATTTATTGCCCATCGGTAGTTGCCCTTCAGAAGGTGGTGGTGAGCTGCCTTTTTGAACTGCTGCAGTCCCTGAGGTAGGTACACCCACTGTGCTATTAGAGAGGGAGGTGTAGGATTTTAACCCCAGCAACAGCGAAGGAACGGCGATAAATTTCCAAGTCAGGGCAGTGAGTGACTTCGAGAGGAACCTCCAGGTGGTGGGGTTCCCACAGGAATCTGCTGCTCTTGTCCTTCTAGATGAGAGGTGCTGCCTAAGGAACTTAAGTTACTGCAGTACGACTTGTAGATGGCACGCACAGGTGCCACTGCTCATCGGTGGTGGAGGATTTGAACGTTTGTGGAAGGGGAAACAATCAAGCAGGCTGCTTTGTCCTGGATGGTGTCAAGCTTTGTGAATGTTGTTGGAGCTGCACTCATCCAGGCTAGTGGAGAGTATTCCATTACAGTCCTGCCTTGTAGCCTTGTCGATGGTGGACAGGCTGGGGGGGGGGGGGGGGGGGGTGGAGGTGTGTTAGGAGATGAGTTACTCATCGTAGGAATCTTAGCCTTTGACCTGCCCTGGTAGATATAGTATTAATATGGCTAGTCCAGTTCAGTTTCTGATCAATGGTAATACCATTAAATGTAAAGGGGCGATGGTTTCATAGATTATCATAGAATTTACAGTGCAGAAGGAGGCCACTCGGCCCATCGAGTCTGCACCGGCTCTTGGAAAGAGCACCCTACCCGAGGTCAACACCTCCACCCTATCCCCATAACCCAGTAACCCCACCCAACACTAAGGGCAATTTTGGACACTAAGGGCAATTTATCATGGCCAATCCACCTAACCTGCACATCTTTGGACTATGGGAGGAAACCGGAGCACCCGGAGGAAACCCACGCACACACGGGGAGGATGTGCAGACTCCGCACAGACAGTTACCCAAGCCGGAATCGAACCTGGGACCCTGGAGCTGTGAAGCAATTGTGCTATCCACAATGCTACCGTGTTGCCCTTAGATCCTGTCTTGTAGGAGACGGTCATTGCCTGGCACCTGTGGTGCAAATGTAACTTGCTACTTGTCAGCTCAAACCTGGATATTGTCCAGTCTTTGCTGCATTTGGACATGGACTGCTTCATTATCTGAGGAGCAATGAATTGTGTTGAACATTGTGCAGTCATCCGCAGACAACCCCACTTCTGACCTTATGATGGAAGGGAGGACATTGATGAAGCAGCTGGAGATGGTTGGGCCGTGGACACTATCCTGAGGAACACCTACAGTAATGTCCTGGAGCTGTGATTATTGACCTCCAACCACCACAACCATCTTTCTTTGTACCAGGTATGACTCCAACCAGCGGAGAGATTTCCCCCTCATTCCTGTTAACTCCAGTTTAGTTAGCACTCCTTAATGTCACACCCAGTCAATTGCTGCCTTAATGACAAGGGCAGTCACTCACCTCACTTCTGGTATTCAGATCTTTTGATCATGCTTGAACCAAGGCTGTATTGAGGTCAGGAGCTGAGCGATCAAGGTGAAACCCAAACTGAGCATCCATGAGCAGGTTATTGCTCAGTAAGTGCCGCTTGATAGCACTGTTGATGACTCCTTCCATCACTTCCCGAGATGGCAGGACTGACATATGAAGAAAAACTGGTCCAACTAATAATAATAATAATCTTTATTGTCACAAGTAGGCTTACATTAACACTGCAATGAAGTTACTGTAAAAATCCCCCAGTCGCCACATTCCGGCGCCTTTTCAGATACACAGGGGAGGAATTCAGAATGTCCAATTCACCTAACAAGCACATCTTTTGAGACTTGTGGGAGGAAACCGAAGCTCCCGGAGGAAACCCACGCAGACACGGGAAGAACGTGCAGACTCCACACAGACAGTGACCCTAGCATTTATTGCCCATCCCCAATTGCCCTTCTTAAGGTGATGGTCAGCTGCCTTCTTGAACTGCTGCAGTCCCTGAGGTGTAGGTACACCCGCTGTGCTCGTAAGGGGGGAGATGCAGGATATGTGGAACTGTGAAGCAACAGTGCTTACCCACTGTGGCACCGTGGCACCCACTGGGCTTGTACTCACTGGAGTTTAGAAGAGTGAGAGGGGATCTCATAGAAACATATAAATTCCTGATGGGACTGGACAGGCTAGATGCGGGAAGAAAGTTGGGGATGTCCAGAACTAGGAGTCACAGCCTAAGAATAAGGAATTAGCCATTCAGAACTGAGAGGAGGAAGAACCTCTTCTCTCAGACAGTTATGAATTTGTGGAATTCTTCACCACAGAAAGCAGTTGGGGCCAGTTTGTTGGATATACTCAAGAGGGAGCTGGACATGGCCCTTGCGGCTAAAGGGATCAAGGAGTGCGGAGAGAAAGTAGGAGTACGATACTGAATTTGCATGATCAGCCATAATCATATTGAATGGTGGTGCAGGCTCGAAGGGCCGAATGGCCTGTTCCTGCACCTATTTTCTATGTTTGCTGATGACGAAGAGTCGGGGCAGTAATTGGCTCGGTTGAATTTGTCCTGTTTCTTGTGTACAGGACACACCTGGCAATTTTCCACATTGTCGGGTAGATGCCAGTGTTGTAACTGTACTGGAACAGCTTGGTGAGGGGTGCAACAAGTTCTGGAGCACAAATCTTCAGTCCTATTGCTGGGATATTGTCAGGGCCCTCAGACTTTGTAGTATCCAGTGCCTTCAATCGTTTCTTGATATCACGTGTAGTGAATCGTATTGGCTGAAGACTGATATCTGCGATGCTGGGGACCTTCAGAGGATACCGCAATCGATCATCCACACGGTAGTTCTGGCTGAAGATTGTTGCAAATGCTTCAGCCTTGTCTTTTGCACAGGTGTGCTGGGCTCCTCCATCATTGAGCATGGCGATATTTGTGGAGCCTCTGCCTCCAGTGAGTTGTTTAATTGTCCACCACCATTCACAGCTGGATGTGCCAGGACTGCAGAATTTAGATCTGATGTATTCTTTATGGATTCGATTAGCTCTGTCTATTACTTGCTGCTTATGCTGTTTGGCACAAAAGTAGTCCTGTGATGTAGCTTCACCAGGTCGACACCTCACTTTCCAGTATGCCTGATGTTGCTGCTGGCATGCTCTCCTGCACTCTTCATTGAACCAAGGTTGATCCCCTGGCTTTGTGGTAATGGTAGAATGGGAGATATGTTGAACAATGAGAGTACAATTCTGCTGCTGCTGCTGAGGGCCCACAGCATCTCATGGATGCGCAGTCTTGAGTTGCTAAATCTGTTCAAAATCTATCCCATCTCGCACGGTGGTAGTGCCACACAACACAATGGAGGGTATACTCAATGTGAAGATTGTACTTTGTCTCCACAAGGACTGTGTGATGGCCAGTTCTACCGATAATGTCATGGACAGAAGCATCTGCAGCAGGCATGTTGGTGAGGATGAGGTCAAGTATGTTTTCCCTCTTGTTGGTTCCCTCACCACCTGTTGCAGTCCCAGTCCAGCAGCGACGTCCTTTAGGACCCGGCCAGCTTGGGCTGTGGTGATACTGCCGAGCCACTTTCGGTGATGGACATTGAAGTCCCCCAACCACAGCATATTCTACGCCCTTGCCACCCTCAGTCCTTCCTCCAAGTGGTGTTCAACGTGGCGAATACTGATTCATCAGCTGATGGTGGACGGTACATAGTAATCAGCAGGAGGGCTCCTTACCCATCTTTAACCTGAAGCCATGAGACTTGGGATCCAAAGTCGATGTTGAGGACAGCCAGGGCAACTCCCTCCTGACTGCATACCACTGTCCCGCCACCTCTGCTTGGTCTGTCCTGCCAGTGACATACCCAGGAATGGTGACCGTGGTGTCTGGGACATTGTCTGTAAAGTATGATTATGTGAGTGTGACTATGTCAGGCAGTTGCTTGACTAGTCTGTGAGGCAGCTCTCCCAACTTTGGCACAAGTCTTCAGATGTTAGTAAGGAGGACTTTGCAGCGTTGACAGGGCTGGGTTTGTTGCTGTCGATACCAGTGCCTACGTCGATGCCGGGTGGTCCATCCAGTTTCATTCTTTTTGTTTTTGTAATGTTTGAGTAGAAGTGAGCGGCTTGCTAGGCCATTTCAGAGGGCATCTAAGAGTCAACCACTGGCAGATTTCCAACACCACTATGTCACCTCTCTCTCTCTCCCTCTCAGGCACGAAGGAGAGCGCCTTCATTCAGGCGGTGATGGCAGCCGGCCTCGTCCACTCACTCACCCGCGCCTGCAGCGCTGGGAACCTGACAGAGTGTTCGTGCGACGCTAGCCTGCAGAGCGGCGGCTCGGTCAACGAGGGCTGGCACTGGGGCGGCTGCTCCGACGACATTCAGTACGGCACGGCGTTCAGCAGGAAATTCATCCAGTCGCCCGAGAAAGGCCCAGCCGGTGAGATGGGGGCAGAGAAGGAAGCCCGGGAAACCATGATCTTGCACAACCATGAGGCTGGCCGCCAGGTAAGGGAGGAGAAAGTCAGGCTCACCAAATTCAATCTGCGCCAGTGAAAAATATGCAGCAGCCTCTCCCCATCTATCAATAAAAGCAACATTTATATCTGATGAAGGATGCTGTCCTCCACGTATTGTAACCCCTTGGTAGCTCGTGGTAATTCCTAACGCTGCCACCCACCCCACCCCCAGATGACCCATAACTCCTAGTTAGTCTCACGTGAGATCCTCAACTCACTTTCTAGGGATGTGTAAGAACAGGAAGATCCCACACTCATCAGATCATAGAATCTCTGAGTGCAGAAGGAGACCATTCGGCCCATCGAGTCTGCATCGACCCTCTGAAAGAGCACCCAACGCAGGCGCAATCCCCCGCTCTATCCCCACACATCCACCTAACCTGCGCATCTTTGAACTGTGGGAGGAAACCGGAACACCCGGAGAAAACCCACACAGACATGGGGAGAACGTGCAAACTCCACACAGTCACCAAGGCTTGAATTGAACCCGGGTCCCTGGAGCTGTGAATCAGCAGTGCTAACAACTGGTATGCAAGTTAACCTGTGCAGCTGCCTCAGCTTGCTGTCCTGGATAGGAGTCCAACCCTGTTGGCTCTCTAACTGAACCAATCACTCATCAAGCGGCCACTCCTCCAGGCTTCAGCAGTCCACTGGCTGTTAACCCATCTTCCACTCACCGGGGCTGTCCTGAGTGAGGCAGAAACAATTCACCACTAAACCCGAGGCTCAATCCAAATTTGAATGGATTTAACAGGCATCCGAGTCCAACTGTTTGCTTTATTTATAATGCATGAATGCTGCAGGCTTCGTTCAGCAAATATTCACAACTTGGATGATGTGAAAACTTGATCCATAGAGATATCTAAAGTTGTATTGTAAACAATGAAGTGACGTAACAGAAAACTGGCAGACTGAATGTGTTGAGATAATTTGTATTTGTTGCTTCCCATCATGAAAAGCAAATAAGAATTCAATCTCCTCCTGGGAAATTTATCTTATTAAGTAGCACATTGAGAATACTTGCATTGATGAATTTTACAATTCTCTAATTATATCAACAATCCATTCCTCTGTTAATGGTTCTACAATGTAATCAACTATTGTACTAAGGTATTCTGGACTGCCTGTTCAGGGTGATTGGTGTCACTTTTGCACTAACCTAAAACAGTGCGAGGCCTCCAATGCCAGTCTAACTGGGGTGTAGGTCCTGCTCTGACTCGAGAGCACATTATTCACTCTGTAATTATTATGTACAAAGCATTTTTACTTATCATTAATTCTGCAGTTAAAATGTAAATTTGACTGTAATCCACTTTCAAGTTCCAACTTGGTAAAGGTGCCAGAAGGAGTGACATTTTCCTGATGGTTTGGAGTAATTTCCTGTCTTGAGGCCTGATTTACACTCCACAAATTTTGAGTTGATGTAAGGCTAAAAGGCATTCATCTGCAATAAATGTGATTGTGAATGCCCCTAAACCGCGGGCAGCATTGAGAAGTCAATTTCACAACACTTTTGAGTTTGCATTTGGTACATTATAATCCCAGCAAAGTGCAATGCCATATTTAATGATTTTATTAAATCACTTTTGAATGTTCGACAACAGAGACTGCGACCACCCCCCATGTTCAAAAGTAACAATTCCGAGACGGACCGCACACAAGAAAAGTTATTTTGTGACAGGACAGTGAGGCACAGTTAACAGTATAACTCCAATGACTCCTGTGTTTAGACATCAGTAACTGCTGTGTAACCACAAACGTAAAATACTGAAAATGACTGAACTTTTCTGGTTGTTTTAATTAACTTGGTTCTTGAGCAATTTTTGAAAGATTTGAAAAGTGCTGAAGCATCTTTTTGTTGACTCCGACAGGCTGTGGCCAAACTGATGTCTGTGAACTGCCGTTGCCATGGAGTGTCTGGCTCGTGTGCTGTGAAGACTTGCTGGAAGACCATGTCTTCCTTTGACAAAATTGGCCATTTCCTAAAAGAGAAATACGAGCACAGCATCCAGATCCTGGACAAGTCAAAGAGAAAGGTGCGTCGCAAAGACAAGGTGCAGCGGAAAGTGCCTGTGAGCAGAGAGGACCTGGTGCATATTAAAAAGTCACCCAATTATTGTGTGGAGGATGAAAAGGTGGGGATCCACGGAACCCGCGGGAGGCAATGCAACCGCACCTCACCAGCCGCCGATGGTTGCAACTTGCTGTGCTGTGGCCGAGGATATAACACGCATGTAGTCCGTCACGTGGAGCGGTGCGACTGCAAGTTTGTGTGGTGCTGTTATGTGCGCTGCCGGAGATGCGAGACCATGACTGATGTGCACACCTGCAAGTAGCTGCAAGACATCGACAAAGAGTGCAAACCTGAACAGACACAGAACCAGGGTAGTTCAGAGAGGCGTTGGGCTAAAGGAATATATTATTAGAGTCAAAATGATCTTTAATGAGCAGTTGACACATTACAGCTCTGATCAAGCATAATTGCAAAGAAAACCAAATATTCCTAATGGGACGTTCAGTTCAAAAGAAATTATGTCCAATATGCTACGATTTTTATCAACGAACCAAATATTGAAGGCCGGAAAACCATTTTGTTCAGAAAGACCATAGCCACTCTCAAAATAATTTTAGGTGGTTCCTCAAACTACAGAATGTTATAAAGCACCTCAACAAATAGAGAAAGAACAACAGGGAAAACTCAGAGGAACAGCAATAATACTGAAATCATATACGGTAACAATGCCATCACAGGAAAGCATTAAAATAGAATAACATTCCAAAATGAACATTTGAAAGCAATATTTTTGTAGGAGGTCAATAGCATGATAATATAAAATAGCTGTACTTCAAATTTGTTCTAGGATTTTACAAATAATTAAAAATTACAAATAGCGTGCATTGTTTGTAAGCCATGGCATAGTATTTACCTCTGGAGGATAAAATCTTCCAAATTCAGTCAGATATGAAAACATGACATATAGTCAGTGATGACACTGTATTTCAGTTGCATGGCAACTATGTATCAAAAGCTATATTACTTACAAAGTAAAAGTCTAACTTACTATGCTGAGTTCTAAAAGAATGGCATTTCATACTTTTTTTTGGAAAATATATGTACAGAGAACTTTAGTTTTGGATGACAAACATACTAACAGCTTATCTGTAAATATTGTTTAACTTATGCAGATCCATGTATAAAAGTGACGGTCATAATCTCCCTGTAAAATATGTAGATTGTCACTAATCTTGTACCTGCTCAATGTGTATAAAGAAATGCAGTAGGGGGTAGCATTTCAAACTTGCCTATTTTTTCCTTTGACTCTCTCGAGATTACTGAGAAGTTTCAGTATTAGAGTTTCATTGATGCTGGTGTATTGATATCCTGCAGGAAATATCTTTTGAAAATAGTAACATTTTTTTGAAAGAAATGCGTTAACTTTTAAAAGTCACTTGAAACTAAGCTTGCATGTGACATTTTCCCCAACTTCTCTTTAAACTCTAGTTTGTGTGGGGTAGCTATTTGTGAAAAATAGCAAGCTGGCGAAAAATACCACAAGTCCATTTTCTTAAAGAAGGAATTTTAGTTAAATCATGACCTGGGGGTTAAAAGTCTCAGCCTGTTTCATGCCGTTTGATGTAAAAGATGAAAATAACAAGTAATCGACTGAAAGTCAAACAAAATTTGACTTTTGTCTTGCCGGGAATTAATTCTCGAACTGAACTTTAGTTAGCAATCATTGGTCTTTTAGTTTTGAATATGATGCACGTTTATGATAACATTTGTAAATCTTCACAATGTCTGTGCTCTCCAGTATAATAGTTCTATAGTACACTGTATAGTACATATGCCAGAAGGTAATGGAAGTAAGAAAAACAAAATGCTTGCACTCAAGGTCGCACTATCTGCTTCTGTGTCTTGTAGGTTGCGGTTCATAGTTATGGATAATGCTTTTCGTCCTTAATCATGTTGCTTCAGCCTTGCAGCTTGCCCATTCAGTATCTTTGTCAAACTGCACAAAAAGGAACATTTTTAAACACAGTATTACAAATATTTAAGCACTTGTGATAGAGTTAAAGATAACTTAATGCTGTCATTCTACATAATATCTAGCAACCTTTCGTCCTGACTGAACAGGACTAAATGGGAACAATCATCTGAGCAATTTAAAATTCATCTATTCTATGTAAAATTGCTGAACAAATCCTAAAGAGGATACAAAATAAATATCTTTTGTGTTGATTGCAAAGTGTAACCTTTCAATTACTTAGTTCATTGGGCGTCGATCTGACTCTCAGTAAGCAGTATTATTAACTGCCCTTTTGAACCAGGAATTGTCAAATCTCGTCGAAATGAAAATAAAATGCTTTCTCATAACTACCAAAGTGCAATTGATGACACACCAATGCCACCGTTACAATTTCTCACGGGTAAAGGGAATTAAAAGCAAACAGGGAACAAATGTCCCGCATAGCTAAATGGGTATGTAACATTGGGCTGAATTTTTATTTAAATATTTTGTAGATAATAGAGCATCTGTTATAGGTCTCTTGGAATGCAGGAAGATGTTTTTACAATGGATTTTTACATTGGAGCAAAAACTAAACCCTGGTAGGAACTGTGCTGAGCTTGTTGAACATGTAAAATAAGATCTGATTTTGTTATATTTATAATTTTCCTGTTGGTTTAATGAATTCCACTGATGCTAGTATTACAGAGTAGACAAGCTGGTCCACAACGCTCTAATGTCAATTTCTCTGATATGCATTCATACAGGGGTCCATCGAGGAGGTCGATAAATTGGATTATTTTGTTAGGGTACGAACTGCAGAACACTAATTACATGCGAGTTAAGTGGTGGCATAGTTTTCTTTCTATCCCTATGCTAAATTCAATATGGATAATAGTAATTGTAATTAAGTAATTCCTTTATTAATGCTTCTAATTGTAGTCGCACTGTTTACATTATGTTCTATGGTATCAGTCAAGTTTTCTTTAGCTGTTTTCATGTCTCTGCCTGCTTGACAATTTGCCTTCCCCAGTACACCAATTCCATCAGGTGTGTTGTGCAGTATTAATATTCCTGCTGCAAATTTGTTTTTGAATGACAATTTGTTGTAATCTAGATTTAATAAAGCAATATGTCCTTTTTTTTCCAGTAACATGTGAACCTGCCTCCCAGCAGAGAATAATTCCATTCTAAAGTTAGTGAACATATTTCCATTTTGGCTAAATTAATAAAATAACCAGTATCTTTGTTGCATTGAGGTTAATTTTATTGTATATACAATAGAGGTAGAACTTCACCTCAGGCCTAAATCGCACTGTATAGGTTCAGTTGCCCATTATACACAGCGCCTGATATTCAGTTACAAATAGAACTAAATAGCGGGCACTGCATAAAATGAATGACTGATCAATATCTTCCGATTTGGGCCACCATTTTTACTCAATACATGCCTCACCTGGAGAAGATTCTTCACAGTCCCCGATTCAGTTTCTAGAACCTGATTAAATTGATGCACATGGAAGTATTTTCTAAAGATATTCTAATTGATTACATTTACAGTTGACAATAGGAATCCAGAGTGAATAATTACATTACTGCAGAACACAATTTGATTACCATTCAATTACTTTTGAAAAACCTGTGCCTTGTGTTTAGTGAAAAGATGACTTCATGTAAATCACATTAAATGTGTTCGCTTACTAAAAAGTTTATATTTTGATCTTGCCTTGTGTTCTAGGTTCTAATATTACAGTAAAAGTAAAAATACTTTTGTGACAGCTATTTGCAATCCAATGCTGAGCTGCAAAGCAGCTCCCAATGACCCAGGATTCACCATTACAGAGGCGATGAGTAAAGTTTGGAAGTTCCAGCCTCCCCGAACAGGCACCGGAATGTGGCGACTAGGGGCTTTTCACAGTAACTTCATTTGAAGCCTACTTGTGACAATAAGCGATTTTCATTTCATTTTTTTGGCTAGTTGACCGAACCTCAGCCTGTTCTCCATCAAATACTAATTTATAGTACATGTGTATATGATGTGGTATAGCCAAACTTCCAAAAACCTCCTGGAAAAGTTCAGATTGAAATCTGCTAATTAAAACATAAAACAGTTAGAATTTAAGCTAAAATCTGGGACTAGACAGGTTAAAAACCAGCAGGCACTTTTTTTTTTAAAAAGCTTTTTAAAAATCCTAAACACAAGTAACATCAACAAAATACGCAGTCCCATCAAATCACAATCGACAGTTTGTATAAGTTTTCCCCTTTTGTCCCCTTCCTTCTTTTGCCCTCCCCCGCCCCAATGAATAACAGCTCCCACTGCAGGTCGAAGCCCTCCTCTGACCCCCTCAACTCAAACTTAATCTGCTCCAACCAGAGAAAGTCGAAAGTCCCCCAGCCAACCCACCACCCCAGGCGGCATATCTGACCTCCAACATAATGGAATCCTTCGCCGGGCAATTAGAGAGGCGAAGGTCAGAACATCGGCCCCCTTCCCCTCCAGAAGCTCTGATATTTCCGATACCCCAAAGATCACCATCTTAGGGTCCAGTTTGACCTCCATCCTCACTACCTTGGATAGCGTTCCAAACACTGCCTCCCATTGGTTTTCCAGCTTATCACAGCCCCAGAACATGTGCACATGATTCGCCAGCCCTCGCCCACACTTCTCGCATTCGTCAGCCACCCCCTGGAAGTACCCACTCATTCTCGCCCGAGTCGTGTGTACCCTATGCACGGGCTTGAACTGAATCAACCTCATCCTCACGCAGGAAAAGGCTGCGTTCAGTTCCTCCTCCCATTTACTCTTGATCCTCACTACCTGTGCCCCACCATGCCCCCATACCACCCGTATATATCTCCAATCCTACCCTCCCACAAATTGTCAGGAAGAAGCAGGGAGCGTGTACTCCAGTAGCTTGGGGAACGCCCTCCACTCCTTCCATAAAGTCCCGCACCTGCATATACCTAAACTCACTGCCCATCCGCAGCCCAAACCGCTCCTGGAGCTCGCCCAATTCTGCGAACTTCCCCTCTGAGAACATGTCCCTAACCCCCTCCAGCCCCGCCTCCCTCCATTTCCCATACATCCCATCCAACTCCCCCGCCTTGAACCTGTGGTTCCCAAACAGAGGCATCAGCACCGACATTCTTTCCAATTTAAAATCCTCAACTGGATCCACACCCTGACCGTCGATAGCGCCACTGGGCTCCCCGTATACTTCTGAGCTAAAGGCATCATAATAACCCTCAGACTGGATCCCCTCTAGGTCTCCCCTTCCAACTTGACCCACTCCACCACCGCCGCCTCCCGTCCCACCCCCTCCCCATCTCCTCACCTTCTCCGTATTCGCTGTCCAGTAATAATGCAGCAGATTCGGGAGCGTCAATCTCCTTTCTGTCTCCGCCTCTGCAACAGAGCCCGCTTCACCCTCACCACCTTCCCCGCCCATATAAACTCCAAAATCAGTGCTTTCACCCTGTGGAAGAAGGCGTAAGGGAGATAGATGGGGAGGGTCTGAAAAATAAACAGGAACCTTGGCAGCGGATTCATCTTTACCGCCTGTACCCTCCCTGCCAATGTCAAGTGCAGAGTGTCCCACCTCTTCAGATCCTCCTTAATCTCCTCAACTAATCCTGTCAAATTCCACCTGTGCATCGTGGCCCACTCACATGTCACCTGAATTCCCAAATACCTAAACCTCTCTCTAGCCACCTTAAATGGTAGTGCCCCTAAATTGGCAATCCGCCCGCCGCATTCGCAGGAAACAACTCGCTCTTCCCAACGTTCAGCTTGTACCCACGAAGGCCCCAAACCTCTCTAACAGGCCCATGATTCTGCCCATATGCTCCAGTGGGTCTGGCACAAACAACAATAGGTCACCTGCATAAAACAACATCCGGTGCTCCCTGCTCCTCACAATCCCGTGCCATTCAGCAGACCCCCAAAGGGCCAACGCCAAGGGTAAGCTTATGGGGAGCATAAAAACTAAATATAAAAGTTTCTATAGGTTTGTGAAGAGAAAAAAGATTGGTGAAAACAAATGTAGTCAGAAAGTGTAATTTATAATGGGAACAAAGAAATGGCTGACCAACTAAATACATACTTTGGTTCTGTCTTCACGAAGGAGAACACAAATAAAATACCAGAAGTGTTGGGAACACAAGGTTTAGTGAGAGGGAGGAGCTGAAGGGAAATTGATGGAATTGAAGGCTGATAAATCATCCGGGGCCTGATAATCTACATCCCAGAGAATTTAAGGAAGTGGTCCTAGAAATAATGGGTGCATTGGTGGTCATCTTCCAGGATTCCATAGACTCTGGAACCGTTCCTAAAGATTTGAGGGTAGCTAACGTAATCCCACTATTTAAAAAGGGAGGCAGGGAGAAATCAGGGAATTATAGACCAGTAAGCCTGACGTCAGTAGTGGGGAAAATTTGAGAATCCATTATCAAAGATTTTATAGCAGAGCACATGGCAGGATATTCTTTGAAGATGTTACGAGTAGTGTTGATGAAGAGGAGCCAGTGGATGTCATTTATTTGGACTTTCTGAAGGCTTGCGGCAAAGTCCCACAAAGAGATTAGTGTGTAAAATTTAAGTGCATGGGATTGGGGGTAGCGTATCGAAATGGATGGAAAACTAGTTGGCAGACAGGAAACAGTAGGAATAAACAAGTCTTTTCCCAAATGGCAGACAATGATGAGTGGGGCACCGCATGGATCGGTGCTGGACCCCGGCTATTCAATATATATTAATGATTTTGATGAGGGAACTAAATGTAATATCTCCAGATTTGCAGATGAGACAAAGCTGGGTGGGAGGGTGAGTTGTGAGGCAGATGCAGAGATCTTTCAGCATGCTTTGGACAAGTTGAGTGGGCAAATGAATGGCAGATGCAGTATAGAACAAAGAACAAAGAAAAGTACAGCACAAGAACAGGCCCTTCGGCCCTCAAGCCTGAGCCAACCATGCTGCCTGTCTAAACTAAAATCTTCTACACTTCCGGGGTCCGTATCCCTCTATTCCCATCCTATTCATGTATTTGTCAAGATGCCCCTTAAACGTCACTATCGTCCCTGTTTCCACCACCTCCTCTGGCAGCGAGTTCAAGGCACCCACTACCCTCTGTGTAAAAAAACTTGCCTCGCACATCTCCTCTGAACCTTGCCTCTCGCATCTTAAATCTATGCCTCCTAGTAATTGACCCCTCTACCCTGGGAAAAAGTCTCTGACTATCCACTCTGTCTATGCCCCTCATAATTTTGTAGACCTGTGTCAGATCGCCCCTAAACCTTCTTCCTCAAGCTATAATTTGGATGAATGTGAGGCCAGCCACACGGTAGTAAAAACAGGAAGGCAGATTACTTTCTGACTGGCCATAAATTGAGAGGGGGAATGTGCAACGAGATCTGGGTGTCCAGTCGCTGAAGGTACATATGCAGGTACAGCAGGCAGTAAAGAAGGCAAATGGTATGTTGGCCTTCATAGCGAAAGGATTTGAGTACAGGAGCAGGGATGGCTTGCTGCAACACTGGGCTCTAACTAACTAAGCTAACCAGCCCTCATGTATCCTTTTTGAAAGATGTTAAAAACAAACACATTTGAGAATGTCAGTATTCTTTTGTAATGTGATACGGTCTGGTAACATGAATACAAAACGCATTAAATCCATACCTGTGCACATTTAAAGCTCAGAAATGCAACACGATCGATGAGCTGGTGCCCTCTAGTGATAAATTCACACGATTGACGTAGTTCCTAGTTACTGCAAGAAATGCAGACATAACAGAAATTCAGATTCAATTTATGACATTCTAGCTCCTAGTTTGAATATGTACTGACTTATCGCTAAGATGGGAACACCCCCACCGACATGTTCCCCTCCAAGCCATATACCATCCTGACTTAGAACTATACCGCCGTTCCTTTACTATTGCGGAGTTAAAATCCTGGAACTTCCTTCCTGTGGGTGTACCGACGCCTGATGGGCTTGAGAAGGTTCCTCATCCCCATCTTCTTGGGAGCAATTCAAGATGGAGAACAAATGCTGGCATTTGGGCGGCATGGTAGCACAGTGGTTAGCACAGTTGTTTCACAGCTCCATAGTCCCAGGTTCGATTCCCAGCTTGGGTCACTGTCTGTGCGGAGTCTGCACGTTCTCCTTGTCTGCGTGGGTTTCCTCCGGGTGCTCCGGTTTCCTCCCACAGTCCAAAGATATGCAGGTTAGGTGGATTGGCTAGGCTAAATTTCCCCTTAGTGTCCAAAAAAAAGTTAGGTGGGGTTACTGGGTTATTGGGAGAAGGTGGAGCTGTGGGCTTTCCAAGGGCCGGTGCACTCGATGGGCTGAATGGCCTCCTTCAGCACTGTAAATTCTATTGTCAGCTGCACTCTGATTCCATGAAATAATTCTTTAAAATGAGGGTGAACATCTGTGTCCTGCTGAAGGTGACGTCGACTAATCTTGAGCAGCTTCAAAGGTGGGAATAAGTCAAATTAAATTAAAACGTCAGTGCTGTCAGAAATTTGTCTATTACCCATGTTTAGACAGTATCATTATAGTACTTTCTGAAATTGTGATATTTTTTCTGCAATTGTGATATTTTTTAAGTTAAGTCGTGACTGCAGACTGCAGTCCAAAACTTTTTTAAAAACTTTTTAAAGATACAATTTTTAAAACTGGATTTCAGTAATTAATCACAAGGTCACTGCTTGTCATTACTTATTAAAGCTAGTTAAGCAAGCATAAGATCAAAATTGTACACATGTACTATCATATACTGCCCCCTAAAGGTTACATATGGGAGTAATTTGTTCTAAATACAAACACATTACAGGTTTAAATTTAACATTAATTTGAAACCCACAAGAGTTCATAATATTTTTTTAAAATTAATAACTTCTGTAAATTCTAATGACTATATTGTAGACCACAGTATTTAATCAGAATTTAAGGATAGAGTTGCTGGTCTCTGATGGATAGCGTGAAGTGCGGTGTGGCGAGAATTGTATTGTTGGTAGTATTTAACCATGTGTAATTCTAAGGTTAGACAGCAAAGATGTTTGTGTATCGGCGCTCCGCTCATGTTAGGAAAACACAGGCAGATCAGATTAAAATGCATTTGTGAAAATTCAAAGACGTTCAATGAAGTTTCAGATTGGAGCTCTATTGCGGTTGTTACAAAGGCAAACTATTATGTGAAAGGCTTTGTAGAGGAAATTTGTAGAGAGAAATCAGTACTGCAACATTGTGATCATACAGTATAACTGTATCTTAATAGAGCACATTTTCCTAACATCTGAGATAAACATGCAGCTTGTTATAATTATGAGCATTTATAGATGTTCCTTATTTCAATAAATGTCAATGTTTTATATCAATAGGAGTACATTGGAATCAAGGACTGACAGGTAAAACTGTAACAGAACAGGCAGCCTTTAAACAGGAGATAGTTCAGCTCCATTTAAGGCAAAAACCCTCAAGGGAAAAAGGTAGGGCAAATCCAGAGCTCCCTGGATTACAAAAGAAAGATGAAGCAGAAAAAAGATACGTTGACAAATGATCAGTGGCTAATACAATTGAGAACCAGTTTGAACATTGAAGATTCAAAGAGGAAGCAAAGAGAGTATGAGACAAGACCGGCAGCTAATATAAAAGGAAATCTAAATGTCTTTGATAGTATTAACAATCAGGTGAAGTGGGGTCAAATGGATCCCCTCTTTTCCCTCTCGTCGATTTAGCACAACAGGTGTTTTTGTTTGAAAAGGGTACACTTGCCAACTCAGCTGGTACATGACTGCTTACGCAGTGATCACAAAAGAACCAATAGGACTGGTCTTTCTGAGTTTAACAAAAATATGTTCAGTTTTTATAGTTAAACTTATCTACGTAAAATAAAATAGGCAGCAACTTTCCTGCACATGCATACGCTCGAAGTTCGCACACATACTCTCAGATACAGATTACAGAGATTGGAAAGATAGGTTGGTCAAATTAGAACCCATAAACGTGAACAGGAATTCAGTCTGTAGTTTGGTGACTCAGCTGGCTTAGACTGAATTTGGTGGTCTTGCTGCTTTCAGTCAGTGGTCTTCTGCTTGCAGCGTCAAAGTGGTTTAAAATTGCAGATTGGTGATGCATCGGTTCTTCTGGAGACACAGTTGTGGAGTTGAGTCATATCTATGAAATCTCTGTTACGAATGGAGAGTCAAACAGTAGCAGACAGGGCTCAAAAGCTTGCAAGCTGAGTGGGGAGAGAAAGGGAGGATCTCTCTGCTTCTCAGCTGAGAAAACATATGCTTAAGACATGCAAAGGGTTGCCTTGTCATGTGACTGCCCTCTCCAATTGACCAATTCTGCCATGATCATGTATTCCAATCATAACATTATTAGGTCAGTCTCTTAGCCAGCGTCCCATTGTTCAAGTGATTAGATTGGACGGTTTGTCTCAATCCAGTGGACTACCTGGAAATTGTGCTCATACTGGAATAGGAAATATAGTCCATTCATATCTCTCCCAGGTCAGTCTTTGAAAGAGATTTGCAGATTTGGCGTCTCCCTCTCAATGGGGTTGGGATGTGGAATGTGCGATGATCCAAATTAGGTAGCCATCATGGCTGTGACTTTAAGTCGTTTTAGTCTGTGTTTTAAAAAGTACTTTTTTAAAGTTCAATTCATGTTTGCAGTTGGTGGATTAAAATTGTTTAACACAAAGCACATTTCATGGCAAAAGCCATATAAAAAGTGAAAGGGTGGTAAAAAGAGGAATGAAGGTGCTGGTTAGCTGAGTTGGTTGTAGTGCGGTGCAGAATAATGTCAACAGCATAGGTTCAAATCCAAGCCTGTTAAAATAATTCTTGTGGTCTGCCTCCTCACCTTGCCACAGTATGATATCATGGTTTGAGCCATAACTAGGAACCCTCAGATAGTTGCAGAGAAAAGGACTAGGCATGACAGAAACCTAAAAAGAATTTACATTTTGATGACATTATGGTCCTGTGGGGAACCATAAACCAAAAAACTAAATTCACCAAACGAGCCACCAAATGAAAAAAAATCACCAGACAAAATTTTGCTTTTTATAACTTTTACTTTAACTGAATCATCATAAATTAAAATCACATTCAGTATGAACTTTAAATTTCACACAGAAAAGCAGATACAACAGAGACGGTCTCTTTCATTTTCTCAGCAGTCCATTCTGCCTGTATTGTCTCAATTTCAGCCACACCGTCCTTCCAAGCAGAATTGTAGTCTCTTTCCTTCAGGATTTAACTGATTCCTTGCAAGCAGCAGCTTCAGCATAAACAAGATTCAGTCCATGCAATCTTCCCTATATGGCACACTCTTGATGGAACCTTCTCATCTCTGAATTCTACCGTTCATGGTAGTGTGGATCTACCAGAACAGCCCACTTCTCAATTTTCTCCTCTCCTTTTGATGCCTATAAGCCATACTGCCTCTATATTGTAATTACCTTCCTGTTGATACTGCTTCCAGATCAACGGTCTTCAGGTCACATTTAATACCCTAAAAACGCAATTGGTTCTTTGACATGTAGTACAAACTCTTAAAAGTTCTTTTCACTTTTTTAAATAAACAGTTACAGGATCCTGATACATTTTAAAGTAATTAGAAATCGTATTGCTACTGCTTCCAGCATTAAAGCAGGGGCTGTGGCTAAGTTACTAAATAGGTACACCTGCCTTTTCATAGGAATTAGCAGTAGGCAATTCAGCCCCTTGAGCCTGCTCCAGTATTCAATCAAATCATGGCTGATCTCTTCTTGGTATCAAATCCACCTCCCTGCCTGTTCCCCATATCCCTTTAACTAATTTTTAAAATCAGAAATCTTTCTATCTCCTTCTTGAAACCACTTAATGACTCAGATTCCACCACATTATGGGGCAGCAAGTTTCATAAGTTCACCACTCTCTATGAGAAGTAGTTCCTCCTCATTTCAGTTCTAAATCTATCACCTCTCAACCTATATCTGTGAGCTCTTGTTCTAAATCGCCCCACAAGGGGGAACTTTGGTCCAAGTTTACTTTATCAATCCATTTTAGTGGTTTGTAAACCTCTATCAGATCCCCACTCATCCTTCTAAACTCCAGCGAGTATAAACCCCAACTGTTTAATCTCTACTTTTGTACTCCAATCCGTTTGCAATAAACGTGAACATTCCATTTGGCTTTTAATTACGTGCTGTACCTGCAAACTGACTTTCTGTGATTCATGAACAAAGACACCCAGATCCCTCTGCCCAGATACATTTGAATCTGCTTTCCACTCAGATAACTTGCCTTCCTATTTTTTTGGCCAAAATGGATAACCTCACACTTATCTACATTAAACTCTGTCTGCCAAATGTTGGCCCAATCTCGTAGCCTATCTATATCTGTAAAATTTTTGTCTCCTCTTCATTGCCTTATTTTAGTATCATCTGCAAACTTTGCCATGTTACACTCTGTCCCTGCTTGCAGATCATTTATATAGATTGTAAACAATTGAGGTCCGAGGACTGACCCCCGCGGCACCCCACTGGTTCACCAGCCAGAGAAGGACACATTTATCCCAACCCTCTGCTTTCTGTCAGTCAGCCAATCCTCAATCCAATCCAGTACTCTGCCCCCTATCCCCTGTGATCTCACCTTCTGGATCAGTCTTTTATGTGGCACATTGTCGCACGTCTTCTGTCTAGATCTATCACATTTACAAGTTCCCCATTATCCACCTTGCTGGTTACGTCCTCAAATAACTTGATAAATTTGTTAAAAATATTTAACTATTCACTCAAAATTTTATAGAGGCCTGTCAACCTTCGATCAGTTTTTCCCTCACCACTCACCCCACTTGAGCCATCTGTTCCCTGTTCCAAGTTGTCTTTACTTTCTCCTGTTCTGCCATTAACACATTCTAATCTCTTAATGTGTCACGATCAGTACCATTTCCATTTCCATTGTGTTTTTGTCCATGACATCTGTCAATCTCCACTTATCTCTGGTCCTCTATCCAGCCCTACTTCTCCACGCCCCCCACTCAAATTTAAATCTATTTCCAATTCTCTCCAGCTTTAACAAAGAGTCATCCAGTCTCGAAACGTTGGCTCTCTTCTCTCTCCACAGATGCTGTCAGACCAGCTGAGATTGTCCCACATTTGCTGTTTGTGTTTCAGATCCCAGCACCACGGCAATTTGCTTTAATCTTTGGCCCTGGAGACTTGTGCCCGCCTGGCGACGACGTGACCAACTGCCAGGCACCTGGTATCTCGCCAGTCATTATTTGTAACAAAGCGAGCTGTCCGACATGCCTCAAGGAGAACGATGCGTTTAGCAGTGTGTGGGTCCAAAGTGGCCATGCCATTGCTCGGGAAGTGGCCCAATTAGCTTGTGGGGGAAAAAATCATTCCCTGGACTCCACTGTGAGCAAAACAAAAGAAAAATTAAAATGGTTTGAAAAGAAAATTCCAAATGATCAGGAGGAGGTGGTGATGGGGGGTTAGACTGTTTCATTGAGTCATCTACTCAGGTAATGAGGAGCCTGTTTGCTCTCCATTGGTATTCCAGCCATAGAAACAGTCCAGGGCCAAAGGTCCATGCAGCAGTTAGTTGGCATCGGGAAATGACGTCTGACTGGGGAGCGGAAGTGACGCGAGTCGGGCGGCCATTCGTCGGAGCAGGAACCCGGGGCGAGCCGGTGAGTGACAGGCCCGGAGTCACCATAGCAACCGGGCGGCGGCAATGGCGGGCCAGCTGGCTCTGTGGTTTAATCCCCGCTCTAATAGCTGCTGACGAATTGGTTGCGATCGCCTCGCCCCCACCCACCCAGTCAGATCCTCCCCTTTGAAAGAGGAAGAAATATCCGCGGTGGCGGTTCGGAGTTAGAATCCCAGTCTCACTGGCCGGAATACAGTAGTCACCTGTGGGAAGGGTTGTTACTGGAAGTCTATAATGAAGGCCTCCTAACACCTAACAACTTTGGCAAGGTCTCCTTTACATTGGGGAGACTGAACACAAACGGCTGACCAATTTTTTATTCGGTCCACAAGCATTGATCCCCTTATCTAACTGACATTGGAGACAGGCCAGAGAAGGTCCAATAGGGATTTTCTTGTGAGGAAAGGTTGGACCTGTAGCCTTTGGAGTTCATAAGAATGAGATATGACATTGAGACATATATATAGGATTCTCATGGGGATCAACAGGGTAGATGCTGAGAGAGTGTATCTCCTTGTAGGAGAGTAGGATTAGGGGGAGATGATGGAAAATTAAGACAGATGATGGAAAATTTCTCTCAGGGTAGTGAATTTCTCTAATGCCGAGAGCTGTAGAGGAGGAGTTGTTTAAGTATGTTCAAGGCTGAAATAGACATTTAATCCGTAAGTGAATCAAGGGGTATGGGGATATTGCGGGAAAGTGGAGTTCGGGGTGACATCAGATCAGCCATGATCTCATTGAATGCTAGAGCAGACTCAATGGGTCAAGTGCCCTACCTCAGCTCCTGTGTCCTATGACCCCAACCTTCCTGATACTTGCCATTTTAACTCAGCACCTGGGGCAGCACGGTGCGCAGTGGGTTAGCACTGTGGCCTCACGGCGACGAGGTCCCAGGTTCCATCCCGGCTCTGGGTCACTGTCGTGTGGAGTTTGCACATTCTCCCCGTGTTTGCGTGGGTTTCGCCCCCACAATGTGCAGGGTAGGTGGATAGGCCATGCTAAATTGCCCCTTTTTGGAAAAAATGAATTGGGTACTCTAAATTGATTTTTTAAAAATTTAACTCAGCACCTGGCTCTCATGCCCACCTCTGTCCTTGGCCTGCTGCAATGCTCCAGTGAAGCTTGGTGCACGCTGGAGGAGCAGCACCTCATCTTCCAGTTGCAGCCCTCAGGACTCGACGTTGAGTTTGGCAACTTTAGAATTTGGCTATTCTCCTTCATCTTAAACCCCTTTTTAAAAATATCCCATGCATGTATTATCTCAAAGCAAACCATTTCTCCCCCCCCCCCCCCCCCCCCCAACACACACACCAAGCCATCTGTCTTTTGTTCTTAAGGTTGCTACCTTTTTCTGCAATCGCTTAGAGCTTTAACACATTCTCCCTTCAGTTCTGACATAGTCAAAGGACTCAAAACGTTAACTCTGTTTTCTCCCCTTACAGATGCTGCCACACCTGCTGAGTTTTTTAGCATCTTCTGTTCTTCTACTTGATTTTCGCTTGGGCAGCTACTTCCTGCAAATTTCTCGGCCCTTTTGATGCTCAAGCGACATGTGAATAAGGTTGGGCTGTTAAAATCGGCTGAGTCTGCCTGTTGCTGTTTTCAAATAGGCATGTTGCAAGGTATGCCAACTTCATGTCCTGGAGTTAAAATCGAGCCTTTTGCAAAGGCGTCTCTCATTATGAGTCTCATTTACCTTTGCCCCCTAATCTTGGTATGATTTGTATGTTTCAGGTTTTCCCCAGCGAAATTAAATAACATTTTTTTTACTAAATGAAGAAGCATGAACAAACCATTGACTCCAAAATCCTACATACGCCACTTGAACCATGGGCTTATCCGAGAACTTTCAGACATGCTGGATCCACAAGACGGGTGGATGAAATTAGCAGCAAACATAAAAAAACCTACAGGAGAGCCAAAATACAGCCAATTACACATAAGGTAAGCCAAATTGTTCAAGGGACGTACTTATTTGAATGCTCTAGAGGTAGTCATTTGCACCTATGAAAAATTGGTGTTTCATTATTAACGATTTTATGCTGCCTACTCTGGGGCTGGTCGGGCGAGAAGCCCATAACATTGGGCTCCATGCCATGAGCACATGGCCTGCCCCCTCAAATGCCCCCACTTGGAGGACCCCTGAGGCCTTCCTTGACCTTCTTGCCTCACCAGCACCCCCCCCCCCCCATCAAATCCCACTCCAGCCCCCCAACCCATTTTCCCTCCCCTTCCCTGCCTTGTCCAAACGCACCCCCCGCATCCCCTTCCTTAAATCCAGTCCATTGTAGCCACTGGGGAAATAAAAATATATTACTTTCCTGCAGCCACCACGACACCACTCACCGAACCGCTGTTGACCTCCGGGCCTGCCATAAGGTTGGGAACAGGCTCGCCAGTGTAAGACCAGGGGTAGAGTGGTCCATGCTGGGTTTTAGGTCCTTGCACTTATCACATCTCTGTGGCTTCACAGCGCCAGAGTCCCAGGTTCGATTCCCGGCTGGGTCACTGTCTGTGAGGAGTCTGCATGTTCTCCCCGTGTCTGCATGGATTTCCTCCGGGTGCTCTGGTTTCCTTCCATTAGTCCCGAAAAACAAGCTGTTAGGTAATTTGGCCATTCTGAACTCTATGTCTGTGTAGCCGAACAGGCGCCAGAGTGTGACAACAAGGGTCTTTCACAGTAACTTCATTACAATGTAAGCCTACTTGTGACAACAAAGAATATTATTATCTATCGCCATATGGAGGGATTCCAAAATGGTGGCCTAACAGCTATGGCCATTTTCAAATTCAAGTTATTTTTAAGTTGTTGAAAGGGTGCCTTAAGATGCAGGCATCCTCTCTCTTCCTTATCTGCTTTGAGGCCATGCTGGAGGGCCTCCATTGGCCCTCGGTTTGGGAGACCAACTGTTTCCCTTAAGCATGCCCTTTGGCCACAAATGAACTTATTCAATGAAAAATCCATGCCAGGTAACTGCTCACGACATTATGCAGGGCCAGGGTCCCATTTGACCCTGATATCTCGGACCCTAACCAAAGTCCTGCCCTGAAGTTCGACCATTGTTGGAAGGAGAATTATATCAGTTGTCTATGGACTTACAGCAAAATAATGAACCTTATATTGAACAGAACTATTTCATGTCTTCAGGAGATTTGAAAGTGTGATTCATATGGGCAAGAGCCCTACCACAGAGCTTCTGTTTGACTGGGGAATAACCAATGCCACGGTCTATGACTTGGTGGAAATCCTGATTCAAAATAATTTTCTAGCTGCAGCTAGCTTGCTGCTGCCAGGTAAGGAATTCTGTTTTTTTATTTATTGTACACCAGAGCCAAAATTCAAATGTAAATGCATTTATGTTAAATGTTGTTGTCTGTCACTGCACAATGGAACATTCACACATCCTTATGTGCAGCAGCATGTGCATCTGACTTTTAATTCTTCTTGAGTTATATTTATCACAACTGTATTTTAAAACACTTTTTCCAAATCAACTCACGGTAAAGAATTTTAATAAGTAAAAATGGATTGGTAGCACTTAAAGGATGGCCCAAAAGCTTGCTAGGGTCATGGGCCTGGATTTTCAGCTTTTGAGGCGGGTAGCCGGTGTTGGGACAATTTCTGACTTTGTGTGCCCGCCTCAGAAGAACGTGCCCACAGTGATAGAGCCTTCATTGCCAGGCAGCTGTGGGCTGCAGTTGGGCCAGCTGACATAGGAAAGGGATCAGAGGCTGCCAAGAATACATAATGAGGCTTGGCTGAGTGCCCAGAAATCCAGTAATCTGTTGAATCTCCTGAGCCCCAATGGAAACATTGCTTACATATGAATTAGTAGTAGGAGTAGACCACTCAGACCCTCGAGACTGCTGTGACATTCTATAAGGTCATGCCTGATTTGATTTCTCCACATTCCTGCCAACCCCCTATAAACTCTCACCCCTTTACTTATCAAGAATCTATCTGCCTCTGCCTTAAAAATATTGAAAGTCTGCTTTCTTGCCCTCACCCCAATCTTCCTCATCACAACCGCCCTTGAGGCAATACCATGTATTGCTAAAGAGTGCACTTCTTTCCAGCTTAAAGGTCAAGCATTTTTTAAATCTAGGAGAGTCAGGATATGGCTTTTGTCACTCCAATGGGTAGGTAGCTGCTGTGGCTTGGTTGAACTCTTGACAGTGGTGTACAGTCACATGAAGAGGATTAGTAGCTTGGTGGAGTCAGCGGCTATGAAAGTAAACAGGAAGGGACATGCATGACAGAAATGGCATGATGGAAGAAAGTAATTAAGTGTCATTGATAGAAAGCTATGTGTTATTGTTAAATATTAATGATAGGACCATAAATGTAGGAACAGTAGGCCATTTGGCCCATTGAGAGCATGACTGATCTGATATGATAATCCTCAACTCCACTTTCCCGCCTTATACATATGCCCCTTGATTCCCTTACTGAATACATATCTGTCTATCTCGGCCTTGAACATACTTAACGACCCAGCCTCTACAGATCTCTGAGGTAAAGAATTTCACAGATTCGCCCCCTCTGAGAGAAGAGGTTTTTTCCTCATCTCGGTCTTAAATGGACGAGCTCTTAACCCTGAGATTAAACCCTCTGGTCCTCGACCCTCCCACAGCGGGAAACAGCCTCTCGGCATCTACCCTGTCAAGTCCTCCTGGGAATCCTATATGTCTCAATAAGGTTGACTCTCATTTTTCTAAACTCTAATGAGTACAGGCCCAACCTACTCAACCTCTCATAAGAAAGTCCCTCCAATCCGCAATCAATCTAGTGAACACCCTCTGGACTGCCTCCAATGCCAATATATCTTTCCTTAGATCAGGGGAACAAAACTTTTTTTAAATATAAATTTAGAGTACTCAATTCATTTTTTCCAATTAAGGGGCAATTTAGCGCGGCCAATCCACCTAACCTGCACATCTTTGGGTTGTGGGGGCGAAACCCACGCAAACACGGGGAGAATGTGCAAACTCCACATGGACAGTGATCCAGAGTCAGGATCGAACCTGGGACCTCGGTGCCGTGAGACTGCAGGGCTAACCCACTGCCCCACCGTGCTGCCCTCAGGGGACCAAAACTGTTCACAGTATTCCAGATGTGGTTTAACAGTAGTGATTTCCCTATTTTTATACTCTATTTGCTTTTAAATAAAGGCCAATATTCCATTTGCCTTCCCTATGATCTTCTGAATTTTCATGCTCGCTTTTTAGTGATTTATGCATGAAGGCCCCCAAATCCCTCTTTTTGTGCTGCAGCTTTCTGCAGTCTTGCTCCATTTAAATAATATTCAGCTCCTTTTTTCTTCCTAAATGGGTTCATTATTTGCCTGCAATCTGGGAGGGAGGGGCCTTTCAAGTGATGAAGGAGGGGCTGCAACATTATTCTGAGATCAGGGCGCCCTTTAGAAACGGGGCCCTGATCTCGGAGGAGCACGACCTGTCAGCCAGTTTAGGCTCCACCCCTCTCAGGATCAATGTAAAACCCAATCCTCTGAAATAAAAATTATAGGTGCCATTGAATGGCACACTAGCATCGTTCTGAGCGTCAACAGGAAACACTCTGCTGGCGGGAGCACTTAAACTCAAAACTAGAGATTGGGTCCTTTATGCCATCCTCACCACTTGCCGTACCACCTCTTTTTGTGCCATCTGAAAACTTTGCAATAGTACATCCACTTCCCTCGTCCAAGTCATTAATATATATTGTAAATAATTGTGGCCCCAGCACTGATCCTTGTGCACATTGTCCCGTACAGTTTACCATCCTTAAAATGCCCCTCTTATCCAAATTCTCTGTTTTCTATTAGTTAGCCAATCCTCTATCCATGCTAATATACTACCTCCAACACCATGTGTTCTATGCCTTTTGTGCGGTATCTTAGCAAATGCTTTTGGGAAATTCAAGTGTATTACATCAACTAATTTCCCTTTATCTAACTTGTTTATTACCCGTTAATGAAGCCTTGCTGACTCTACTTGTTTATATATGTATTTTTAAATATTCTGTTACATCTTTTATGATGGACTCTAACATTTTCCCAATAACAGCTGTTAAACTAACTGGCCTCTGGTTACCTGTTTTTTGTCTCCCTCACTTTTCGAATAAGGGTGTTACACTGGCAGTTTTCCAATCCTCTGGCACTTTTCCAGAATTAAGGATTCTTGGAAGATTACTACCGGTGCAACTGTAGCTACTTCCTTTAATATCCTGGGGTGCAATTTAGCCTTATTAGTTTCCCAAGTACTTTTTCTCTAATGCGAGTTATTGTATTTGTTTCCTTCCTCTGTTTTTCCCTTGATTATTTAGTATTTTTGAAATGTTATTAGTGTCTTTCACCGTGAAGACTGCCGCAAAGTATTTATTTATTTAAATTTTTTCCAATTAAGGGGCAATTTAGCCTGGCCAATCTAACTACCCTGCTCATCTTTTGGTTTTGGGGTGAGACCCACACAGACATGGGGAGGGAGAATGCGCAAACTCCACACGGACAGTGACCCGGGCCCGGCCGGAATTGAACCTGGGTCCTGGCACTGTGAGTCAGCAGTGCTAACCACTGCACCACCGTGCCGCCCGCAAAATATTTATTTAACTCCTGTGCAATGGTGAAGGAAACTTGGTGGGAAGCATTCTTGTTCGAGGAAACCGCAGTTAACCATGGTCTCAGTAATAATGTTAATTCTACTGTGTACACTAATAATAATAATCGCTTATTGTTACAAGTATGCTTCAATGAAGTTACGGTGAAAAGCCCCCAGTCACCACATTCCAGCACCTGTTCGGGGAGGCTGGTGCAAGAATTGAACCTGAGCTGCTGGCATTGTTCTGCATTGCAAGCCAGCTATTTAGTCCACTATGCTAAACTACTTTACCTTCCCCATATTGCTAAGTTTAGAAACTCAATCACATCAATTAAATTGTTCACATTTAACTTATCCAAAGGAATATTTTTTAAAATGTAACTTAAAAACGTTGCTGCTTTTGGTTAACTTTTGATCTTTTAGAAGAGGTAATGATGGTAAAAAAAATCCTATTAACTATTAAGGGTCAGCATGAATGGCATCTCTTTCAACTCTCCAGTTACCTCTATCCTTTACTTTCATTAGATTTTTTTCCTACTTTAGCTGGCATCAGAACTCTTCCTAGTCTCCCACTTTACCTCCTGGCTCAGCTAATTACTGCTTCTGCAGCATGACATGCAAAGTTGTTCATGTTCTCAGACCGAAACTTCAGCATTCCACACATTACTGAACCGTCACCTTGTACTGAGGTAGAAGCAGATCACATCTATAGCTGTAAGTATGCTCAAAGAGGGAACATTTTGAACCTTCATCGTTAATGGACAGAAAATCTAGCTCATTATTTACCATAGGAGGATACCTGTTTAATTTAATGCACCAAATATAAGTGACACAGAGCGACCTTGATGATTGACCAAAACCTGTATGTCTTGCGCTGATAGTAAATGTTCAACTACATCATTTTTCCCATATGCATGTTGCATGTCTAATATATAGAATATAACTAATTGGGAGGTGAATTGGTTCCATGTTCTCCCTCAAATTGAAAGTGATGGAGCATTGTAGAGACGTCGGGATTTGGAGATTTTCTCCAGAATCGTGATCTTTAAATCATATCTAAACTCAATCCCGACCCCACCAACAATTGAAAATCCAGCTCAGCTACTTGAATTATTGTGGAAGGAAAAACATGGAGCTGGACTTTTCGGTGGGCTTCGGGACCTGGTGTCTGTCCAAATGGAGGTCCTGACCCCGCACTTACTGACAATCCACTCACTGATGCAATCATAAAACCATAGGTTGTAGGAACAGAATTAGGCCACTCAGCCCATCGAGTCTGCTCCGCTATTTAATCATGGCTGATATTTTTCTCATCCCCATTCTCCTGCCTTCTCCCCATGACCCCTGATCCCCTTATTAATCAAGAATCTATTTATCTCTGTCTTAAAGACACTCAGTGATTTGGCCTCCACAGCTTTCTGCGGCAAAGAATTCCACAGATTCACCACCCTCTGGCTGAAGAAATTCCTCCTCATCTCAGTTCTGATGGATCTCTCTTTAGTCTGAGATTGTGTTCTCTGGGGTTCTAGTTTTTCCTACAAGTGGAAATATCTTCTCCACGTCCACTCTATCCAGGCCTCACAGTATCCTATAAGTTTAATAAGATCCCCCCTCATCCTTCTAAACTCCCAACGAGTACAGACCCAGAGTCCTCAACCAGATTCCAGGGATCATTCTTATGAACCTGGATGCAGCCTCCTAATTGGTCCCCTTCATGGACAGCAGACAGGTTTTCAATGCTGTCAGCCCAATCGGAAGCCGTGCAACTCTGGAACCTTGACAGCCCCATCATACAGGTGGACACTGCTGAGGTTATTTGTGGACCAAGATGGAGGCACCCTCGCTGGCTTGCACAGCACTGAGAAAATAATCAAGATCTAGGCTAGTATTTGTATCGGGGTGGAGAAAAGCCCCTCCATTGGATCGGGCTCCATCGTAATTGTGATCTTTCATGCCTGTGGCCCCATCATTGAAACATGGAGTTTCTGACTCTGAAGAACTTCCAACTTGCCGCTTCCATTGAGTTGGTGCCTTCTACACATAGCGGGGGGCAGTTCCATTCGCAGGGAAACACTGGCGAAGCTGCAAAATTGTCCCACCTTGATGCCTTAATTGGCTGTCCTCCTCTGTGGGGTAGGCAGTTAATCTGCAACCCCCCTTGCCTAAGGGAACCTTCTTAGTGGCAGAACTACATTAGGGAGGCATACTGATGCGGCTCCCTCTGCCTCCTCTGCCTTCAACTTCTTATCCATAGCCATCTCCTTTGTTGTGTGAGTTATAGAAGTGCAACCACCTTTGAAATTTGATTCCCAAACATGTTATTGTCTACGTTCATGATTTATTTTTATTGGAATAATTATTTTCTGCTGTTTACTCTGTCTGTATATCACCGTTTTCCAAAGCGGACGTGTCTATATAAGAGCAGATGACTTAAAGGTTATATTGCATGCTTTGTGTTGACTGTGATTTGTAATTTAACTTAACAGATAAAGTACCATTGGCTATACCACCTTGCTCAGTAGCTGAATTTAACAACCCTATCCATGAGTCTGTGCATAAACCAATACGACAGGTATCCAGTAATGAACCTGCCTACTATCCAGACAGCAGAACTGAGAAAGAGACTGTCCTACTGGTGAACAGTTCAACTCCACCATGTCCACCTCATGATTGCTCAGAAACTAGTAAGTTAATTTTTTTTAAATAAATTTAGATTAGCCAATTATTTTTTCCAATTAAGGGGCAATTTAGCGTGGCCAATCCACCTACTCTGCACATTTTTGGGTTGTGGGGGCGAAACCCACGCAGACACGGGGAGAACGTGCAAACTCCACACGGACAGTGACCCAGAGCCGGGATCGAACCTGGGACCTCAGCGCCGTGAGGCGGTTGTGCTAACCACTAGGCCACCGTGCTGCCCTACTAGTAAGTTAATTAAAGCAATTTGCAGTATTGTGCATGTGTGCATGGCTTATGAATAATCTGACTAAAGATAACAAAGTCAAGATTGATTGCCCTGCCAAGTATTTGCAAAGCTAATGGGGCTAAAGGTAGACAAGTCTCCTGGCCCTGATGGAATGCATCCCAGAGTGCTAAAAGAGATGGCTAGGGAAATTGCAGATGCACTAGTGATAATTTACCGAAATTCACTAGACTCTGGGGTGGTCCCGGTGGATTGGAAATTAGCAAACGTGACGCCACTGTTTAAAAAAGGAGGTAGGCAGAAAGCAGGAAATTATAGGCCAGTGAGTTTAACTTCGGTAATAGGGAAGATGCTGGAATCTATCATCAAGGAAGAAATTGCGAGGCATCTGGATAGAAATTGTCCCATTGGGCAGACGCAGCATGGGTTCGTTAAAGGCAGGTTATGCCTAACTAATTTAGTGGAATGTTTTGAGGACATTACCAGTGCAGTAGATAACGGGGAGCCGATGGATGTGGTATATCTGGATTTCCAGAAAGCCTTTGACAAGGTGCCACACAAAAGGTTGCTGCATAGGATAAAGATGCATGGCATTAAGGGTAAAGTAGTAGCATGGATAGAGGATTGGTTAATTAATAGAAAACAAAGAGTTGGGATAAATGGGTGTTTCTCTGGTTGGCAATCAGTAGCTAGTGGTGTCCCTCAGGGATCCGTGTTGGGCCCACAATTGTTCACAATTTACATTGATGATTTGGAGTTGGGGACCAAGGGCAATGTGTCCAAGTTTGCAGATGACACTAAGATGAGTGGTAAAGCGAAAAGTGCAGAGGATACTGGAAGTCTGCAGAGGGATTTGGATAGGTTAAGTGAATGGGCTCGGGTCTGGCAGATGGAATACAATGTTGACAAATGTGAGGTTATCCATTTTGGTAGGAATAACAGCAAACGGGATTATTATTTAAACGATAAAAATATTAAAGCATGCCGCTGTTCAGAGAGACTTGGGTGTGCTAGTGCATGAGTCACAGAAGGTTGGTTTACAAGTGCAACAGGTGATTAAGAAGGCAAATGGAATTTTGTCCTTCATTGCTAGAGGGATGGAGTTTAAGACTAGGGAGGTTATGTTGCAATTGTATAAGGTGTTAGTGCGGCCACACCTGGAGTATTGTGTTCAGTTTTGGTCTCCTTACTTGAGAAAGGACGTACTGGCGCTGGAGGGTGTGCAGAGGAGATTCACTAGGTTAATCCCAGAGCTGAAGGGGTTGGATTATGAGGAGAGGTTGAGTAGACTGGGACTGTACTCGTTGGAATTTAGAAGGATGAGGGGGGATCTTATAGAAACATTTAAAATTATGAAGGGAATAGATAGGATAGATGCGGGCAGGTTGTTTCCACTGGCGGGTGACAGCAGAACTAGGGGGCATAGCCTCAAATAAGGGGAAGTAGATTTAGGACTGAGTTTAGGAGGAACTTCTTCACCCAAAGGGTTGTGAATCTATGGAATTCCTTGCCCAGTGAAGCAGTTGAGGCTCCTTCATTACATGTTTTTAAGGTAAAGATAGATAGTTTTTTGAAGAATAAAGGGATTAAGGGTTATGGTCTTCGGGCCGGAAAGTGGAGCTGAGTCCACAAAAGATCAGCCATGATCTAATTGAATGGCGGAGCAGGCTCGAGGGGCCAGATGGCCTACTCCTGCTCCTAGTTCTTATGTTCTTATGTAATGAAATACAGAATGCAATGAATTGGTAAGATTATTCACTTCAGCCCCATTATTCTGAAGAGCTAAAATTTCAATCCGCTGAAATCTTCATGAGTGGAGAATTTTCCTGTTCAACCCATGAACAATAATTTTGATACAATATTTACCACTGACAAATTATAGATATTACTGCTGCAATTCTGACAGCCAGATAATTGAGAATGTAGGGTGGGATTTTCCGTCCCCAATACCCGGTCCTACCCAAAGACAATGGTTCCTGCAGCATCCCCCGGCAGAAAATCCCGGCCATACTGTTTTGCAAGAAACTTTAATGGCTCCAAACTCATATCATTTGCAAAACTTTGTAAATATTTCTTCAATTTGTCTGTTTGTCTAAATTATCCAATTGTGTACAAGCCATTGGCATAGTGGCACAGTGATTAGTACTTCTGCCTCACAGCTCCAGGGTCCCAGGTTCAATTCCGGCCTCGGGTGACTGTGTGGAGTTTGCATTTCCCCTCGTGTCTGTGTGGGTTTCCTTCGGGTGCTCGGTTTCCTCCCACAGTCAAAAGATGTGCAGGTTAGGTGGATTGGCCATGATAAATCGCTCCTTAGTGAACAAAAGGCTAGGTGGGGTAACTGGGTTATGGGGTTAGGGTGGAGCTGTGGGCTTAAGTAGGGTGCCCTTTCCTGATGGGTCGAATGGCCGCCTGCACTGTAAATTCTACGATTCTGTGATCATATTCTTTCATTCATAAGTTGGACACCCAAAATCAATGCAACACCTTTATAAAATGCATGAAGTCTAATATCTTGTGCAAAGTTGGTGGGCGCAATTCTCCAAAATTGAGACTACGTGTTTGCGCCATTGTGAATGCCGTCACATTACACGATGGTGCAAAACGGGCACGGGGACAACTGATTCTGGCCCCCGCAGGGGCCAGCATGGTGCTGGAGCAGTTCACGCCGCTCAGCCTCCCTTCCCGGCGCCAAATGGGCGCCGCACCAACCCGCGCATGCGCAGTTGGGCTGCGCCAACCCTTCTTCAGCGGGCCAGCCCTAACGCAACATGCTGTGATGGTTCGGGGTCCGGCCACGCAACAAAGTAGGCCCGGGGGGGAGAGGCCAGCCCGCCGATCGGTAGGTCCCGCCGATCGCGGGCCAGGCCCATCGGAGCCCCCCCACCCCCAAGATGGAGCCCTCCCCCCCCCCCCCCCACAGGCCGCCCCCCAACCCTTCGTGCAGAGTTCCCGCTGGCAGCGACCAGGGGTGAACGGCGCCGGCGAGACTCTGCGGTTTCCGCGCGGCCGCTTGGCCTATCCGGGCCGGAGAATCGGCGGCCTGCAACAAGTGCCGCATCAAACGCGCCAGCGCAAATGGCGCTGATTCTCCGCACCTCGGCGAATGCTCGCCGGCAACGGGGCGGCATGGCACAGTTGCGGCGATTCTCCGGCCCGGCGCAGGGCTGGGAGAATCGCGCCCAAAATGTGGTGAAACGAAGCAAAGTTCAGAAAATCAAAGGGTCATTGTATTTAATTAGATTGTATTTTAAATGGTAATATTCTATCATTTTGGTAGATTACTTACATGTTTTGAAATTTGTCTTTCAGATCTTCACAATTTCAGCTATTATGAATTGATGCAGAGGACTGGTAACTTTGATGAACGTCCAGTAGCAGCCGGTGGCAGTAAAATTGGTGAGGGAGGGTTTGGAGTTGTCTACAGAGGCTACATTAATAACAGAATGGTGGCTGTGAAAAAATTGACAGCAGTGAGTACTAATTTATAGTGTGTCATTTAACTGCAGGCATATTTTTTACATTGTGTTGTTGCACATTTTAAATTTTTACCAGATACTCCAGGTGCAGGTTGGTTAGGTTTGTGGTTATTCATTAATTCGAGATGAATAATTTGTTAATTGCACAGGAAATCTGTAATTAGGCCTGTCTTTCAGCAGGAGCACTGTATCTAATTCTGGGCGCCACAATATTATAAACACCAATGACGAGGATTTATATTGTAACTTTAACATAGTAAAATGTCTGAAAACACTTCACAACATCCAACACTTACATTAAGAGTGGTGGCAAAAAACTTGATCAAAGAGATCAGTTTTGATGAGGACCTCCTAAAGAGGTGAGAGAGAAGGTGAGCGTGGGTTTCCTCCGGGTGCTCCGGTTTCCTCCCACAAGTCCCAAAAGACATGCTGTTGGGTAGTTTGGTCATTCTGAATTCTCCCTCTGTGTACCCGAACAGATGCCAGAATGTAGCGACTAGGGGCTTTTCACGGTAACTTCATTGTAGTGTTTATGTCAGCCTTGTGACAATAAAGATTATTATTATAAGTCAAGAGGCAGAGAAGTTTGGGGCATTCCAAAGCTGAATACAATGATGGAGCGATGAAAATCAGCAATGCGCAAACCACTTCCCTTCCTCAACATTGCTGGCCAATGTGGGCGAGGGTATCTGAGAATACATTCTTGCTGGTTCTGCGTCACGTGATGTGTAGTGGCGTCAGCGGAGTGTTTGCGCGGGCTTTGGGCAGATCACCAGCTTGATTCTATGACCAACACCCTTAACAAACCTCTCATCATGCTTTACAAGAATCCAGAGTTTGGGCACCTCCATACCGTTTCTCTTTATGGCAACAATGAAATATAACAGGAGAAAAAACTGGCGATGAAGATTGTGGCAGAAAAAAATAGCTGAAAGGTGGATTTTCGTCGACTGGCTGTGGAACGGCATTGAAAGCAGCGGGGGAGTCTCGGGTCCGGACTGGCACACACACTGATGTCGGACGAGGCGTTGCCACCAATGTGAAGGTTTAACAAAACTTTACGGTCACAGCTGAGAGTGGGAGGACCGGGAGTCGGGGAAGACTTATCTTGAAGTGAGTGGAGTGTGGGCTGCAGGGACCGCCGACGTGGGGAAGCTACATAGGCTGCGGAGAACAGAGATTTCAAAGTCTGCTGACTCTGCACAGGCCACTACCCGCCTGAAAAGTTAGAATATACTCAGGCATAAATGAGAAAGATTTCCCAGCAGTTGCTTCAAGGAATTGTTCGTGCCAACACTTTCCAACACATTCGGAAGGAAGGAAGTGTGGGCCCTAGGAGTCGGGATTCAAAAATGGCAAGAGAAACGAGCGCCAGGAATATGTTTCATGAGGATTATGAAACATGGGACTCATATGAAGAAAGATTCCAATTGTTTTTAAAAGCTAATCAGGCACCAGAGGACGTAAAGTTCGCAACGCTTCACCATTCAGCTGCCCATAAAATGTTTATGCTGCTACAGAAACTTGTTCACCCAGCAAAACCAGGGGTCAAGGCCTTCATGTTTAATAAGGATACGGGGATTCCACACCGAGTAAAATAAAGATTGTCAGTGCTAATGGTACCAAACTTCCAACGATTTTGAGGACCACTTGAAAGGCAATGGTATACACCGTATCAAGTCAGCTCCATATCATCCAGCAACGAATGGATTGGCTGAACACTTTGTGCAATCATTAAAGCTTTCTATCAAAGCATCGAAGGACCAGGGAACATTATCAAGAAGAGTAAACAAATTTCTAATATTGTATCAGAACACTGTACGTGCTACCATGCAGAGTTCACCGGCAATGCTGTTGTTTAAAAGTAAACTATCAACACAATTTGATTTGTTAACTTCACCTGATTCTTCAGAGGTTATCAATGACAACAAGCACCAACTGCGAGGAGGGAGAAATCTCTAAAATGTGAATATTCAACCAGAGAGAGAGGGTGCTATCTCGGAGTTACACCACCAACGAGAAATGGATACCCATGACGATCTTACAAAAGACATATCCAATATCATACACCGTACAGTTGGGCGATGAAAGAGTTTGGCGACATCATGCTGATCAATTACTTGCTGCACAAAGTGAGTTTGCAGAAACTTCTGAAGAGGTTATACCTTTAGAAGATCTAGAGAGCTATCTATACTTTGGAACAGAGACCAAGGCAGTGACGAGTTCAGATTCTGTTTCTGTGAATTTTTCAATGCGTATAGTGACAGATACCGAAATAATTTCTCAAGAAGTACCAACTAAGGAAAGGAATGAGGACACTTTCAAGGTCACAAGTAGCCGAGTTCAAGAATGGGCAGCACGGTAGCACAAGTGGATAGCACTGTGGTTTCGCAGCAGTAGGGTCCCAGGTTCGATTCTCCGCTGGGTCACTGTCTGTGCAGATGCTGCACATCCTCCCCGTGTCTGCGTGGGTTTCCTCCGAGTGCTCCGGTTTCCTCCCACAGTCCAAAGATGTGCAGGGTAGGTGGATTGGCCATGATAAATTGTCCTTAGTGACCAAAAAGGTTAGGAGGGGGTTATTGGGTTACGGGGATAGGGTGGAAGTGAGGGCCTAAGTGGGTCGGTGCAGGCTCAATGGGCCGAATGGCCTCCTTCTGCACTGTATGTTCTATGTACTGAATTCCACCACAAAATAATAGGCGTCCACCACAGAGACTGTCTTATTGAATTGTATATATGTATCCAAATAATATGTCGGGATCTGTTTGTTAATTGTTGTTGTTTCACGAATGAAGAAAAGGAGCAGGGATGTTAGGTATCTGGGAATACGTTCTTGTTGGTTCTGCATCACGTGATGTGTAGTGACATCAGCAGGGTGTTTCCGTTGGGCTTTGAGTAGATCACCATCTTGATTGTATGAACAACACCTTTAACAAACCTCTCATCGTGTCTTACTAGAATTCAAATTTTCTCTTGCCGGCAACAAATAATTATAACGGGGCAAGTCAGTAATTTTTGCACATAGTTTAACAATTAAGTTGCACATGAGGAGTAATCGCTTCAATACCTCATACTTTATACCCAGGCAACTACAGTAATTTATCCAGAATTCATGTCATCGAATTACAACACCTCACCATTGTGTAACAAAAGAAGCCTTACAAAAAGACTGACAGCCCACTTTAGATGGATGGTTGCAGCCTATTTCAAAGGATAACAAAAACAAATGATCTTTTGCCTTTATTTCTAACATAAACTAATAATTGTGCTATGCCCCTTTGATGTTGAGGTTAATTAAATGCCAGCATTAATAAAATTTGCTGAGTCCTAATGGAAAGATTCAGCAAAAATGAGTTTTATTTTAAAGATGTAGGCCCTTTGCCTAAGTTAAATGTTAATTACATTGTACATAAACCCTCCTAGATTTTTGATTTTAGACTCTCTCAAATAATTGATTAACTTAATGTTTACAGACTACAGTTTGTTCGTGATATTTTTTACTTATTAGAGCAAACCATATTTTATCTTCTGGCTTATTTCTTTCACTTCAGACAGCCATTTTTGATTGTATGCCGTTTCTAATTTAACTCGTTTAAGTGCCATGGCATTGTTCATGGATCAGAAAACAGGACTTGGCTCACAAGTGTGAAAGGTGAATTTCAACAGACCGACAAAAAAAAACCAAGGGCTGGATTCCCCGTCGGTGGAAACCTCCGTTTCGCCGGCAGCGCACTCACGCCTGAGAATTTCCCGACGGCGTGGGGGTGCCCACAATGGGTAACCCCATTGGCCGGCTACTGGGGCAAAGGATCCCGCTGCTGGTGGGCGAACGCCACACCAGAAAATGGGTGCGGCAGGACGAAGAATCCCATCCCGAACGTTTAAGGAAAAGAGTATATGTGTAGGAAGCACAGTAAAGAACAGGAAAAGAAGCTCTGTAAATTTTTATATTGCATTTTCTTGCATTTGAGGGTATTTTTTGAAATCTCAATTTCCAGAAGAAAAGCTTCATGCCTCGAGACCTTCCTAAGTATAAATATACGATATAAAAGGTCTAACTCCTCCCCTTCATAAATTTCTACATCCACAAAAGACAAGAGTTTTTTCCATGTCCAATAGGACTCGAGAAAGGAAGAAAGGCTGACTTAACTGACTTATTACATTTATACAACACCTTACACAACCTCAGGCTGAGTACCTTTGAAATGTAGTCATGTTGTGATGTATAAAATGCAGCAGCTAATTTGTGCACAACAAAGTCCCACAAAAGGCAATGTGATTGTGACCAGATAAGCTGTTTGAATGGTGTTGAGTGCAAGATAAATATGGGCCGCGGGATAACTCCTGTTCTTCACAATAGTGCCACTAGATATTTTACATCCACTGAGGGGGCAGATAGGCCTCAGTTTAACATCTCAACTGAAAGGCACAGGAGTAGCAACACAATGCCTTCCTCATTATTTTTCAGGCATTATCCCGCTTTCTGAATTTGCTTGTATGAATTAGGTGTTGGTGATTGCTGTGTGGCACTGGTGTATGAATAGCCAGCAAATTGCAGCTGCAACCTAAACTTGTTTTTTTTCATTAGTTGGTAACCTTTTATCTAATTTTCTTTTCATCTGCTCATTTATGTTTCTCAATTTGGGATTAGTCATTGTTAATTTCACGGTGCCCCTTTACACAATGGTTGTACCAGTTACTTGGAGGAAGAAGAGGATGAAAATCAGCTTATATTACGGAAGATGGGGTCCTTTCTATCAGTTCCCTTGTAACCGCATCTGTTGGCGTCAGCCTTGATTCAGTACCACCTTCAGCTCCTCACTCACCTCCTGGCCAGAAGATGGTGGGTCGGATATACCATGCAACCCATGGGAGGCAGCCCGCCATTGGCCACCCTAGTCTGCCAATGGGGCTTCCTGTTGAATGCACCCCTCGCTACTGGGAAACCCACGGTGGGGGTGAACCTTCGGCTGGTGAGTTCAAGTCCCATTTCTGGCACTTGAGCACAGAAGGTAGACTGACACTCTATCATAGTATTGAGGGAGTGCTGCATTGTCTGTGCCATCTTTCAGTTGAGAGATTTAATGGAGGTCCCAATCTGCCATCTGAGGTCACTGTATCACAGAAAAGCAGGGAGTTCTCAATGGTGTCATGGCCATTATTTATCCCACAATCAATGCTACTAAAATAGTCAAATAACACAGGTGTGACTGCGTTATGCAGCTCATTGTAAAAGGAAGTTTTAATTTTTTTAGAGAAAAATAACCATTTTTGGAGTCTCATCCATCACTACTTCTTCTTGCTTTCTTACTTACAAATTTCTATAAAACCATTGAAATATTGGAGATCTTTTATTGTAAAGATTGTTGGCTTAAATAACCAAGTTCTCTTGAGTTAACTGTGGTGACTTGCTGTAATCTTTGATATTATACTCTGCATTTTTATTTTGTCTAAACATTTAGTGTATTATTTCTGAAATCAGTGCTGGAACAGAAACGGTATGTATAATTCAATCAATGAATATAAAACGCAGCATTTTAACGAGTTTACTTTTTTTATATATAGGCACTGGATCAGCATAATGTCAGTATGGGAGAGCTGAAACTTCAGTTCAGTCAAGAAATTAAAACTTTGGAGAAGTATGTATAGCTTTTAGAAATAGTTTATACCACTCATTCTGGAATTTTACTGTTATCTATTGTAACCACCATGTCATATATTCATAGATTTCAACATGAAAACCTGGTTGAGTTACTTGGTTTTTCCAATGATGGGGAACACTCCTGCCTGGTATATGCCTACATGCCTAATGGGTCATTGCTGGACCGATTAGCATGCCTGGTAAGTACAACTGTGTTCTTTAACAGTCAACATATGGTTATCTTTATTTTCAAGAGCTTTTTTTAAATAGAACACTCTATGATAGGCGGCACGTTAGCACAGTGGTTAGCATCGTTGCTTCACAACGCCAGGGACCCGAGTTCGGTTCCCAGCTTGGGTTACTGTGCGGAGTCTACACGTTCTCCCCGTGTCTGTGTGGGTTTCCTGGGTGCTCCGGTTTCCTCCCACAAGTCCCAAAAGACGTGTTAGGTGAGTTAGACATTCTGAATTCTCCCTCCGTGTATCCGAACAGGCGCCGGAATGTGGCGACTAGGGGCTTTTCACAGTAACTTAATTGCAGTGTTAATGTAAGCTTACTTGTGACAGTAATAAAGATTATTATTAAATTTAGCAGTAACTTGGTTAATTCTGAAACCTCTTTAGGATAACACAGCTCCAATTTCTTGGAATACAAGATGCAGTATTGCTCAGGGTACAGCCAATGGATTGAAATACTTGCATGAAAATAATCATATCCATCGTGATGTTAAAAGGTAAAGAATGTCAATTATGTCTTTGCACTTTATATTTTGTATTCAGGATATATAACGTAATTCATGTAATTGTGTCTGAGAAAACTAGTCAAATAACTTAAGAAGCTATTGGTTGAACCTCCCCATCACAATGGATTTTTTGCCTGATCAAGTTGAAATTCCATTAAAGGTTGTGGAAATAAAAGCTACTTTAACCAATATTTAAGTATTAATGGATTAATAACACTCCACTACACCATTTGCAATTATTTCCATCTTACTGTAACATTACTGAGGACAAAGATCATAACGATAGGTTTGATATATAGATAGCAATTTTAAAGAAAATGAGGATTACGACAAACAATTATGATCTATTAAGAGAGAAAGGGTCGAATTCTCCCATCTGGGACTAAGTCTCGTGACAGTGCTGGGGACAGGGAGTTTGCCACTGGGGAGATCGGCAGGAAACCACGGCATATCTTCTGGCCCCAACTTTATTGGGGATTTGGCATCGTGGGGCGAGCTTGATTGCATGCGTCCTGCCATCTTATCTGGATGCCATGTTGAAAAGGTGCCCAATATCAATACCCACCATTTAAGAAGATGGATTTCTATGAACACTCTGAGGCTGAAAGATTAACCACCTCAATGATACTGAAGATGAAAGATTCACCTGATTGATCCCCCCCCCCCCCCCCCCCCCCTCCCATTCCAGGGTCGCTGGCATCCATCCTGAACCCTGGCAGCAGCCCTGGGCATTCTTCAGGCAAGTAGCATGCCATGTTGTTCCAGGCATGCTTTGGACTGTTGTGTTTTGCTGCTGGCGTTGTGGAGAATCGGGTCTGGGGGGGATGATTTTGGTCAGGCCTTCATCCGTACTCCATTAGAACCATAGAATCACTTGAATGCAGGAGGAGGCCATTCTGCCCATCGAGTCTGCACCAGCCCTCCGAAAGAACACCCTACCCAGACCCTTTCCCTATCACTGTAACCCCATAACCCCAACTAACCTGCACATTTTTGACCACTAAAGGGCAATTTAGCACTGCCAATCCACCTAACCTGCACATCTTTGGACTGCCAGAGCAAACCGGAGCACTCAGAGGAAACCCGCACAGGCACAGGTGCCAACCAGTTTCACTCCAGCCACCAGTAGGTTTCCCGATCCACCGTGGCAGGCACCAGCAGAAGATCCTGCGGTAAATTCATACTAACGTAAAACAAAATTTTGGTGCTGAAATCTCCCCACTCACTGCCCGCCACTGAACCTGCTGGTGAGAGCATGGGGGAATTCCGCCCCATGGTGGCAAAAAATCTTACATCGAAAAAAGTGAACCCTGAGTTGGAGTTTTAGAATAAGAAGCTCAAGAATCTAGTTTTAAATCAGTTTTCATACTCGGACTTCTCTCTAGATGGTAAGCTTAGATGGTAAGCTTTGCTTATCTTAATGGGTTATCTATCGTAGAGAGGTAAGTATGGCTGGAATGTTTTTTTCATGTAAAGCATGTGAATGTCTGAGGAGATGTCCATTTCCTACAGAAGAATAGTATAGATGCAAGAAAGGGGGAACGGAATAATAAAATGAATGTTAAGAAACATTTTGGTGGTTTCCACACATAGAATTTTACATAGAATTTACAGTGCAGAAGGAGGCCATTCGGCCCATCGAGTCTGCACCGGCTCCTGGAAAGAGCACCCTACCCAAGGTTAACACCTCCACCCTATCCCCATAACCCAGTAACCCCACCCAACACAAAGGGCAATTTTGGACACTAAGGGCAATTTATCATGGCCAATCCACCTAACCTGCACATCTTTGGACTGTGGGAGGAAACCGGAGCACCCGGAGGAAACCCACGCACACACGGGGAGGATGTGCAGACTCCGCACAGACAGTGACCCAAGCCGGAATCGAACCTGGGACCCTGGAGCTGTGAAGCGATTGTGCTATCCACAATGCTACCGTGCTGCCCAAATGAAGCTGTGTAATGAAGCTTTTTGTGACTGGCTTTCCCCGTCTTTATCCTATCTGTAATCTATGTGGAATATCTTGGGTAAAAGCAAACGGCTCTCGTGTCTACAGGCCTAGTGTAGTTGTAGAAAATGGTGCAATTCTTCCGTTAATCTCTCCCTCACTTCAGAGAATCCCTTAACTTGCACTGTGATCTGAGTTGAGCTGAGCTCATTACTCTGTGCTGTACTCAATAATACAGTACACAATAGTTAGTAACAAGTATATGAACTGCATGGGATACTCTTGGGCCTAAATTCCAATTATCCTACCTAATAGCTGAAGAATGAGACTTTCTGTTTGCTCAAGATCAAATTGCCTGAGCCGTTCAAATTGCCTGATCATAGAATCGTAGAGTTTACAGTGCAGAAGGAGGCCATTCGGCACATCGAGCCTGCACCGGCCCTTGGAAAGATCATCCCACCTAAGGCCACACCTCCACCCTATCCCCGTAACCCCGCCTACTAACCTTTTTGGGCAGTAAGAGAAATTTATCACGGCCAATCCACCTAACCTGCACATCTTTGGACTGTGGGAGGAAACCGGAGCACCCGGAGGATACCCATGCAGACATGGGGAGAATGAGCAGACTCCACACAGACAGTGACCCAAGCTGGGAATCGAACCTGGGACCCTGGAGCTGTGAAGCAACTGTGCTAACCACTGTGCTACCGTGCCGCCCTTCCATTTCTCAATGATCACCGTCAATTTGCATATTTTAACAAACGTCTATTGCAGTATTGGTACAATTTGGGATAGGGATGCTAAACAGCCACTTGTGGGTATAAACAGCTGGTCTGACCAAACACTTCAGTTCAAACTTGAAATGAGCCCATTTATAAAAAGTATAATTTCATTAGAGCCAAGTATACAGTTTCTGAGTATTTCATGAAAGTGGCCTAGAATACAGTTGGAGGCCCCACTTCTGCAGATAGTAGAACTGTACATTTGCTTCCCATTGAGAGCAGTGGATGTGGGAATTCTGACAAGAGATGCTATTCCACTGCTCCTGCCACTTTTAATCAGTTCAGGACATACAGGAAATTCCACCATAATTTCCAACAGGGTGGAGACCTGGCATAACTTTTTGGTATTTCCACTGCCAAAGGGTTCTGTTCACTCCAGATGTACTTTTGTGTCCACTGCCAAATACAGGAGTTTTCACGGTCTAGGTTTCGATTGTATATTTCTTTCCAAGGCACGATATTTATTATGATACAATGAGCACAAAATATGAAAAGAGTTATTATTTTATCTATTCTAATATTCTTAATCCTGAGCAACCCTAAGAAGTTCATATAGCATGCGTAATTGCCAATACATTGAAACTTGTCTTGCTTACATAAATCTTAGCTCCTCAAATCTTGTTCGCTGTTCATTGTTTTTTACAGTGCAAATATCTTGTTGGATGGCATATTTGTTCCCAAGGTGTCAGACTTTGGACTTACTCGAGCATCATCACATTTAGCACAAACAATGTTAACTGAGAAGATCGTAGGCACAACTGCATACATGGCTCCAGAGGCAATGCGGGGGGAGATTACGCCAAAGTCAGATATTTTCAGTTTTGGCATAGTAAGTACTTGCGGTTATTCTCCTGAGACCTGAATGAGTGAAATGTTCTCCAGTTAACAAAACATTGGAGCATATGTCTCTAGGAAATGTGCATTTATAATAGACTTCATACTTGTATGAATGGATTTCCTCATTCTATGCTGAAAAATGGCATATCCTTCATTTTCCTGAGGGCCATTTTCAGGCTTCTGGTTTGTTGGGTGGGTGAGTACTACCAGAAGCTCAATTCAAATTCTTGATGACCCTTACCCAGGAAACTGGGCTGAAGCAGGGACTGGGGATAGAGGATCTATCCCAAACATCTCTGGGCAGAGTCAGGAAAATCCACACATCACCTGAATGTTGTTAATTTCAATTATTCACCGAAGATTTGACAATTGGCGCTGAGCAAAAATTGACTTTTAGAGCCACTTTGAAGTTTCAGAAAAAGAAAACAGCTAAGCCTCCTGATTGTGGTACATTAGCCCTCCTTGTCCTCTCTGCAGTTAACTCAATTGCCCAAAAACATCCTATTCCAATGCTTCCATCTTTTGTTCAGCTGCATTGGAAGCTTGTTTTCGGCCATACCCATCTGATCATACTCAGTACAATTCAAGCGATTGCTTAGTTTCCCACCATTGCGCTGTTATCTTTAAAGTCTGCTGAGGTTCTGTCTATGGCCCCCTACCTTTCCTAATCTCCTGTTCCTTGGGAACATATCCATACTTATGGGGTCAGTTCACATGTGCAGTGATTATATGCAAGCTCTCAGTCCCAATCTTGTCCACACTGTTTGACCTGAGGCCTTGATGGTCTGCAATTTCTTAGACATTGGGAAGTCTGAAGTGATTATGTTCCGCCACTCCATGAACTCTGTGCCCTTGTCACTGATCTTGACTATGGTCTTATGCTGAACCAGGTTATTTGCAACTTTGCTGTCACATTAGACCTACAACTGATATTCTGACCACATATCCTCGTCATCAAAATGACCATTATTTCTGTTTCTGCTCCCTCATACTTGGACACTGTACCTGATCTAGGGACCATTATTGGGAAAAGGCTTGACAGTGGCCACTTTACAACAGAACTGTCATGGTTCCTTTCAAAATCTCCGACTGGTGGGTGAGACCCTCTTTCAGCCTGATAGAAACAAGTCAATATTGTCAGCGGTTGGAGTTTTAAAATATTCAGAACAACTTGTCAAAAATACAGCTAACTGTGCCTTCCTCCTTCTACACACAGGTCTTACTAGAAATAATAACAGGACTGCCACCAGTTGATGAACATCGTGATCCCCAATTATTGGTAATACAACATTATCATATTTGTAGGAATGAAGGGGTACCGACGCAGTTTAATAGAATTGATGTCTAGGTGGAGAAAATTAAAAAGTCCCATCCCCATCCTCTGCATCCTCCCCACACTTTTCCTTTCCCTTTGTGATGAGAATAAAATTCCGATATGTATGCACAAGTGAGTCCATTTGAAGATTTAAATACATTAACTGACCATTGTTTTTTGTTGAATGCAATCTTATAATCAACATTTAGAAGTATCAAGTTTGATTTGCATACTGAGGAGATTAACAAAATTCTGTTGAAGAATTATAGATGGGATTTGATTTGCACTTTACCTTTAATCCTCAAGCTTGACATCAAAGAAGAAATTGAGGATGAAGAAATGACTATTGAAGATTATATTGATAAGAAGATGCAGGATTGGGACTCTGTGGCAATTGAGAAAATGTATTTAACTGCAAGTCAGTGTTTAAATGAAAAGAAGAATAAGCGACCAGATATTAAAAAGGTTTGTAGCTTTGATATATTGATATAGGTTACAATTGTATAAATGTTTTAAATATTTATTTATTTTTAATGCTGTTTGCAGGTCTATGATTCGTTACAAGAGATCTCGTTGGTTGTTTCGTAATGAGATGAAGCTTGGATCCTCTGTTACCAGTGGATGGGTTATTCATACACAGTAAAAGCTTAGCATCATTGTTAGCTACAATGTTCCGGAGAAAATGTGTATGTGTGTGTGTGTTTATTTCTATGCAGATCCACATATTCTTTGTATCGTCTTGAGAACAAAAGTACTTATGCCCACTCATCCGCATCGCCATCATGAGCAATATCCTCCCTCTCTTTGGTTATGTCTTTGTTCTTTCCAAGTAAATGTAGAAAACATGAAGGTAAAAAAGAACAAATCATTCAAATTCTTGAATTTTACCTTTCCACTAAAAAGGTTTTACCCAATCCCATTGTAACAAAAAATAACCTTATAGCATGCAGTATCCAAGAGGAAACCTTTTTGATAATACTGTTGCTTTAAGTGTTCTGAATTTTTTGAGATAAATGAATGAAATTATCCTAACATATCTGTAACTCCATTTATGGCATGTTAATGTTGAAGCTTCTGGCTTACCTAAACATTAGACTTGCCCTAGGAAGCCAGCCCCATGCCATGATTCCCTATGCTCGAGCACCTCCTTTTAATTTTGTTTTGAATCTATCTACAATATGAAGAGGTTGAATAAACTCTGTTTGTTCTCACTGGAACGACGGAAGTTGAGGGGCAACCAGATGGAGGTCTACAAAATTATGAGGGGCATAGACAGAGTGGATAGTCAGAGGCTTTTTCCCAGGGTCGAGGGGTCAATTACTAGGGAGCATAGGTTTAAGGAGTGAGGGGCAAGTTTTAGAGGAGATGTACGAGGCAAGTATTTTACACAGAGGGTAGTGGGTGCCTGGAACTCGCTGCCGGGGGAGGTGGTGGAAGCAGACGATAGTGACATTTAAGGGGCATCTTGACAAATACATGAATAGGATGGGAATAGAGGGTTATGGACCCAGGAAGTGTAGAAGATTTTAGTTTAGACGGGCAGCATGGTCGGCACAGGCTTGGAGGGCCGAAGGGCCTGTTCCTGTGCTGTACTCTTCTTTGTTCTTTGTTAACCAGCCCCGGTTCCCAGACATCCAAAGCTCAGCCTTCATTGGACCTTATTGTAAAACTTATGCTGACCTCCATCTAGATCCGCCTCATGCACACCAGAAATATAGACTAACCTCATCTTCATCCTGCAAAATTTAAAACAATAAGCTGCAATTCCAAAACCAGTTCAGAATCTATTCATGTAATTAGCAGTGTCAGCAACATGAATGTAGGAATGTGATTTAAATTAAAGACTCAAACTAGCTTTATTACCATATTTATAGAGCTGCAATTTTTAAAAAATGATGAACTAGGACTGTTACTATTAATTTCATATGGAAACCAATTTAGACTTTCCTTCATTTTAAATAGTCAACGGTGATTCATTGGTGCCTTCGTTTATTTGACGAGACTAACATAGCTATGGAGTGTATTTAAATATATGAGGGCGGGATTCTCTGATCCCGCGGCGGGTTGGAGAATCACTGGGGGGGGCGAATCCCACCACGCCGCTTCGACGGCAGGTCGCCAATTCTCAGCCAACTGGAGAATCAGCACCAATGGTGCTCAACACCATTCTCCAGGCCAAGTCCTGCCGACGTAATTCGCGTGAGGTCTTACCCGGCAGGAACTCGGCGTTCTGGCTGCGGGGGCCGTCCTGGTAGGGGGAGGGGGGGGTCCCAATCCGGGGGGGGTGGGGGGGGGTCATCCACGGTGGCCAGGCCCGCTATTGGGGGCTACTGATCAGTGGGCGGGCTAATACCGGGGGGGGGTCCTATGTTCCTCCTATTTTGTTAGGCAAACATATTATAAGGTATGGAACAAAGACATAAATTATTTTGCTTGGTGGAAAATTCTGGAACCAGTGGACATAGATTCAAGATAAGTGGCAAAAGTGTAGAGGGGACATGATGAAGAACTTTTTTACGCAGAGGGTAGCGGGTATCTGAAATTCGCTGCCCGAATTGGTGGAGGAGACAGCGGTCCTAAACTCTTTTTAAAAATACCTGGATCTGCACCTTAACTGCTCTAAGCTACAGTGCTGTGGACCGGGTGCAGGAAGCCGGGATTAGAAAGGGCTACTGGGTGTCCTCGAACCAGCATGGACAGGATGAGCCGAATGGCCTCCTTCTGTGCTGCAACCTTTCTGTGGTTCAGTGGCATAGCATGGAATACCATGAAAGCAGATTTCCTGGCAGGAGTAGCTACAAGCTGCAGCAGGAGCCAAGTAAATGGAGTTGAGATACTAATCAGCCACGGTCTAATAGAATGATGGAATGGGCTCAAGGGGCTGAATGGCCTACTCCTGCTGTATTAAGAAAATGTCAATTAACTCTCCCTTAAATTTGGAAGCAGATACTAAACTAACACAATAAAATACTGTGAATGGAAATCTGAAATAAAAAAACACAAATGCTAGAAATAGTCAGGTCACATCGCAGCCATGCCCGCTCTGCCTTTGTGCCCTTGTAGGTGATAGAGGTTGTATGTTTATACCGGGCTGCCAAAGGAGGATTAGTGAGTTGCTGCAGAGTTGCTTGTGTATGATGCACACTTGCTGTCACTGTGTATCTCTGGTGGACTGAGTGAATATTTAAGGTGGTGGATGGGGTGCCAGTCAAACAGGGCTGCTTTGCCCTAGTTGGTGCCAAGCGTCTTGTGTGTTGTTGGAGCTGCACTCATCCAGGCAAGTGGTGAGTATTCCATCACACTCCTGACCTGTGCCTGTGGATGATTGGCAGGCTGTGGTGAAGATGAATTACTTGCTGAAGAACTACTGGCCTCTGACCTGCTCTTGTAACCACAGTATTTGTATAGCTGGCCCAGTTCAGTTTCTGGTTAATGGTAACCTCCAGGATGTTGATGGTGATACAGCTGATCTTTGTATTCAGTCTGTATTTGCACTAATGCGCCTTTTGGGCTAATATCTTCACTGCTCATTTTTAGACTCCAGTTTAATCTTTCTAATGAGTGCACACAAGCTTTATCCTCCGCTATCTCCCTGCGAGACAATTTTAGTTAACTGTTTATCGTCTTTTAAACTATGTATTAATCATCACTGCCTTCTGTTTCTGAGGAATTACTTTAAACTCTACACATGTCCTTGGTCTGCAAGCATCATGTACACCGCTTTAGTTAGAATTTCGCAATATGATTCCATTTTGTTTTCATAGGTATATTAACAACTCTTATGAACTAAGATTTTCGCCCTTTTGCATAATGTCAATGAGGCGCAGGTGATAACTGTGTTCAGACAGTATTTAGCACTTGAAACTATGTGGGTTCTTCTGTCCATTTCAAAGGAAAATAAATATTAAGATGTATTCTTGAGTTAAAACTAAATGTGAAATTTGTTTGCAAATCAAATTAATTACACAGAAGCAAAAGGACGGGGCAAGTTCGTAACAAAATACTGAAACCTCTTTAATTATTTTTGTTACTAATCTTGTTTCTATATTGTGATTGATACTACATCATTGAATTGCTAAGAAGTGAAAACAAAATTATTGTGATCTTTACACATAAGCCTGTCCATTATACAAATTAATTGTATTTAATGATCTTCTGAGGCCACAACAAAAAAATTTAAAACTTGTTATGACAAGTTTTAATTTTGTGCCATCCATCATACAAGATGGAACCACTGTGAAGAGTGTCTACACGTGGCCAATCCTTACCAGGACCGTTTTTCACCAATCTCGGGAACAGTGACCCACAACCTCTCGATGGGATCTCTGAGCCAGGGCTGTCGAAAGCACCGGACTTATCTCTTGAATCTGGGCTCCATGACTTTCTTCCTTGGGGATTGGCTGTAGTTCCAGCATTTGATCCTGGCATTTCTGGCACTACAAAGCTGCCAGCCAGTCTCTAGGGTAGGACTTCCTCCCAAATGGGGGTGAAAGTCCCATTTTGAATCAATTAAGACTGCTCTCAGCATGGGGCAGCTGGCTTCTAATTTGGCAGACTTGAGACCCATTTTTCTTTCAGGAGTCCAGGAATATGTCTTCATGTAGGTTCAAGTCCCACTGCAGAGACTTAAGCACAAATCTAGGCCTACACTCCAGTGCAGCACAGTCTAAGGTGGCATCTTCTGGATGAGATTTTAAACTGAGAAAGTATTTTCCCCTTCAAGGGGTCGTAAGCTCCCCTAACACTGTTCGAAGGAGCACAGGGCAGCCCTCCTTGGTGTCCTGTACAATATTTATTCTTCATCCAACATCACCAAAAGAATGATCTAATTACTGTTTGTGGGGATTACCTGTTAACAGGTTTCTTACATTACAACAATCACACTACTTCCCTGGCTGTAAAGCACTTTGGGGCATCCTGAAAAGCCAAACCAGGTATCAATTTGGGCAAAAATACCTGCAACCTCAACTGACCCAGCACCCCTGCCTATGTCTGAACCCCCCACCCTGCCAACATATGAACCCCCATCCCTACATCCAAAGAACAAAGAAAAGTACAGCACAGGAACAGGCCCTCCAAACCTGTGCCAATCATGATGCCGTAACTAAAAAAAACCTTCTGCCCTTACTCGGTCTGTATCCCTATTTCCTCCTTATTCATGTATCCATCCAGATGCCTCTTAAATGTTGCTAATGTGCCTGCTTCCACACATTCTCTGGCAGCACATTCTCGGCACCCACCACTCTCTGCGGGAAACACTTACACCCCCCGCCCCCTCCCTCACCTTGAAATTGACACCAACCCTTGGAAAAAAACCTCTGACTATCCACCCTGTCTATGCCTCTCATAATTTTGTCGACCTCAATCAGGTCTCCCCTCAGCTTCCTTCTTTCCAGTGAAAACAATCCTAGTTTATTCAACCTCCCCCCATATCCAACACCCTCGTGACCAGGCAACATCCTGGTGAAGCATCTTCGCACTCTCTCCAAACCTTCCACGTCCTTCTGAGAATGTGGTGACCTGAACTGCACACAATACTCCAAATGCGGCCTAACCAAGGTTTTATATTGTTGTAACATGATTTCCCAACTCTTGTATTCAATCTGCCGGCTGATGAATGCAAGTGTGCCATATGCATTTCCATTCAATTATCTTTAAAACTTACCTTCTCATTTACAATGGGCCCTTTAAACTCACCTGCCTGTTTATGGCAGAGAGTGCTGCAAAAAGGGGGCATGTCTTCCTTTGCTCCACCCATTTTGCACTTTGCTGCTGGAGGCACTGGCCTGCTTCTGCTTCATCAGTCTCACCCAGCCTGAGTCAGGAAGGTTGGGCAAGACTGGCACTTTCGAATTTGAGCTAAGGTAAATCGTTACGGAGTGGCAATGTGCCACTGATTGCCATTCTGAAGAAGTTGAGGGCCAGTATTTTGATAGAATTACCTAATTAATTTTAAAGCTGGAAAGCATTAACTGAGGAGGATTGATTTGACAAGAAACTACCCAACTTGTCACATACTAATACTCTTTATTGATTTAGAAATTAGAATGGTAGCATTTTAAAAACAATATTTGGAAGCAAAATTCCCATACTAGCATCGTGTCACTATTTCCATTCAATACACACCAAATATTTGTTTAAAACATCTGGATCGAATTAAGAACAACCTTGGGTCAATTGAGTCAATGATTAGGTGCCGGTAGCAATGTTCTGAATAGAAAAATAAACGGCAACATAATTTATTTAACATTCAATATTCTATTCTTACAGATAAAAACTCTTTATTAAATATTACTATTATAATATTTGAATTTTATAAGGCTGAAATATACACTTGTTTAAAAGTCACCTAAAGTTCAGGAAAATAAAAGGCTAGGGCCGGAATTCTCTGGCCGTTGGGATTCGCTTTTCCCGCCGGCAGTACACCCGCGCCAGCAGGTTTCCCGGTAGCGCGGGGTGGCTTCAGTGGGAAATCCCATTGGCAAGCAGCGGGAGTAGAGAAACCCGCCACCAACGAACGGTGTGCCAATGGGAAACACACGGCTGGGGGACCGGAGAATCCAGCTAAAGCCTAGAGCTTTACATTGCATCTCCACCACTCCACAGTCAACAAACAAAAACCACATTGCAGAATTTAGAAAGTTGAATATACCTAATAAAATATATTGAATTGCAAACTTTTGACTACCAGGTTAACAAAAGGAATTGATTCTTCACGTAAGATATAATTTGCATCAGGAAGAATTGATATTTTTGTTTTGAAAATACAAAGCAGATAACTAAATTGTAATTTTTTATTTTAGATTACCCAATTATTTTTTCCAATTAAGGGGCAATTTAGTGTGGCCAATCTACCTACTCTGCACATTTTTGGGTTGTGGGGGTGAAACCCACGCATCATTATTCTCCATCATTATTTGATTTATTAATCCACTGCAATATTCATGAAATATATGTCTGCTCAAGAAATTCATAGACAGTCACAGTTTATTTTTTATAAATTTAGAGTACCCAATTCATTTTTTTTTCCAATTAAGCGTGGCCAATCCACCTACCCTGCACATTTTTGGGTTGTGGGGGTGAAACCCACGCAGGCACGGGGAGAATGTGCAAACTCCACACGGACAGTGACCCAGAGCCGGGATCGAACCTGGGACCTCAGCGCCGTGAGGCAGCTGTGCTAACCACTAGGCCACCATGCTGCCCTCTAATTTGTAATTTTAATCACAACCAAAAGCCTATTGGTCCCTGTGGTTGGAGTGCTCATGGAGTGGTTGGAGTGACTTTTCCGAGCCCCGCTCTGTAACATTTGAGACATGGTTGAAGTTAATAATGTTCACTTGAATACAGACTACAATATCCAGGTGCAGCAAACAACCAAATTGGATTACCACCAACATTTGAACTGAGATGAAATGCACAGTTGGACAGGTGAGTTTCTGTACAATCGTAGAGCATATAGAATCTACAGTGCAGAAGGAGGTCACTCAGCCATCGAGTCTGCACTGACCCTCTGAAATAACACTCCACCCAAGACCACTTCCCTGCCCTATTCCCTGTAACCCCTTGACCTGGGGGAAATTTAGTGTGGCCAATCCACCTAACCCGCACATCTTTGGACTATGGAAGGAAACCGGAGCACCCGGAGGAAACCCACGCCGACACGAGGAGTATGTGCAGACTCCGCACAGTCACCCAAGGCCGGAATTGAATCCGGGACCCTGACGCTGTGAGGCAGCAGTGCTAACCACTGTGCTACCGTGCCGCCCCTATCTGCATCACACAATTAAAACGCCGTGTAGAATATTTCGGAATTTCATTCAGATCCATTTGTGTTGACTGCATTAAAGCACCATTCAGCAAGAAAGTGGAAAAACGTGGCAGGGTTGTCAACTGAAATCCAGTTTGGTGGTTTGCACAGCTAACCAAAATGAACGAGTGCCAAGAAAGCAGATCAAGTGTCAGCTATATATAACAGATCAACTCAAAAAAATGACAACTTTTAGCCATGAGCACTTAAAAGTATCACGATGGATTAAAACAAGAAGAAAAAGTCTGAATGCTGAATGTCTGAAAAACGGAACAGCAAATACTGAAAATAAAAATTGGGTCCAACTCAAGATTTACAGATTTAATTTAAGAGACAACACAAAAACATTCTAAGTGGATTTGAGTAAAATGACATGGAATGGAATCAATATGTCAGACTAGCATTGAGTTAAAAGCATTGAAAAAATGTCCGAAACAGCAGAACCTTGGAAATGATTGCCATTTTAGTCAGTTTTCTCAGGCTCTGTCAGCCCCCGTATTAATCGTCTTATCCCCCTCTTGCCTGCAGGACCCTTTGGTTTGGCAAAGATCTGTCTGTGTGCATGCTGCTTTGGGTGAATCTCTCCATACAAGAAGTCAGCAGTCAGCTCATTGCCATCATCAATTTCAATCTGAAGATAGAAAAGTGGGCCAATAATTTTTTTTCCTCATAATTTTACATACAAATGGCAGGTACAAATAAGTGACAATTAAGCAAATTTGCGAAAAATGGTAGCATTTCACCAAAAAATATCAAGACTATAACCCTCTTGGACTTAACAAGTGCAATGAGAAAAATAATCAGGATATGAAGACAATTCAATTATTAAAGTTTTACTGCTCTAAAGTAATAGACATTTTCACCCGCAGTGAGAAATTATTAACTGATTTTGCATTTAGTAACACTGGTAATTTACTTAAAGTTGACATGTTCAGAAGGTGCTGATTTATTAGTCATTTAAAGTCATTAAATCTTGCATTAGGATTGGTGAATTTATGGAAGATGATAGCACCACTTTTCCAGAGTTCAATCTAAGTGTGCAGCAAAGATAATTTTTTTAAAAATTAAATAAATCAGTAGCCTTTTCATAGTTAAGGCTTAATGTCATGCTTTTGTGACGAGTTTAACAAACAGCACAATGCCACATTATGAACAATGAATTTAGACCACTTACAATGCAGGTAAATTGACTGACTACCTTGGAGAAAATGAACACTATCCACTTGCAATATATTTAGAAGAAAATAAAATGGAGCCAACATTAAAACCTAGACAGAAAACGAGATGGAAAAAGCATTGGAACATTCTGTAATGTTTCTTTTCTGGTTGCCAAAGGATAACATGGAGATGAATAACTAAGCTAAACAATCAAAAATAAAGGATTTTGAAGAATATTTACCTTCTTAGTTATTTCCAGAGCTATTTGTTTATCCAGCATGTCAATCAGGGGACTCTTACAACTGGAGTACAACATTCGCTCTCGAATACTACATGTGTACCCAGGCATAGAGTATATAAACACTGGAAGACAGATAATAATATAATAATTCTTATTAGTGTCACAAGTAAGCTTACATTAACACTGCAATGAAGTTACTGTGAAAATCCCCTAGTCGCCACACTATGGCACCTTTTGGGTACACTGAAAGAGAATACAGAATGTCCAATTCACCTAACAAGCACATCTTTTGGGACTTGCGGGAGGAAACAGGAGCACCCGGAAGAAACCCGCTCAAACACAGGGAGAATTTGCAGACTCCGCACAGACATTGAGCCAAGCCGGGAATCGAACCCGGGTGCCTGACAAGTAAATATTTTATACCCTCCTTTCACAAGAGAAACCGACTAATTTTGTCAACTAAAACTGGTCAACATTTATTCACAGAGCAAAAAAGCATTGGTCATTGCTTATATGGAGATGGTGCTGTTTATGATGGAGCATCAGCCAGCCCTTTATAACACTGGCTGCTTCCTATTGACTGATGACAGTAATGTTGACAGGATCTCAGGAGAAGTTTGCAGAAAAGGCCAAAATGCTCTTCCTGCTAAAATAAGATCCAGTAAAGAAACCTGGGGGGAACCATCCAAAGCACTTTTCTGCTGAGATACTGCAGACGATTATTATCTCATGGATTCAACAACAGGTATCTAAAATCCAAACAAATAATTACTTGGTAAGCTTACAGGGTCACAATGGACCCAATATTGTCAAAGAAGTCTATACCTATAGACTCCAAGTAGTCTCCTTCATGAGAGTGCTTATAGCGAAAGAAATGATAACGAGCTGAATCCTTTGGTACTCGCTTTGGTAAATCCCCTATTTCCGTATGGGTTGTATCCGCCAAGTTTATTGTTTCTTGATTAAAGTCTATTTTCTGCCAACAGAAATAAATAACACATTTAAATACTGGTGGCTAAATGCACTCTTGACACATCTGACAAATTTATTATAATTCTTCAAAGAAATGGCAGAGTTTGTTGATGATATGAATTGAATGGATAAGATGCACATTTGGGTTGCACCAAGGCTTATGTTACCACGTCACCCAAGCAATTAGCTCACAAAGTAGGAAGGCATGGTTTTGAACATACTCTTTGAAGGGAGAGTTTAAATTGGCTACGTCCTCCATAACAAGAGTATTTGTGAATGGAGGTGCATCAACATGGGAAAGAATACATTGAGACCAGTGCTGGGTCCATTGCTGTTTTCAGTGTATATCAGCGATTTATACTCGGTGGCAAATAACAGCTATCCAAACTTGCTTACACTGCAATGAAGTTACAGTGAAAATCCCCTAGCCGCCACACTCCGGCGCCTGTTCGGGTACACTGAAGGAGAATTCAGAATGTCCAATTCACTGAACAAGCACATCTTTTGGGGCTTGTGGGACGAAACTGGAGCACCCGGAGGAAAGCCACGCAGGCAAGGGGAGAATGTGCAGATTTCACGCAGACAGAAAGCCAAGCCAGAATCGCACCTAGGTTCCTGGCGCTGTGAAGCAACAGTGCGAACCACTGTGCTACCATGCTGCCACATGACACTAACAGTGGAACAAGAGTAAGGTAATCTAATCATAGGCGGGAGGCGGCGCGCCATTTGTTGGTAGCGGGATTCTCTGTTCCCACCGCTGTCAATGGGGCTTCCCATTGAAGCCATCCCACACCGCCGGGAAACGCATGGCGGGGGTGCACTGCCCACGATAACTGGGAACCCCAGCAGCCGGAGAATTCTGGCCCTCATCTATGCAGAGAGATTGAAGGGCCTGGGATTGTTTATGCTGAAGGAGACATTTTAGGGCTGATAGTGAAAATATATCAAGGGATTAGATAAAGTGAAGCTTGATAAACGTACCTGAGATTACCGTACATGTTTGACGCAGAGGACATAACTTTTTCACACGCTATAGAACCCCAATGTTGGGACAAAATGGGAATTTTGAGCCGGCACTTGCTAGCAGCAGGACTGGCTGAACCAACCTTCAAGGAGGCCACCCTCTGATGAGCTGCACCTGTGCTTGCTCTCCTAGTAATTAATGCCTCTTAATGCCCGGATCCAAAGGGCTGGATGCTGCTGGCAAGTAAGGGGCACCCTCCGCCATCACCCCCACCTCCACCTTACCTCATTGGCAGCAATGTGTCAGGGAAGCCACAAAATCGCCCCTAAAAGGAATCAAAATCACCTTAATTGGCTTCTCCTCTCTGTGGTGTGGGATCCGATCCTCCTCCCCCCCCCCCCCCCACCACACCGCGATCCGATCCTCCTCCCCCCCCCCCCCCCCCCCCCGCGATCCGATCCCCCCCCCCCCCGCCCCGCCCCAAGGAAATATTCTTGGCAGCAGGAATGCTACAGGGAGCTGACCCGACGTGTCTCCAACTTTTTTCTCATGGTCGTCCTCCAGCCTCCAACCCCGTCTCCACAAGACTGGCCAAAGCCAGCTCTGCGTGTGGCTGATGTATAGAAAGAATGGACTGCTCAAGTTGGCAAAAGAGTCAGAAGGAGTGGAACAATTAAGGGCTTATTGGGTGGATAATTGAGGACGTGGGCAATTGACATCAAGTCATGGAGAGAAACCCTGGGATGGGGGCTGAAAGCTTGTTTGAAGAGAAAGGTTTTTAAAAGATGGAAAGAGATGGGGAAGCAGAGAACTATCGGATGGTGAGTGAGGTTATTATCGGGCCAGAGTCACAAGACCATAAGATGCAGGCGGGGAAATGTATCTGAAAGACATTACACAGATGGACTGGGCAAAACAGGAGGCTAATTTGAAACAAGTGATGATTTTGAATTGAATGTGTATGGGAATTCAAAGCAAGTCGTCAAGGATAGCAGGCGGTTGGCCAGCAGGACTTCGAGTCAGGATATTGGGGCAAGTATTGGGCAAGGTAAGGGAGGGTGAAAGATCAGGGGCTGGATTTTCCGCACACTCGCGCTGAAATCGCGGCCGGCACAGGGGAGGAGAATCCATGTTCCCGCAAGCAATCGGGACCGGCGCCGGTTCACTAATTCTGCAGGCCCTGAAAAGCGGCGTACTCGGGAAGTACGGCACGCCGCTTGGGGCCATTGCTCCACCATCTTCCGCCCACGACAGGCCAAAGTCTCGACGGCGTGGAACTAATGTGCTCCAGCCAGTCGGGATACTCGTGTGGCAGCTGCAGACTCAGTCCGCGGCTGCCCTGGTCGGGGCCGAGTGGATCGGAGGCCAGAGGGGGCCTTATAGGCGGCCGGGGAATGTTCGTACGGGGTTTGAGGGTCGGGCGCGCAGCCGATCAGGGGGTCGCTTTTGTGGGTCTAGCTACACGGCCCGAGTCCACCACGAAGCACAGCATGGCAGCTGGAGGCCGCCTCCTTGCGCATGCGCGGCCTCCGACCAGGAAATGCAGCAAAAGCTGCAAGATCTACAACGGGTCCCTGCTAGCCCCCTGCAAGGCTTGGAATTTGTGTCCCTTTGATCCAGAATTTTCAGGAGTAAAACTTGACCGTTTTGACACCGGCGTGGGGGTCTTAGCCCCAATAATGGAGGATCCAGCCCCAGATGCCAACAAGGACATCAGCGAATCCCAGGCTGAGGACAGGAATGTGCTCGAGTGCGATGCAGAATACAGTTGATGCCCTGTTACCACCATCAGCCTTTCACATGAATAATGGTCTTGTGACGCAAAAGGATCTCTGGAGCTGTGGATCTGTATCCCTACCTAAATCACTGCCAGTTGAATAATTTACCAAATCAACTCAACAAAACTTTACCAATCCTTTAAAGAGCAAGCGGTGAAGACGAAGATTCAAACCAATGCATTTGCGATGAGTACTTACGAGTTGAACGTAACTAAGCTGTTTGTTGCTGAGTTTATCCAGAGCTTCAATAGCATCGTCCTGTATGGGAAAGGGCAGTCCCTGCAAAGTTGGTTGCCTTGTCACTATGCTGTTTTCAGCTCTCCCCTGTCAATAAAGAAAATCAACAAGTTATTCCCCCATTAATCATGGGTGTCTTGGGATTTATTTTTTCGGAGATTACGGCCAACGGCTAGAATGAGTCTTTTCATTCCACTCAATCATTACAAATTAATTTTACAGAATGGATGACTGCTAATTAATTTCAACGCCGATGGTCCCAAGATGTCTTCAGGTCATACGTGAAGCAATGGCGCCATGTCTTTAACAAAAAAGCCCAAAGACAAGAGGAGATCGTAACCATTTTCGGAGTGTGGATGTTATGAGATCTATTGAGTAAGATATCCAGCAATCTGTCAGTGAGATTAGTCCGCTCCATTCAATCGGCCATTAAGAACATAAGAACATAAGAACATAAGAACTAGGAGCAGGAGTAGGCCATCTGGCCCCTCGAGCCTGCTCCGCCATTCAATGAGATCATGGCTGATCTTTTGTGGACTCAGCTCCACTTTCCGGCCCGAACACCATAACCCTTAATCCCTTTATTCTTCAAAAAACTATCTATCTTTATCTTAAAAACATTTAATGAAGGAGCCTCAACTGCATCACTGGGCAAGGAATTCCATAGATTCACAACCCTTTGGGTGAAGAAGTTCCTCCTAAACTCAGTCCTAAATCCACTTCCCCTTATTTTGAGGCTATGTCCCCTAGTTCTGCTTTCACCCGCCAGTGGAAACAACCTGCCCGCATCTATCCTATCTATTCCCTTCATAATTTTAAATGTTTCTATAAGATCCCCCCGCATTCTTCTAAATTCCAATGAGTACAGTCCCAGTCTACTCAACCTCTCCTCATAATCCAACCCCTTCAGCTCTGGGATTAACCTAGTGAATCTCCTCTGCACACCCTCCAGCGCCAGTACGTCCTTTCTCAAGTAAGGAGACCAAAACTGAACACAATACTCCAGGTGTGGCCTCACTAACACCTTATACAATTGCAACATAACCTCCCTAGTCTTAAACTCCATCCCTCTAGCAATGTAATTGACATTATTCCATTAAATACAGCAGATCAAACAACATTACAAGTGTTGTCATTACAAACATTACAAACATTCAAAACTTGTCATTAAATTGTAGTCATATGGGGCGGGATTCTCCGACCGTCAGAGAATCACCGGGGGGCAGCATGAATCCCGCCCCCGCCGGATTCTCCGGCACCGGAGATTCGGCAGGGGCGGGAATCGCGCCGCACAGGTCGGCAGCCGCTGGAAGCGCCTCCCCCCCAGCGATTCTCTGGCCCGCGATGGGCCGAAGTCCCGCTGGTTCTTTGCCAGTCCCGCCGGTGTAGATTAGACTAGGTCCCTTACCGGCGGGACCTGGCGGTGTGGGCGGGATCCGGGGCCCTGGGGGGGCGCGAGGCGATCTGGCCCTGGGTTGCCCCCATGGTGGACGGGCCTGCATTCGGGGCCCACCGATCCGCGGGCGGGCCTGTGCCGTGGGGGCACTCTTTTCCTACACGTCGGCAGTGTCAGCCTCCGTGATGGCCAACGCGTAGGTGAACCCCCCCCTCCCACGCATGCGCGGGGATGACGTCAGCAGCCGCTGACGCTCCCGCACATGCGCAGACCCGCACCGGCCGACGGAGTCCCTTTGGCCCCGGCTGGCGTGGCGCCAAAGGCCTTCCATGCCAGCCGGCGGGGCGCAAACCACTCCGGCGCCGGCCTAGCCCCTGAAGGTGCGGAGGATTCCGCACATTTGGGGCGGGCCGACGCCGGAGTGGTTCACGCCTCCGTCGGGGACCACCCCCCCCCCCCCCCCCCCCCCCCCACCCTCCACTGCCCACTGGGTACGGGAGAATCCTGCCCATGATTTGATAACCAATTCAAATTCGAAGTGTAACTCTAAAATACGACAACTTCAAATCAGTTAATTTGTGTGGCTGTGATTGATGATTTTGTAAAAAAATAGGTTGCATACCACGGAATGACAGTTAGATTATTTACATTTGGAATCTCAAATCGATCGATGACATAAAGCTGCCTGTTCAGCACAAGTAGCATTAACCCAAAACAGATCTAGCACAGACACTGGCCAAACTGTAGTATTGAAAAACTGGCATCTGCACGTTGCAATTATTACCACCTCATTCATTTTGATTTGCCGTAGCTCCTCTTCAGCTGCAGTTAGCGGGGCAGGATCTTTCTGTGAAACAAGATGTTTTCTGTAACCACTAAAGGAAACATCCTCCTGTAAAGGCAAAAGTATAAAGTATAAACGCCAAGCTCTTCAACAGATACTTCAACTTCACAATGTACTTTATTAATCTTTCCATTTCACCATCATTCCACCACCCCCCTTCCCTCCCCCGGATCCCATTGCCATACCAAGCCAATTCTCAGGTATGCCCATCATCCCTCACGTAAGGGGACAAGCAGTAGTGTTGCCCTAAAACATGACGAAGCAGTTTGAGAGTAGCCTGCGTTAACTAACTTTTCAAATAGTTTCCTGCCCTCTTAATACCTCTCTATGTCCCCCTAATAATGTGGTCAACATTTAAGGAGATGTGTGAGGAATCAGATATTTCTCTTGTACAATATGCCAATCTTTCATCACTCTCACGCTAAGTAATTCCAGCTGAGATTGAGCAAGTTGAATGGGGAGTTCTTCCCTCCTGCAGATAGGTAAAGTGTGTGGAAAATCATCATCATGTAAAACAGCCTCTTGATGAAACCACTGAGAAATGAACATAAACAGGAATACTGTTTGCCTGATATGAATCATATATACAGTCCCCATAGGGACACCATTCCTACCCAAGCCCAGGAGGCCTAAGCATTTACAATTGTGCTGCTGAAAGGTAACCAGTTAAAACCACAAGGCTAACAACAGCCAAGCATTTATTTTGCACCTTTAGTGTCGGAGGCTGTTTTACAGAGGAACCAAAAAGCCAAAGGTGGAAAAATTAAAAAGGGTCAATAAGGAGAGACTTAGAAGGGAGTTGTAGGGGCCAGAGTCTGGGAAAAAGGATGGGGTGGAATTTGTATGGGAAAACAGGGACAGGGAGAGGTAGGGCCCAGGAAGTCAATAAATACAGGGTTGAGCATTTCAAGGAAGGCGCTGGGAAATCAGAAGCCTACGTAGTCAGTAAGGCCAGTAGTGATGGGTAAGAATGGCTGGATATGGGAGAAGGTATAGGCAGCGTATAGTGTTAGCTGAGCGAATGTTTATAGCTGAGTTGAAGCTTATGGAAAATGAAGGCTGGGAGGCCACTTGGGAGATCATTTTTTTTTAACATAATTTTTATTCAAGTTTCTCAATAACAAATTTTCTCCCCACAATTTAAAACAAACAAGGCGTGTTTCCACACCAACACAAGAAAAGAACTCACCCCCCAAAATAAATGATAACAAAAAACCAACAGCAATACAAGAAGAAATTAACATATCAAACCCACCGCCGCAAAAACAAACCCCCTAACATAAGAACATAAGAACATAAGAACTAGCAGGAGTAGGCCATCTGGCCCCTCGAGCCTGCTCCGCCCTTCAATGAGATCATGGCTGATCTTTTGTGGACTCAGCTCCACTTTCCGGCCCAAACACCATAACCCTTAATCCCTTTATTCTTCAAAAAACTATCTATCTTTACCTTAAAAACATTTAATGAAGGAGCCTCAACTGCTTCACTGGGCAAGGGATTCCACAGATTGACAACCCTTTGGGTGAAGAAGTTCCTCCTAAACTCAGTCCTAAATCTACTTCCCCTTATTTTGAAGCTATGTCCCCTAGTTCTGCTTTCACCCGCCAGTGGAAACAACCTGCCCGCATCTATCCTACCTATTCCCTTCATAATTTTAAATGTTTCTATAAGATCCCCCCTCATCCTTCTAAATTCCAACGAGTACAGTCCCAGTCTACTCAACCTCTCCTCATAATCCAACCTCTTCAGCTCTGGGATTAACCTAGTGAATCTCCTCTGCACACCCTCCAGTGCCAGTATGTCCTTTCTCAAGTAAGGAGACCAAAACTGAACACAATACTCCAGGTGTGGCCTCACTAACACCTTATACAATTGCAACATAACCTCCCTAGTCTTAAACTCCATCCTTCTAGCAATGAAGGACAAAAAAAATTGCCTTCTTAATCACCTGTTGCACCTGTAAACCAACTTTCTGTGACTCATGCACTAGCACACCCAGGTCTCTCTGCACAGCGGCATGCTTTAATATTTTATCATTTAAATAATAATCCCGTTTGCTGTTATTCCTACCAAAATGGATAACCTCACATTTGTCAACATTGTATTCCATCTGCCAGACCCGAGCCCATTCACTTAACCTATCCAAATCCCTCTGCAGACTTCCAGTATCCTCTGCACTTTTCGCTTTACCACTCATATTAGTGTCATCTGCAAACTTTGACACATTGCCCTTGGTCCCCAACTCCAAATCATCTATGTAAATTGTGAACAATTGTGGGGCCAACACGGATCCCTGAGGGACACAACTAGCTACTGATTGCCAACCAGAGAAACACCCATTTATCCCCACTCTTTGCTTTCTATTAATTAACCAATCCTCTATCCATGCCATGCATCTTTATCTTATGCAGCAACCTTTTGTGCGGCACCTTGTCAAAGGCTTTCCGTAAATCCAGATATACACATCCATTGGCTCCCCGTTATCTGCTGCACTGGTAATGTCCTCATAAAATTCCACTAAATTAGTTAGGCATGATCTGCCCTTTATGAACCCATGCTGCGTCTGCCCAATGGGACAATTTCTATCCAGATGCCTCGCTATTTCTTCCTTGATGATAGATTCCAGCATCTTCCCTACTAACGAAGTTAAGCTCACTGGCCTATAATTTCCTGCTTTCTGCCTACCTCCTTTTTTAAACAGTGGTGTCACGTTTGCTAATTTCCAATCCACTGGGACCACCTCAGAGTCTAGTGAATTTTGGTAAATCATCATTAGTGCATCTGCAATTTTCCTAGCCATTTCATTTAGCACTCTGGGGTGCATTCCATCAGGGCCAGGAGACTTGTCTATCTTTAGCCCCATTAGCTTGCCCATCACTACCTCCTTAGTGATAACAATCCTCTCAAGGTCCTCACCTGCCATAGCCTTATTTCTATCAGTCGCTGGCATTTTATTTGTGTCTTGCACTGTGAAGACCGACCCAAAAAACCTGTTCAGTTTCTCAGCCATTTCCTCATCTCCCATTATTAAAACTCCCTTCTCATCCTCTAAAGGACCAATATTTACCTTAGCCACTCTTTTTTGTTTTATATATTTGTAAAAACTTTTACTGGCTGTTTTTATATTCTGAGCAAGTTTACTCTCATACTCTATCTTACTCTTCTTTATAGCTTTTTTAGTAGCTTTCTGTTGCCCCCTAAAGATTTCCCAGTCCTCTAGTCTCCCACCAATCTTTGCCACTTTATATGCTTTTTCCTTCAATTTGATACTCTCCCTTATTTCCTTAGATATCCACGGTCGATTTTCCCTCTTTCTACCGTCCTTCCTTTTTGTTGGTATAAACCTTTGCTGAGCACTGTGAAAAATCGCTTGGAAGGTTCTCCACTGTTCCACCATAAAGTCTTTGCTCCCAGTCTACCTTAGCTAGTTCTTCTCTCATCCCATTGTAATCTCCTTTGTTTAAACACAAAACACTAGTATTTGATTTTACTTTCTCACCCTCCATCTGTATTTTAAATTCCACTATATTGTGATCGCTCCTTCCGAGAGGATCCCTAACTATGAGATCATGAATCAATCCTGTCTCATTACACAGGACAAGATCTAGGACTGCTTGTTCCCTCGTAGGTTCCATTACATACTGTTCTAGGAAACTATCGCGGATACATTCTATAAACTCCTCCTCAAGGAGTGGTTCACGCCTGTGCCTTGACCGACCTGGTTAAACCAATCGACATGTAGATTAAAATCCCCCATGTACCATTTCTACATGCATCAGTTATTTCTTTGTTTATTGCCTGCCCCACCATAACGTTACTATTTGGTGGCCTATAGACTACTCCTATCAGTGACTTTTTCGCCTTACTATTCCTGATTTCCACCCAAATGGATTCAACCTTATCCTCCATAGCACCGATGTCATCCCTTACTATTGCCCGGATGTCATCCTTAAATAACAGACCTACACCACCTCCCTTACCATCCACTCTGTCCTTCCGAATAGTTTGATACCCTTGGATACTTAACTCCCAGTCATGACCATCCTTTAACCATGTTTCAGTATTGGCCACTAAATCATAGTCATTCACGATGATTTGTGCCATCAACTCATTTACTTTATTACGAATACTACGAACATTCAGGTAAAGTACACTTATGTTGGTTTTTTTACCTCTGTTTTGAATCTTAACATCTCCATTTTTATTCCTTTTAGTATTACTGGGCCTATTCACTGAGCTCCCCTCAGTCACTGTACCTTGTACTGTCGCCCTTTTAGATTTTTGACTATGTCTTCTCTGCCTTGCACTTTTCCCCTTACTTCCTTTTGCTTCTGTCCCCGTTTTACTACCTTCCAACTTCCTGCATCGGTTCCCATCCCACTGCCACATTAGTTTAAACCCTCCCCAACAGCTCTAGAAAACACCCCCCCCAGGACATCGGTTCCAGTCCTGCCCAGGTGCAGACCATCCGGTTTGTACTGGTCCCACCTCCCCCAGAACCGGTCCCAATGCCCAGGAATTTGAATCCCTCCCTCTTGCACCATCTCTCGAGCCATGCATTCATCCTATCTATCCTGACATTCCTACTCTGACTAGCTCGTGGCACTGGTAGCAATCCTGAGATTACTACCTTTGAGGTCCTACTTTTTAGTTTAACTCCTAACTCCCTGAATTCCGCTTGTAGGACCTCATCCCGTTTTTTACCTATATCGTTGGTGCCTATGTGCACCACGACAGCTGGCTGTTCACCCTCCCCCCCCCCCCCCCCCCCAGAATGTCCTGCAGCCGCTCTGAGACATCTTTGACCCTTGCACCAGGGAGGCAACATACCATCCTGGAGTCTCGATTGCGTCCACAGACACGCCTGTCTATTCCCCTTATGATCGAGTCCCCTATCACTATAGCCCTGCCATTTCTTCCTGCCCTGCTGTGCAGCAGAGCCAGCCACGGTGCCATGAACCTTGCTGCTGCCTTCCCCTGGTGAGCCATCTCCCCCAACAGTATCGAAAGTGGTATATCTGTTTTGCAGGGAGATGACTGCAGGGGACACCTGCACTGCCTTCCTACTCTTGCTCTGTCTTTTCATCACCCATTTGCTATCTCCCTCAGTAACTTTCACTTGCGGTGTGACCAACTCGTTAAACGTGCTATGCACGACCTTCTCAGCATCGCGGATGCTCCAAAGTGAGTCCATCCGCAGCTCCAGAGCCGCAAGCGGTCAAACAGGAGCTGCAACTGAACACACTTCTTGCACGTGAAAGAGCCAGGGACAGTGGACGTGTCCCTGAGCTCCCACATCGCACACAAGGAGCATGACACGGGTCTGGGATCTCCTGCCATGTCTTAAACCTTAGGTAAACTTATACAGGTGGTACAACTACAATTTCAAAATAAAAATAAATAAATTAGACAATGAAAAGAAAAACTACTTTCCAGTCACTTACCAGGATTAAAAAGCACCTCCGAAAAAGCACCTTCTCTCACTCTGCACTGAATTACCTCACTGCACCAAATTACCAAGTTGCAATTCCCACTCTAGATGTGCCTCACTCCGGATGTGTCTCCTTGAAAAGCGCAAGCTTACTGAGTGCGCTTTCTGTCTGTCTTTTATGCAGACCTCAGCTAACCGATGACTCAAAAAATACCTAAGCCTCAAAGAGAATAATACAATGTGCCCTTTGTGCTCCTAAACAGGCCTCAGGTGACTGACAGATAACTGCCTCTCAGCAATTAGGGTGGGGCAGCTTCAACTAATCAGACACTAAGCTACACACTGCACTTTTAACTGAAAAACAACAGAATTAGATTTTCCACTTACCTTTCCTGATTACCTCACTGCACCAAATTACCGAGTTGCAATTCCCACTCTAGATGTGCCTCACTCCGGATGTGTCTCCTTGAAAAGCGCAACCATCCCCAAACTCCCCCCCCCCCCCAAGTTGCTGCTGAGACCGACCACTCTTTACCCCTTCGCCAGGAAATCGAATGCCCTGACCTGCATATACCTAAAAGCGTTCCCAGGGGGAGATTCCACTTCCCCACCAGCTCCTCCAGAGTCGCGAACTTCCCATCCAGGAAGAGGTCCCCAAACTGTCTGATGCCTGCCCTGTGCCAACTCCCAAATCCCCCACCCGTTCTCCCCGGTGCAAAACGGTGATTACCCCGTATCGGGGCCCAAACTGAGGCCTTCACTTCCCCCCTATGCCGCCTCCACTGTCCCCAGATTTTAAAGGACACAACCACCACCGGACTCGTGGTGTACTTTGCCGGGGGGAGTGGAAGTGGGGCCATCACCAAAGCCTCCAGTCTCGTACCCGCACAGGACGCCACCTCCAACCTCTTCCATGCGTCACCCTCCCCTTCCATCACCTACCTGCGAATCATCGCCACGTTCGCCGCCCAATAATATCCACGCAGGTTGGGCAGCGCCAGGCCCCCCACCTCCCTTCTTCGCTCCAAAAATACCCTCTTTACTCTCAGGGCCTTCCGTGCCCACACAAACCCCAGAATCGACTTATTCACCCTTCTGAAAAAAGCCTTTGGGATCAATATGGGGAGGCACTGGAAAAGAAACAAAAACCTTGGGAGCACCGTCATCTTAATCGACTGGACCCTGCCCGCCAACGAAAGCGGAAGCGCATCCCACCTCCTGAACTCCTCCTCCATCTGCCCCACCAGCCTCGAAAAGTTAAGCCTGTGCAGGGCCCCCAAGGTCCTAGCCACCTGGACCCCAAGATACCTAAAGCTCCTCTCAGCCCTCTTCAACGGGAGTTCACCTATCTCCCTCTCCTGATCCCCCGGGTGCAGGACAAACAGCTCACTTTTCCCCACATTGAGCTTATAGCTCGAACAGTCCCCAAACTCCTCAAGTATCTTCCGCACCTCTGGTATCCCCTCAGCCGGATCCGCGACATACAGCAGCAGATCATCTGCGTCCAGCGACAACCGGTGCTCCTCCCCCTCCCCGCACAATCCACCTCCAACTCTTCGAGTCCCTCAGCGCCATGGCCAGGGGCTCAATCGCTAATGCGAAGAGCAGGGGAGACAAGGGGCACCCCTGTCTCGTCCCCCTGGAAAGCCGAAAGTCCGCCGACCTCCTCCCATTCGTCACCACACTCGCCACCGGGGAGCTGTACAGCTGCCTCACCCAGCTGATGAACCCCTCACCAAACCCAAACCTCTGCAACACCTCCCAGAGGTAACTCCACTCCACCCTATCAAAAGCTTTCTCCGCGTCCATGGACGCCACTATTTCTGACTCCCCAGCCGCCGGCGCCATCATCGTGACATGAAGGCGCCTCCGCACGTTGGCATTCAGTTGTCTCCCCTTTACAAACCCCGTTTGATCCTCATGAATCACCGTCGGGACCACATCCTCCACCCTCCTGGACAGCACCTTTGCCAACAACTTGACATGTACATTAAGGAGCGAGATCGGCCTGTAAGACCCACACTGAAGGGGGTCCTTGTCCCGCTTCAGGAGCAAAGAGATAATTGCCCTGGACATCGTTGGGGGCAAAGCCCCCCCTCCCTAGCCTCATTCAGGGTCCACACAAGCAGAGGGCCCAGCAAATCTGAAAATTTCTTGTAAAATTCCACCGGGAACCTGTCAGGCCCCGGCGCTTTCCCTGTCTGCATACTTCCCAACGCCTCCACCAGTTCCTCCAACTCGATTGGGGCCCCCAAACCCTCCACCCGCTCGTCCCCTACTCTTGGGAACTCCAGCCTATCCAAAAAGCGGTCCATCCCACCTGCTTCCCTGGGGGGTAGCGCCCGGTACAGCCCCTCGTGAAAGGATCTGAACAACCCATTGAAGTCCTTTCCACGCCGCACCAAGTTCCCTCCTGCATCCGTGGCTCCCCCAATTTCTCTAGCTGCCTCCCGCTTCCGGAGCTGGTGAGCCAACATCTGACTTGCCGTCTCCCCCGTACTTGTATACCGCCCCCTGCGCCCTCCTCCACTGCGCCTCCGCCTTCCGGGTGGTTAAAATGTCAAATTCCGCTTGGAGATTGCGCCGCTTCCTCAAAAGCCTCTCCTCCGGTCTGTCTGCATACCTCCTATCCACCCTTACAGGGAGATCATTTTAATAAACAGAGGGGGTCTTTTCCCGGGATGGGAGTGCTGTGGCAAGCCTTCCCTCTGTAGCTCTGAAAATCATTAAACTGTCTTTCCGCATTTCAAGTTGTTGTTTTTAAAAAGTCTTCCCTCTGATTTACTGGAAATCTTTGAAGTGCAGTTTTGAAAAGCGGCTGAGATCAGAACAAAGAAACACCCTCTTTAAGAAAAAAACTGGAGTTGGAAACAACACTTGCTCAAAGGAGGAAGCACTTCAGAATTATGGACCGTGAAAAGCTATAAAAATAAACAAAGCTAAACCCTCCTGTGAAATAGCCTGGATCTGTCAATCAATAGGCTGGTGAAAGCTGATGGACCATGAAATTAAATGTAAACAGTTCAGTTCAAAGCTTTTAGGCTTCTCAGTATGTCGCAAGGCTTGAAAAAGTTAAAGGGGAATAAAATTGACTGTGAAAAAAGCACTTCACATCAGAGGGAAGACTGTCACCATCTAAAACAGATCTTTGATATTGAAAGGCTGGAAGAGACATTAAAGGGTCCAACACATCAGAGGGAAGACTTCTAACCACAACTTGACATGCTGAAAGATTAATGATTTCCAAAGCTAAAAAGGGCGAAGATCCCTATGCTGGGAATGACCCATGGTCTAAGCCCCTCCACCTCAGCCAAAGTTTGCCTCCCCCCCCCCCCCCCAACCCTCACCACCCCTAAAGTACCTCCCTCAACACCCTAGAGGTAAGTGTAAAGAGGATACTCATCCCCTTGGAGTATATGGCGCCAGGTTGGCACTGTCAAGGGGCAGTGATTGAAGGGGGGCTTGAGGAGTGCACCAGAAGGATGGAGAGGCATGGAAAGGGGGCAATGAAGGGTTGAGCATTTGGTGAGCCCATAACGGAGTGTGGTTCACTTTGGAGTGGGGCCTTTGCAGCGATTGTATGGTGGGGGGACAGGAGGGTGGGGGGTGCTGCAATGGTATTCCTAGATTCGGGCATCCTTTATACAAGGCACCCAGATCTCTGAGGAGCTGGCCTTGCGGGTATCTTTAGTTCCCCACTCCAAAAACATTTCTAAATGTGCTTGACATGCTAATTGATTTGCTCAAAACCACCCAACGGGAATCTCAATGGTTTTCCCGATGCGGACACACTTATAAATTGTTTGGGAGAATTCACAGTCATGCCAGTGAAACCATTTTTGAGGAAAAATAAAAGCTCGGACCAATATAGGTGGGAAGTGAAAAGTCAAGATCCATACCCTCACGGTCCCAAATATTTCATCTTTGATGTGGCTTCCCCCAAATTCCCTCTTCAATGTTGTTCTAGTTGCTGCATATAACATCTTTTGACGAACCTGCAAAAAAAACAGATCGTGTATCATTAAAATAACTTGGGTTTCGTGTCCTTGTGAAATGTTATTAGTGGCAGTGCAACATCTGTATTTTGCATGGTAAATATTCGTCTATCTAAATTAAAATCATACATTTGCATTCATCTCACAGATGTTTTGTCGAATAGGCCTGTTCTCACATTTACAAACAAATTAAATGTGACATTGCATTTGTAAATTCAGGGCGCGATTTGCTGGCTGTTCACGCCGGTGGGAAATTCCGGTTGAAGGTTTCGCACATGGCAGCAATACTAAACTAACCCAACATCTGTTTCTGAAAACCATCTTTTGGCTACTGTAGGGTTCCTTATACAAATTTCAATTTAAGAATGTAGTGAACAGACGTTATAGTTAAATGACCCCTAGTAGCCAACCCTCAGACATTACTGGTAATGCTTTTAGACAATGGAAATATGTAAAAGGGTCTTCATAGCACAAATTCGCTCATCAAACCTTGGCGTTACAGTCATTTATACAAAATAGATTTACGATACTCCAGAATAAATTACGCCAAGATCTCTGACAATAGATTTATTCTGAAGGACAAAAAAGTAATTAAGCCAGATAATCTCTCATAATAACCTGATTACAAGTAGCTGCAATTTGGAAATTCCACATAAGCACAGGGACAAATAATATCGAAACATTCTGATACGAAAATAGAGAGAACAGCAACTTGTTAAAATGCTTACGATGTCCTAAACCAGCTTATTATCAAATGTCCATCATTATTTGATTTATTAATCCACTGCAATATTCATGAAATATACGTCTGCTCAAGAAATTCATAGACAGTCAGTTTATTTTTTTATAAATTTAGAGTACCCAATTCATTTTTTTTTTCAATTAAGCGTGGCCAATCTACCTATCCTGCACATCTTTGGGTTGTGGGGGTGAAACCCACGCAGACACGGGGAGAATGTACAAACTCCACACGGACAGTGACCCAGAGCCAGGATCGAACCCGGGACCTCGGCGCCATGAGGCAGCAATGCTAACCGTGCTGCCCCAGTCGCAGGGTTAGTAGTAATGTCACTAGTAATTCAGAGGCCCAGGTTAATGCTCTGGGGACAATGGTTCAAATCCCACCATGGCAACTGGTGGAATTTAAATTACATTTTTTTTAAACTGGAATTGAAAACTAGTCTCAGTAATGGTGGCCATGAAACTACCATTAATTACCATAAAAACCAACTTGGTTCACTTAGAGATTTGCTGGCCTTATACGATCTGGCCTCCAAGTGACTCCAGGCCCACAGCAATGTGGTTGACTCTTAAATGCCCTCAGGGATGGGTAATAAATGCTGGCCCAGCCAGCGACGCCCACATCCCATGAGCGAATTAAAAAAAAATGTTTGCACATCTTTTACCGTGCATCAAGGGATGTTTTTCAAGAGTGTGCAGTTAAATTAGAGTTTCAGCCATGATTGGCAGTGCAGACTCAAAGGGCTGAATGGCTTTCTCCTGTTCCTGTTTTCTATGTTTATCTACATGAAAAACAAGGTAGCCAAGTGTGTGCACATTTCTAGCTCTTTATTTTGTTGCAAAAAGAAGCAGCCATTTCCTGAATGGACTTGATGCGCGATCAATGAACATAGAAACAAAGGAGTAGTGCGAATTGAAGGCTTTAATCTACAAGAAGTGTGCCCAGCAGCAGGAGTACAGAAATGACCTGGCTGCTGGGAAAACACGGGTTCTTATACTCCACCTCGTAGGCGGAGCTACCTTCCTCCCGACCACTGAGAAGACAACACTTGGGCCAATGGGCAGCGAGCCTTCTACACCAATAGCAGCTCACACTCCCAGGTACCGTAATACCCCTAGTCATACTACCACAGGACTAAACAGTAAAAACACTGTGCAGCCTAGCTCAAGGCCATACAGGTGAGAAGCTTTTAGATTTCAATTTCAAACTCCTGCCAAATTGACTGATCTCAGCCAAGGTGACTAATGCCTCCAGAGTTAGGCCAAAGGAGGGGGAGGAGGGAGGGGGGAGCAAAGGTCGGGCAGGGTTCCAGATTCCCATTGTCAAGTTGTATATCTTGCTGGGAAGTGCAAGTTTCTGCACTTTCTGTAAGCCTGACATATTCCATGGGAAAAGAATCTGTGCTTCTTCACTATTGTGATTCACAGATGAAGAGTGGGCATTAGCCAATGTCCCAGAAGGCTGCCGGCTGCCATAGACTGTACCCTAATAACAGTGAACATCTACCAAATAAATTGGGGAACAGAAAACTTGTTTTAAAAAAACAACTTAGCCGTGAACGATCTGCTCACAAAGCCTGCCGCCTTAATCATATTTATCCTTCATCTTTACGAGTTTCAAATTCTTACCGGTGAAAGGTCAGGCGACCAGGCAATAAAGAGCCATTGAAATCCCTGAACGTTCATGGTGTCCAATCGATATAAGATATAGGAAGGTTGCTGCTCCTCTAGAAGAGGAAGGATGCATGAATCATAGTCCTGTTCCCAGCTGGTAACCGACTCTCTGGAAGCACCCACCTTGAGCTGTTCTGCAATGAATAATTAATCAGCAAGATGAAAAATGTAATTAGAAATGCAAAACCCTGTATTTTACCTCCAGCGCATTTCAATGTGAATACAACTGACTGATCATCCGTCAATTTTTTATCACTACTGTTTTACATGCTAAAACTGCAGTTCAAAGACAGAACATATTTAACTATCTACGCGCAGCCATTGAAATTAGTCTGTGTCCGCTTGCCTTTGTTGGCAGCACTCAAAGCAGAAATGCTGCAGGTCCTTGACTTACTCACGAACTGAAGTACACAGTCTAGGTTGACATCCCAGTGGAGTATTGAGGGGGTGCTGCATTTACAGAGAAGCATTCCTTTGGGATGGCAAGTTGAACTGAGGCCCTTGCTGCCTTTCCCAGTAGTTCTGCTGAGCATTAACAACCCCACCTTCTCGCCTCCTCTGCCCAAAGGTAGGTCCAACCCACAGCTCCACGATCTCCACCATGGGCAGGGCAAGGAGACAAGTCCCAAACCCATTCCCGCCGAAACGGGGATTGAACCCCGTATCTACGGCACCCAATCCGATCCACACCGGCCATCAGCTGACCGAGCCAACAGGCCACCATGAGGAGTCTGAGTTGCTGTGGCAACATGCACTTTTACATGCATATGGCGGCCTGGAGCTATGGATGGTGCTGGTAGAGGCTCCAATTTTGATCCATCACACGGCTGACTAGGAATCTCTTCCACTCTTACCGCCTGCCATTGACATATTTGGAAGGATCCACAAGTTGATGCTCACCCTATTTGGCCGTGTTGTAACCGCACCTTCCTGGATCAAGTCCTGATGCGAGATCTGAAACCACATCTTCTGGCTCAAAGGCAGGGACTCTACCCACTGAGCTATAAGACTTAACAGCCCCCAGAGCACTAATAAAGAGAAGGAAGTTCTCCTGGCTAATATTTGCCCTATGGCCAAATGACAAAAAAAATGATTTGATTTCCGTTCATAGCATCTGGCAATGCGTAGGATATGTATCATATTTTCCTAACAGTTACTGCCCTTCATAATTAATTATTTGCATCTAAAGTGCTTTACGATCAGTTTAAAGCATTACATCAATCCAATAGAAAAACCATAATTTAACAGCGTACAGTAAAGTTTTAGTTACGTCCATTTGTACCAAATCCTTTGTCGGTGTTTGCTTTGTCTCAATGGTAGTTGCCTAGAACAGAAGGATGTGGGATCATGCCCCACTCCAGAGATTTGGATACATTATCGGTGCTACACAGAGGTCACCACATAATAAGTGGAATTGCAGCTGGCACAAGTCAGAGGTTCCTGGCATAAGGATCGGCATTTTCTGGGCAGCTCTTGATGGGTCTGAAAGCACCGGGGGATGTGGTGGCACACCTATTAGGAAAAAACGCACAGTTCCTGCAAACAAACCTTGGAGCTGACAAATGAGAGATTACCTTGGGGAGCAAAAAAATTCCTGGACAATTTTCGCAACGGGTGAAGTGGAAATGAGTCAATTTTAAAATGCGTTTATAGGTTGAGGCTGGCTTTAAAGTGGTTAGTTTGTGAATTTTAATCCAGGCAAAGCATTTAATTAGGATGGCCTCAGGAACTAATTGAAGGGACAAGGGTAATGGGATTAGTTTGCATTTCTTTAACAAAGAGCTGGCACAAACATTTTGGACCAGGCCCCAGGGGCCGTTACGCCGGGTCCATGTTTGTGGAAACTAGTGCTAAACGGCGCCATGGCGACGTCTCCCAGGCAGGGCCGTTAGTTCCTAGGCCTCCAGAGAGAACGGTGCAGGCATATTTAAATGAGCCTCATGGCTCAAATAAATATGTTTTTAAGAAATATTTTATTCAAGCAACATTTTCATTATAACAAACCCACCAATAATACAAAATTTTCATTTCAAGAAACAACCCCACCAATAATACAACCCCACCCCCATCCTATCGTTAAACTAGACCCAGCCGAATGCCCGTAACCCCTTCCACCCCTGCTAGAAAGAAAACAAAACCTTAGCAAACCCTTAACCCAACTAAGAAGACAAACCCCTTCTCTGCCCACTAACCGCTGACGGTAACCAACTCTCTAAAAAAGTAGATGAAAGGTTGCCATCTCGGGTGGAACAATTCCACTGATCCTCTTAAGGTTTACGTAATCTTCTCCAGGTGTAGAAATTCCATCAAATCTCTCAACAAACATAGGGCTTAGGTAGCACGGGAGACCTCCAACCGAACAGAACGCACCCCTGGGCTATTAGCGAGGCAAAAGCTAGGACATCCTCCTTCATCCCCGTCTGCAGCCCCGGCGGGTCAGACACTCCAAAGGTGGCTACAAATGGGCATAGCTCCAACTGAACGCCCAAAATCCCTGATAACGTATCAAAAACAGAGGCCCAGAAGCTGACAAGCTTAGGGCAACACGAAAGCATGTGCGCATAATTCACCGCCCACACCTATCCTCCACCCCCAGGAAGAACCCGCTCATATGCGCCCTAGTCAGCCGTGTCCTGTGCACCACGTTAAACAGGATCAGATTTAATCTCGCACACGAGGATGTGAAGTTGCTTCTACGCAGAGCCTCACTCACATTCCCCCCGTCCAGGACCAAACCCAGCCCTTCCTCCCACTTTCTCTTTATTTCCTCTAACGAAGCCAGCTCCATCACCATTAGCCCTGAGATATTACCCTTCCCTAGTTCACCCATGGCCAGCACCCTATACATAAGTGAGGACGACAGCACCAAAGGACATGAAGGGAGTTCCTTGCGCAAAAAAGCATGCACCTGTAAGTACCTAAATATATTCCCCCTCGGGAGCTGAAACTTCTCCAGTAGCTCATCTAGGCCGGCGAACCTACCCTCCAAAAACATGGGCTGGTTTCTCCGCACCCCGAAAATGGTGCCAAAATCGGGGCCGGCGCGGGGGCGGAGAATAAATCTTCCCACAAGGAATCGGGACCGGAGGCAACCCACCCAAACAAAAGTAGATTTCAACTTCTTAAACCTGCCTCACGCCTCCGAGGACCCGGCCCCGCGTCACTGTCTGTGTGGAGTTTGCGCATTCTCCCCGTGTCTGCACGTGTCTCGCCCCCACAACCCAAAAATGATGTGCCGGGTAGGTGGGTTGGACACGCTAAATTGCCCCTTAATTGGGAAAAAAGAATAGGATTTCCCATTGAAGTTACCTCATTCCGCCAGGAAACCTGCAGGGGGCGGGGTGCTGCCAACGGGAAAAGTGAATCCCAATGACCGGAGAATTCCGTCCAATATCTGCAATTACTTGGAGTCGTGTGACAAGGAGTTACTTTGCCCAGAACTTCAATATTGTTGAAAAGAGAGACGTGTTGCTAAAGCTATTTGTTTTGCACTCATCAGCAAAGATGCAAGAATGTCAAATTTCAAACTATCACAGCCATTTATACTACAGGGGAAAAAGGTTAATTTGAGCGCTCATAAAATGTGGCTATTTTAACCTAAATGTTTAATTTTAAAAATTAAAATTTTAACTGCAGGGAGACAGCTCTGTGCATGCATGTATATATATATGCAGAGCTCTCTTGGGCGAGAAAAGTTGGGCGCGATTCTCCGACCCCCACGCCGGGTGGGAGAATCGCGGGAGTGCCGGGTGAATCACTCCACGCCGCCCTGGCACCCCCACGCGATTCTCCCACCCCCCCAAAATGGCGTGTCGCGTTTTGCGACAGGCCGCTGGAGAATCGCCGCTCGCCGTTTCTAACGGTGACCGCCGATTCTCTGGCCCGAATGGGCCAAGCGGCCTGCCAAACCTGACCGGTTCACGCCAGCGCCAACCACACCTGCTCACTGCCGACGTGAACATCGCGTGACCGCTGCATGTGGGGCCTGTGGGGGGTGGAGGGAGGATCGAGCACCACGGGTGTGCTCAGGAGGTGTCTGGCCCGTGATTGGTGCCCACCGATCGTCGGGCCGGCGTCTCTAAAAGACGCACTCTTTTCCCTCCGCCGCCCTGCAAGATCAAGCCGCCATGTCTTGCGGGGCAGCGGAGGGAAGACGGCAACCGCGCATGTGCGGGTTGGCGCCGGCCAACCTGCGCATGCGCGAGTGACGTCACTTAGGTGCCACCGGCCGCGTCATTCTGGCCGCGCCGCTTTGACGCAAGCGTCAAGGCCCGGCGCGCGAAATTCACGCACCGCCGCTCCTAGCCCCCCGGGGGGGGGGGGGGAGGAGAGTAGGGGGCGAGGAGCGGCCTCCGACGCCGGATTGAAACACTCCGGGTTTCACTCCGGCGTTGGCTGTTTGTCTCCCTTTGGGAGAATTCCGCCCGTTGTGTAATGTACAGTGTTGATTAAAATATTTTCATGTTGTCTAAACGTACAGTACTATAAATGCAGTGCCCCAGTTACTTCACTTTGTAATGTAACATGGTTAGATAGGTTGGGCAGCACGGTAGCACAGTAGTTAGCACTGTTGCTCCAGAGCACCAGGGTCCCAGGTTCAATTTCCGGCTTGGGTCACTGCCTGTGTGTAGTCTGTACGTAGTTTTCCCCATGTGGGTTTCCTCCGGGTGCTCCGGTTCCCTCCCACAAGTCCCGAAAGACGTGCTGTTCGGTGGCTTGGAAATTCTGAAATTCTGAATTCTCCCTCAGTGTACCTGAACAGGCGCCGGAATGTGGCGACTAGGGGCTTTTCACAGTAACTTCATTGCAGTGTTAATGTCAGCCTACTTGTGATAAAGATCATTATTATTATTACTCTGACGGACACTGAGAGTCCTTAGGAACCTACCTTTGAGCATCTTTTAATTGCTAATGGCAGTTCCCTAACTCTTCACATGCCTTAAAAAATATATTTTCCATTGCTGCCACAATTGTCTGTGATCCTTTTCTCTATTTGAACCTTTTTGTTGATTTAATAACGAAAGATAAAAAGGAGCCGAGCAGCAAGAAGCTCTGTGGGTGAGAAGATAGCAGCTCAATAATATTTACCCTGCTGTTACAATTGCACCTGTGCTTATTTAACACTGGTTTTATGTCCTGATGTAGGTAAACACGACAGAAAATATTTGCATAAGTTTCTGTTTGCAAGATTGATGCAGAAATCTGCGTGAGATTTGGCATAATTTCGGTGCAAATGAATTTCAAGAATTTCCAGCCCATTGTATTAATCAGTGGTAAATTACTTGGGAGTCATGTGACAGGGAGCTAATCAGCCCACAATGTCAATATTGCTGAAAAGGGAGACATGACACTGAAGTTACTTGTCAAATTTCAAACCAAACCATCACAGCCATGTATACTACAGGGGAAATGGGATGCTGATTGGTTGGCAAGCCGACTCTGATTGGCTGAGGCATTGCCATGGAGAAATTGGCGGAGAAATATATTCACCCGTAGGCTTGGGCAGCGCATAATTCCCTGCCACTTTTTCCATGGCAACGCCTCGGCCAATCAATCGGCACCCCCTTTTCCCTGCATCATAAATTGTTGCCATCCTTTGAAATTTGCCATTCTTGCATTTGTCCTTGTGACTGTAGTTTCAGAAGCGTGACTCTTCAGCAATATTCAAGTTACTACGCAAAACAGACACAGCTCTGTAGAATTGTCAATTGAGCAGCTTCTTCTCGGCATGAGGTCATGTTATAAATGTGTTTCTTTTTTGGAACAGTGCTCTAGATCCATACCAACGTACCGTTTTCAATCACAATTTTCAAAAAACAGAATTCTCCATTCCTGGCTCTGGCAAAGACGTCCTTTAACTCTTTGGAAGCTGTGTTAAAAGAAAAACAAAACAAGTCAAGGAGGTGCTGTTCAAGAAGCACGTGAAGTTTGGTCTGATGTTCCCGGCCCGTCTATGGGTCACGCATCAGGGTCAACACCACTACTTCTCCGAGCCTGAAGAAGCGATGGACTTTGCGAAGGATCAGGGGCTGGTCGCGAAAAGAGGTCCCACGGGCGCGAATTAGGACCCGAGAACTATCGTATGAAGGGACGCCGAATGTGCCTGGAGCGCTGTTCAACGGTTTGCTGGGTTAAAGGTGCCAAGTGGGACATTTGGGACTCTTCCCTTTGTTTTTGGTTACTGGTTTTTAGTTTTGTTTTTGTTTTCTTCCTCTTTTTTCTATTTTTCCTTTTCGTGCGGATTTTTACTTTTTGTGGGGCTCGCTGAGGGCAATGGAGCCGGTATGGTACTAAGGGTGGCCGGTCAGCTAGGGGGGTTAAGGACGTGGGTTGGGGGGTTTTTGTTTTACTGATGTGCAGGCCTTCCTGTGCCAGTGAGTTTGCTCCAGCGGGGATGGGCCGCCGGGGAGTGGGGATGAGGACGGGGAAACAATGGGAATGAGAGGGGGGCCCCCGAGTGTTGAGTCACCGGGCTAGCAGATTGGCTAGTCAAGGGAGTCAGGTGGGGGGGGGGGGAGAATACAGCTAGTGGATGGCAGGGGTGGGGTTATCGGGGGATGTTGCTGGAGGGGGAGGGGGGGGGTTGTTCTGCTGACGTGGGAGGGATTTGAAGTAGGCAGTGGGAAGGAGGTCGAGGGTGGAGGCAGCCAAGAGGCCGGGGGCCGGCCCGAGAAAGGCTTTGGCTGACCGCCGTGGGGGGGGGGAGGGGGAGTGTTCGCGCACTTGCGGGCTCTGAGGGCGGTGGTAATTATGTTTCAGGAGACACATCTGAAAGTGTCTGACCAGACTAGGCTAAGGAAGGGCTGGATTAGCCAGGTCTTCCACTCGGACTTGGACTCGAAGTCCAGGAGGGTGGCAATCATGATCAACAAGCGGGTGCAATTTGAGGCGGAGGGCATAGCCGCAGTCAGGGGGGGCAGATACCTGATGGTAAGGGGCAGACTGGAGGGGAAAAGAGTGGTGCTGGTGGATATATATGCCCCGAACTGGGATGACGTGGACTTTATTAAAAGAGTGCTGGGGAAGATCCCGGACCTGGACTCTCTTAGGCTAATAATGGGGGGTGACTTTAACATGGTCCTTGATCCGGCGCTGGATCGGTCGTGTCCCAGAACGGGTAGACTCCCAGCAATGGCAAGGCAGCTGAAAGGGTTTATGGAGCAAATGGGGGCAGTGGACCCCTGGAGAGCCAGACAGCCGACGGGAACAGGCTACTCGTTTTACTCGCACATCCATAAAATATATTCTAGGATAGACTTCTTTGTTCTAAGCAGGGACTGTATAGGGGAGGTAAAGAACACGGAATACTCGGCAATCACTATCTCGGACCATGCCCCGCACTGGGTAGACCTGCAGGTCGGAGGGGCGAATCACCAACGCCCACAACGGAGGCTAGATGTGGGACTGCTGTCGGAGGAGGGGATCTATGAGAGGCTTCGGAGGTGTATGCAAAATTACTTGCAGGTGAATGATATGGGGGAGGTCTCAGCGGCGACCCTGTGGGAGGCGCTAAAGGCAGTAGTGCGGGGGGAGTTTATCTCAATTGGGGCCCACAGAGCCAAGGCGGACCGGGCAGAGATGGACAGATTGGTTAGGGAAATGGGCCGGATAGATGAGGAACACGCGGAGTCCCCGGGGGAGGTTTTACTCAGGGAGAGGCAGAGACTACAGACGGAACTGGGGGCACTATCCACGAGTAGGGCCGTGGAACAGCTTAGGAAGGTGAGGGGAGTGGTGAATGAGCATGGGGAAAAGGCTAGCAGACTGTTAGCGCAGCAACTCAGGAAGAGGGAGGCGGCCAGGGAAATAAGTAGAGTGATGGATGGGGAGGGGTGCAGAGTGGAGGACCCGGCAGGATTGAATAAGGTATTCTTGGACTTCTATAGCAAGCTGTATACTTCGGAGCCTCCAGAAGAACCGGAGGAGATGAAAAGGTTTCTGGATGGATTAACATTCCCAACAGTAAGTGGGGGACGAGTGGATGAGCTGGGAGCCCGGATTAGAGTGGAGGTATTGGGGGGCCTAAAGGCCATACAGTCGGGGAAGTCCCTGGGGCCGGATGGATACCCAGTAGAGTTCTATAGGAAGTTCTCTGAGCTGGTGGGCCCGGTCTTGGCGAGGGTTTTTAATGAGGCAAGGGACAGAGGGACCCTGCCGCCGACGATGTCGCAAGCCACTATATCACTGATATTGAAGCGGGGTAAAGACCCGAAAGCATGTGGGTCCTACAGGCCAATCTCCCTGATCAATGTAGACGCCAAGCTCCTGGCAAAGGTACTGGCGGTTGGAATTGAGGACTGCGTACCGGAGGTGATTGGGGATGACCAAACTGGGTTCGTGAAAGGGAGGCAGCTGTCGGCCAACTTGAGAAGATTAATGTGATAATGATGCCCCCGGCGGGTAGGGAGGTGGAGGTAGTGGTGGCGATGGATGCCGAGAACATAATAAGAACATAAGAACTAGGAGCAGGAGTAGGCCATCTGGCCCCTCGAGCCTGCTCCGCCATTCAATGAGATCATGGCTGATCTTTTGTGGACTCAGCTCCACTTTCCACTGGGCAAGGAATTCCATAGATTCACAACCCTTTGGGTGAAGAAGTTCCTCCTAAACTCAGTCCTAAATCTACTTCCCCTTATTTTGAGGCTATTCCCCTAGTTCTGCTTTCACCCGCCAGTGGAAACAACCTGCCCGCATCTATCCTATCTATTCCCTTCATAATTTTAAATGTTTCTATAAGATCCCCCCTCATCCTTCTAAATTCCAACAAGTACAGTCCCAGTCTACTCAACCTCTCCTCGTAATCCAACCCCTTCAGCTCTGGGATTAACCTCGTGAATCTCCTCTGCACACCCTCCAGTGCCAGTATGTCCTTTCTCAAGTAAGGAGACCAAAACTGAACACAATACTCCAGGTGTGGCCTCACTAGCACCTTATACAATTGCAGCATGACCTCTTTAGTCTTAAACTCCATCCCTCTAGCAATGAAGGACAAAATTCCATTTGCCTTCTAAATCACCTGTTGCACCTGTAAACCAATTTTCTGTGACTCATGCACTAGCACACCCAGGTCTCTCTGCACAGCAGCATGCTTTAATATTTTATTGTTTAAATAATAATCCCGTTTTCTGTTATTCCTACCAAAATGGATAACCTCACATTTGTCAACATTGTATTCCATCTGCCAGACCCTAGCCCATTCACTTAACCTATCCAAATCCCTCTGCAGACATCCAGTATCCTCTGCACTTTTCGCTTTACCACACATCTTAGTGTCATCTGCAAACTTGGACACATTGCCCTTGGTCCCCAACTCCAAATCATCTATGTAGATGCCTTTGACCGGGTGGAGTGGGGCTATCTATGGGAGGTGCTCGGACGGTTTGGGTTCGGGGAGGGACTGGTGAATTGGATCAAGTTATTATATCAGGCCCCAAAGGCCAGCGTCAGGACAAACAGAGAAGTGTCGGAGTACTTTAGGTTGTACCGAGGGACCAGACAGGGCTGCCCGCTCTCCCCGCTGCTGTTTGCGCTGGCCATAGAGCCGCTGGCGATTGCACTGAGAGCAGCAAAGGGATGGAAGGGGATGGTTAGGGGCGGGGTGGAACATAGGGTCTCTCTCTATGTGGACGACCTGCTCCTGTACATGTCAGACCCATTCGCCGGGATGGGAAGTATACTGGAAACATTGAGGTAGTTCGGCCAGTTCTCAGGGTACAAATTAAATATGGCCAAGAGTGAAATGTTTGTGGTACAGGCAAGGGGCCAGGAGAACAGATTGAGAGGGCTACCATTTAGGCTGGTTGAGGAAAATTTCCGGTATTTTGGAATCCAGGTGGCACGAGACTGGGGCAGGCTGCACAAGTTACATTTGGCCAGGGTGGTGGAACAAATGAAGGGAGAGTTTCGGAGATGGGATGCACTCCCGCTGTCGCTGGCAGGGAGGGTGCAGACTGTAAAGATGACAATCCTCCCTAGATTCCTGTTCATTTTTCAGTGCCTCCTGATCTTTATCCCACAGTCCTTCTTCAAAAGGGTTAACAAGATGACCATGAGCTTTGTCTGGGCGGGAAAATTCCCGCGGGTGAAGAAGGCGATGCTTGAGAGGAGCCGCAGTGAGGGAGGGCTGGCTTTGCCGAGTCTGATTAATTATTACTGGGCGGCCAACATCGCTATGATAAGGAAGTGGATGGTGGGTACGGGGTCTATCTGGGAGCGGGTGGAGGCGGCTTCGTGCAGGGGCTCCAGCTTGGCAGCCCTGGTCACGGCTCCTCTACCACTGCCGCCAGCCAGGTACTCCACCAGCCCGGTAGTGGTGGCGACCCTGCGGATATGGGGCAAGTGGAGGAGGCATGTAGGGGAGATGTCTGTCTGGGTGCCAATCTGCGACAACCATCGGTTTGCTCCCGGGAGTATGGATGGGGGGTTTCGAGCATGGCGGCGGGCGGGGAGGGTGGGAGATATGTTCCTGGAGGGGAGCTTTGCGAGTTTGAGGAGCTTGGAGGAGAAATTTGGTCTGGTAAGGGGAAATGATTTCTGGAACGTACAGTTGCGGGACTTTGTCCGTAGACAGGTCCCATCCTTCCCACGCCTCCCACCAATGGGGATCCAAGACAGAATAGTCTCTAGGGGGAAAGGAGGGGAGGGTAGAGTCTCTGATATTTATAAGGTGCTCATGAAGGGGGAAGGGTCCCAGACGGAGGAACTGAAACTCAAATGGGAGGAGGAGCTGGGTGGGGAAATGGAGGACGGGCTGTGGGCAGAAGCCATGAGTAGGGTGAATTCGACCACAACATGTGCCAGGCTCGGCCTGATTCAATTTAAGGTCGTTCACCGGGCCCACATGACTGTGGCTCGGATGAGCAAATTCTTCGGGATAGAGGACAAATGCGCTAGATGCGCAGGAGGACAAGCGAACCACGTACACATTTTTTGGGCATGTCCGAGGCTTAGGGGGTATTGGGAGGGATTCACGGGGATCATGTCCCGGGTGCTAAAAACAAGGGTGGCGATGGGTCCAGGGGTGGCAATTTTTGGGGTTTCGGAAGACCCAGGGGTCCAGGGTGAGAAAGAGGCTGATGTTTTGGCCTTTGCTTCCCTGATAGCCCGGCGACGAATATTATTGGCGTGGAGGGACTCAAAGCCCCCGAAGGCTGAGTTGTGGCTTTTGGACATGTCGAGTTTTCTGGGTATGGAAAAGATTAAGTTTGCCTTGAGGGGATCTGTACAGGGGTTCGCTCGAATGTGGCAACCATTTATTGACTTCTTTGCGGGAGAGTGAGCGTCAGCAGGGGGGAGGTTAGAGTAGAGTAGGAGGGATAAATTGGCGGGTAGTGCCGATGAGTGCCGATGGGAGAGGAGCGGGCTTGTGCAATATGTTACGATTGAAGTATTGAATGTACGTGGATGTTTGCACATTTTTGCCTTTTTTTGCTTTCTTTCTGTTGATGTCTGTAACTGTTTACAATGCCGAAAAACTACCTCAATAAAATTGTTCGTTAAAAAAAAAGAAAAACAAAAATAGAATGTATCTGCCAGAAATCGAATAGTTGTGGTTCAGGAAAGTGATTTATATACAAGATTATTATTTTTTTAAATTTAAAGTGCCCAATTCTTTTTTTTTTGCCAATTAGCCAATCCACCTACTCTGCAAATGTTTGGGTTTTGTGGGGGTGAGACCCACAGACACACACAGGGAGAATGTACAAATTCCACACGGACAGTGACCCGGAGCCGGGATCGAACGTGGGTCCTGGGCGCCGTGAGGCAGCAGTGCTAACCACTGCACCACCGTGCCGCCCTTACATACAAGATTGATAGCTGTCAGTAACAAGGAAATCCTTAAAGAAGTAGCTCAGCTGATGGTGACAACCGGAATCATTTTCACCGAAACCAATATGGTTACAGAGCTGAAAAGACCATCACACGACTCACATTCTCTCCCTAAAATACTGCCATTAATAAAATTGAGGTACATCTATATCAATAACCTGCCTACCACCACTATAAATGAAAATGGGCAGTGTATCCAACAGTAATTGCATGTATCTTACTTAATTTATAATTAAACAGTGCATATTAGAATGAAGTAATTATAGTCTACAACAGGGGTGGGCAAACTACGGCCAAAGGTCTTTATGCGGCCCACCAAGATCAAGTCATAAATTATTTTTTTTTTAAATTTTTTATATTTTTTTTATAAGGTTAATGGGGGGGGGGGGGGGGCTATTGGGTTACTGGTATAGGGTGGATACGTTGACTTGAGTAGGGTGATCATTGCTCGGCACAACATCGAGGGCCGAAGGGCCTGTTCTGTGCTGTACTGTTCTATGTTCTATGTTCTATATGAGGCGCCCAGAATCATAACCGGGTGAAGCGCCATTTTTGAAAAGTAGAGAAAAAGAGGGCTAAAGGCAGGATGCCGCCGGGGGAAGCGCTGAGGTATATGCCGCACGCTAATTGGTTACAACCGGGACTATTAATTAATATACTATGCGGCCCTTTAAAATTGTGAATTTCTGAATGTGGCCCTTGCACGGAAAAGTTTGCCCACCCCTGGTCTACAAGCAACATGTGAACTGTTGGTCTCCAGTTCCCCAGAAAATCAGATCTTAAAAAGTGCATGTTTTGTGAAACAGCCAATTAACATTTAACAGCAGTTCCTGGAGCCAGGGCTCTTATGGTGACATTGTGCCCTCCACCCTGAATAAAGATTGATTATATCAACTGTAACTACCAAGTACCTTTGGCTCATATTCATTTTCCCAGACTGTTCTCCAAACGTCACTACATGTGGGCACATGAGTTTCAAACATATTTCCCAAAATAAGAATAAATACTGCAATATCTGCAAAATCTAAAATGCTGATCCGAAATGCACTTATATCTCTCATCCTCCATAAACGATGTAAAATGTGTCACCAGCCATGGTAGACATATAAAACAAAGATAAACACTAAAGGTGCTTTATAAAAAATGTATACTTGTGCTGGAAATTCGTCAAACAAGCACTCTTAAATATAATATAATGCATTAGCTTGTCCACGACATGTTACCTTCAACATGTGTAATAGTCAAATTTTTAGCCAAGTTCTTTTAGGCCAAAGGTCAGGAGGTCAACTTCTACACTGGTAATGCTTTTGAGGGATTGACATGTGTGCTTGGTTTGGGCCCAAAGAAGACCATTGCAGTGGAATAAAGTAAAAGCCAAAAACACTAAAGAATTCATATTAATTCTCTAACGTTTATTTGTTTTACAACATAACAAACTATATATCATCCAAAACATTTGTAAAATCTTTAATAAACTTAGAGTACCCAATTCTTTTCTTTCCAATTAAGAGGCAATTTAGCGTGGCCAATTCACTTACCCTGCGCATCTTTGGGTTGTGGGGGTGAGACCCACGCAGATACAGGGAAAATGTGCAACCTTCACATGGACAGTGAACCGGGGCCGGGATTGAACCCGGGTCCTCAGCGCCGTGAGGCAGCAGTGCTAACCACTGTGCCACGGTGCTGCCCCTATGACAACACTTTTTTGACGTTTCTCCTGGGAAAGACTTTGAGCTTGAATTGATATCAGTTTTACTTTAATGCCATCCGTCACCATACAAGATGGAACCACTGTGAACCGCATCTTCACATGACCAGTCATCTTTACAAGAACGGTTTTTTTCACTAATCTTGGTAAGAGTTTGCTGCCATGCCAAAGTTTCATCACTATTTCCAATTCAGGTCAATCAGTGTGGTGAATGTAACTCTGTAATTCACACTGTGATATATATATGAGACCGTACGGTTATAAGTGCAGTTGCGTTGCCCGACCACTAGGGGGAGTAGCTCTGGGAATGCTTAGGAGTTTGTACAGGGCTCCACCTTTGGCTCCGCCCATGGCTCCTCCCCCTGGACTGCTGTATAAATATCGATGCCCAGAGCCAGCCGACCAGTTCATCGAGAGTTCAACATGTAACAGGCTGGCTCTGTAGTAAGTAGATTTCACCGGCAGCGCAAACACACATGCGCAGATTTCCCGACGGCGTCCGGGTGCCCACAATGGGAAAACCTATTCGCCGGCTGCCAGGGGCGGAGAATCCCGCTGCTCGCGGGGGAAACACTGCACCAGAAAACGGGTGCGGCGGGACAGAGATTCCCGCCCATGGTTTCACTGCCTCAACAGGTCTGCTGGAGCCCTCCAATATAACCCTGAGAGGGTTTCCCGTATTGTGGTGATCTGCTGTGCCATACATAACCTGATCTATGGCAGGGCGATGACCTTCCTGAGGAAGACCTCGTGGAGTGGCACATGTCCTTGGACGAGGAGGATGCTCAGGAGGGAGTTGAAGAAGAGGCTACTGAGGGCCCAGAGGATGGAGGTCAGGTGGATGCGAGGTTGTGCAAGGGCAGGGGAGCTCCAGATGCCCTCATAGCCTCCTGTTTAGGGAGGAGGACTAACCCATTATTCAACAGCGTGGCACCCCCCCCCCCACCCCACCCTACCCCTCCGCCCTCACCCACCCCACCCCACCACGATGCTGTGATACCTCTGCGACCAGGGGATCAAGGTTGCAGACACCTTAATCATCAGGGTTTGGGGCCTTGGGAGTCCTCGAGTGCCTGCTGTCCTTTCAATGGAGGAGAGTGATCACGATTCAGAGTGAGGAATGGTCTGCGATGCTCCTCAGCTATTGCTCATGTTTAACTCATGTTTGTCTGCTGCCAGCACGCTGGCGCCCCAAGCATGTCTGAATGAAGATCAGCCCCACACTCCCTTGTCCCTTAGATCTAGAGGGGGATTGCAGGCCAGGGTCCAGAGTTCACCGAATCATGCCTGAGTCCTATCGCTGAAAATTAAATGTTTGCAATGAATGGGCCCAATCGTTTGGCTGTCATTGAGGGCCAGTGAGAAGATCTGTGCCCAGATGGGGAGAAGCGACATGCCACTGGGAGGGTTAAAGAAGGTGAGGCATTAAGGTGGTGAAGAACAATGATGTTCAATTCAGTGACATGTGCAGATTGACAAGTGACCCCCAACTACCTGTGCCTAACTTCACCCGTGCCCACGCTGTGCACCTGCAATTCCTTTGACTTCCGCACCCTCCCACTATGTCTGGATGTGATACCAGGATGCACATCAAAGGTGGAGGTGGCCAGCTGCCTTCCTCATCCTGTTGCCAGAGGCATGGCTCTGGAAGGCCGGAACCTTGTGGACCTAGCCTACTTGTCAGTGGCACTGGCCGTATTACCTTCTCTGCCCATTGTGCCCGAGTTACATCTATCTCAGGAAGGGGGTGGGGGGGGGTTCAGATTGGTTAGTCACTCCCAGGGTATCTTGGTGAAGGCCCCGGGATGTGCTCCAGTGAATCTCCCTCCCTCCGGTTGTCCGTAGGCCCTGGGCTACTCCTTGGGATGGAGTGACAGCTGGAGTGAACTCCAGAAGCCTCATATTAATCTGGCGCTGCCAGTCCTGGAGGCCAGCCAGTGTCTGCACTATGCAGTTGAAGGCCTCAGCCACGGTCCTCAAGAGCTGAGCCATACTTCGGAGTTCTTTCATCATGGATCTGACCTTTTGCCCCACTGCGGAAACCAGCCTTGCAGTGTTGACCTGTGTGCCATGCATTGCTAGAAAAGTCTCCTGAAACAGAAAGCTTTTGGACTCCTCCATTGGGCCTTGCAGTTGCAGGAGTGTCGCTGATAACCCTTCCTGATTTTCCCGGCTCTGAGGGACGAACCTGTCCAGAGGCACAGCACCTGGCTGGGGAACAGCTGAGTCCTGGATACAGCAGAACTCTGACTGTTCGATCCCTGGGACGTTCCCACCTCCACCTGTATCAGACGTTCACCAGATAGTGCCCCAAAAGCCTGCCTGCTGAGGTAATCCACAGAGATATGTGTCGCTGCGATGGTGAATGGTGTGGGTGACAGCTGTGATGCTCCTCCTCCGAGGTGGTGTCAAGGGCGGGCGGTAGGACCTTGCTGGTAGACAGGGCAGGCTCCTCTGTTGATGATCCTGTCAGGCAAGGGACATGGTTTTAGTGCATGGCCCGGTCAAGGGTTTGAACTACGCAGAACTCACTTGAGGCTGGTCATCTAGCTGAAGGTTCAGTGGCTCCTTACTTTTCTCTCGCAAGCCCACCTCGCTCTCAGCACAGGCCCCCCCTCTTCCTCCCCTGCGACCTCTCTCTCTCCTTGTACGGAGACAGGATCCTTAGCTGAGGCATCCCACCGCCTGTCTTCTCCTGCTCATATCGGTTGTGGGCGAGCTTCTCCCCAGGAACACAAAGGGGATAATGTGAGCTGGACTATTGGTGGGTCAGAGGTCGATGACACCTGGCATGTGTAAGCAGGGAGGGGTTCTGATGGAGAGTGTTGGGGAGAGGGGGGGGGGACGGTTTGTGCTTGTGACAGGTCAGGTGCTATCACCCTGCAGGATTGCAGAATGTTAGGAGGTGACATTCTGGGGGCTGACTGAAGGGTGAAAGGTCGAGAGAAAACAGGGAGTAGACCCTGGCTAATCGCAGTAGGTCATTCACCTTTTTTTCAGTATTGCACACCTGTGGTCAGGCTGCTGGTACTGACCAATGCTGCCATCGTCCCCCAGGTGGGGTTTGCCACCTTGCTAGAAGGCCTCCTGCCAGCCCCAGGGTTTATTGAAAGGGTAAATAAGAGATTCTCTCTTCCACGGCATCCAGCATATGGTTGGGAGCCCCCTCCGTAAATCTGGGAGCTGATTTCCTCACTGCCATCCTCCTGGCGTGAATGAGAGCAAGTGCTGTGGAGCCATTTAAATGCAGCGCCCTTTTCATTGAGGTGCCCAGATGACATATCGGGAGATACAGATGGTTGGACATAATGTTCGACATTTCTGCAACTCCAGAAGAGGACCAACGTAGACAGCATGAGATAGTCAGCAACCTTCCCAGACTGGATGCTGTAGCAGTGGAAACACAATGGAAGAAGGCACAGCTAACTGTGATCCGTATTTAACATGACTGCGAGAGAGAGAGAGAGAAACTGAACTAGAAAAAATTATAATTGAAGATACCTGAACTCAAGCAGATGGGACATGTACCGATAGCAAAAGATCTTCGCCCAGATCCTGACAAGGTGAGAGTTGTAACAGCAATCAACAAATGTGAAAGCAGCGCAACTATTTGTTGGATTTGTGAACTACTTAGCAAAGGCTTTGCCTAATTTATCATTGAGGTGTTAACCATTACTCAAGCTCACTGTCGAGGATGTGCAGCAGTATTGAGGCACAGAATAAGAAGCAGCATTCATTAAAATCAAACAGCCAATGACGACAATGCCAGTCCTGGAATACTATGCTATCAATGATGAAGTTACCTAGCAGTGTGACGCCAGTGAGACAGGTCTTGGAGCTACCCTTCCGCAGCAGCAATGAACACCAGCTGCATTTGCCTGCAGTGTATTGACACAAACTTAATGGTGCTGCACCCAGATCGAGAAAAAGTACCCGACTTTTGTTTTCGCATGTGCGCATTTTCATCAATACCTGCTTGGAAAAGACAAATAATCAGCAGAGTCCGACCACAAGCCATTTCAAAGTATTTTTCTCAAACTGTTACTACCTGTTCCAAAGCGTCTTCAAAAATTGTTATATCGTTTACAAAGATGTCATCCGGACGTGACAGACAAACAAGGGAAAAAGATGGTATATCACTGGTATGCTGCAGAGAGCAACACTCCATGATGAAAGCTGAGGAGGCTACAAGAGAATGTGAAATCTTCCAGATTCAGTGTGAAGCAGCAGTCGACATGCTCTGGAAGTCATAAGCACATCAGTGACATTGAATCTGACAGACAAACGCCTTTCTCAAACCAAGCCAATTACCCAACAAAATGACACTCTCAAAAGTAGTAATGGAAGGATGGCCTTGGAGCATCAAGGACACACCTGTGATCACCGAGATGAATTGGCAGCCCAAGGTGGTATCTTGTACATAGGGAAAGAGTCATAATTCCTAAGGCAATAAGAGAAGAGATGCTGAAACACATCCATACAAGTCATCAAGGAATTGAATTGAGTCTGAAGAAAGCAAGAGAAGTGCTCCATTGGCCAAACACGAGCAATAACCAGTCAACCAGTGCAGTACTTTGAATGAGTACCAGGTTTAACAAACTACAGAGCCATGACATGACATTCCAGACAGACCATATATGAAACTGGGCGTAGACCTTTACACTATAGCATTAACATGATTATGATGTAATTTAAACTATGACTCTGACTACTGGGCAGTAGACCAGCTGAATGCAATGATGACAGGAGGAATGTTAGAATGCTTGAAAGCACACTTCACTCATTAACAGCATTCCAGACATTGTGATGAGTGATGATGGTCCTCAGTTCATGAGCGAAGAGTTCATCCACTTCAGAAAGAATTAGGAAATTCAAAACTATATATCCTTTCTGCATTATCCCCAGTCCAATGGAAAGGCTGAGCGACAATGAAAATTGCCAAAGGAATCATCAAGAAATCGAGAAAATCTAGCACAGTCGCATAGAAGACCATCCTCAAGTGGAGAAACACACTGATTGAAGGCAAAGTAGTCAAGTCCAAAGGCTTGTCGCACCCAAGCTACTCTTCCAACGGCAAAAAAAGCTACTGAAGCCACAAGTAGCAGCAGGTGTGTGTGGAAAATTCAAATTGAAATGGCAGAACTTCAATTTTCAGTTTGGCAAGACGACCAACCAATTGCCAGAGTTGAGCATAGGAGAGTCAGTCAGTGTACAAGCTTTCAATGCTCTCAACAGGAGTCAGTCCACATGGCAACTTGGGACATGTGTAGAACAGTTATCACTTCAACTGTACGCGATGGAAGTGAATGACCAAAGTAAACGATGCAACCACAGGCAGGTACGAACAACTAGAGAAGCTGGTCGTTCACTGCAGGCGGCAATCAGGAATATCTCGCAGATTCACAGAATATAGAACGACCATCACTCCCAGAGGTCCACTAGTCTCCAACAACGGAAATGGAACAACAACTGTTACCACGGCAGCAAGAAATGCCACGGGAATAACGCTCCCTGGAGAAGGAATATCATCCAGATGAATGGCCAATGACAGAGCACATGTTCCTTCAAGAGACCTGCACTATTTAGCGACCATGCGTGCAATTCATGGGTAGAGACTGATGAGAATAACAAACAGTTTGTTAACGCATGAGAGCAGTTGTGATGCAGTGGGTAGCTCACAGTTATACAGATAGTGCGTGCAGAGTTGTCTAGTGTTCGTTACGGTTCACTTGGGCTTTTATATACGTCACTAAGCGTCCTACCTGGCTTGCTACAGTCATGTGACCTCGAACATGAGGGAATGTCTGTGGCCAGCCATATAACATTCAGTTCTACACAGACATTACCCTGAAAAGACTATATAGTCTTTGAGCTCGTAACACCCTTTATGCACTTGTGGAAAGACACCAACAATGCTTTTTAAAAAAATAATCTTTATTTTTGTCACCAGTAGGCTTACATTAACACTGCAATGAGGTTACTGTGAAAATCCCCTAGTCGCCACACTCTGGCGCCTGTCTGGGTGCACGGAGGGAGAATTCGGAATGTCCAATACACCTAACAGCACATCTTTCGGTACTTATGGGAGGAAACCAGAACACCCGGATAAAACCCACACAGACACGGGGAGAACGTGCAGACTCCACACAGTGACCCAAGCCTGGAATCGAACCTGGGACCCTGGGGCCGTAAAGCAACAGTGCTAGCCACTGTGCTACCATGCCGCCCAGACACCAACAATGCTTCACATTACTAGGGGGAGTCGTCTCCATAGACTTGGCAGACTAACCCCTTAAACCCAGCAGAAGAGGGGGCTGTCACTGGGCTTCACAGATTTTCATTTGCAAAATAAAGATTTCTCTAAACCACGAGAGAGAGCTGCAGAGAAAGTAAATGAAGGCGCAGCAGAGGAGCTAAAGAGTGAGTTAGAGAGCACTAGCGAGCAAGAAAAGTGAGTTACACGGCAAGCTCTTTGTTCAATGTCATAGCCAGAGTGAGAATCCTGCACATCTCCAGTAAGGAAGTTATCACATTTGGAGTTAATGGTTGAATTGTGGTTCTGTTAGCCCAAATGCATCTGAGGCAGATCCGAGCCATGGGAGATTTCCCTCTACTTACAGAAACTGTAACCAAGCTGTTTACATAAGTAAAGCTGTTGGGAAAAGTCCCATTCTGTCAGCAAGCACTCAGGTTGCATTGCAAGCAGAGATGTAGAGGGCTGAGATCTGCCATGTTTGGCAAAATGGCTTAGCAAAAGCATTAGAAGTTCCTCATACTGTGTCACTATGGAAGGTGACTGCACGAGGCAAAGATACCTTTTTCAGGAAGAGAAGGATCATTTTTGTTCAGCTGCTGTCAGATAATTTAGCGTGATACTGTGGTGATACTGTCTCGTCTGGTGATTAAAAATTAGAAATCATGAATACTGATTTAATCAGATGACCATGGATATCACCACAGGCAGGATTAAAATACAATATAAGGAATGAGACAGCTGGGGATCAATAAATGCCACTTAGAATCATAGAATTCCTACAGTGCATAAGGAGGCCAATGGGCCCATCGAGTCTGCACTGACCCTCTGAAAGAGCACCCTACCTAGACCCATTCCCCCTCCTAACCTACACATTTTTGGACACTAACAGGAAATTTTATCTTGGCCAATCCACCTTTGGACTTTGGAAGGAAACTGGAGCATCTGGAGGAAATGCACACAGATACAGGGGAAAAGTGCACATTCCACACAGTCAGTCACCAAAATGCTAACCACTGTGCCACCGTGCCACATTTAATCAGTAAAAACCTATATAGAGAACCATACAAATTCTCTTACTGAAAAGTCATAAAAGAATAGACATTGAAGATGACACAGATTGTTTCCAATGAATGTGAGGCAGTAACAAGAAGGCATAATTTAAGATAATCGCAGAAAGAACTAAACAGGAGGTTAGAAAATCTGGGCCGGGATTCTCCCTTACCCGGCGGGGTGGGGGGTCCCGGCGTGTCGGAGTGGCGTGAACCACTCCGGCATCAGGCCGCCCCAAAGGTGCAGAATTCTCCGCACCTTTAGGGGCCAAGCCCTCACATTGAGGGGCTAGGCCCGTGCCGGAGTGGTTGGCGCTCCGCCGGCTGGCGTGAACGGCCTTTGGCGCCATGCCAGCCAGGGCCGAAAGGACTTCGCCGGCCGGCGTACGTCCACGCATGCGCCGGACGTCAGCGGCTGCTGACGTCATACCCGGCGCACGCGCAAGGGAGGGGGTCACCCGGGGGGGAGTTGGACAATTCCGCACCTGTAATTAGAGAGTAAAATTAAAAATGAAATGAAAATCGCTTACTGTCACAAGTAGGCTTCAAATGAAGTTACTGTGAAAAGCCCCTAGTCGCCACATTCCGGCACTCCCCACATTCGGGGAGGCTGGTACGGGAATTGAACCGTGCTGCTGGCCTGCCTTTATCGGCTTTAAAAGCCAGCGATTTAGCCCTGTGCTGAACCAGCCTCTTTTCCCTGGAAATGCCCCCACCAGCTCGCAGTGCTACTTTCGCACCTTGGCAATGCCAGGCTGACATCCAGATGGCACTGCCAGGATGGCACTGCCAGGGTACCCTGATGGCACCACCTTCCCAAACAGCATGTAGCTGGGGGCCTCCAATCCACTTGGAGACCCCCACAAGTTCCATTCCGTCTGATCCCTGTTTGTGGAGATCAGTAACAAACGGCACTCGCTCGAGGTCCCTGAGGATAGAACGGAGAAATCTCTGCGATAAACCATTTTGTATTTTACTTTAAGAAGTGAATTACATAGTTGCTTTGAAGAACAGGAATACAAAAAAGTATAAGGAGTGAGCAGGACGCATGGTACGGTAGTGCAGTGGTTGGCACAGCGCTGAGGACCCAGGTTCGATCCCGGCCCCGGGTCACTGTCTGTGTGGAGTTTGCACGTTCTACCCGTGTTTGCGTGGGTCTCACCCCTTCAACCCAAAAGAAATGCAGGGTAGGTGGATTTGCCATGCTAAATTGCCCCTTAATTGAAAAAAATAATTGGGAACTCTAAATTTAATTTTAAAAAGGAGTGAGCTGAGAGTGGAATTAATTGGATTAGAGGAACTATCTGGCAGATAGTTCATTTCCGTGAGACAAACTTTCTCTATGGGTCAAAATAAAATTAGCTAATCTGGTGCGAATTCTGAAATTCCCTCAACCTGGAAACCTCCCTGTCAGATTTTGATAAAAGTATTCACTTTCTATGTTGGTCTGAATTAACACATACAAATTTCATTTGAACGAGCTTTTAAGCAGTTCAGTTTGAATTTCTGTTCGTGAGACAATGGTCAGTAGTCAAAGCAGTTATGATACAGGAAGGTAATGATTTGAAAGAGCTACACTTCATGAGCTACTGTGCAGACTTTGTTTGCACTGGAGTGCTGAACTTGGTGCATTTAAGTGCTATAATCAGAGTTTGGTGACTGAGGGAGTTAGGTGAGGAGGGAGCAAGGTGCTCCTTTCATTTCATTCCCGCAAAGAGCGAGAAGGGAGCCAGGAGTTTACAGAGAGTGCAGCTGACTGGGAGCAGAGTCGGAGGGCGGAGGTCCAGTTGGTCTACAGGGGAGCTATATTCTGTAAAGTAAGAGGGGATGGAGGCTAGGGCAATTGCATGCTCCTCCTGTAGGATGTGGGTGGTGAGGGATACCACCGGTGTCCCCGCTGACTATACCTGCGGGAAGTGCACCCAACTCCAGCTCCTCAGAGACCGTGTTAGGGAACTGGAGCTGGAGTTGGATGAACTTCAGATCATCTAGGAGGCAGAGGGGGTTATCGAGAAGAGTTATAGGGTGGTAGCCACACCCAAGGTACTGTACAAAAGTAGCTGGGTTACAGTCAGGGGAAAGAAAATGAACAGGCAGACAGTGCAGGGATCCCTCGTGGCCGTTCCCCTTCAAAACAAGTATACCATTTTGGATGCTGTTGGGGGGGGATGACCTACAGGGGGAAGGCCCCAGCAGCCAGGTCTCTGGAACTGAGTCTGGCTCTGGGGCTCAGAAGGGAAGGGGGGAGAATAGAAAAGCAATAGTAATAGCAGATTCAACGGTTAGGGGAATAGATAGGAGATTCTGTGGTCGCGATCGAAACTCCCGGAAGGTATGTTGCCTCCCGGGTGCCAGGCCATGTCTCGGATTGTGTCTTCAGGATCCTGAAGGGGGAGGGTGAACAGCCAGAGGTCGTGGTGCACATTGGTACCAACGACGTAGGTAGGAAAAGGGGTGTGGAGATAATAAACAAGTTTAGGGAGTTAGGCTGGAAGTTAAAGGGCAGGACAGACAGAGTTGTCATCTCTGGTTTGTTGCCGGTGCCACGTGATAGCGAGGCTAGGAATAGGGAGAGAGTGCAGTTGAACACGTGGCTGCAGGAATGGTGTAGGAGGGAGGGCTTCAGGTATTTGGATAATTGGAGCGCATTCTGGGGAAGGTGGGACCTGTACAAGCAGGACGGGTTGCATCTGAACAAGAGGGGCACCAATATCCTGGGAGGGAGGTTTTCTAGTACTCTTCGAGAGGGTTTAAACTAATTTGGCAGGGGAATGGAAACCGGATTTGTAGTCCAGCAACTAAGGAAGCCGATATTCAGGACGCCAAAGCACGTAATGATGCAGTGGGGAAGGTAACACTGACAAAGGAGAGTACTTGCAGGCAAGGAGATGGGTTGAAGTGTGTATACTTCAACGCAAGAAGCATCAGGAATAAGGTGGGTGACCTTAAGGTATGGATTGGTACTTGGGACTACGATGTGGTGGCCATCACGGAAACTTGGATAGAAGAGGGGCAGAAATGGTTGTTGGAAGTCCCTGGTTATAGATGTTTCAACAAGATTAGGGAGGATGGTAAGAGAGGTGGGTGTGGGGGGGAGTGGCATTGTTAATTAGAGATAGTATAACAGCTGCAGAAAGGCAGTTCGAGGAGGATCTGCCTACTGAGGTAGTATGGGTTGAAGTCAGAAATAAGAAAGGAGCAATCACCTTGTTGGGAGTTTTCTATAGGCCCCCCAATAGCAGCAGAGATGTGGATGAACAGATTGGGAAACAGATTTTGGAAAGGTGCAGACGTCACAGGGTAGTAGTCATGGGTGACTTCAACTTCCCAAATATTGAGTAGAAACTCTTTAGATCAAATAGTTTGGATGGGGTGGTGTTTGTGCAGTGTGTCCAGGAAGCTTTTCTAACACAGTATGTAGATTGTCCAACCAGAGGGGAGGCCATATTGGATTTGGTACTTGGTAATGAACCAGGGCAGGTGATAGATTTGTTAGTGGGGGAGCATTTTGGAGGTAGTGACCACAATTCTGTGACTTTCACTTTAGTAATGGAGAGGGATAGGTGTGTGCAACAGGGTAAGGTTTACAATTTGGGGAAGGGTAAATACAATGCTGTCAGACAGGAATTGAATTGCATAAGTTGGGAACATAGGCTGTCAGGGAAGGATCCTCATAGATACAGAGCAATTACAAATAAAGTTACATCATTACATCATCTTCAACAGATTGTAATCCAGGTCCCACAGAAACAAAAGCCACTAAGAACAAATGGAAATAGCAACGTAATGTACTTCTTAAAGTAACTTGCTGCCCTATTGTCAAAAAAGAAAGCTTTTCCTCTAATAATCTCAATTGCTTTTCTCCAAAGGTGTCATCCTAAATTCAAGTTACTTTTTAGCCATTTCTTCAAAGCTGATGAAGAGGCTCCTAACTTTCCACAATACAATTAATACAAGATTCTACTGCTGAATCCAAACCATGGTTGACAAGAGAGGTTGAATGTCTTGTTAAGAGGAAGAAGGAGACTTATGTAAGGCTGAAGAAACAAGGTTCAGACAGGGCGCTGGAGGGATACAAGATAGCCAGGAGGGAACTGAAGAAAGGGATTAGGAAAGCTAAGAGAGGGCATGAAAAATCTTTGGCAGGTAGGATCAAGGAAAACCCCAAGGCCTTTTACACATATATGAGAAATATGACTAGAGCGAGGGTAGGTCTGATCAAGGACAGTAGCGGGAGATTGTGTATTGAGTCTGAAGAGATAGGAGAGGTCTTGAACGAGTACTTTTCTTCAGTATTTACAAATGAGAGGGGCCATATTGTTGGAGAGGACAGTGTGAAATAGACTGGTAAGCTCGAGGAGATACTTGTTAGGAAGGAAGAAGTGTTGGGTGTTTTGAAAAACTTGAGGATAGACAAGTCCCCCGGGCCTGACGGGATATATCCAAGGATTCTATGGGAAGCAAGAAATGAAATTGCAGAGCCGTTGGCAATGATCTTTTCGTCCTCCCTGTCAACAGGGGTGGTACCAGGGGATTGGAGAGTGGCGAATGTCGTGCCCCTGTTCAAAAAAGGGAATAGGGATAACCCTGAGAATTACAGGCCAATTAGTCTTACTTCGGTGGTAAGCAAAGTAATGGAAAGGGTACAGAGGAATAGGATTTTTGAGCATCTGGAAAGACACTGCTTGATTAGGGATAGTCAGCACGGATTTGTGAGGGGTAGGCCTTGCCTTACAAGTCTTATTGACTTCTTTGAGGAGGTAACCAAGCATGTGGATGAAGGTAAAGCAGTGGATGTAGTGTACATGGATTTTAGTAAGGCATTTGACAAGGTTCCCCATGGTAGGCTTATGCAGAAAGTAAGGAGGCATGGGATAGTGGGAAATTTGGCCAGTTGGATAACGAAATGGCTAACCAATAGAAGTCAGAGAGTGGTGATGGATGGCAAAAATTCGGCCTGGAGCCCAGTTACCAGTAGCATACCACAGGGATCAGTTCTGGGTCCTCTGCTGTTTGTGATTTTCATTAATAACTTGGATGAGGGAGTTGAAGGGTGGGTCAGTAAATTTGCAGATGATACAAAGTTTGGTGGAGTTGTAGATAGTGAGGAGGGCTGTTGTCAGCCGCAAAGAGACATAGATAGGATGCAGAGCCGGGCTGAGAAGTGGCAGATGAAGTTTAACCCTGACAAGTGTGAGGTTGTCCATTTTGGAAGGACAAATGTGAATGCGGAATACAGGGTTAACGGTAGGGTTCTTGGCAATGTAGAGGAGCAGAGAGATCTTGGGGTCTATGTTCATAGATCTTTGAAAGTTGCCACTCAAGTGGATAGAGCTGTGAAGAAGGCCTATGGTGTGCTAGCGTTCATTAACAGACGGATTGAGTTTAAGAGCCGTGAGGCGATGATGCAGCTGTACAAATCCGTGGTAAGGCCACATTTGGAGTACTGTGTGCAGTTCTGGTTGCCTCATTTTAGGAAGGATGTGGAAGCTTTGGAAAAGGTGCAAAGGAGATTTACCAGGATGTTGCCTAGAATGGAGAGTAGGTCTTACGAGGAAAGGTTGAGGGTGCTAGGCCTTTTCTCATTAGAACGGAGAAGGATGAGGGGCGACTTGATAGAGGTTTATAAGATGATCAGGGGAATAGATAGAGTAGACAGTCAGAGACTTTTCCCCCGGGGGGAACAAACCATTACAAGGGGACATAAATTTAAGGTGAATGGTAGAAGATATAGGGGGGATGTCAGAGGTAGGTTCTTTACCCAGAGAGTAGTGGGGGCATGGAATGCACTGCCTGTGGAAGTAGTTGAGTCAGAAACATTGGGGACCTTCAAGCGGCTATTGGATAGGTACATGGATTATGGTAGAATAATGGAGTGTAGATTAATTTGTTCTTAAGGGCAGCATGGTAGCATTGTGGATAGCACAATTGCTTCACAGCTCCAGGGTCACAGGTTCGATTCCGGCTTGGGTCACTGTCTGTGTGAAGTCTGCACATCCTCCCCGTGTGTGCGTGGGTTTCCTCCGGGTGCTCCGGTTTCCTCCCACAGTCCAAAGATGTGCAGGTTGGGTGGATTGGCCATGATAAATTGCCCTTAGATTATCATAGAATTTTGGACACTATGATTAACCTAGGACAAAAGTTCGGCAGAACATCGTGGGCCGAAGGGCCTGTTCTGTGCTGTATTTCTCTATGTTCTATGAATTTTATGATTTTGGAGGTGCCTTGGGGTTTGGATTCAGCAGTAGAATCTTGTATTAATTGTATTGTGGGAAATTAGGAGCCTCTTCATCAGCTTTGAAGAAATGGCTAAAAAGTAACTTGAATTTAGGATGACACCTTTGGAGAAAAGCAATTGAGATTATTAGAGGAAAAGCTTTCTTTTTTGACAATAGGGCAGCAAGTTACTGTAAGAAATACATTACATTGCTATTTCTATTTGTTCTTAGTGGCTTTTGTTTCTGTGGGACCTGGATTACAATCTGTTGAAGATGATGTAATGATGTAACTTTATTTGTAATTGCTCTGTATCTATGAGGATGTGTCACTTGTTCACAATGGTAAACTCCGAGAGCCCAGGGAATAATAGAGGGATGTCTGTCTTCAGTCTGCATGACTTCACTCACAGAGGCGGAGTGACACCACATGACCCGCGCTCTAAGCCATGGTTGAGGTAAATTTGGACTATTTTCAAATAAGGGATGGGAATTGGGAATAAAAGTTGAAAAATCAGAGCCTTTCTTGGCACAGTTTTACCATGGCTTCTGAAGTATAATTCGTCTGAGACACAATAACATCATTTCAGAGACAGCAGACGAAGGGCATTGCTGTACTGGCAGCACTCGAGGAATCCAAGAGCCCTGAGGATGAGAACCCTTAATGTTGTCTTCACTGGTTTTTGTTGAGTATATGTAAAATAATAACCTTTATCAGTGTCGCAAGTAGGCTTACATTAACACTGCAATGAAGTTACTGTGAAAATCCCCTAGTTGCCACACTCCGGCGCCTGCTCAGGTACAACTGAGGGAGAATTCAGACTGTCCAATTCACCTAACAAGGAAGCCTTTCGGAACTTGTGGGAGGAAACCGAAGCGCCCGGTTTAGCCGGCACGGTAGCACAGTGGTTAGCACTGTTGCTTCGCAGCGCCATGGTCCCAGGTTTGATTCCCGCTTGGGTCACTGTCTGTGTGGAGTCTGCACGTTCTCCCTGTGCCTGCGTGGGTTTCCTCCGGGTGCTCCGGTTTCCTCCCATAAGTCCCAAAAGACGTGCTCGTTAGGTGAATTGGACATTCTGAATTCTCCATCTGTGTACCCAAACAGGCGCCGGAATGTGGCAACTAGTGGATTTTCACATTGCAGTGTTAATATAAGCCTACTTGTGAAATAAAGATTATTATTAATATAAACATCTAATTGATTCAGAAATACTAGTTGTTAGTACCTTGTTCGATCAAGCACAACGGAGGACCACATTTGTTAGAAATGAAGAATTTGGAACTGAGAGATTTTCATTAAACGGGTTTTATAACCTCAAAACCTTACGTCCTGACTGATTCAGATCAACTCAGATATCAATAACAGACAGAGGAAATCTCCAAAGTGTTCGAGGGAAATAATAATTGAAGGCAACGGCAGATCAGGTTTAGGTGATAACAGTTTATTTAAGTAGGGACACCCAGCAGAGGTTCTGCACTTTACAGGTCATCATAGTTAGATTAACCCACTCACAAAATTGTCTAATGTAAACGAGTCTTAAACAAGCTGAGAAGGTATAGTTTAGTTCTTGTCGTTCTCTCCTCAGAGTCACCTTTTAAAACTACGTCAAAGGGTTCCTTGAGATTAATAGCGCGGCACACTTACAATTCATAATCTACCAAGATTACACTCATCTGATGCTGCATCCCGGACAGAGACAATGTGTGTGAGCTTCCTGTGTGTGTACAGCAGCATTAATATACACAGGTGCATAGCAGGTGAGGAAAGGATCAGAACTCTGCAGGCTGTTATCTATTGTGACTGACTGGCAAGTGTCATACTTGAATAATGGCCATTTAGAAGTAAACTTAGAGGGTGACCTTCAGCCAGTGAATAAATACTCCAACAAGGCACCAGAATCTCCAGGAACGAGGAAGGATAATAAATCTAGGAGAAAAATGGGTAACACATGAAATGGGTAAGAATGGCACGGTGGCACAGTAGTTAGCACTGCTGCCTCACAGTGCCAAGGACCCGGGTTCAATTCCGGCCTCGGGTGACTGTCTGTATGGTGTTTGCACTTTCTCCCCATGCGTGAGGAATTTCCTCTGGGTGCTCCGGTTTCCTCCCACAATCCAAGGATCTGCAGGTTAGGTGGGGTTATGAGGCAGGGGAGTGGGCCTTGGTAAGATGTTCTTTCAGAGGGTCGGTGTAGACCCGATGGGCCAAATGGCCTCTATCTGTAGTAATTCTATGATGCTACAGTTTTTCTAAGTCAAGGATGGAAATGTAATTCCAATTTAAATGCAACATTTTAACACAAAGGGATTTCCTCTGCCCTTGATACAGCGCATTATAAAACAAATCCAGCACAAGATCACAGTTACAAACGAAAGGGAAAATGCTGGAAAATCTCAGCAAGTCTGGCAGCATCTGTAGGTTCTCTCCCTACAGATGCTGCCAGACTTGCTGAGATTTTCCAGCATTTTCCCTTTCGTTTCAGATTCCAGCATCCGTAGTAATTTGCTTTTATCACAGTTACAAACCAACTTGCCAATTCGATTTAGTCACAGCTCGCACACTACAGCAACACAAATAGGAAGACAAATAGGAGAATACATTCTCCTGTTTCTGACTGTAAGGGACCTACATTTGCCTTCACCAATTTTTTTCTCTTCATGTACCCATAGAAACTTTACAGTCAATTTTTATGTTCCCTGCCAGCTTATTTTCATACTCTATTGTCCACTTCTTAATAAATCCCTTGGTCCTTCTTTCTAAACAGCTCCCAATCTTCAGACCTGTTGTTTTTCTTGACCAATTTATATGCTACTTCCTTGAATCAAATACTATCCCTAATTTCCTTGGTAAGCCATGGATTGACCGCCTTTCCCATTTTACTTTTGTGCCAGACAGGAATAAACAATTACTGCAGTCCCTCCATGCGTTCTTTGAATGTTTGCCATTGCCTATCCACTGTCATCCCTTTAAGTAGCATTCCCCAGTCGAGCATAGCCAACTCACGCCTCATTTTATCGTAATTTCCTTTGTTAAGATTCAGGACCTAGCCTCAGAATCAACTACTTCACTCTCCATTTTGATGAAAAATTCTATCATATTATGGTCACTTATCCCTAAGGGGTTGCGCACAACTAGACTGCCAATGATTCCATTGTCATTACACAGTACCCAGTCTAGGATGGCCTGTTCTCTAGTTGGCTCCTCAACATATTGATCCAGAAAACCATCCCTGTATACACTCCAAGAATGCCTCCTCTATGGTATTGGGGCTAATTTGATTTTCCCAATCTAGATGCAGATTAAAATCACCCATAAATACAGTCGTTCCTTTATCTCAATCAACTCTAATTTCCTGTTTAAGTTAATTCCCAACAATATCACTACAGTTTGGGGATCAATATATGACGCTGACTAACGTGTCCTGCCCCTTGCTGCTTCTCAGCTCTACCCATGCAGATTACGCATTGTCAAGCTAATATCCTCCCTCACTATTGTATTAATTGCCTCCCTAACTAGCATTGCAACCCCACCGCCTTTTTCCTTTTAGTCTATCTTTCCTAAATTATGAGTACCCCAGGACATTCAGTTCCCATCCCTGGTCACCCTGCAGCCATGTTTCCGTAGTCCCGACTATATCATTGCCTTTCACGTCTATTTGTGTGATTAGTTCATCCACTTTATTGTGAATGCTCCGCACATTAAGGCGCAAAGCCTTGAAACTCGTCTTTTTAACATTACTTGTCCCGCTCCCAATATTTTTCACTGTGGCACCTGTTTGAATCTGGCTTTCGGTTTATCTGCCCATCACTTTTCTTATTCCCTTTTCTGTCTTTTGTTTTTGTCCTTATTTCCTCCTCCTCTGACTCCTTGCATAGGCTCCCATTCCCTTGCCATATTAGTTTAAACTTTAAACAAGGTCATCAGATCTAGGAGGTTACCTTGTCCATATTTGAACTGATGCCATGAGGTTTCATGGAGTCCACAGTCATTGACAAGGATTCTCAGGACCATTCCCTCCTGACTATACGCCGCTGCGCCAGAGGTAGGATATACCCAAGGATAGAATAGAATTTCAGTACAAGTCCCCAGATGTTAGTGAGAGATTCATGGAACTCCATAGAACCCCTGCAGTGCAGAAGGAGGCTATTCAGCCACTGGGTCTGCACCGATCCTCTGAAAGGGCACCCTACCTAGGCCCACACCCCATCCCGTCTCAGTAACCCCGTAACCCTACCTAACCTGCACATTTTTGGATACTAAGGGGCCATTTAGCGTGGCCAATCCACCTAACCTGCACATCTTTGGACTGTGGATGGAAACCCACACAGACAAGGGGAGAACATACAAACACCACAGAGACAGTCACGCAAGCCAGATTGAAGCCGGGTTTCTGGTGCCGTGAGGCAGCAGTGCTAACCACCCTGCTTCCATGCCCACCCCCCCCCAAAAATAAAATGTTATATCATGCAGACAAGAATAGAGAGTGACAATGATAGATTCAGATGAGGAAAGATGGGAGGAGGCTCGAGTACAGTATAAACATTAGCATGGGCTGCTTGGACCAAATAATCTGTTTCTTTGTCACTTCTAGGTTCATAAGATACAGGAACAGAATTACGCCATTCGGCCCATCGAATCTGCTCCGCCATTCTATCATGGCTGTTATGTTCCTCATTTGCTACCTACAATGCTACAGACCAAGAGCTGGATTGCAAAATCAGCCAGAGCTTTTCCTATGTAATCCTCTGAAAGTCAACTGAGCAGGGTACACCATTGCTTTATGTGAATATGATGCCTACAACAATGTTGAGTGGTCCATCTAATTTTATTCTTCTTGTACCATTTTGTAGTGCTATCATGCAACTGGGTGGCTTGCAAGGTCAGTTCAGAGGGCAGGCAAAAGACAACTGCATGTGGGTCAGGAGTCACAACAAGGCTAGACAACAAAGGGCAGCACGGTAGCATAGTGGTTAGCACAGTTCCTTCACAGCTCCAGGGTCCCAGGTTCGCTTCCCGGCTTGGGTCACTATCTGTGCGGAGTCTGTACATTCTCCCCATGTCTGCGTGGGTTTCCTCCTGGTTCTCTGGTCTCCTCCCACAGTCCAAAGATGTGTGGGTTAGGTGGATTGGCCATGCTAAATTGCCCTTAGTGTCCAAAAAGGTTAAGTGGGGGTTACTGGGTTACGGGGATTGGGTAGATACGTGGGCTTGAGTAGGGTGCTCTTTGTAAGGGCCGGTGCAGACTCGATGGGCCGAATGGCCTTCTTCTGCACTGTAAATTCTATGATTCTAGACTGCATCAAGGTACCAGGTTTCATAAGGCTATTAGTGAACCAGTTGGCTTTTTATAATATTCAGATAGTTTTATGGTGATCATTAGTGATACTAGCTGTTCATTCCATATTCATTTAATTAGCCAAATTCAAATTCACACACTGAAATGGTTGGATTTGAACCCACGTATCCAGATTATCAGAAAAGTCTCCGGCTTACTCACCCAGTAACAACCACTACACTGCCATTCTCAAGCAGTCTCAGATAATTTCTGTCTGGTGTCACATGAAAAAAGACATAATCATCCCAATTTAATACAGTGCAATACCAACAGGACATTCATTTACAGTGTCATGGGCCCAGCTGATTTTTCTTCCTTGCCCATTCCTTTGCTTCTCTGTCACAATAAATCATGCAGCAGTTTATTGAATAGCACTGAACCTCACTCAACTGTGGACACCAAATTGTGAGTATTTGTTGAGATTAAGGTCACTGTAAAATAAGGGAAGATGATGTAGCAAAAGAGAAGATCTTTCAGGGTAAAAGTGCAGGACAATTTCCCCCATCCTTGACTGAACCTCCAAAAGAATATGGGCTGCGGGGTAGCAGAGTGGTTAGAACTGTTGCTTCGCTACGCCAAGGACCTGGGCTCGATTCCCGGCTTGGGTCACTTCTGTGCAGAGCCTGCACGTTCTCTCCGTGTCTGAGTGGGTTTCCTTCGGGTGCTCCGGTTTCCTCCCACAAGTCTCGAAGGACGTGCTGTTAGGTGAATTGGACATTCTGAGTTCTCCCTCTGTGTACCCGAACAGTCACCAGAGTGTGGCGACTAGGGGATTTTCACAGTACCTTCATTGCAGTGTTAATGTAAGTCTACTTGTGACGCTAATAAAGATTATTATTATGATTACTATTATTAGAATAGCTTTATATTAAAAATATTCTGTTGTCACATTCAGGCCTGGGAGAGTTATAATCCTAAATGTTGCAAGGCCGTCTGCTGCCTGCAATATTTCACATGCATGTTAGAACATGGGCAGTGTGCTTACAATTGTTCCACATGTGCTGACTACATGCAAGGCTCTTCCAGCTGTGTAGGGCTTCATCGCCTATACTCTATTTTCACCAAAGGACTGATTATAAGTAGTATATTACAACCATTATTCCACATGTGGTTACAGTAGTCTCCATTATCATTCACTACTTTACTTTTACTTAGCAATAGGACAATTTAGTCTGCTAAAGGCTCGTGCACATTACAGATGTGTAGGAGATGAAGCTTATCATTAACAAGTGCAAGGAGTGCATGGATTCTTCATCACGAAGATTGTGCCAATCTTTTCAGCTACTTCTTGTTGTATCTCTCCCTCTCTCCAGCATAATGATTCAAATTGCCTCCTACACTTCGCCCTCCCCCGGTCTTGGAAACATCATTTTCCCTAGTTACTCTCTCATTCCCTCTCATTCCCTCTCTCAGCTCCTCTTGTTTAGGAAACACACCCGCCCCATGGCCCTATTTCCATTACATTCATATGTTAACCCATCAGCTGCCTGCTCTCACACTAGCTGACATTATATTGTGTCTTATTTCTCAGGCATTATTCGGTTCGCTTTCAAAACTACAATCATCACGCCCCTTTCTCAAAACTAACAAGCTACTGTCCCATCTCCTGCCTTCCCTTCCTCTCCAGGGTCCTTGAATATGTTATCACCTCATTTTCCTCACAACTTCATTTTGAATCTCACCAATCTACACTGGCTCTCTACCCCAATATTTTAAATTTTAAATTTACAGATTGAATCTCTTCAAGTCTTGCCTCTCGCCAACTCTCAACTCCCCCAGGCTTTCAACTAACCTGAGCTTTGTGGCCATGTCTTTGCACTCTTGTACATCTCCCTCTTGTCCATAATCCTGTTTGCTCATATTCTCTTTCTTTCATTTCCTCTAAATAAGTGCAAATATAAAAATGCTATACTATTTTATCAATTTTGCTACTCAAGGTCAGAATAATTGATGATACTGCAGACCTTGTGACAGTAATAAAGATTATTAGATTATTGTTAGATCAATTTAGTTTTTAAATCATCGTGATATTGAATGTTCATGGTTTTATATGCCATTGTCAAATAAAATGCTATTGACTACAGTGAAGCATATGATCATAAGAAACCATAAAAATGTCCTGATGTGTCAACAACTCCCTTACTGATATATCAGGTGACTACCAGGATTGTAGAAGCTGAATTAGGTGGGTGGCACAATAGGGTGGCACAGTGGTTAGCACTGATGCCTCACAGTGCCAGGGGACTGGATTCAATTCTGGCCTTGGGTGACTGTGTGGAGTTTGCATGTTCTCCCCGTGTCTGCGCGGTTTCCTCCTGGTGCTCCGGTTTCATCCCACAGTCCAAAGATGTGCCGGTTCGGTGGACTGGCCATGATAAATTGCCCCTTAGTGCCCAAAGATGCACAGGTTGGGTGGGGTTGCGGGGATAGGGCGGGGGAGTGGGCCTGGGTGGAGTGGTCTTTTGGAGGGTTGGTACAGACTTGATGGGCAGAAGGAACTCCTCCTGCAGGGAGTCTATGAACTTTGGTCTCCTTCATCTAGCAATTCTATGCTAAAAAATAGTGACCATTCTTAACCACCAAGACTTGTGCTCTGATTTAAAATACATTTATTTTGGGGTTGTAGGCCAAGGATTTATATCAGGAGAAATTTAATTACATTGAATATATATTCTACCGAATAGTTAAAATGGCTTTTACTGTCTCAAACATCTTTTAACGCTCCACATTAATAACTATTAAATGTCAAATTATCACCAAGAGATTCGACAATGCTGATCTGTTATTCGGGAAGTACATTGTAATGTACATGGAAACTAAATGGTGCGTTTTGTAATGAGACCTGATGAGATTTCCATCTCCAGGCGTAGCCAAAGTCTACAACATACTTCAATAAAATCCTACCACAAAGCACGCCAATAGTTTTCAACCTTCCACCCTCATTCATAACTGTTTGGAAAGGCACTGAAAAATTAGATTCGCGGTTTATTTCAGCATCGAGCAGATTTGGTTTGTTGCAAAATGAACAGATTTTCCCCCCTTCCTTTTTAGATTTAAAGTCTGACGCTGTAAGGTTTGTACCTGGAATACCGGTCAGATGGGACATTGTGTTCCTGTTGTCCTTGGGTGCCAGCTGCAATTCCTTTGAAGGTTTTATATTCGATGCCGCTGCCGGTGATGCTTCCATCCGCCCCCGGGACAGTCTCTTGATTCTCTCGCAGTCCCTGTGAGATCCGGTACTGAGTCAAACGGGAGACGAGCTCTGTGCACAGACAGAGTCGGAGAGGCTGAACAAGGTATAACAGTCGACACTGTAATTTAACATCGCTCAACAGTCAAATCATTAACGTTCAGACTTTTTTGCAAGCAAATTTAAAAAAAATGTATATTCAAATAAAACTGCATTATATTTCACATGGGTACCGACTACACAAGCAGAAAGAGGGATGGGGGGAGGGGGTCCTACAATCAGAATTTAGGGAGCTAGAATGCAATGTAGGCACTCCGGATTACCCCCAGTGCCACGCACAAGTGAGTATAGAAATAGGAGGATAAATCAGATGACTGCCTGGCTGAAAAGATGGTGCAAGGGAGAGAGGGCTTTAGATTCTTGGGACCAACTCTGGGGGAGATGTGACCTCTACAGGCCAGATGGGTTGCATCAGAATAGAGCAGGCACCAATTTCCTTGTGGGGTGACTTGAGGAGGATTTGAACTAACCTGGCAGGGGTCTGGGAACCAGGAGGTAAGACTGGAGGTGAAAACCATGTTGCAGTTGGAGAGGATTGATAGCACGAAATAGCAAGATATTAGATTGGTTAAGTGATAGAGGGGAAAGTAATGATGTCTAAATTAGGGCTCTAGAGTATGTATGCGAATGAGCGGAATATGGTAAATATAATTGAGTTGCAGATGCAAGTCTGGGAGTCAGGAGTTTTACTTGGCATGGCTGCCGGCCCCCCACCCCGCAGGATTGGTGCCGATTTTGCCGTCATAAAACACCACAGTTCCCAGCTTCTGAAACTGTGAATCCAGCCCGATGTGTCAAGAACAGAGACCTGGCTCAAACAACAGCACTGGGTATAAAATATTCCTGGATACATGTGTTCAGGAAATATAGGAAAGGAGGAAGTTGTGTATTTGCATTATTTTTTATCAGCTCTAGTCAAGCTCTGTTGTACTGATGTAGTCACCAAAGTGAATACGTACGTCCTAGTGCAGGAAACAGAGAGAGCAGCCATATAAGAGATAACACATCAATAAATTACGCTGTTTTAAACCTCTGTGCACCCTAGCACCATACCTCCAAAACAAAACATGAAAACTGGCGATGAGGACTAAACGTATGCTGGCTAGCCACTTAGGAAGAAGAAATTTACCGAGAAAAATTGGAGAAAAGAAATGCTGCAAAGGAAAACATTTCAGCTAATGTGACACATGCTACAGAGAACTAACAGGCTAGGTGGATGTGAGTAACGATAATCTGCCTGCAGAACAGATTATACAGCTGTCTGTGATAAATAAGAGGCTGAAGCTTGGGTTGTTGCCGTGTGTGTGAGGGAATCAGGGTAGCTGCTGAAAACGCAGTTGTAAAGTGTGCAGAGGGGAAACCTTCGACAGGGAAATGGCAGGAGTTTTCAGCGTCGTGGGGCCCTGTGATGAAAATTTGGAGCGATGAAGCTCCTTTTTTACAAATTCATTTATGGGCAATGCTGGCAATGCCAGCATTTATTGTCCATCATTAATTGCCTTTGAACTGAGTGGGCAGTTAAAAGCCATTGCAGAGGGACGTTAAAAGTCACATTACTTTACTTTACACATTACATTAGGGCAGCACGGTAGCATGGTGGTTAGCATAAATGCTTCACAGCTCCAGGGTCCCAGGTTCGATTCCCGGCTGGGTCACTGTCTGCGCGGAGTCTGCACGTCCTCCCCGTGTGCGCGTGGGTTTCCTCCGGGTGCTCCGGTTTCCTCCCACAGTCCAAAGATGTGCGGGTTAGGTGGATTGGCCATGCTAAATTGCCCGTAGTGTCCTAAAAAAAAAGTAAGGTGAAGAGGGGGGTTGTCGGGTTACGGGTATAGGGTGGATACGTGGGTTTGAGTAGGGTGATCATGCCTCGGCACAACATCGAGGGCCGAAGGGCCTGTTCTGTGCTGTACTTTTCTATGCTCTATGCTCTATACTGTGGATCTGGAGTCACATATAGGTCAGAACCTAAGAACTAGGAACCAGGAGTCAGCAATTCAGCCCCTTGAGCCTGCTCTGCCATTCGATACGATGTGGTCGACACCACTGGCCTTCACAAATCCCCTTCAAAGGTGAAGGTCATGACAGAGGCTTCGGCACCTCAGAATATTAACCAGTTATATTCCTTCAGGGGATTGTTGAACTAATGTGGATTTTGTCCCAAACTTGGCAACAATTCTGAAACCATTATATAATCTCTTGTGTCAGAACAAGAAGTGGAAGTGGTCAGATTAATGCAATAATGTTTTTGTGCAAGCCAAAGAAATATTTCTGAAATCTGAAGTTCCCATACACTTTGATCCTACATTACCTCTACAGTTAGCTCGTAATGCATCTCCTTATTTCGAGTGATCTGTTTCTCTAATAGTGCACCACAGATAGTCATTATAAGCAGATAAGAATATGGTGCAAAACTCAAAAATTTACAAAATTGAAGACACTATGATTGATAATCTTTTATACTTCCACTGAATTGGTTATTCATGAAGGTCCAACCTTTTCTCAACCTTGCCCCTCGCCTGAGGTGTTGCGATCCTCAGGTTAAACCACCTCCAGTCTGCTCTCCCTCTCAAAATAATAATAATAATCACTTATTGTCACAAGTAGGCTTCAATGAAGTTACTGTGAAAAGCCCCGAGTCGCCACATTCCGGCACCTGTTCGGGGAGGCCAGTATGGGAATTGAAATCGCGCTGCTGGCATTGTTCTGCATTACAAGCCAGCTGTTTAGCCCACTGTGCTAAACCAGCCCCTGTGGCAAGCAGCCTGTAGTCATCGGGGACTATGGTGACTTTACTTTACCTTTATTTATCTGAAAACATATATTCATTCACGATATAGCTTCTGGAAAAAGTCTGACTCATTGCGTCATTCCTATTCGGGTGACATACAGGGTGCGATTTGATGGCCTTGTCACATCTGACTCAGTGTGAAGGTGAGGCCGTTGAATCTCACGAGAGCCCAAGGCAGGATTCGCGAGATTTAACATTGTCTTGGGAAACGTTGTGACCTGGACTTTGCCTTCACTGGGCGTGAACCAGATCTGCATATTTAAAAATATGCCTTTGCGGGATTCTCCCAGCGCTCAACTCCTAACAGCCACACCTGGGAAATCTTGCCAGGGCACCATTTGGTTTCTACAAATGTGGACAAGTCGTTATGGCACCTGGGAGAAGGGGGGGGGGGCATCTCCCAAGCCATTAGGGACCCCTGGGTGGTCGGGGACTGAGCAGGGTTTCTCACACTCACTGCCAGGTGCCTGGGTGGTACTGCCAAGCTGGCAGGAGAATGGTCAGGGTGCCAGGTTGGCACCAGCAGGGATCGTACCTGGGAGGGCCATACCAGGTTGGGGGGCCAGGGGGTAAGGGAGATAGGTTGGGCTGGAAATCCCCGAGGCCAAAATAAATGGAAAAGTGCCGTTGAATAGCGGGTGGTTCTTGGCTCTGCAGCTGCCGGGAAACAGCCCGCTAAACACGCCCAAAACCGGACATAGATTTTTTTCCGGTTAAATCGCACCCATAATGTGAGCATTGTGGGACTTGGAGTTCTTATTAGATGTAGAATCCCTACAGTCCGGAAGGAGGCCATTCTGAATTCTCCCTCAGTGTACCTGAACAGGCGCCGGAGTGTGGCGACTAGGGGCTTGTTAGGTGAAATGGCCATTCTGAATTCTCCCTCAGTGTACCTGAACAGGCGCCAGAATGTGGCGACTAGGGGCTTTTCACAGTAACTTCATTGCAGGGTTAATGTAAGTCTACTTGTGACGCTAATAAAGATTATTATTATGATTACTATTATTAGAATAGCTTTATATTAAAAACATTCTGTTGTTCACATTATTATGAAAAGGTCTTTTCCAAGAATGGGGATATTGTCAGTAAAATATGACACGAGGTAAAACTACAGGAATTATATGCCAATCATGACACCCAATATATATTTAAGATATCATTTTGGTGAATAAATAGGCTACTGGCTACTTAAGAGTGGAACTACTTAATATGTGGAGGATAAACAACAGACTGGTTGAGCTGAAGAGTTTTGGATATCTGAAGGTTTTTCGTGGAGATTTTTTGTTTTTATGGGATGCAGTTGGGAGTATCAAGTTAACTTCATAAAAATACCACATCACAAACTGCAAACTTTGAAAAAGCAGGTGTATCTGAAATACTGATTCTGTGCAATACATTCATGTTTATATAATTAATCCTGAGGATCAATAATGTCTGAAGATTTAGTGAAAATTTTCCTTTTATCAAGTTGATACTCGAGATGACTTGGCCTGCATGCTTTATCAAAGGCTCCCTCCAATCTTCCTGAGCAGCTTTTCAATGTTAATCCCATAATTTGTGGTAATCATCTAAAATACACCCAACAGATGGTGGAGATTTACTTACCTGACCATTTTGTTGTTAAACAGAGGTTAACACTGCTTAATATTGACATGTTCTGATCAAAGGACTGCCATAGAATGTTTATTCAGAATGTTAAGATTATATATATTTTGGTGTACATGTATGGAATATTCAACCTGACAATCATTTCAGCTATGGCCTCCAGTCAATAGACGTGCTCGGTTGAAAATCTGAAGCAAAACTTGAGCATCCCTCTGGATAACCAAACTCCTCAAGTCTGATTTCCAATATCTTTACCGTTTTTTGGGAGTGAGAAATCAGCTCCAAAATCAGTATAAGATCTTGTAACGGTTACAATTCAGACACGCTCCCAATGATCGGAAATTTAATCTAATGCATTGTCAGATGGAAAATTATATGATGCAGAGTAAACCATCCTCCTTTTAACATTAAACCTGTCACTGGATAGTATGCCTCATGCCACTTCAACAAAAGATTGATATCAACGTGACTGGCATCAACCACAACAGACTACTAGCAAACAGGTTTTTTTCGTAAACACCTATTTTCAGGAACAAATATTTGAGATAGATTATGGACAGTCTACTACACTGGAACAAATCTGGAAACAATTCGAAAGGAGTTAATGAAACACATCAGACAAGACCCTTTGAATTCTTGATAAACTTCGAGGAATTACTTCTCAGCAAAAATGGAGCAACATTGTCCCTCAACAAAACAGAATAATCCTTGGACAAGGTACATAAAGACAAACTTAAATTGTACTTCTTCCCATTTGCCATGACGGAACATGCTGAGCTACTAATAGATGAAATGCGTTGGTGTTTTTTTGATTATTACTCTTAACCACTTTCAAGAAATGCTGTTTTCTTTGAAGTATGGGTTGTAAAATGAAGATGAATTGACAATCGAACCAACAACGCTGGCAGCAAAAAGAGTAAAGAGGCTGATTCAGTTACTGGGATTAATCAGTACATAATTGTTAAAATACACACTTAATTTTATCTGACTTATCTCAAAATGTTAGAAACATCAGCCCAGGTTTTGTGGTCAAGCTGTGAAGCATAGCCACTCGCTAGTGAGCTCGAGAGATCTAGCGATTGCTGTGGTGACAGCTTTAGCTCCCTCGAGCCGAAATTGTAATGGCAATTGCAAGTGCAGTTTGATGAGAATTCCCAGCCTCCTGCTGCATTGATATCATCATGACTTTCAAACAGTCAATCACATTAAAGAATTCTCAGTTAGCAAACCAGGAAAAGAAAAGCACTCAAATCAAATCATTTTTAAGAGTTTTACAGAGCAAAATAAACTTTGGGACACACACATGGGGTTCAGGTAAAAGCTGAAATATCACATAGAAACTTTTAAAAAATGATTTTTAAAAAATATCCAGTAATTTATCACAGTGGAGACATTTAAAATATAAACTTTATATTTTTTGGGATGTTGTTAAGGGTCAGATGAGAAGAAATTTCATCGTGCAAAGGGTTGCAAATCTTTGGGATTCTCTACCCGAGGGTTGTGGATACATCATCATTGAATATAATTAGGACAGTGAGAGTCTGATTGTTGATCAGGGGATATGGGGCACTGTTCAGAGGTCTTGTTACACCCGACTTGGTGTCTCGCAAGATTTGCGATACTCGAAACATCTTGAGAGATTTAACGGAATCTGGCGAGACATCGAGATGTGGATCTTGCCCAGCGGGATCTAGATCTGCATATTTAAATAAACCTTTAGGCTCAGTTCAATATATGTCCGCCAGATTCACCTGGTGCCCAGGTCTCACCGGCCCCGCCGAGGAACCTCGCCAGAGTGCCGTTTAGCACTGGTCCACACAAACATTGACCAGTTGTAGCAGCACCAGGGTGGGGGTGGGGGGGGGGGGGGGTGTCTCCCATGTCATTGGAAACCCCCGGGTGGTCATGGACAGGCCAGGATAGTTTCTTGGCACTGCCAGCCTGGCGATGCCATCTGGGCTCCCTGGCACTGTCAGGGTATCAGGTTGGCAATGCCAGGGGCCTCCCCAAGGTTGGCGGGGTGGTGATGGGGATCACAGAAATATGTGGGGGGGGGGGGGAAAGAGAAGAAATGATTGGGAAAGCCGGTCAAATTGGCGCCCCGATCTGAAAGAGCCTTTCCCGCTGGTTGGCTTCAGCGTGCCGGCAGGAAATCCCTTCAGGTGCGGCCTCGACAGATTCTCCCAGAGGTAAAGAAAAAACCCCAGCAAAGTGCCATTGGATAGCAGGATGTTTCTTGGCATTGCAGCTGAAACGTGACTATAGGGACTGGGTGGGAAAGTGGAAATGAGGTGGAAGGTCAGCTCCAGTCATACCCAATGGCAGAACAGGCTCAAGGGCTTGTATGGTCTACTCCCACTCCATTTAATTTTTCTTATGTCTTTATAATTCAGCAGTTGTTGGTACTCAAGTTGCAAAACAGTTGGACCTTACGGAACAAGGGTCAACTTTTTAAATGGGTTTCTAAGCAATATGGAGAGTATAAAAGGGAAATTATTGACAAGATTAATTGATTTTGCTGATTGCTGGCTCTGTTGAGGGGGGTGGGGGGGGGGGGGGGGAGACAGGGTCCACAGCACAGCTTGTAAGGAAGCAATCTCAATAGTGAGGGATGCAGACAGGTGTTTCTGCAGGAGGCTCAATTCCCTTTTTAAAGTCTATCAAGCTCAAAGCAGCTCCAAAGATTTGGATGTGCGACATCACAATCCTACAATTGCTACTTGATAATATAACTGCAACTGTCTCGAGTGGGAGATCTGAAATAGACACCTTCAAATTCTGGACAGGAATAAGCAGTGGGGAGAACAGAGGACACCCTTATACGCGAGTTGGGGCTGGGGGGGGGGGGGGTCAGATGTCGCATCGGGTGATTGCAAGAATGGGACGTCATTTCTAACTGGCCTCCCGATCTCTCCCTTCATTGAGGAGTTCCTGCGAGGGTAAACATTGTGTGATAATCCCACATGATTTGCAATTGACCTGACCATGGTTATTCACCTCAAAAATCAATTGACCTCTGGTGTCTGTTAAATACTACCTAGATGGAAAATTCTTTAACCTCAGTCACCTCCGTGCTAAAACTAAATTGACCACCAGTGCTATATGATCCAGACTGCAGTATTGATGTGCACTCTTGCAGATTTGCAAACTGCTCTTGAACCCTTCAATTCTGCATGCAAGGAACTTAACCTGTCCTTGAATGGGTGGCACGGTAGCACAATGGTTAGCACTGTTGCTTCACAGCGCCAGGGTACTAGGCTCGATTCCCGGCTTGGGTCACTGTGTTGAGTCTGCACTTTCTCCCCGTGTCTCCATGGGTTTCCTCCGGGTGCTGCGGTTTCCTCCAAGTCCCGAAAGACGTGCTGTTAGGCGAAGTGGACATTCTGAATTCTCCCACTGTGTTCCCGAACATGCACCAAACTAGAGGATTTTCACAGTAACTTCATTGCAGTGTTAATGTAAGCCTACTTGTGGCAATAATGGATTATTATTATTAATTTTGCCAAAACTCATACCAATCTATACCTGATCAGCCAAATATTCCACCTCTGGTATACTTCCCATGCCTTGGTAGCCACCTCTTTCAAAGTCCCATCATTGAAGAGGAAATCTAACACTGGATTTCTAACACATGCCAGCTCATCCTTATTCAAACAACAGCAGCGAGCTTTTCACAACAAAAGATCTCCACAAGTCAATAAAAGTCTCGATGTACAGCGCTGTTGTCATCACCACAGTCCTGCAGTGCAGTGAGACCTTGACTGTGCATGACTGTCACATGGAGCACGAGAGAAATTCCATCAGCATTGCCTTTGCCGCCTCCTCTGGAACAAGCACGAGTGGTCTTCTTTAAGCCGCTCCACAAGCATTCTGGTAAAACTGAAAAATTAACTTTGATGACAGGAAGCTGTGTCCAGGTGGATGAAAAGCATCTTTCCTGCTGTATCCGGATTTCTCAACTTTAAAATGGCCAATGTTCCAGTGGAGGACCAAGAAAATGCATCTAAGGCACTCTGGAGTTCTTGTTGTAGCACAGCCGCAATTACTTTAATGACTGGGAGCTTGTTAAGAGTCGCTCAAAATGGTCCACCATTCTTCACACAAAGGAAAGAGAAGCAAATCCTGCATTTCAGATTCCCCTACCCCACCGGACACCCTGCCCCATGCACCAAATTATCTGTGGCTTGTGAATTGGCCTATTCAGTCACAAGACCACCCATGGCAGAAGCAGATTTATTTCCCTTAGGAAAACAACATGAGCCGGGATCCTCCGCTATCCGGCTCGGCACCGGTACGGCCCGCCGCGCCGGATAGCGGAGAATCCCGGCTCATGTTCCTGTCAAGCAGAAGCTATTTACAGCAGAAAATAGCACTTAACCACTTTTACATTCCTTACCCAGTCCACATGATCTAAACATAGAACAAGCAGCAGTGGAAAAATAAGTTTATTCCTTTCCCTTTACAATAAATTGTCCAGTGTAATATATTGGACATGCAATTCATGGTTAAAGTTACAAATGTTCACTTTCAAAAAATACATGGTTAGACAAGCTTTGCCAATATTATTTGTACCTTTGATTTTCTTTTTTCCAAGATCCGGAACACTTCTCAGCAGTTTTATAAATACATAATGGCATTAGTGACCATCACAACATGCTTTCAAATTTAAAGCTGAAGTTGACAAGACATGTGCTAATTGCAAGGAATATCCTTAAAAGCAACTTTCAATTACAAAAATTAGCAAAATATGGCACATGAAAATTGGTCAGATACATAACTTTTGATTTATAAACAGCAACGGTTTTGTGCACTAAAAGTGAAGTATTTAGTTACAATTCCTTCAACTTTAGAGATGCATACTTATCAAGTACCTTCGGATTGGTGCTTACTAGCAGCACTTTAACAAAAACTTATACATCTATAAACAGAATTCAGCTGGAAGAGGATTAAGGTCTTTGTGCCAACTTGTTCTGTCCTTCTTCTTGTTCACTAAGTTTGAAATGGGTGTAAAGCAAAATGCCACATAGCGTACACAGAATCCCCAGACCCTGATTAAGTGAAATGGGATCTTTGAACAATATATATCCTCCCAGTAGGGTAATGCAGAATTTAAAATGTCCGAACATGTTGTATCTGGGATTTATTTCGTCAAGGAACATACAATGGTCTGGAAAAGGTTGCATTTCATCCTGCTTGGTGAGAAACACACAAAAGTTCAAGTAATGAGAGATTTAGATGCATTACAGATTTCACCAAGTTATTTAATCACATGAAGGAACATTGGATGGTTGGTCCATGTTACACAGAAAGCTACACCTTCATTATTCAAACCACAATTGAAAATTTCAGTCTGCATGTAATCCATCCTTCACAAACTAGTTAGGATTTTACTCAGCGCTTGCGTGTCTGAATGTTAGGGAGAGATCAAGAGAACGTCCTTCAAATTCTTATTCTTAACTAAGGCAGCCTCTAGCTGTACACCTCTACATCAGCCACTATTTTAATGACTAGAATCAGCGATTCTCTGGGTCGGAGAGTCGCTGAGGGGCGGCGTGAATCTCGCCCCACCGCCGACTGCCGGATTCTCCGGCGCCAGTTTCTCGGCAGAGGCGGGAATCCTGTCACGCCGGTCGGGGGCCGTTGGCAGTGGCCCCCACCGATTCTCCGCTCCGCGGTGGGGTGAGTGGCCGCCCGTTTTTGGCCAGTCCCGCCGGCGTAAATCAAACAAGGTCCTTACCGGCAGGACCTGGCAGTGCGGAGTCCTCGGAGGGGTGCGGGAGGATCTGGTCCCGGGAGGTGTCCCCCATGGTGGCCTGGCCCGCGATCGGGGCCCACCGATCTGCGGGCGGGCCTGTACAGTGGCGCCAACCTCGCCGGCCTAGCCCCGGAAGGTGCGGAGGATTCCGCACCTTCCGGGTGGCCCGACGCCGGAGTGGTTCACGCCACTCCTCGGCACCGGTACGGCCCGCCCCGCCGGATAGCGGAGAATCCCGGTTCATGTTCCTGTCAAATGTTGTTTTCCTAAGTAAGGGAAACATTCATTTCTGCAAGTAATTCTTTTAAGTTAGAGTCTCTTATTCTTTGTTCCCTCTCCAACATCAGTTCAAAGTTATACAGAATAAATTTCAAATGTGGCCTTTGAAAACGTGCGCTAATGAGTTAAAATCCATTAAAAATTTCAGTGAATGACAATTGTTTTTTGATTTGTTGATAGGATGTGGGCATCGCTGGCTGAACCAGCATTTGTTGCCCATCCGTGAGGGCATTTAAGGGTCAACCACATTGCTGTGGATCTGGAGTCACATGTAGGCCAGACCAGGAAAGGACGACAAATTTCCTTCCCGAAAGGGCATTAGTGAACCAAATGGGTTTTTACAACACTCGATAATGGTTTCATGGTCACCTTTAGACTTTTTATTCCAGATTTTAATTGAATTCAAATTTCACCATCTGCTGTGGCGGGATTCGAGCCCAAGTTTCAGAACATAACTCTGGGTCTCTGGATTACTAGTCCAGCGATAATACCACTATGCCACTGCCTCCCATCAAGTACATGCTTCATTGCTCCTTTACCAATGTGAACTGCTTTTATTATTTATTCAAATCTAGAACCATTTACTATTCCATAAAATTACCGACTTAACTAAGTAGTTCCTGTTTGAGTGCAATTAGTCTCCTTAACAAGAATGTAGATAATGAGGCTTCTGCATAAACATATCATGAAGTAATTCAGAAAGGTTTACAAGATAGTATTGTCATGAAAATGTTCATAAATAGAGCAAACATAAGCAGTATTGTGTACTGGAACATACTGTGCCAGTGTAATTTTAAAATGTAGATCTATGAAAGGTTCCTTACACAAATTAACTCTAATCTCAACAAGGGAAATGGCAACCGGAAACTATTTCTGCTGGGAGGAACTATCAAACAGCATTGGCAAAAGAACCCGTGGGGCAGATGCTCGAGAGACAGATGCTCGAGAGACAGAAGATCATAGAATCCCGACAGTGCAGAAGGAGGCCACTCGGTCCATTAAGTCTGCACCCTACCTAGGCCCAATCCCCCGGCCTATCCCCCATAACCCCACCTAACCTTTAGACACGAAGGGACAATTTATCGTGGCCAATCCATCTAACCTGCACATCTGGACTGTGGGAAGAAACTGGAGCACCCAGAGGAAACCCATGCAGACTCGGGGAGAACGTGCAAACTCTACACTGACAGTCACCCGAGGTCAGAATCAAACCTGGGTCCCTGGCGCTGTGAGGCAGCAGTGTTAACCACTGTGCCACCATGCCGCCCTATGAATGCACATTAGGCCTGGGCGAATTTGCCCACACCCAAAACAACCAAAAATTGTGATAATCCATATGTGAAAAAGAGAAATCTCGAAATTCACAATGTTAGCAACATAATAAATTGTCATGACTTGACAGAACACCAAAAGCACAAGGATACGTGACAGGTGAGGTATTTCCAATGATCCAGTAAATGGACAAATTCACCAGAAAGGCAATTATTCCAGAAAGCAATACCATCATCTAGAAAAGATAAAATTACATTGTAATTTTAAAACATTTCATACGCAAAGTAAAAAAAAAGAGGAAAATAATGCCCCAGGTTATTATTAACAACAAACCTATTTCTCAGAACTAACATATTGTGCTTTATTAAACAAATTATGTTTAAAATTATACAAAGCTGACAACAGAAGGTAAATGATTCCTCGCTGGAGGGAGCCAGCTACATTGGAACCCACCATATTTGCTACTTAAAAATGGATGATATGGCACTTTATTGTAATGACTGGAACTAAGAATTGACTAGATGAATTCTGCGGTATTACAACTCCGCCACTACTTCTGATTTTATATGTGAGATTGCATTGGAGCAATTAACAGGTCACAGGGACTTATTCATTTCAAAATGCAGAGACACAATTCAAGTGGCATTGTGACTACAAAGACAGGTCAGAGGTTGGTATTCCGTGGTGAATAACTTGCCTCCCGACTCCCCATAGCTTGACATCCATCTACACAGCACAAATTAGGAATACAAAGGAATAATCTGCACTTTCCTGGATGAGCGCGGCCCCAGCAACACTCAAGAAGCTCAAAACTATCTCAGACAAAGCAGCTTACTCATTTGGCATTGAGACTGCAATGTGTACCATCTTCTCAAGATACTACACAAGGTTTCTTTGGCTGCACATTCTAAACTGGTAACCTCTACCATCTAGAGGAAAAGAAAAACAGACTAATGTGAACACCACCGCTCCATGTTTCACACCATCTTGAGATGAAACAATATAGTAAGTCCTCACTTAACAATGGGTCACATTATGTTTCACTTTAACATCGCCAATCAAGTATCAGCATATCCATTTAACATGGCCAATTTCATTTTAAAGGCGTTCGCCACAGAATTCCTCTTCTGTGACCTACCTGAGCACAAAATCTTTCCTGCAGTGCCTCTGCTCTCGCCTTCACTACCCCACACACCCCTCCTCCACCCCATTGCCTTCCAGTGTTACTTTCTGGTCTGCCTCCACCCATGACGTAGGTCTCCGCTCTCCCAGATTACTCTCCAGCCCACCTTCTTCACCCCTCCCACCCCGACCTCCCCAACCTGGCATTTCCTCCCATCCGGTGTTCTCACTCGGGTCTGTTTTCAGCTGCTCCACTCCTGGCTTTGCTGCTCTCCTCTGGATCCCATTTCGGATTGAAGCTGCTCTGCTCCGTCTAGTGACAGACGCTAGTCAGTAAAGCTGGTCCCAGCATTCCAGCCACTTCCCGCACCAATCAACCTCTGCCACTAGATGGAGTCTAGTCAATCAAAAATTACTCAGGCGAGTACATTTTTAAAAAAATGTCATAATAATAATAATCGCTTATTGTCACAAGTAGGCTTCAATGAAGTTACTGTGAAAAGCCCCGAGTCGCCACATTCCGGCGCCTGTTCGGGGAGGCCGGTACGGGAATGCTTTGCTCATATTTAATAACTTTATTTTACAAGTTATTCGAGCTAGGAACGCACAGGACTGCATGCTTTTGGTACAGTATTTCAACTTGTACATTGTTTTTTCCGGGCGATATACGTTCGAAGGAACCCAACTCTGGCTTTAACGTCGATTCCTGTGGAACCCGTGATTCCATAAAAGTCGTTTCACTTAAAAGTCTTGATTTTCCGGAAGCGTAAACACACCTTTGAAATGTGGATTCCCTGCGTCACATTCCTTCGTGGCTGCTGGGTCAAAATCCTGGAACTCTCTCCCAAACACAGACTGCAGCGTTTCAACAAGGTTCCTCACCACCCCCTTCTTAAAGGTAACTGTGGCTGGGAAATGGGGACTGGCTTTGCTGAGAGACCCAGCTTCCATGAATTAATAAAAAAATAATAATTTCACCTCGAGTCAAAATTGGTTTTCCACTTTTTGTTATTATTTTAAAACTCTACACACTCATCAGGCTATCTCACGGCACAGCTAAAAGACTATTGAGACTGATGGGATTACACTCTGCTGGAGTTTTCTATGAAACTCCAGGATTTGGAAAATATGCACAAATGTATGCCACAGGGTTTGATTGTCCCATCATTGTGGACAACTTTCTTCAAGCTCAGCTGAGAGTACCTGTGCTTCGCTGCAGACCATAGAGTCCAGTCCAATATTACAAAAATTATCAAGGCATCACTTAAAAGTTGTGGGTAGTTTTGTATCTTCTTCAATCTATAATACAATACAATTTCTGTCTGTTGCAACAATTGGAGGGTTTTAGGAATACTGTATTTTAAGAATTGGGAAATTTTAAGGGTTAAAAGTCTAGGATTAGTGTGCTTGACTGCAGTGGTCATGTTCTTAAAAAGGATCTTGTTTTGCAGGGCCTGAGAGCTTTTAGGAGCCTGAAGGTGAAATTGACCAGAGGAATGTGGTTTTCAGTCTGGGCTAATGCACTGTGGTTTGACTGGGGAAAGTCCCTGGAGAGTAGAAGTACTTTCAGCCTGGAGAGTTGATTTGTTTTACAGCTTGGGGAGATGATGTCATTGCTGGGTGGAGCCAACGGACGGAGAGAGACATTTTGGAAAGTCTGGTCTGTCTAACACTGGGTCCACAATTCTCTCACAGTAGAATAATTAGTACAAGAGTAATAATATGTAAAGTAGAGCAGTTTTGTCTGAGGACAAGGAAGAGGAAACATGCCAGGTGAACCGTATTTTTGAAGATCAGCCAGAGTCTGAAGGGGTTGTAAACAGGAGCCAAATCTGTTTTGTGCATCAAGAATTACTCAATATCAAGCTGATTTTAAGATAGATTGACAGCTGTACGTTTCTTTTCTTGTTTAACAAGGATTTGAGTAGTAGAGTTTTAAGGGTGATGGTAAGCTGTTATTTTCGGGTGTGAAGTTAAAGAATTCAATAAAGTTTTGTTTTGAAAATACCCAAGCTTATTTCTTTATGCAATCATTCCTGAAGTGAATTATTTTTTCCGTACAGTCTTACAAATAAAATATAATATTGGGGTTTTGGTCCGCTGTTGGGGGTCTGGTTTGGGATTGTAATACAGTCCGGACTGTTTACTTTAAGGGTGTGTCAGATGCTGGGTTTATTTGATATGCAGTGCCTGGCACAAGCAGAGGCAACGTGGAGGACTGGAGCACTTGACACATGTGTGGCTGCTGGTTAGTGGCAGCAAAGATAGGGAGCCCAGCAAAGTTGCCCTGGCAAGAGAGATTGTTTCCTTGAGAAATGGATCAGGTTCGATGGGAAGAATTGTGGACTGCAGAATGGGATAGGAATGGCACGAGAAGGATGTCAATGGGAAGGATGAAATTACAATCCACTGTCCCAGATTTTAAAAACTGCACAAATAACGAATGCCAAATATTCTGGAAGTCTTACCAATGCGGTACCGGACCAATTTCCAAAGATTCCTCCCTCTCCAGTCACTGGTTCAAAAAAAGGAACAATGAACATGAGAATGGCAGATGACATTGGTGCCTGGTAGTACAAGAGTTGCATAGAGTTCACCTGCAATTCATGTTGTTTAGCGCCTACCCACTGTAAATGAAATCAATAAGAGACACATTACACAAATGATCAAGCAGCAGTAATTCAAGAGTTTAAAATTCACGTGATTATTATTCAGTACTAGAAAATCAAAAATGCATAATGAATCATACCAACTTTAAAAGTAAAAATTAAACTCTTGCTCAAAATGCTTCAATAACATTTACCCCCTCAAAGTAAATTTCAAATTCCAAAATAAAGTTTAAAAAAGGCATTCAGAGAAGCAGTTGGAATAATATAATTGGTTAATTATCTTTGACTTATTCTTAAATTAAAAAGAAAAGAGTTGTTGATGATCCTGTTGTTACCTCCAAATGTTAAGATCCTGGAAGTTTAGATTATCAGCAGGAAGTATTTTAATGTTAATTACTTGTCAAAGTGCACAAGAGAAAAAGAAATCAAAACTACTAACCACTTGATATACAGAGGTAACCAGAACGCCCAGTGTTGCAAAAAGTAGCCCTAGAAAATTGAACTTCACATCAAAGTAAGAGTTGAGAACTACACCCAATGTAATAGGGATCTGCAAGAAATAAATGGGAGATGATTAGATCAGGTTTAACATTTACAGCTGCCACACAGAAGATGGACTGAAATATCTAAAGCTGTGATTTCTGTTTGGAGGGGGGGAGGGGGGGGGGGAAAGCAAACCTGCAGTTCCAGTTGTTAAAAAAAAAACTGTCGATTGTTTAAATGAATAGTTAAATAATTTGCTTAGAAATTAGTTGTAAGAAATTTATTGTACAATACAGATTTCAACGATTCTCCCATTAACGATCACATGGTTATGAGGACACATCTAAGATTCAAGCAAATCTCAAGTGCCTTCACTAAATTACAGTTACAACTTTACTAAAAAGGTAAGCCGTGTATAAATGTCAATTCAGACTAATTCTTTCAAAAACCCTGCCTGCAAAATGCTGCACAGGCCATTCATTCACTGCATTTCACCCTCATGTTAAAGTTTTGGCCCATAAAGAACTTTAAACGTATTTTATTCCATGAATGCATAACGGAAAGAGCAGAACATGGACAGAAACAGTTGCTTCATTCAGGATTTGGGCCGAAAGGGGTTTGGTTGCTTGACTCATTCGCTCTCGCTAAAGATTATAACGTGAAACCCTAGAATCGTCATTCTTTGACTTATTTTTCAGGAATGACTCTCAAAATCTCTGTAAATAATATACCAGTCAAATATTGAGATATCTTATCTATAAAATTTGATCAGATTTAAATTGCAAAAAGATTTAAAAGTACTCCAATCATTATGCAAGAATGAGTCAGCATTGAATGTAACAGTTATACATTAAGCTTTGCTTTGCCAATGTCAACAGTGCGATACTGACAGAGTTTACCACTGTACTTATAAATTGGATCCTACTGTGCTACTGGCTGATTTCTATCAGTTTAAATTTACTGCAATCATGAATACTCGATCCTTGATACTGGCAATCAAAAGTGGCAAGCGTTTTACTACAGTACCCCTTTTATCAAATTCAACCAGGTTAGCTAACAGTATGTTTCAAACGGAGCTAGTTAGGATATCTTGAATGAACTAATTTAAACATCATGTCAACCCAAGCCAAATTCTAATCTAATGCTAACACACACATTTTCAGATTTCTGACAGTGTGTAACTTTTCAGAGAGGAAGATATGATGAACATGGCTGTGTGCACATAGTGTAGTAATGCTGTGGTTATTTTTATTTTAGCTTGGCTAAGATGTTGAGGATTTACGAAAGTCAGGAGGGATAAGTTACATATTGAGTTCCATTTCTTGAACCCCAAGAATCATCAAGGAAAAGGCAGCAATTTAAATGCATTAAAACAGATTTCTAGAAATGGAGAAAATGGAATATTGATCTAGAAACATGGAAATAGGACGGGGGCATTTCGCTCCTCTAGTCTGTTCCATTCAATGAGACAATGGCTCATCTCTGAGATAATTCCAAATGGCTTTGCCACATACTCCCCAAGGCAGTTGGATAACAAGGATTTAACAATTCCAACTTTCAATTAACAACTGATTGAGCAGCAATTGCAGCTTGTGGAAGAATGCTCCACTCCTTATATGTAGAAGTGATCTCTAATTTCACTTTGGTCAGGCTCCAGGTTTTAGACTATGCTCACTCGCACACACAATCACCATCCCCCAGTCCCAGACTCCACCACAACCAGCTGAAGAAATCCTCTCTATCTATCCTATCTGTGATGTGGAGATGCCGGCGTTGGACTGGGGTGAGCACAGTAAGAAGTCTTACAACACAGGTAACCTACCTCTCCATTCTCCTGAGGAAGGAGCAGTGCTCCGAAAGCTCGTGTTTGAAACAAACCTGTTGGACTTTAACCTGGTGTTGGAAGACTTCTTACTATCCTATCTGTGCCCTTAATATCTTGAAACCTTCGATCTAATCTTTAACATTCCAAAACCTTCCAGGGACACAAAAGCCCAGTTGGTGCAAATTCTCCTCATAAATTAATCTTTAGAACGCAAGTGTCATTCTGGTAAACCTATGCTGCTCTCTCTCCAAAGTCAACATATCCTTCCTAAGATGTGGTGCCCGAACAGCCCAGAGTTCTCCAGGTGTGGTCTAACCAGGGCTTTGTATCACTGAAGTATAACTTCTACCCATTTGTGTTCCAGTCACCTAGATATAAAAGCCAGCATTCCAATAGCTCTGTTGAATATTTTCTGAGCCTGTTCATGACATTTTAATGTATTTGAATCCTCAAGTCTCTTTGGACCATCACTGTTTTCAGCATTTCACCATTTATAAGCACCCTGTTCTATTCTTTACGGGTCCAAAGTGGATGTCCTCAGATTTGCATGAATTGAAATCTATATGCCACGGTTTTCCCCATTATTTAACCTATCGCTTTCTTGTTGTAATTTTGTGCTTCAATCTACATTGCTTACAATGTCACCTGTCAATCAACTCATTAGTAAAGACAGTGACCATCTGAGGCTCCATCAACCAGCTCCTTGTGGGACACCATTCTGCCCATTATGATAATAATAATCTTTATGAGTGTCACAAGTAGGCTTACATTAATACTGCAATGCAGTCACTGGGAAAACCCCCGAGTCATCACACCACGGCGCCTGTTAGGGTACACAGAGGGAGAATTCAGAATGTCCAAATTACCTAACAAGCATGTCTTTCAGGACTTGTGGGAGGAAAACAGAGCACCCGGAGGAAACCTATGCATACACGGCGAGAATGTGCAGACTCTGCACAGACAGTGACCCAAGCCGGGAATTGAACCTGGGACCCTGGCGCAGTGAAACAACAGTGCTAACCGCCATGCTCCCTATCAATGACACTCAGCCAATCTCCTAATCAGATCAGTAATTCACCTTCAGTTCAACTACATATTTATTAATCCCACTGCTTCATCTTTATGAGGGACTTCATCAAGTGCCCCGAATGTTCATACAGACAGACCCTTGTCCACTACTTAGGTGACCTCTTCAAAAACAAATGAAATAAATGTCAGAAATGGTCTACCCCTTGAAATATTCATGCTGGCTCTCTCTGATCAGCTGAAAAATGTCAAGTTGCAATTTCAATATAAACACACTGCTGTAATAATACTCTATTAGAGCATTTGCACTAAACGGCTTTCCACTTCTGACGCACATGATTCACAGTGTGCACACAGAACCTAAGCTTGACTTTATAGAGGTCTTGTGGTGCAGTAGATCGTGTCCCTGCCTCGAAGCCAGAAGCTCTGGGTTCAAGTCCCCCCTCCAGGACTTGATGGCCAAGGTTGATTATTAACCTGCAAATCTTTCCAATAGGGTGAGCAGGAGAATTTCCTGGGCAGCCACGTGGAATGGCACTCCTCAAGCTATATAGCCTCTGGTACTGACCCGTTACAGGAAAAAGCTGTGGAAACAGACGTAAACATATGCTTTGTCTGCCTCTATTTAACCACATTACCCTGCACCTTGGCTTTTCAGTAATACAAACATTTCATAATAAAGTCTGATAGATGCTCCAGACTTGGGTGTTTGTTTCAGAATCCAGCCTGTCTAGTGGGGCACCGCAGTGGTGGGGTGTGGTGAAGAACTCCAATAAATTAGTTAAACATGATTTACCTCTTACAAAACCATGTTGAGTCTGCCCAATTACCCTGAATCTTTTTAAGTGGCCTGCTATGGCGTCTTTATTAATAGCTAACATTTTCGTGCTTTCAATGAAGGAGTTGCGTTTGTTATCTAAGACATTTTGCAAAATGACCACCTATCAGAGCCCTTTATAGGGGCTGGTTTAGCACAGGGCTAAATCGCTGGCTTTTAAAGCAGACCCAGGCAGGCCAGCAGCACGGTTCAATTCCCGTACCAGCCTCCCCGAACATGGGCCAGAATGTGGCGACTAGGGGCTTTTCACAGTAACTTCATTTGAAGCCTACTTGTGACAATAAACAATTTTTGTTTTGTTTCATTTTTTAGCCAGGATCACCACCATTCGCATTCTCTTTTGTCTACATCTTTGACAACCTCTCTACCTATCGTTAGCCCTTTATCCAGCCCCACCCTTACCCCCAACATTATAAATTTCATTCTATTTCCAGTTCTCCCTAGCTTTGCCAACAATCTCCCAGATTCGAAATGTTAGCCCTGTTCTCTCTCCACAGATGCTGTCAGCAGAGATTGTCCGGTATTTTGTGTTCTTGTTTCAGATTTCAGCATCCGCAGTAATTTGCTCTCATCTCATTAGCCACTTCTTTTAAAGACGTTAGGATGAAGTCAGCACACAGCTCCTTCAATTTTCTCAGTACCACTTTCCCGGTGATTGTAGTTTTTCTGAGTTACCCATCCCTTCCATTTCCTGATTTACAGTATTTCTGGGATGCCATTTGTATCCTCTGCAGTGAAGACTGATGCAAAATACCTGTTTAATTCATCTCCCATCTCCTTATTTTCCATTATCATGCAGACTCACTTTCTATAAGAAAAATGCTCACTTTGTTAACTCTTTTTAAAACTTCTATAGAAACCCTTACTATGTCTTTATATTTCTAGCTAGCTTTGTCTTATACCGTAATGTTTCCTTCCATATGAATATTTCGGCCATTCTTTGCTTTATAATATTCTGTCCAATCTTGTAACCTGCTCCCAATTATATCCTCGAGTTTGATACTATCTTTAACCTTTTCTTGTTAACCACGGATAGTGGGTCCTCCCCTTGGGATTTTTCTTTCTGGTTGGAATGTATCTATTCTCTGTATTCTCTTAAATATCCACCACTGCATCTCTATTGATTCGCAACATAAATTGCCAGTTTATTTCAGCCAGCTGTGCTAGTCTTGGACCCATTCTTCTCTCCCTCAAATTGAATGCAAAATTTATTCAAGTTATGGTTCTGCAATATTGGGCCACCTTCATTATGAGGTCATTAATGAATCCCATCTCGTTGCACAAAACCAGGTCTAGTATAACCTGCTCGCTGGTTGGCTCCAGGACATGCTGTTCTAAGAAAGTACCTTGAAAACATTGAATTCCTCATCTAGGCTATCTTTACCCATCTGACTTCCCAGTCTGTATGTAAATTAAAATCACCTATGATTATTGCCATACTTTTCTGACAAGCTTCCACTTTTTCTTCCGTTATACCCCATCCAACCGGATGGTTGTTAGGAGGGGGCCTGTACATCACTCCCACAAGTGATATTGTGCCTATATCATTTCCCATCTCAAACTGCACCGTTTCTGCATCTAGGTGTCCTGAACTTAGGTCATCCTTCTCTAATGCACTGGCTCCCCCTCCCACCTTTCCCTAGCTTCCTATCCTTCCTTAAAGTCATATCCTTCAATATTCAAATCCCAATCTGGGTTATCCTGCAGCTATGAGCTATGTCTCTGGACTGGCTATCAGATCGTGCTTATTTATTTAAATTATTTCTATGGCTGTTGAAAAGCAATATACTGCAGATACTGGAAAACTGAAATTTAAGGAAAAAACACAGAATACTGGAAACAGTCAGCCAGCGGCTTCCGTGCAGGTGAGAGTTTCTTTTCCTGGGTCAAGAGACGCTGCCAGATCCGCTGCACGTTTCCACCAGCGTCTGCAAGCTGTGGACTATATAAGTTTGTAGAAGTAGTTTATTATTGCTGTACGGCAACGCCCGGTCCCCCTCAACTCTACGGTCGAAGCCTCGGCTGCGAAGCACATTGTATGCGGGTTCACAGGAAGAGAATATCTTTGACGCCGTTCGAGGTGGTTTATCGCGCAGGCTGGGAGGAGATGAGGAAAGGTTATGTGAAGAAAAGGAGGAGGCGGCAGAGCAGACGGAGGCAGCGGCAGAAGTGGGATGAGAATAAGCAGGGTTGCTGGGGGAGTGCATAGGCAGGATGGGCTGAAGGGCTTTGTTCTGGGACTGGGAAACCCTTCTGTGAGGAAATGGCACAAGGTGATGGGCAGTGGATGGGCGGGTGTTTTCCTGCCCTGGGAGGTGAGGAGGGAGTCTGGGGGATGAGGAGGAGGGTGTGGGGGGGGGGGGGGGGGGGGGCGAGGAGGAGGGTGTGGGGGGAGGGGGGGGGCGAGGAGGGTGGTGTGGGGGGGGGCGAGGAGGGTGGTGTGGGGGGGGGGCGAGGAGGAGGAGGAGGGTGGGGCGAGGAGGAGGGTGGGGGGGGGGCGAGGAGGAGGGGGAGGGGGGGGCGAGGAGGAGGGTGTGGGGGGGGCGAGGAGGAGGGTGGGGGGGCGAGGAGGAGGGTGTGGGGGGGCGAGGAGGAGGGTGTGGGGGGGG